>NC_073691.1:82631648-83254414 GCF_029784155.1 Uranotaenia lowii
AATACAAATTCCAGTGCTGGGGAGGAGTGGTTTTTTCGATGGCCTGCTTAGGTTTACTAGTTACAAAAGTAAAGCGCAGAAAACAGAAGTTGAGAAATCAAGGTTTAATATGCTGGGTTTCCGTTGGGAGCTGGGTTTCAAAGAAAGTGTTTTCGGTTCATATGATAGTAAAAAAACATGATTTCCACAATGTGAGGTGGTTTCTTAATATTTTGCATGTGCGATCATCGGATAAGAGAAAATACTATGAGAAATCGTGGTTTTTGGAAGTATGGTTTCAAATCAGCGAAGAGTGTGTGCTGTCGATCTATTTGGTGAGATCCAACCTTTTTACGATTTTAATCTTCTACATTGTATGATTTATAATGTTTAAATTTCCAATATTTTTAAGGCATGCGGTGCATATTTCTAAGATTTTTAACTTTTATGAAAAAACCTTTCGAGCTCTAAACAGACCTCGAAAGGTTTCATGATGTACTGATATTTTCCGTTTCTCTTTTTTATTTTATTTTCAAGAGCGAGTAAAGGCGCTTTATCCTTGGTCGATGATCAGAAATGATTGTACAAAGAAATCCTCAACAGTTCATCAATAAAAGTAAAAGTTTAGACTAAGGAATCTTTTTATTTATAATATTAAAAATCTTCAAAATTCTTTCAATCTAAGGTTTAGGATTTCTGTGTACAAAATAAATCATTTCCAGCCCTTCTAGGATGGTCCTATATAGTGATCAACAGGGTTTCTTCACATTACGCCTGGTTACTTCATCAAGGAGCATTTTTCTTAGCATGCTTCCAACGATACTGCCCATTTGAAACGTATGGTACTGGTGGTCCACGTTTCTTCTGTTCCTGTGTTCCAGATGTCTCTGCGTTCTCTGCTCCATGGTAGGCCCAACCACTTTGTGTTTTTGATCATTTTAATGTTTTTATGTTAAAATAATCAAAGACATGAACAAAGACAAGAAGAATAGTAAGACAATTTTATTATTCTTTGGGACTCAGACATAAGTTCTGGCTATGGAAGTACGATTAGTGATTAGTGATTAGTGAACTAATATTCAAAAGAAATCGGCTGGTTATTGATAAAAAACTGATTTTTCATGTTCCTCCCGAAAAAAAGTCTCAAAATTCTGTACAAATTTCAAGCTTGTTAAGCGACCCCTCCCTGGGTCCGATTTAAGGTCAGAAATATGTTACCTCGGGTAAACTTTTTATTCAACTGATAAGAATTTTTCCAAAATTTAATTTTTCAAAAATTATCATGGAAATTGCTATACAGAAAGACGGATTTGGACGACGAGGACAACATCAGATGATGGTTATAAGAGGGTGACAAATATCAATTCAACAAAAGTTGATGGAGCAGAGAAAGCTCAAGAACAAGACGCTCAGATTGATGTGATGAACGTTGAAGAAATTGCGAAGAGTGTTTCGAATCTCAATTATGATTCTTCATTCTATGTTGGCGATGATACATTTTCGAGGGAAGCGATTCTTTGGTCAATGATGTGGCGATGAGATTATTTCCAATGTTTCGGCGTTAAATGGCATTGATATTGTTATCACTTAAAGAGAACAAAATTGTTTGCCAAAATAAAAGCAATCTAAAATGCTAAACTTGCGTGGAAATCTTACAAAGAAAGTCTTGAACTTCGATAATAATAACGGCTTAATTTCTTATTTTGATGAAAACCTTTTTTCTTTAGTTTCAATAACATTCACTACAAAACGAGATCAAAATTATAGGATTCTTATCTATTATTAATGTTTAAAAAAATCATGAAAATCGAGTCAAAATACACGGATAACCGCGTTACCGGGTAATTGAATCTACATAGAATCGATTTCGCTCTGTAGGGGAGAGTGAGGATACTTGATCCCTGGCGATACTTTATTCTTTAGCTATAACTCGAAACTGGAATGTCTTACAAAGATCAAATGGTCGCAATTCGACCAGACCGAACTGAACGCCAATTTGAAAAAAATGGAGTTATCTATTGCAACGGATGGGAAACATGATAAACTACCTATCCAATGAAAATCAGAACATTTTTACTATTTTTACTGATTTTATTAGAAAACTTCAATGTTGCAGACAGTGGAAATGGCAAAAATGCATTGCGCCAAAGTGAACTGAGAGCCAGCTTTGAGGTGAAGATGAAAAGCATGTTTTGGTCATGAAACTGATTTTGTGCGAAATAAGCTTATGTGTGTTGGTTTTTTTCTTTTCAAAACAGTTCTTCGGTTTGTCAGGAACTAATATCCAATAAATTAAATGGTAAAAAACGTTCCCGTAGCTAAAAACTTCATGTTGCGGATTGTTAACATTTATTAAAATCTCGTTCAGCCAGACTGAACCGAATCCCTTAAATTTTGTTTTCCAATTTACTTAAGGGAATGTTAGGATTTTTGACATTTAACGATAAAAGATGCTTTATTTTATTGCTTACTGTCGTTCAGAACGCAACCGGTAAGTTAAAATCACAGATATTCCGCTTTTCAAAAGTGCGAAATTTGTATGGCTCGGTTCACTCTGGCTCAACGAAAAAAAACATTTTCCAAGCATCAGCCATACTCGTTGGGTGCTGCTTGTAAACCGCCTATAAGTAGGCTCCTACGTTTAGAACAAATTGCCCAGTCAAATGATAGTGCATGACAAATTTTTAAACATTTTTGTTCGACCAGAGTGAACTGGGTGCAAACATAATGCTGTTAAAGTTCAGATTTCTGCTTGATGTGTAATCAGAAATCGACCAGTATAACCTCGATGGCTTTGTAAGAGTCTAAATGTGATGGTAAAATGATTAAATAAGATATCTGATGAAATGGTATCAATTGGCAGGGCTGTGAACTTCGAACTTGATTTTCTCGAAATCAAGTTTATGGCGTTCAGTTCGGTCTGGTCGAATCGCGACCAAATGTTCTAGAAAAGTGTGCCAAATAGAGCAAAACAAGCAAGTCTTAAAGCTCTAAAAATTTTAACAAAATAATTGTTTGAGTAATTGAACTTTGTTTGAAAAATTTCAAGAAATGTGACTTCAAGATCTTTTTTCATCACTGTAAAATGTTCCTTACATGTAAAAATTATAACCGAAATATTGGTTCCAATATATCAATCGTTCGAGCGTAATACCATAATACCATATTTTCAAAGCAATGGAAAACTCTCAAACTTTTTATCAGAAAAAGTTTTCTAAAATGTTGATTATGGGTTCAATTGATCCCTAGAGTTAAAAACGGTATTTTCTTCTTCTGAATTGATCGTGATCATTGCTGATTACGTGATTACTAATATTTATTCAATAACCAATATTTATCCAACAATTGTCTTAAGAAAAGGGCTGATATAATTAATTTTATCTTAATTATAGAAAATAGCGCCTTTAAGTTTGCAATGTTATTAGCGTTGAGACAAAGTTTTAGAATTTTCTTCTTCTGTCAGTTATAAATTGTGAAATTAGAACAAACATGACCAAAATAGTCAATTGACATTCTATCTTGGGGTTTTATTTCATTTTTTTTTCAAGGATTAGGACATCCTGAATAAAGGATCAAGTCTCCTTCAAAAGAGGATGAAGTCTCCCTTAACTCAAAAAATATCGCAATTTTTTTACTCTCACGAAAATGCTTCTAGTGTCGGTGTCAAGTATCGTTTTAATTTTTGGAGCATAATTTTATACCTCAAATATGATGCTCGGGCAATATTCAGCTACAACACTTCAGTTTTCCGTTTTTCAGCGTCTATGCAAAAAAAATCCGAAAAACAAGCTTCGGAAAAAGACTGTAGATGAGCTATGGAATGCTAAAAAAATCACTTAGTGTTCAAGAAGCAGGAAGCTATACGTTGCACTTACGATATATTTTTTGGATTTTTTTTAGATCATGACCACAAAAATGTTAAAAAATTTGTGTAGAAACCGTACTTTTCAATCAATGAACCGTTAAAAATGTTAAAGCATTAAAAGATACATTCGAAAAGAGGGTTGCAAAGTTTACGTAATTTGGTACAATTTCCCATCTTTAGATTGTCAAACTAGGAAACACACAATATTTGACGAATTTTTAAAGGTAGCTCTCTTTTAACCTTTCGTCAATTTGCATTTTCTAAGACTTAAATTCAACTTTGTTCTGGATTTTGAGTATAATAACAATAAATTTATATTTGTCAGAACGATAATTTCATACCGATTCTAGAAAACCGCGAAGAAATCTTAACCGGAAATCACCAAAATTCGGTATTCTATTTCTCAGAACCCCATGAATCCAATTCTATATATTTACTAACTTTGAGTTCCCCAAAGTGTTGTGTTTTATTTTGTAGAATACAGTTTCATAATTGAATTTCTAACATTTTAGTTATGCTTCTACTTGTAACAAACTCGGGACAAGCGAAAAAAGCTAGATATCTCGTATTTAGTCAGCAAAAATTGAAGTTCCAGAAATCCACCGTTTCGATATCACGCCTAATGAAAATGCACCCGAAAAGAACAAAAACTGTTGTTTGAATTTACATACAGATAAACATAAATATAAAAAAACTCAACGAAATGCACTGAACAAGAAACATTGCATGATGCATTACGATTTAGATTTGGCTTTGGGAGCTAAACTCTCTAAACATTTTTTTTTTTCGCTGAAAAATTCATAAAAGATTAGTTTTTCAGTTACAAACAACTTTTGCTCTACAAAAAAAAACTTTATAGAAAAGAAGAGAACTTATTTTTGATCATTTTTCCTTAAATTGCATAACTACAGGGGCTAAGGAACTTGACTTTCAGTACTTTTTAGGTTGTACTTTTTATGCACTTCAACCAATATTTCCAAATTTTCAAAGCATGTTAACACTTATCCAAAGCTATATATTTAATGCAGTTTTTGTAGAAATTAGCCCACAAATACCTCAGATATTTCAACTCATGTAAAAGGTAAATATTGTTCATACCGTCAACTGGGGCATCATGCAACACATTTCAACTTCAATGGCTTCTAAAAACTTAATGTTCACAAATAATCACACCACTTGCACCTACTTACAAAGTTTTAAGGTTGATTTAAAAAAAAAACATGCAATTTTCACCCTACTTATTACAAAAGAGGGATAAGTTGCAAAAACTCTGTTCTTAATTAAAAATTTATTGAAAACGTTTGAAAATTTAAATGTTTTGATATATTTGTGATGTCATAACGCATAAAGTAACCATTTGCAGTCATTTATTTATTTTTATTTTTTTTTTTGTAAATTCTTTATTTGAAACGGCTCATATCTTTAAGCTTTCAGGAGCAAAACTCGTTTTGTAGGATTACAATTGTGTGCTTATATCTAGTTCACTTTTTGAAAGAAAAAAGAAGATAGATGGGGAAACCTGAAAATAAAAAAAATATAGAAGATAATCAAAAGAACGGTGGTTTTCCTCGGGCCCCGAAGGGAGTGGTTTTTATATTGTTCGAATTAAATTTCACATTTTATGCTGTGAAACATGTTTTTGAAGAAAAATCGTAAGGATGCTGCATACATATAGGGGTAAAAAAATACTACAAAAAATTCTACCAGCTGAACTTATTAAAATTAATGTTTTGATGGAAGAAATTTGAAAATTAACAAACGCGTGATGCATAACCATCATATTCCAGTATAAAGAAACGAGATTCAAAATGTGAATCTTTGATTTGCATTTTGATGTAGCACTGAATGATAACTGAATTAGAATTTTTTTTATTTTTAAATTGGTTATTGTCGAAAAATATTTTTACATCAACAGTGTTCGTATAGGGTAATATAGGAAATATTATCATAGAGCAAATCCGTCATACTGGGTTAAGTTTTTTCGCGGCATCTAAAAATGTAAAAATTTTATACATTTGTAGCTCGTTTTTTTTCTATGAGAATCTAAATCTTTGAAATACTATCTCACGATGTGAGAAAAGACTTTTTAACCCTCCAAAGCCGTTCGGGTCAATATGACCCGAAGCGCAGAATCAAAGCATCTTAATCATCATTCCAGTATACTGAAGAACTGAGATATTTTAGAGACTAAGTATATTCTATGAAAATGATAATCAAATTTAAATTTAAATTTAAATTTTAGTTTAGAAAATCGGTTCATTGAGAAATAAGATACAGCGAAACAAAGACAAAATTGGAAGTCTTTGTTTTAAGTAAGATTTTTTTCTACCGAAAAATTCGGGATAGAGGTCAGAATGTTCATTGGACCCCCTTATGTTTATACATCGTCAGATAGATGTATTTTTGACAATTTCAAAAATCAGAGAAGCACTCAAATATTGCAAAGCTGTCAGAAATTAAAAATAAAATTGTTTTTTGGGACTCTTTTCATTCGGAACCTACTACAGACAACCTGGTAAAATAAATTTACTTTATTTTGGAATATTCAGAAACTAGAATAAATTGTCTTCAAAATGAATCTAATATTATTGTAATCGGTCAACTTTGCGGCCATGGGAATAAGAACAAACTACAAGTCAAATTTCCCCGATACGGATATTTTGCGAACAGCTTTGGATGGTTAATATCCCTAAAGGTAAAACGCCTTCAAGTAGGCAGCACAATTTAATTTCTTGGTTTGTATTGCGGAAAACATGGCTGCAGATATTTTTTCGAATTGATTATTGGTGCATCTTTTACATTCGAAAAAAGGCCTTTGCCCGAGTCTGGTATGATGATCTAGAATGAAAATCCTAGATCAAGATCAGGATCAGGTTCCGAATCTGGAAATTGATCTAGTTTCAAATCAGAGTCAGCAATTGGCATAGATCTAGATTAGAAAAAAAATTGAGATGCGATTCCGGATCAGAATCAGTACATTCATTCAAAACCTTCCTTGGCTCTCAATATATTTTTTTTTTAAATTGATGATAATGTGGATGAAATTGTGTTAAACAATTGCAAAGCTAACGTGGAATATACACTGAAATCTAGCGTAACAGCTAAACTACTCAAGCCTACTCGAATAATCTTATTAATGACAAGAAATACATCGACAAAAGACAAGTTATCGTTATTCGTGGTCGTGTACTATTCAAAACCTTTAAACTTTTTGTTTGTATTGTAGATTTATATTTTTCAGCTTAATCTTTTCCTAAATTGATTGAATGACCAATGAAATTGAAAGAAAAAATATGAACTCAGTAAATTTAACGGAAATAAAGGTATAACTACTTCCAGTTTTTTCATATCTTCATTCAGCAACATCATAATGGAGCAACGGAATGTTTATGAACTGATCGGACTCTCAGAATACCCTCTCACAGTAAATTAACAAAAGACACAATCAGACTCCCCCGATTTATGTTTCAAAATGCAACAACAAACAAATATCTTGGTCCCCCAAAACCTTTCTCCTGCCAGAGGGTTCCATTAAAAATCACTAAAAATTATCTTCATGATTTATGATCTGCCGTTTTTCGACCATTTTTCGACTCTTTTAGACATAAATAGAGCATCCACGACGAGACAAAGCAAATGCGGGAGCAAAACAGCAGCAGTAATAGTTCACGGTTTGAGCTGTGTGGTGCAACATTTTTCTTCTTTTTGCGCCCAGATGTTTTCTCCCGTTGTCCCTTGCAAGTAAAATGAGTCGGAGTCTGAAATTCAGAAAAAAATCAATGCTGCCCGATAGTTTCATAGTTCAGAAGCATTCTTTGACGTGTTGACTTTCTGTTGTGGAACTGTAAATATGCTAATGGCATTCATTAGACCCATTGCTGTCCCGGGAAGATGAAAATCGTTTTCTGCTGAGGAAAGCAGAAAAACGATTTTTTTGCCCACGGACAGGGACAAGAAAATGGTTCACCTTTACTTTTCGGCGCAAACGATCCGAGCAAAGATCATAAAAATGAAGCGCCCGAAAATAAAAGCTGTCACCATAATTTACTGTAGCTGTATACAGTATTCCGTCGTTTCGATTGGAGCGTCTCGAAGAGTGGACGTTAATGAAGTTTGATTAGATGTTTGAACGTTAGCACTGGTTGATTTTATTCTTTAATAAATCTTGTCACACCAACGGAATGGCACTAGTAATGGTGGAACTCTTTCGGGAAGAATTCAAATGGTTTTAGTTAACCATCTACTGCATGGACTAGGAATTCGTTGTTAAAAAAACCATTCGAATTAAATTTGGAATTGGGGTAGAATAGTGAATTGCTTCACAGTAACATTGCATACATTACGGCGATATTGATCCAAACATTCAATTCAAATTAAAAAACCCGATTTAATACACTTAACAGTGGATTTGAGCCTTTCTTTCAGATTCAAAACATATTTGTTTTGCGTGTTTTAATCCATAACGGTAGAATGTTTACAAAAATCACTTTTGTAAATGATTTTTGTTAAATGAAGCTATCAAACGGAATAAACTATAGGGGATCAAAAAGGATTTCTGAGAAATTACACGATTTTTTGTTACAATCGATAAAAACGATTTTTTGTTACGATCGAGAAAGAAACTCAAAAATAAATCAACGATTATTTTATAACAACAGATTTTATAACAACAAATAAAAAAAGGTTCCCAACCATGTGTTTCAAATAATTCAAAATTTGCTCTGGGTAATCTTTGAAGTGAAGACAACGAAAAATGAGTATCAATGATTCTAACATAGAGTCCAATGATCGGTAAAACATGTTTTCAAATTTTTATATATGATCATTTTTGAAATTTTCAGTTTAGTAAATGGTTTGTCGGCCTGGTCTGCATGCATAGGTATATCTATCATTAAAAAAAACATACCGATAAAAATCAATTAAGAACGTGAATATAAAATTAAAGATTAAAATTTAAAAAACAACAATGTAAGTTACCGATGAATTTAATACCTAAAATCCATTGCTCGTCTCTCAAAACTCTCGTGTTTCAAATTTCATCTGAATCCAATGTGTAATAACGACAATATCGCATCAATAGTTAATATGGACGACCCCTTTGGCCGACCCCTGATTTAAGTTTGGATAAGTGGAATCAACTGCTTGTCCCTAAATCTCCTATGTTCAAATTTTCATCCCAATCCGATGTATAAAAACGTCAATATTACTGAAATATTGAAAAGTTAATATGGACGACCCCTTTTGCCGACCCCTGACCCAAAATTCAATACCTGAAATCGATTTCCCATCTCTCAGAACCCCCATGTGCAAATTTTCATCACGATCTGACAAAAAATAACGTGATAAACGCGAAAACAATATTTGTCTTGTATGGACGACCCCCTTCAAAAGAGGTCATCCGAAAATCTGAAAACATTTTTCATCATTCCTGGTCCTAATGAGCAATCATACCAAATTTCAGCTCTCTAGCTCTTAAGACGGCTGAGTCTATAGAGGACAAACAAACAAACAAACCCACAGAAATTGCTTTTTATATATAAAGATATATATAGATAGACAATAGGTGGTATGAAAAACCCCTAGCAATTGCTTTTGCTAAACTAAATCGAGCATTCGAGCAGTCGCAGGAAGCAATTGCTTCGGTTGATATGAATAAATTTTTTTCTGACAGCTGTTTTCTCAGTCAGGAGCTTTTACTTTAGAACAAGCTAGTTCGGTATGAATAAAGCCCAAATCTGAAGCAATCGCTCGAGAAATCTCCTAGCAATTACTTTATTTTCTAAGCATGCTTGGTAGCAGACTTTTCCAATAAACAAATTCTTCAACAACGTCATGAATTTATAAAATTAGCAATATTACACTTCAATACAATTTAAAAAGGCATTTTCAACATAGATAAAGAACAGTCGAAGTGATAACCCAACTTTTTTCATATTCCTGTCGTTGTATGAAATGATTCGTCTAAGATGAAACAAAACAAATCAATTAGTAAATATTTCAAATTAAAAAAATCCGGCTACAGTGGAAGAAGTCCCAATCGGCTTGAAGTTGGAAGAAAGTTGTAATAATTTAAAACATAATTCAGATCTCCCAAATTTATATGATTTTTTTATAATTCAAAGGTTTAAAAAAAACATCTAAGTTCAGATGCGCGCCTATTGCCTATTTTTTATATATCGGATTATCCCGATCCGAAAACGTATGGGAGAGCTTATGATAAATGTTAAAAAGCTAGGCCATTTTTTGTTTGACAATATTCAATTTTCTTTAAACATCCACATACGAGCATGTATTGACTTAAATTTTTCCGATCGTTCTTACACCCACCACCTGCACCGTCGATTTCATGGCTATTTTAGCCGTACTTTTCAATTTTTTGATCGTCTTCTTTCATTTTACTTTAGAAAATTTCAGATTCTGCTGGTTGGATAGCTCTTTTTTTCGAAGCAAAAGCTATGTTCTAAGACTTTAGTACACATCTGCTAAGCAAACGTTTATTCATACCAAACTAAGCAAATGCTTTGCTTAATTTCGAGCAAAGTAAAAGCTACCGAAGCAATTGCTAAACCTTATTCATACCACTAAATGCCGTTATTAGTTGTATTAGTAGTAACTGTAGAGTAAGGTTAAATATTTTCAAAAATGAGAAATTATGTTTTGCTTTGAAAATCTATTATTCAGAAAGCTACGCATTGAAAAAAATCATCTTCAGTGATTTTATGATAATGAAACAGATTCATGCAATATTGGATGATTGTGCTCAGACAACATTCAATGAGTTAGTATTTAAGAAAAAAGAAAAAACTACCATTTTTCTGAAAGCACGAACAACGTTTAGAAAAAAAAACAATGAAAATTTACATAATCTGATCTAAGAATTTTCGACGCATCTTTACATTACTAAATATCTTCACTATCAAAGAAAAAGATTCATTAGAATGAACGCCTGAACTATTATCTACATTACATTTTTGTTTCACTTGTAGACTAGCAGATATCATTTTAGATTTAGAAGCAGCTATCTCCTACAACCTCTTGGTTTAGAAATTTAAAAAAGAAAGAAAGGTGAAAAAAGGACTTATCCAGCATACTTAATAGTTTGAGCCGTTTCCAACAAACTCATCTAGGAATTCTTAATTTAAATTTTTTAAGACCTATATTACAATGTTGAATGAGGCAAGAGTCATAAATTTTTGATATCGAGTGGTTTCATATTCGGTGTGCCCAAATGGGGCAGGTGGGCAAGTTGGGTGAGCCAGATGAGAGTTTCTGCTGAAGATAGCATGCAATTTGCGTGTGCGGTTGATACGTGTCTTCCGTTGACAAATATGAAACGACATTCCTGGATTCTTGTTCGGCAGAGGTTTGATAGTCCCAATGAGTTTCATTTGCCTCAGCTTCCTGTGAGTTAGTGTTATTTTTCCAGTTTGGTATACCTATGAAAAAAGGGAAAAGGATTCAGTGGCAAAGGCCAAGCGATTTGTTATAGATGGTTCCGACCGAGTCAAACAAGGCCAGGGAATGAATGACCAGAAGTTTTTGAAGCTGACACGTTAAATGCCAGAGGTTCTTACCATGTAGAGAAGCACGGATCGCGCGCATCGATGGCGCTGTGGGCCTGTTGCATCTGAGAGCCGAACCACTGAATTTTGTACCGCCTCAGGTTGCTTCTGGTTTAGCGAGCTTTTCCGAAACAATCGCTCATTATGAGGAGTAAGTGACTGGGCTCCGCCTCTAGAATCGGTTAAGTTGGTCTGGGAATCACAACTGTCCCTTCGATCGCGAGGGCTAAAGATGAAATTGAATCCCGTCACGTTCCGGGGAATGGAGGAGTTTCCTTGAAAAAAGGAGATTCCACTGGAGGCACGGAGGCCTGGGTTGATGGTCGTTTTGTCAATGGATTGATCGGTGTCCTTGATCTTGGTGATATCAGCTGCAGCAGGAAGTTTCTTTGAAAATATATATTCCAACTTTGCGAACATTGTTTCTGAACCAGCCCAGCACAATGTCGATAAACAAAACTTAACGCGGGATCCAGCGATTTTCTGTCTTCCTTCTCTGGCTAAACACGACAGTGACAGCATACCTTGTTTACATTGGAACACGTTTGAGGAGAAATAATCGAATCTTTGATATTGGTTAACCCAATGATGGTGACACGGTGAGGAGACACTACGCATATAGCTATTAATATTTAACATCCAGTAGAATGAGAAATTTAGTATTAATACATTTAATTTCAAGCGTGACTGGTTTATTAGTTTTCCTTTATCGGCGGTAAAAATAGATTATAGCGAGGATTTATTTGAATGACTTAATCTGCAGGATAGTTGTTGCAGGCTAAGCACGCCTTCGAATAAACAAACTTTAATGTTTTTTCAATAAAAGAAAATATTTTTCAAGTTTGACAAAAGCGAAAAACAGAGGGACGGAAAATAACGGATTTATCACCGTGTTACTGATCGTGCGAAGTTATAAAACGCGCCGCTGATTATACGTACTTTATATTTATAGTATTTTAATATAGTTTCAAGATTATGATACGAATAAGTTTTGCGGAATACAAATGTCAGAACAGTGGTAATTTTTTTTCCTTTGGGATTATTGAATACTTACAAATTTACTAAATAGCTCTATTATTACTTAGAATTTCAGTGGAGCGCGTTTTATTTGCCAGTTTTATGCAAAATTGATCGGTAAAATTGGTCGATTATTATAATTGATTCCACAGTCATTTTTGGTCTTCACACAATAAAAAGATAAAATAAGTTTGAAGTTGAGTCAGAATATTCTATTTAAAAAAAATTCAATTTAACAACGGTTTCAAGGAAATAATTTATGCTCGCAAAAAATTGTTTACTGCAAATTAAATCATTATCTTAAACAAGCCTTCGTTGAAACCCTTTTCAGTCCAGATGGTTGTATAAGATACTTTTAATCTTCTCTTCCGAATCTCCTGTAGGTGGGCCTTTTAACACTTATAAGTGTTATAGATGTTTTAATGAAGTTTATATAACTTAACGTTGTTTTATAACAAAGTTGAAAAGTACCCTTCTAGATTATTAAAAAACTAGAAATGTTACTTGGGGAAGATTACCATCTGTTAAAAGGGTTTAACTATTTTATAACAGATTTATTATATTTTCTCATAGTTTAACTACAAATTCTTTTAAATCTCAGAGGTTTTCATAATAATCAGAACAATTTAGGACATATGTCATGCACCAATTTTTAAAAATCAGAACAACTCTAAAGTTTTTAAAAAATAAGAACGGTCTCTCGAAAATCAGGACAAATCCTGATTAATCAGGACACCTGGAACCTCTGAGCACAAGAGAAACAACAACAACAACTGGACAATTGTAATGCACGTCAGAGGTGTCAGGTGTCCTGATTTTTTAGGACTTGTCCTGACTTTCGAGAGGTTGTCCTGATTTTTCTAAAACTTCCGAATTGTCCTAATTTTTGAAAAAAAATTTCAAAATGTACTGAAGTGTTAAAATGTTTTCTCTTCAATAAGCTTCGAAAACAATTTTTTTCACTCCTCGATAAAATGCGTGCTTCTTCAAAATGGCAACGTGCGTGCTCTTCACTTTGAAAATGGCAACGAGTGAAAAAATATCTCAATGTCAACTATTTCAACCTTTTTATATTTTTTAACATGAGAACTACCATCATGATTGCAGTTTTTCCAAAAATTTATTCAAAAGCAACAATATTAAATTATTAATTAAGTAACCATATAAAATGGTTAATGAAAATGAGCGTGTGAAGAAATTGATATGGTGTGCTTCGTTCTCCCACACGCGCCCCTTCGTCGTTTTGTCCTTCAAAGCGCAACCTGAAGTATCAATCACTTTCGTACCATGCAGTGTGGGCACGACGTACTCATCAACTACTTCATTAATTTCGGGGTCGTACCCCTTGGTGAAAACCATTTTTATGTTAAATAATTCGGAACTTCGGTTCCGAAATTTTTGAAATGGTTCGGTTTCAAACTGAACCATTAAAATGAACAAACTTAACCCTGAGTCGGGAAATTTTGAACTATTGTCTTCCTCCCACTCGGTGTCTGTCACGATGACATCAAACTTGAGTGGGAGTGAAGCCTGTCTGTTCTCCCTTTCTCACATCGACAGATCCATACTATTATGGATGCACGTATCTATGACGTCACGTATAATTTGACGTCATAGACACGATAATCTTGATTTTAGTGATTGCTGGTTGTGGCTAGCCAGCCAAATTGACACGTTTTTTGGAGTGATGATTTGATGATAATTACTATGAAAATTTATTTTTCAAACTATTTTGTTTTTTTTTCTTTCTTTTATACATTGAAGAGGGAAAAAAATCAAATTTTTTAAGACAAAAATCATTTTTATTGTACTTCCCAGTTTCGCAAAAACGTAGTGACAAAGTTTATAAAAAAATCACACCAATACATACAAATACACTGACATCGACAGAACTCGTCGAGCTGATTCGATAGGTACCTATAAAGGTATATCTAAGACCCAAAATTAAGGATCTCCCAAATCGACCGATAACTATACCTTTCTGTAAGAAAGGCAAAAAAAGCTTTCTTTATTGTGTTACATTGCTGTACCAAAGTATGAATTATGATTTTTTGTGGAATCAGTACCCAAATAATCATTAAATAATTAGTTTGGATCATGTTCAAATTTAAAATTTCTGTTTAATACATCATAAATTCAAAAGAAACTGTTTGAATTATTTGTCTTCCATTATTCGCCAAAATCATGTTGAAAGATATCTTCTCCATTTATCAATCCTGTGGACATGTCACGTCACTATTTGAAGTGATGCCTAAAAACACATGGCATGTCATGAAATTTGACGATTTGTTATGCATTCTTTTTTTTTTAGATTAAAGGAAAGCCCGCGGGAGTGTAATTCCTGTTGAATTACATTTTAAAGTTTACAATTTTTATCATTTCCACTGATATGTATTGAAAGCACTTTATTCTTGCATTGTTACTGGTGTCTGTTGGGTGGCGATGCGGAGGCGGCTTGGCGGTGGTGGTGGCGGAAAAATTTCTAAATTTATTTTTCTTTTTTCTCAATTTATTCAGGCGACATAGAGTAAGTTGAGCTTTTACGCAATAAATTAGGAACGTTTTGGTCTTGAGGGAAGAAAAAAAATGTAGATTGCTTGATTTTTGGATTACGAAAATTTTTTCCATATGTGTTCTGATTCATCATCATGTTCCTATTTACCCCATTGTACAGAATAACTTTAGTCTCGCTCATATATTAAAACTTGAATTTATTTTTTAAGCTAACAACTATAAATAAGAAAATGTAGTTTTGACTTAGCACGTCTTCTTTTTCTTTTGTACGGGATGATTCATCCCTAATTAGCACTCCTTCCGGGAAGGTACCGTATACTGGGGGAACATTGATTAGCGGGGTAATTTTGATCAACATGAAATTTTGGCCGATAATCAACATTAACTAATGTTGAAAAACTCAGGTTCCAGTGGTGGAATAGAGTTATCTTTATTCATGTTTCGTCTGTTAGGTCATTCGAATACAACTATATTAATTAGCGACAGCTAATTGTCACTTCCACATCTTATATTCCCTAACCTGGAAAGTACTCATTTCTTAATGAGTACTTTGATATACTTACCCAGAATTTCTGGCAACACTGTTGTCTTATCACGAACCCAATTTGAGTTGTTTGGCTTCACAGTGTGATGATGTAAACATTTTTACCGTGTTTACCATCACCAGCTGTCATCATCAATCATCACCGCCTGGGGGAGGAAGACTGAAATTCGCTGTATCGTTTTTTTACTGTTCGACAAAAACCAGCAATTGAAGAAAAGATTTGTAATCCTTCAAATTTTAACGTTGGATGATCAATTTTGTGTAGCGAGCCATGTAACTCAGTTGTTTAGGTGCTACATTTAAGTCTTCTGAGTTAATTGTTGCAGATTCAAAAGTAAACATCGAAATCGAATCCAACAGCTAGATTATTCGATACCAGTCTGTCAACTCTGTCGTAAATATCAACTTTGATCTATATAAAAATGTTGTTCGGTCCAAGGGTACTACCCAAAATCTAAATCTGTTATTTAAGCTATTTTCAAGAACAACCATTGATCAAGCAATTATTATTTATCACCTTCAAAAACTTCAACGAAATTTGAGCGACTGCCTGCGATATGCCTGAACATGTAAGAGTTTGCCAGAGTGAAACAAAACCTAATTAAATGATTGTTTAATGCAAAACAAGTGCTTTTAAGCATCCAAAAAGTTTTATTGAAAATCTCTAAATAAGAAAGTAAAATTTTGAATTTTGAAAAAATAAAAATAAAAAAAAAATAAAAAAAAAATAAAAAAAAATAAAAAAAAATAAAAAAAAAAAATATTGTTTCAATTCCGAAATGACTCAAAGCATGCGGAACCAAAACAAAATGTTTTGGTTTCGCCGACGGAGTGGCATCGAAAACCGTAAGTATCAACAACTAAGTATAAAGTTAAATCTGAAAACTGTTTACTACATTTGAAAGCCTTTGAATTGAGTTACAAATAAGCTAAATTTGGTTTTTATTAGGAAATTTTTAATGTTTCTTTAAAATTAATTTTAAAATCTTAAAATATCTGGTTTTTCGAAGGCTCACAAACAAACATCTCTCCTGATCAAATTTAAGCATTTAGGAGCAAATAGGTTGTTTAATGTGAAATTTCAACCTTTTTCTCGGTTTAGGTTTAGTTTAAGTGTTATTTTTATGGTCATTTGAAGATAATTTTTTGATGATGAAAAAAAAACGGTAATTTTCCATGAAAAAGCTCGTATAGAATCAAATGGTTAAGTTTGAAGAAAACAAGAACATGGGAACAGTGCGAGGACTTAGGGAATTGCATGAAGGTAAAATTTCATTTTTTTAGGAAAAAAAATATTGAAAAATATTCATAATTGGCCCCTAAATGTATGCAGCAACATTGCCTATCTTTTGAGTATATGTATTTGTTTTTGAAAGAAAACGTTGAAAAATTCAATTGAGACCAAACAAAAAATAACTGTTATCGATGTTTTGAGCCTTCTTTGCTAAGTGGCATCAAAACAATAATTTTGAAGATGTTGAGATACGTTAAAACCATAGTTATCAAAGTTACCCCGAAACTCGAAGTCTGGTTTTGTAACAAACATTTAATTATTACCACCAATGTTGTTTGAATTAACTGCAATCAATGATCATGTTTTATACTCCTCACCTCAAGAAGTGTTTTAAACCTTTAAGGTGTTACGAAAAAGCAACCCCTTCCAAAATATTCAAAAATGAATGAAAAAAATGATCAAAGTTTAAAAAGAAAATGAAAAGAAAATAAGCATTGGCATTTCAAACAAGTCTGTTACAAGCCGTAACATTCTTTTTTTTTTTTATTTCGGTGCCTTGTTCAGTTACCTTCTGCTTAATCCCGTTGATAATCATTTATTTATAATAAGTTAAGAGAGAATATTTCGAGAGCTCAAACAACTTGTAAAAGAAATCGTGACGTCTTGCTGTTTCCAATTAAGAGTTGGCGTCCCCATAAACCAAAAGGTTCAGCCCGAGGATAGTTTCGGTACTTTCATCAATTCCCAGTTGTTGCATCGTACAATCCCTGTTCGGAAAAGTTGCTGCTCGCTATACGCGATGTATCTCGAACTAACTATGAACAAACATACAAACAAACGAATAGTCAAACAAGCTACATATATGTATGTTTGAGTGTTTTGCAATATCTCACATCGCTCCGCAACTCCAACTCCAATAAACAACCATCATGATCGTCATCATCAACATCGAAGGCTCTGGCTAGGATAATAGTCTCGGGGCGCGTCGCGTAATAATTAAATTACGACAAGTGTTTATTCATTCCGGAACGACCCTCGACGAATGGGCAAAGCCGGAACAATAACTACAACTTGTAAACTCGTCGAATTGATTAATATCTATCGTATATTTTCCCCCGTGATGCGATTCCATTTGTCTGCGTTCTAGAGCCGATATTCTTGTTGTCGGCGGCAAAATGGGTACGATGCAATGTTCGGAATTCCCTCAATTTAACCAGTCGTGTTGCAAAAGCTTATGATCTGAGGAATATCGAAAAATAATAATGCTTCCTCAATTCAAAACCATTTATTGCCTACATCTAGGCGATTAATAATGTGTGACATCGTATAGCACACTCAAGTGTAGTGAAAGAATTCTTCTTACCGCCTGATAAGAATTTAACTCCCTATCATATCAAAACACCGTCGTTCTCAAAGCTACGAAATGATGTGATGTCCACATTTGACCTACAGAAAAATATGTACAATTTGGCCACGTACAAGGTATTCTGGAAACAATATCTTCTCTTCTCTTTTAATCCGTAACGCTCTTAAAATCAGGATGCTCTTTGATTTGCCTTAAGAGAAAATCTGAAAGCTGAAATCTGAATCTGAAATCTGAATCTGAAATCTGAATCTGAAATCTGAATCTGAAATCTGAATCTGAAATCTGAATCTGAAATCTGAATCTGAAATCTGAATCTGAAATCTGAATCTGAAATCTGAATCTGAAATCTGAATCTGAAATCTGAATCTGAAATCTGAATCTGAAATCTGAATCTGAAATCTGAATCTGAAATCTGAATCTGAAATCTGAATCTGAAATCTGAATCTGAAATCTGAATCTGAAATCTGAATCTGAAATCTGAATCTGAAATCTGAATCTGAAATCTGAATCTGAAATCTGAATCTGAAATCTGAATCTGAAATCTGAATCTGAAATCTGAATCTGAAATCTGAATCTGAAATCTGAATCTGAAATCTGAATCTGAAATCTGAATCTGAAATCTGAATCTGAAATCTGAATCTGAAATCTGAATCTGAAATCTGAATCTGAAATCTGAATCTGAAATCTGAATCTGAAATCTGAATCTGAAATCTGAATCTGAAATCTGGATCTGAAATCTGAATCTGAAATCTGAATCTGAAATCTGAATCGGAAATCTGAATCTGAAATCTGAATCTGAAATCTGAATCTTAAATCTGAATCTGAAATCTGAATCTGAAATCTGAATCTGAAATCTGAATCTGAAATCTGAATCTGAAATCTGAATCTGAAATCTGAATCTGAAATCTGAATCTGAAATCTGAATCTGAAATCTGAATCTGAAATCTGAATCTGAAATCTGAATCTGAAATCTGAATCTGAAATCTGAATCTGAAATCTGAATCTGAAATCTGAATCTGAAATCTGAAGAAATCTGAATCTGAAATCTGAATCTGAAATATGAATCTGAATCTGATTTTAAATTTGAAATCTGAATTTGAAATCTGAAGCTTTTTTTGGCGAGATAATAGAGTTTTTTTTAAAGTGTGGAAATTGAATGCTGTGCAAAAGTTGAATGAATTATAGTTTTGTCGTTCGAAAAAACTATGCATAATGAAAGGCGACAACTTTTTTCTTGAAAACTTTCACTCTTATTGTTTCATTTAAGATTGAAAATGATTCAAGCAAAAATTTCTAGCAAAAAATTATTTCTTTTTCTTGTAAATAAAAGTTTCTATTTACTTTAATTTTTTGTTTTGTTATGTTCTACAAAGAGATGGTTTACATTATAGCTCATTGCTTCAAGAACAGCAACGCATCAATCTTTTCCAAAAATCAAATTGTGTGCCATAGTTTATTTTCACTGCGGATAGAAAATTAATAATAGAATCATCCGTGTTGTTTTACTCAAAACATTTGCCACGTACAGCCATACTTTCTTTGTCTGGCATAAAAGTGCTCCCTTAGGCCCGGACCATTAGCTCCCAGTTCAGAAAATGAGTATCGGAATCCTAGAACTTTGTCTATCCACTTTTCCCGTCATCTCAGTCATTTTATTTTCCGGGAATGCCAGCTCGTCTCGTTGGGTTTTCCAATTTTTGCCTTTTCAGCACCATTTCTTCTACTCGGATATGCCGGATTAGACGTAGTCTTCTGGAACGGAAACTGCGAACCCACTCGAGAAGAACAATTTAATTTATGTGATAGCATAAAAATCTATAATCCGTATTATGGATCTGGGTGCGCTCCGAAGACGGTTCGATGAAGCAAATTCCCTGTGGCTCGTAAATTTGGTCGGCATAAGAGGGATGAGGGTGCGTGCGTGTGTTTGGCCTCTACGTATCGAACACATTGTCGGAAGTATCCCTGAGCAGTTGTCGTCGTCGTTTGACAGGAAGCCAAAAAACGGAAGACATAATAATCCTATCCACCGGCACAGGCAAGAGCGTAAAGAGACTTTCACCCTCAATTGGAAGTTGCGCACAAATCCATCCATTGTCGGTGGGCCAGCTTTCCGTTTAAGGTAAGCAGACTGAACGTGGACACTGTCAATTTGTAAATATTTTAATATGAGTGATTACAGTTACGAAAAAAAAATTGCATAATAGCAGGCGTTTTTGTAGTTCCATGGAAATAATCTTATTCCGAACTGACTTTCATAAAATTTGCATCTTTCTGTGAATAATAAATCAACAAAACGAAAGTCGATCACTGTTACTTTTACCCTACTCCAGCGAAGAAGACAATTGTGCGTTAATAATAGCCGACACAACTAGTTATAGGGCTAGTCCCAGACAATGGGCCATCATCAGCTTCCTGTAGCTGGGCGGAAGTCGGAAAGCGTGGAGCGGAAAACATTTGGCAAAATGATACTCATTGAAGGAAGTGCGTGAAGGTGGGAGACAAACAATGCTCAGGCAGACGACGACGACAAGAAACGAGCCTGAGTTATTGGCAAATAAGAAATATGCAAGGGTAATTTAAAAGTATAAAACATGAAAAACGTTCAGTGTAATTTCAGGCGTTTCCGAAAGAGTCTACGAAAATGACAGAATATCGATGTTTTCCAGAGAATACAAAATAATCGTAGTTTTGGTCCAACTTTTAAGCGGTTGTTATCTTTTTTCCATTTTTACTCAAATCAACATAATTTTGAAGAATTTTTATCAAATTTAGTCTGAGACCAAATGTATCCATGGTCTATTCTTGAGTTTAGTTCTAGGAATCATAATTTGACCAACAAAAAAAAGTCTAATCCAGTGAAAAACTGACAGCCCGATTCGTGTTCGATTAACTGCGAAAAGGTTTTGGACATCGTCAAATTGGGTCCAAATTGTAGGGATGGGTTGAAGGATGTCAAGGATAGTCAAACAAGGAGAAAAGATTGTCTCATTTGGAAATATCTTCTGAATTTAGAAACTCAAAGCAGCCATTTGTGAGATGCATTACACAATCAATCGTAATCAACGTGATCGCTTTGGTATTTTAGTTTTGCTTGTACAGTTTTCTGAACTTATGGCATCACTGCCTAAAGTAAACCTCAATTCGAATCTTGACTCTACTGAGGCTGTGCTAAGTGTTTATATGTCTGTGTGATTGTGTGGAATTCGCGGTGTGTAGTGCATATATCACCATCATGGGCGACCGTGAAGTATGTGGATGCTGTGGTCGGAAGAATCTATCGGATGGATTGGTTGCGATGCATGCAATAAATGGTTTCACACTCGCTGTGTACGGATCCAGGATTCGCTAATACCCGATTTAGATAACTACCATTATGCTTGTGAAAACTGCTGTTTACGTGGAATCCTTACTCCGACTCGTACGAGTACACCGACTACCTATCCCTTCGAGTCTACTTTCCGACCAAATTCGTGAAATATCTTAACTAACATCCCAGCTGAAGAAATCACAAGAAGACCTAGCTAATCTGCGTGCCAACAACAAGAAACAGATAGACAATCTAAGGCATCACCTGTTAGAGGCCGATCGACAAATGGAACGACGTAGCATCCAGAGTAATTTACTTGACGACGTAATTAGTAATCTTGAGCAAATTGAATCCGCTACTAAGATTGCCAAAATGTACTCCAGGGACTTGAACAACTTTCGGATCGCAATCAACCAAATTCCCTTTCGTGACAGCGAGAACCTGAAAGAAATTATCTTCAAAGTATCGAATCTCCTCAGTGTTCCCGAAGCGTTTTCGCACGTAACCCACTGTTTCCGTCTTCCTGTCAAACCTTCAAAGTGGTCAGATCGTTCTCTCTCTCCTACGATAATAGTCATTCTTGATGACTGTCATCCGAGGAATAAAGTGCTGCAACAGTATTATAAAATGTTCAAGGATTGCAAACTCTGTAACCTGGATCCGGAAATTTCTCTCAATTACCGCTTTACACTGAATGAGGTTTTGTCCGTTCCTGTTTTTCGTATCCGCAATCTTGCTCTGAGACTCAAACATCAAAAGCTTGTGGAATCTGTTTTCATTCGTAACGGGAAAGTTTCTATCCGTCTACAAAAACAACATCAATACATTTTGGTCAAGAACATTCTGCAAGAGCTGACACGTCAAGAAAAAGAATGCAACGATTCATCTGTTTTCTACAGTTATGCGGATGTCATCCAAAAGACAGTCGGGATCGTGACAGTCGCATAACATTTTCCAATGACATTCGAAAATGTCTCTATGACATTGACGGTCATCCAAAAAAAAATGTAAAACGACTGGAGAAAATGTTATTCAGTTTTGCAATGACAGTCGCTCAGAAAAATGTCTTCGAATTATTCATCAAAAGATAGATTTCAAATTTGTTCCGGCCATATAAAAAAAAAGTCACCTGCTTGACTTGAAGATTAGGTTATTCAATTCATACTTTGAGCAATGTTACAGTTTGAATAAGTGCCTTATCTAGGCAAATATATGTAGAAAAATTATTTTAAGCATTTCAACCCACTGCTTAAAAAACTGTTTATGACACGATGTTATATTTTGTTTTCATAGAAGTAAGACAATAACATTCCAGGAGAAAGTCAAAAATGCCGAAATCCACAGACAAATGTTTGCAGTGTTCCATACTATCAGATAAGACCCATATTTTTATCTAGGAAACAAATGCAATATTTTCAGAAAACTAAATAAAAAAATCGCATAATATCTGATGACTTCAGATCTGAAAACTTAAAGTGAAATGAGAGAATATTTTCAGATTATAGTATTACATAAAATCAACCTTTTAAAATTGTTGAGAACAAAGTTGATGTTGAGATTTTGTAA
Source organism: Uranotaenia lowii (assembly GCF_029784155.1). Classification (NCBI taxonomy): domain Eukaryota; kingdom Metazoa; phylum Arthropoda; class Insecta; order Diptera; family Culicidae; genus Uranotaenia; species Uranotaenia lowii. Next base: position 82,654,606 of record NC_073691.1, read on the forward strand.
TCTTTTTTTTTCCTTTTTATCAAAAAAAATAAATCAATGAAAGACATTAGGTTCAGTTTGTGTACGTTTGAGAAAAATGAACAATCTAGAATTTTTGCTTGAAAACTTAAATTCGACCACATTTTTACATACTCGAGTGGTTCCAAAAACACTAATTTATGCAATCAAAAATAAAGAATAGGTTTATTTTTTTTTAAATTTTATATATGACACTTTATCATGCTTGTGATACCCTTGTTTAAGGTTTATCAATCAATCAAAAATGAAAAGCATGAAAACCTTCAGAAATCTTCAAAAAGAATGAAAGACTTTTTTTTTCTTTTTTTTTTTTTAAATTGCGACCCAGAGATGGATTCAACATCGATTTTCTCTTATCTAGTCCCTGAAATTTCATCTAAGTTCTCTACAAAAAACAATGAAAGACTTTCAAACAAGATGTTTGATTTTGAAATTCAGGTGAATTATTTAAAATTTGGGCTTAGCTGTAAGAAGTAAATCTCATTTGTTTCCTAGTCCCAAATGTTTGTTCATAAAGTATTCAAACTAACTAACAAAATATACCTAACTAACTAAATTTTCAAAACAAGTGGGAGACATTTTTTCCAGAATAAAATCCTACAAATGCTCATAACTTCAGAGAATCCTGATCAATTTCATGTAAAAGATTTACTTTTCAATGTAAATAAACCGTTTTGAACATTAATACACTCAACAATCAATAACTAAGCTCGTTGAATACTTTTTCTGGTCTTAGTACAATCAGTGGTGAAAAGTTTTATTAGATTGTTCAAATGAAATAATAATCACTCTGTTTGTGACAGTCCAACTCTTTTCTCTCAATTTGTATCACTTTGATGTCTTGTACAAAATTGTAGCCTGGGAAATTTCCTATTAAATCATGTAATTGACATATGATGTTGGATTTGCGCTAAAGGAAAGACAATTATTTTCACAGTGATTAGTATGATTTCGACTTTGAAAAAAACCGTTAAAAAGGTTAAAAAATATTCAAAAAAATAAAATGTTCTAGACCCCCCGGTGGAATATTTTAAATTTGGGCTCAAATGAAAGGGGAAAATCCCAGCTTTCGAATGGTGCAAAAATTAGCGATGCTAATTTTCGAAAAATAAAGTTTTATCCCAGAGACAACGTGTGACTGTCATGGAAAAATTAAAAAAATGGCATGGTTTTGACAGTCATGAAGTTCATTGGCCACAGCCAATCTGACCGGTTCCGGAATCCGAAAAATCAAAATGATCAGATTTTAACTTGCGACACATGAGAAAGCTCTTGGCATGTACATGATAGGAATTGATAGGAAAAGTGGTCCTTCTGGTTTTTCGCTCTAATTTAGAATGCTGTTAACCTTTGAGAAAAACCGAATATCAAAGCGAAAAGGCACTTAAATTGTTCGAATCGTTGAATTTCTGGAAGAGATGAACTGTAAGTGTGTAGGCTGAAAAATACAAGTTGAAACCACTCACTGTTGTTTTTGAATTGGAGAACCATCTGTTGCGAGGAAAGCTCCTGTACTCTCGGTATCCTCAAAATCTAGCTCATTCGATTTTTTGTCTTTTTTAGAGAATGGTGTCTATTCCTAACGCAAACATGAATAAAACAAGAACGATAAATTTAGTAAGTTAAAATGCGATTTGAAATTGCATTATAGGTTTCAGAATTTTTATCTAGAATCCGATTTTTTTTTATTTCCAATTCATTTTTCAAAACTTTTTTGATTTTGATTATAAATTTCAGTCTTAAATAAAAATTTGTGATTAAAACTTCTTAAGTTACCTCTACACTCGGCAACTTGACTGCGGTTTTGGTTGGTAAACATGTAACTTTTTGGTTGCTGAAAGTTGTTCTTCCTTATTTGTCGGGGTACTTGAGACATCTTTGTCGTCTTATTCTAAATTAAAACGTTAACAATTCTCAGCAACTGAAGTTGCCGAGTGTTGACGATGCCTTAGGATTCCGGTTACGATTTTAATTTTAGATTTCTGATTTAGTCTAATATAAGATTAAAATTGTAAAACTTAATTTCAGATGCGGATGCGAGATCAGAAACCGATCAATGTTTTTATATTGTAATAGTGACAATGTTGTGGATGTTAAAAATCAAAGCTAATGATCATTTCCCTGGGAAATTCTCCATCGGTTCAGACCCTGTATGCATTTGATCCTATCTAAAACGTATGGTGATGGTAATAAATACTCCAGTGTACGGCGCTCAATATGCTTTAAACTTTCAATGTCATTTTTGCTATCTGTAGGGAAAAAATGAAGTGTAAAATTATCAACAATGTTTAACCTACCAATATGGATTTCCCATAACAATGGTTATGCCCTCATCGGACATCCGAAAAAAACCGGAGCAGTCGATAGAGATCTAAATCGAGATTTTGAATCTCGAGGATTTGAACTTTAAAACTCATGCTAAATTTTATATCTGAAAAATGATAACAGAATACGTTACCTTTAGGCAAAAGAGTGCCCGATAGCAAGTCATATTTCCAACTAAATTTTCTTCATATAAAGCTCGACATTCAACTGAACTTCACCCTCTCAACCCCGAAGAGTTGGACAATTACTTTAGACTTACCTTAAAACGCTTAAAACCAAACAATTTCACAAATTCACCATCGACATTACACGAACGAAAAATTTAACGCGGCTAGTTATCACAAAATGGAGGACAAATCGGCTTCTTCCGTTTTTTTCAATATCGCTACTACAACCAATGTTGCCAAATAATCCACTTTTTCATTTGAATTTATACTAAGCATTATTGATTAAAAAAAATTGATAGTGTAATTTAAATAAAATCGTTTTTGAAAAATAATAAAATCAAATTATTAAAACGAATCGAAATTTTTCTCCAGTGTGGTATTTTGACTTAAAAAATCGAGTTGAGTTGAAAAAATTAAACTTAGAGGTTATTTCAATTTGAATTTTTTATGAGAACTACTCATAATTATACATAGACTTAATAAAAAAAAAACAAAACGTTTTGTTGAAACCAAACCCCGTTCTTTTCCTGCGTGCAGTACCCCTCCATCTTTCAAAGAAGAAACGATGCGCAGATTGAATGATCTTTTATCTGCAGGAATTATTGAAGAGGTTAAAGAACACATGGATAGATCGTTCTGTTCTTCACTTTTGGTAGTTCCGAAAGGAAAAGAAGATATACGACTGGTAATAAATTTGCGGGGCCCAAATAAGAGCATAGTTCGGACTCCATTCAAAATGCCGACCCTGGAAGAAATATTAGCCGATTTGAACGGTGCTCAATAGTTCTCCACCATCGATTAAACCAGCGCATATTTTCATGTTGTTCTACACGAAGATTCACGTCATTTAAAATTTTTTTACTGGGAATGCAACCTATCGTTTTGTGAGACTGTCGTTTGGTTTGTGCAATGGACCCGATATCTTTCAGGAGATTCTACAAACCATAGTTTTAGATGGGTGTGATGAAACGCGAAACTACTTAGATGACATACTAGTGTACGGTCGAACAAAGGAAGATCACGATACGAAATTGGATGAAGTTCTAAAATGCCTTCAGAGCGTGTTCAGAAGCGGTTTATCAGATTCGCTTTGAGGCACCTGCCCTGGCGCCATCCCGAAGATCTTCCTGCTTATCCAGACCGATGTCAGCTCTTGGGTCTCGATACTCTCGGATGCCGCCGAAAGACCCAACAGGCCGCATACATTGCAAAAATAATGAACGGAGAAGTGCAATCGCCTAAGCTGCTAAGTTTGATAAACTTCAGTGCCCCATCGAGAAATCTACGATCTAATTCGTTACTCGCAAGTCAAATTCACCGAACTTCGTACGGCTTCAATGAGCCATTAAGTGCAATGATGCGTTTGTTCCGGGATACTGAACATCTATACCAGTTTGGAGAACCTTCTAGTCGTTTTGTTCGTCGTATACGCCAATCCAGATTTTTTAATTCAATTTGACCGTGTTTTTACTATTCATTTAATTTTTCATGTTCGATGAATTAATAAAAAAATAAATAAATAAATAGAATAATAATGTAAAGATAAATTCATCAAAAAGTGTGTTTTTCAAACAGTCGGTTAAATTTATGGGATGGAATGAAAGAATTTTGTAAGAATATTTTTGGTGGGGTGACTAAGGGTGTAGAGAGCTTTGTAAAAAATTGTTCTGCTTGTTTGGTAATATCTCGTTAAAACCCCTCCGAAGGACCTTGGGAAATATTGCAAGTGGATGTGCCTGGTTGTGCAAGTGGAGAAATAATAGTACTCGTAGATATTTATTTAAGATGTCTTGCAGCTGTAGAAATGAAAAAAACAGACGCTACAAGTGTGAATCGCATGCTCTCTGAAATCTTTTACATTTGGGGTCTACCAATAGACACAAATTCCATCAGTTTTATACCAATCCTTATACCAGTTAAAAAAAAGTTAAGTTAATCATTTTAATTTCTGACTGCAGTGAAATCATCTACACTCAACGAAATCGACACATTAACGCTATGTGTATGCCTATATAGATTTTTGCAATTTGTTGAACAATTGAAAAATATGTGTCCCACATATAGCCAAAAACATAGAATGGTTATATGAGGCGACACTTATAATGCATATGTGTAACAAATAAAAGTTATGGAATTTGGCATACAGAGGTTATTTGTCAGACTTTTCAGATTAATAAAGTTTTTTGCTGTTCATCATTTTTGTTTATTTATATAACAGAGAATAATTTATGCATTTTTACACTACACACTTTCAGAACTTGATATATTTATAGATTTTGCTCATTTTATATGAAGAAAACATTCAAAAATTTTCCGGATTGGCAAGATGCTCGGGTCTGTACGGCCGACCATCGTTGAGTTTGGATTGGATTGCCGTCACGGAGAGCATCCCAGGGCCTTCCGGTAGTATCCTCTTGCATGTATGGACCCGGATTGCGCGGCAGATTGATGTGTTTAGCGTTATTTTCGTTGGCCTCCGTCACTCAAAGTCAAAACCTGGTGGGAAATAATATTTTCGATCATTTTCAGCTTTCTGTGCTTACTGATCTGGAACTTACCTGCATTAACATCAAAATTGCTTGCTGACAAGGATTTTTTATGCCGTCGAGGACATTTCGAGCAGGATTTCGGTTATTATTTTACTTTACTCGTTTCGAGTCCTCCATCTAACTCCGAGTTCGCCATTTTGGAAAAAAAAATAACAGAACCAAATCATCGACAGCGGATTCGATGTTTTTCTACAGATTTCGCACGCTCATTTTATTCTAGCCAGCTTAGTATTTTTTTTCACATAAAAATTATGTGTCAAAATGTTGGTTTTTATGAGATTCAATTAAATTCTATATGTTGAACAATTTTGTTATCGTATGTGTGGGGAAACATACAGTATAAATGTCGATTTTTTACAGTGTAGTGTTTCTGAATTTCCAATACTGAATCAAGTGAAAAGATGGCAAACTTTGATCTTCCTAGTATGGACGGAATCGACGAAGGAGACTTATTAGCCAGTCCAATCCGGAGTTCCGGTAGAGTGAAACGTCCTGAAATTTCACAGGTGGAAAACGAGGACAAGCGGACTAAAAAGGACGAAGATTATGTAAACCGTCTTTTGGTTTAACTCATCAACGCTGAGGTGGCTGAGGTATATGAGGCGTTCTACAGCAGCTTAACCAACGAAGTTGTGCGTCTACAGCAAAGTATTCCTGAAGGTAATCTACAGCCAATCTTTCTGGGTTGTGGTTACATTTCGGGAGTTGCGTGGTTTCATGCTGTCAAACCTGAAAGCTTGGAATGGCTCAAAAAGGCACTAGGCACGGTCCAGAACAAGGGAAATCTTCCAGAATTGGAGATTTTGCCGTATGAACCAGTTCCACCATTGAGACGTGTATCAGCGATATTGTCCGCACTTCCTTCGTTGGATGCAAAATAACGCCAAGATACTGCTGAGCACCATTCAGAAGTAAAACCAAATGATTAACGTGAGGTTTGGGGTCTTGATGGGAATCGATGCAAATTCTGTCTCCATCTTGGAAGAAAATAAAAGAAGAGTATTTTATGCACTCTCAAGAATACATCTAAATATTTTTGATAAAAAAGTACCCATTGTGGAACAATTAAGTTTTGATGCAGCGTGTGCTATTTATCTTAATGAACAAATAAATGTGAAATATCTACTATTTTTTGGGTTATTTTTTGTTTTATTCTACAATGTAGTCTGAATACAATCGAATAAAAATCTATATCATTTAAATGAAAAAAAAGCAGTCACTCACAAGAAGGGTACAACAATAGTGATTATTGACATCAATACAGAAACACAAGCTGTTTCCTCCGATAGTGTTCCTCAAGATTTATGGACTTGCGCCGAGTTAGCTCGTTATGACGAGGGGCCTCTCTGCAAATCTCGTTCTCATATCTTCGCAGTGTGTGCCCAATCCATCTCCACTTACGTTCCCGAATCTCGACTTGCAGTTTTCACGTCGTCACCGCATTTGTGCACCAAGTTTCGCACCCTTACAGCAATGCGGATTTGACGTTCGAGTTAAAGATACGAATTTTCGCAAATGCAAATCTGGCTTTTCTAACCCGGGTTTCGATGTCTTTTATGGTACCACCATCAGGCGTTATCTGGCTAGTAAGACACTGGAAGCACTCCACTTTCTTAACCAGTTGCCCAGCTATCATGAAACTGGTAGGATTTCCTGTGTTGATCTCCATCGACTTTGCTTTTCCGACATTGACTTTGAGACCTGCTGCTTTGGAGCTTTCGGTGAAGTTGTCGAGTTTGCTCTGTATATCCGTTTGTGTATGGGCGAGCAAAACATTATCGTCAGCCAGGTCAAGGTCGAGTCGAGGAGAAGTTGAACACTTGTCGTCAAACCAAATCACTCTAAGTAGGGGAGATGAGGGCATAACGAGCACCCGAGGCATAATGAGAACTACGCTTTTCTACGAAAGTGCGTATTTTCTTAAATAAATTTTCATGAGGATTTGTTGCGTACTTACTATAGTATTAATTTTTCACAAAAAAAAGGAATCTCCTTATCATCTTTACAGAGATATTTAAAAAAAACTAGCTTGGTTCTAAAGTTACGAAAATATTATAATTTTTGAGCACCACGAAATAAGCTCCTATGATCTTAAAATAACCTTGATCAATAATGTACGCACTGCAACATGATGTACACATTGTTTCTCAATTTTTACCATCATAAAATTTTTGATTTTTCACTTTTATCAATTTTAAAACACGTTTTTACTTAAATTTGTTGACTAGGGACATATAGAGCACCATATTATCGAGGCATAATGAGCATTTTCTGCCGTAGAATCTAGCAGCGAATTAAAATTGATTTGAAGCGCCACACCTTGACTAGTTTTCATCCCACAATTTAGCCTATTGGTAAGGTGTCGGAGAGGTAATCAAAAGACTAGAGTTAGATTTCTGTTCGAGGTGATTTTTTTTCCATTCACAATTCATGATCGATTTTTTTATTGTTACATTATACGGCTAGTAGCATCATCCTCCGAACAAAGCACTTAATGTATGAGCGAGCGTGAATTGTTTGTATTCTACAAACAGACCTAGATTATTTTGTTATTGCTTTGTTTGATGAATCTACGACTCACCTGACTTCATCGAATTGAATTCGCTGCTAGATTCCCCGGCAAAAACGCACATCTTGCTCTGATTAATGGTGCTCATACTGCCTCAGGGGGGGTTCTCATTATGCCTCCACAGTGGCTGGTTTTCAGCTTTTGGCAATTTTTTTTAAAATGCATTTTTTAACGTTTTCATCTAGTTTTTCACGTTTGAGCCCGTTAGGGAATAGGCTTTTCAAGTGTCTGAACACGGAACAATAATGTAACCTCCATATTATAGCTATTTTCTATGGTTAAATAACCGTTTTCCTTAAGGTGGCCATTATGCCCCCATCTCCCCTAGTATCAAAATACTTGTTAATGCTGTGTCAATCTCATTGTACATCCTGGTCAGAGCACTCTCTGGTCATTGCACACTGGTACAGAACATCAATCTAGCGGAATTGAATTAATAGCGCCCAGGGATGAAAAGATAGACTTTTGGTGTCTTAGACAACATTGTTCAAACTGAACGTAAGGCGTGTAAGGCGCATATTTTAATTTAAAAAATAAAGTCGAGGGGTCCACCGATAGTAAGATAAAAATGCTTTCTTTTTTGTTAAGCATTTTAGGGGTTTGATTTCTTCTACAAAGTTGTTTATCTCAACAAAATACACAAGTTTGTTGAACATTCTAAAGCTCTGCAATATTATCCTGAGTAGATACACACCAAAAATTTTTCAAAATTACACGAGCCAGAAACGCTTAGAAACCTAAATTTATTTTGACATAAAACTAAAATGATCTGATTTTACATCATTTATCACATAATATTACTCCATGCGCGTAGCAATACATCAGATGTTGATAATTAACGTTCCCTTGAAGCTCGTCTGTCTTGCAAACATTGTTTTAGAATGTTTTAAAAATATTCATTAAGTGAACAAGAATTATGTGAAGTACACTATGGAAGAACAGTTTCGTGGATGTTGATGAAAGAAAACATTTTCACTTAAACCACCTTAAACCATCCTGAGTGAGTGTAAGTGAATTTAAGAGTTGAATAAAATAAATAGTGTGTAGGTAAAGATCAGCTATAAATTTTATAAACCTGAAATAAACAGGAATAAGTACAAATTATGAACTAAAAAATCTTATTATTTTTTCCTGAAAAATCCCTGAATTGATGTACTTATTGTACTCTTTTGCATTCTATGTCAAAAGCAATTTAATTTTATGTGAAATGCGATGATTTATTAATGTGCATCAAGTTTGACATACAATTACATCCTTTCCTATGCAATTTTACGTCTTCGAGGATTTATGACTTCAAGCGTTTCTGTCTTCTCTAGTGTAATTTTATGTCAAAAGTGATGCTTCAGTTTTGTGCATCCAATTTGACATAAATTTACACCGAAAAATTAATAGTGTGTATACTAAACGATCCCTAACATAAATAAACTTCAATAGATATCTGCGAGTCGAAGAAAAATCAATATCTTGGCAACTCACGATTGACTTTAAATCAGGGAAGATGTCGTTTTAAATTCCGAGGCCAATTTTATCTTCTTAATGGAATAAATTTAAAAAATATTGTCTACTTACCTTTTTTGCGGTAAAATATCCACGCTGGGGGGAATAAAGGATCCGGAAACAACCATTGCAATCGTAGAGCGACCCACCTCCGGCAACAAAATTGAACACAGGCGAGGCAGATGATCAGTAGTAGATGCAACATTGGCTTGGTTGAAAACTGGTTGTGATACCATCACCTAGGTGAAATGTATCGTGTTTTTGGATTCATCAAATAAGCTGAAGGATAAATTTGCTCCTCGGTGGTGGAACATGGTACACCGGAACACTAGAAGTCGAATTAACGGGACAGCAACGTTTCCACTAAAAGGGGATTGCTTGCCAAAGCTGCAACAAACAAGCAACAAATTAACGAAGAAATAAAATACATCAACTAAATTCTTACCAATAGTTCAGTTTCTTCGTAAAATTAGATGTATGATTCCGTTCTATGTCAGGGTGGGATGGACGTTTTACTTTTGATGTCCGAAAGGATGTTCCAACGGAGTCTGCAGTTCCAACTAGTTCCTGTGGTGCTTGAAATTGTTTGAGGCGGGACGGTAGAAGCTCCGGCAGTAGTTGAAATCACTATATGTACAAAAATAATTTTATGTTGATACTTATTAAAAACTTTAAAATACACTCACTATTGATTATCAATTCCGATGTCTTGAGCTATGATATTACGTCATGAATGCACTTTGATTGTGATTTGTCCAACGCCTTTTAAGGTTTGCCCAAACTTGATGCCGATGGTAAGTATTCCCCGTGTGATGATCCCCCAATGGATGAGTGTCGTCGGTATCGGGTTGTTGTTGTTGTTGTTGTATTTTGCGTTTATTTGGCCTGAGGAGCAAGGCCTCATATCGCCATTTCGCGCGGTATCGGGTTGTTCTCTCCCGGAGAAGGGAAGGTTACGAGGTTACGAGCTAACAGAAACTTTTAAAATTGCAAACGGGAGCGAGGCAAACAAATCAAAAACAAACTTTTGACATTTCGCTCGTTGTTGTTAAACTGGGATGTCATGTGAATTGATTTTTTTAGGTGCAATTTAATGTAAAATAAGGTACAGGTTTAATGTTTAAATTCAATTTGATGTAAAATTAGATCTTTTTCTGATTAGATCAAAACATCATTAGGTCGTGAAGCGTTTATGGCTCGTGTGAAATTATAAAATTTTTGGTGTGTATGTTTGGGAACGATTTATTATATTCAAATAATTTCACCACAATTCCACACGATACTTGAAATTGCAACCGAGAGTAGAAGTAATATTTAAAATTACGTACACTGCTATGTTCTGTTTGCATTTGTTTTAACTATAGTTTCATTAAACGACTCTTTATCAATATCGCCATCAGGTCTAGCTATTATTTTCAAAAAACACTAGTTCAATCATGCTTATTCAGACAATTGAAATTCTTAGCACTTTTCGTTGGTCGTAAGCTTTTGAATCAGACATGCTTGGTGATTTTGGGACCTCAAGCCAAGTCCAGTAGCTGCCGAATAATCTGATGATTTGTTTAAATAATTCTTCTTATTCAACGTTTTCTTTAACATTTTATTAATCGGACGCTTACTTATTTCGGTTGATCCTGTATTCGCGAAATGATCAGTTATTTGTGGCTCTGCTTAGGAATCGAACAGCACTTGTGTTCTCGTGTGTTTTTTAAATGCTTCTGATTCGCGAAAAAGTAGTGCATGATGATTCTATTTCTTTATCAATCTATTGCAGATGGATGGAAAGGATTTGAACCTTCCTGTGTATGCCCGATAAGCCTACTGAAAGGATTTGTTCAGCTACGGTGTCAATTTCTTGTACAAAGTACTCAGTTTCAAGGGGCACTTGTGTACCGCGCCGTTACTTTCGGAATCACATTATATATAGATTTACAAAGAAAAAGTTTTCCTCAAATATTTTAGTTTAAGTTTATATTTTACGAATTAAGTCTCAAAATTTTATTATTTATTGTAAAGGTTAAAATTCAAACCAAATTATATTTCATCGATACAATTAATAAAACTAATCAAACAATCTTCGTCATTTATATATTGAATTTCCTGAATCACGTCCTATGTATGTATAAGTTCAATGCTTTGTTAGAAATCCATAACAGTTGGAAGTTTCTAAATTTTATCTACTTAGACCAAGCCCACCGGGCGTTGCTATTTCGGTCGGTATTTTAGATGGTTTAATTGGTTGCCTTTTTATCAATTTACTGATTTTCGCACCCATTGTAGCCATCCAGGTTTGTGTTTTTGTTTGTTTATTTTCTCATAACGATTACCTACTGGTTGTGTTGCTACCGGGTTGCTACATAAACGCATCCTGTAACAACCTTCTGATCGAATGCTATTTCTCGAATCAAGTTAGCGACTGTTGGTGCGATGATTGGTTGATAGATATGTTGCTAAATGTACTCGATTCGAGGAAATTTTACACAAGTTTCGTGGGCTAGCTTGTATGTCTGTTCTCTGTGTTTAAGTTTCAAATTATTAAAAAATCGCACTAAAGCTTTATGTAATTACAGTAGTCAACTCAAAATGTTAAAAACCAACATTTTTACAAACTATGAATTTTTTCTCAAATCTATGATTTTAAAAATTTATTTCTCTAAAAATGTATGTTTCTTAATGTTCATGTCACGAAAATTTCACACAACGCAATGTCATTTCTGCAACAATTTTAATTTACGTCAAAAAAGATGCATTTCTTTTGTGCGTCCAATTTTACAGAAATTTATATCATCGACGATTTAATAATATGTCGTTTATGTCTTTTATTTATGTCTGAGAATTTATGGCTTGAAGCGTTTCTGTTTCGCTATTGTGTAATTTTATGTCAAAAATGATGCTTCAATTTTGTGCATCCAATTTGACATAAATTTACACCAAAAAATTAATAGTGTGTATGTATGTATAAAACTAACCTATAATTTTGGTTCGATTCTGAACATTTTAAGAAAATTGGCATTACATCTCGGTGTCGCAATAACTTTGTGTTCGCCCTTTGTTTGAAGACAAGAGAAGAGAAGAGAAGGAGCAAGTCGTTATGAAACTTAACACGCAAAATGGATACTTCTCTGTGGAAGTTAAATGGGGTTGTGATGGTTCCAGCAATCATTCCCACACACTATTAATTTTTTGGTGTAAATTTATGTCAAATTGGATGCACAAAATTGAAGCATCACTTTTGACATAAAATTACACTATAGAAAGACAGAAACGCTTGAAGCCATAAATTTTTAGACATAAATTTAATGACATATTCAACATAATATTCAATCATCGGGGATGTAAAGTTATGTCAAAATGGACGCACAAAAGTAAAACATCTTTTTTGACATAAATTTAGATCGTGTCGAAATAACATTGTTTTAAATAAAATTTTAGTGACGTAAGCTTTTGAAGACATACATTTTTAGAGAAAAAATGTCTTGGACATAAATAATTAGTGTTTTAATAAACTGTGACATTTTAATAATACTTATGTCCATGACAATTTATAACTCTAAAAGTTATACCTATGGAAGGAAAGAAAGCATTACAAAATTGTATCTCAAAGCATTCTTTGTTTTATGGAGGGAGGGGGTGTGCAAAACACTAGTTTGAAAATGTCATCTTCGATGTAAAAAACACAAACGCTTTTCTCAATGTTAATTAGTTTTATTACATTATTAAAAATTCTAGTTTTTGGTTCATGTATACCTAATTTCTTTTAGTTTCAGCTTCTGTTACCTGCATTCCTATAATCCGAAACTGTGCTTACTTCGGTGTCGTTTATAATTTTAGTTACATTACAGTTTCGTTTTTTATCAAATGATAGGAAAAATAGAGGAACCGAAAAATGATGTAATTTTTCGGATACGTTTTAACACCTGATTTTCGATCTATACTAACAATATCAATAAAATTAATGGATTTAACGGCTATTCTGAAATAAAACCTAACTATATTTTATATTCTCACTCTCGGTCAAATTTTTATTATTCATAGTTATAAATATTCGTTATACAATATTAATACATTCGTTAGTTGAATCGTTTGTTTAATTAAATCTGTTTACACATTTAGATATTAAAATTATTTTCAACAATTTCATCTGATTCAAAATGCGTTTCCATTGCGACGGTACCTACATACCTGAAACTTATCTACAAACTAAACTTAAAGTAAACTAAGATTTCGTTTTTGGGTCGAATTTATAAAAAAAAACTATTTTCAATCTTTGAACTGAACGCTCAGTATTGTGTTTTGTTTTAGAATCAACGGAAATTATAAAAAATAGGATGACTAATAGATAACTCAAGCACGAATAAAAATAACAATTCCCTTAATTCAACGACTTGAAAATATCTTTTATGTTGACGGTACTATCAATCAGTAGTAGGTACTTATACACAAATCTCCTTTTGTTTTCTTTCGGTTAGATTATCAATATTTAGAAGTGAAGTGAATTGAATGGTATAGCCGATTTGCGAAAAAGATGGCTTCAACAATCCCACGTTAACTATTGATATATGGGAGAATCACTTGGCATTCAATTTAGCATCATCGCGGGACAATACAGTAAATTGAAATAAGAACCCTTGGCACATCCATTTGGTTCAAACCACAACCACAATTGCCATATAAGAACTTTTTTCATACACATTATTAGAAAATTATATCAATATGGTAGTTTATTTGAGTATTAAGTGTATTTAAAACCTTGAATTTTGTTTATATTCTGATAATGTTCAACGCCTTTGGTTAGGCTAAAAACTTTAAATGCTTATTTCGAAAACCGAAATAGTATGTCTACATAAAGGCGCTTTTAATTGTTCAAAGTGAACCGAGCAACTGTGAAGCCGACGCAGTTTATGCAAAGGCATCTGAAAATGTGTTATATCACCATGTTCATTAATTAAAAGTTTGCGTCCACACAAGGAGACGGTTGTTCAGTTTTGGTCTCAGCAATGAATTTCAGGTTTTCAATTTTATTCGGAGACTAGAAACATTTTTCCGATCTTTCGAACAGCATGGGAGACCTTGAACTCGTTGCAGTATTCAGTAACCAAACTAACGTTTCCTAGGAAACGACTTGTATCAAGGATATTTATAAATTAAATTCAAATATATAGTATTGATTAGGTAACATGCAGCTGCATTAAAAAAAAAAGATCGAAATCCCAATAAAACTATCCAAACATCATATTCATTGACATTAATTAAGCATAGTATTAATGCCGATTACATGAATGAAGACAAGCATGAGGAACTGACTAACTACGAGTGTAGAATGCTGCCAAATCACTTTTACTAAAATTTAATCTTGTTTCTATTTTATCTATTATGAAGTATGGTAGTCATTTGAAACTATTAACTTTCAAAAGAATCATGTGATCTACTCACTGCGCAATACTGTCCACCGAAAGGAACTACTGTTAACTTCATTTTATCTCAGCAAAAAAGGCTGCTGTCTGATTGCATCGAACCACAGGGTATCGGAGCGTGTCTGGGTTTGAATCGCTGGATCTCTTCTCTACTCGTTCTTAGATCTAGTAGTGAGGTGTTCCTAAAAACAAATTTAATTTCAAAATACTTTGATAAAAAAAAAGCTTAAATTTCGATAACATACCTTGTACTTTCATTAAGCAGCATGTTGAGCAGGAAACTGATAACTGTGTCCGGGAGTTTGTGAATGAACGCCTAGAAGTTGAATACCTTCGGCATCATTTAAGGGAGCATCAGCAAATTTCAGCAGTCGTGTAACCAAATCACTTTAAAAGTAGTATTTTCTTCTTTCTTCTCTTCCACTTCCTAAACCAAAACGATTTTGGGATGCAATTTCGCAAGCAATCAAAACAAACAAAACTTTTACACACTCAGATGTTTTCACTCAAGTATTACGTTTAGTGGTACATAACTTTACATCATTCAAGTCATAAAATTGAGTTCGAGATTCAAGTTTCACTCTACTGATAAAATGTTGACCTTCACGCATGATATTTAAGTGTAAAACGGTGTAAAAATAGATCTTGCTTGATTTAGATCAAATAAAATTGGGTATTTAAGCGTTTCTGGCTCGTATAATTTTCTAAATTTTTTGGTGTGCAGTATCGAATAAATCCAAATAGCTGTGAGTCAGACCTTTTCTGATTCCCACGTGTTTCTCTTTTGCTTAGTACCCCTAAGAGTTCATTTTCATCCTCGTGATAATCCTGCTGAAAAAAATGATTTTTTGAATAATATCAAAGCAGTACAACTTCATTATAATGTTGCCGACCATTTAAATTATTTTTAAAAAAAGAAAGTAGCGATTTACCTCGACAAGAGGTAAGCCATGTTTTACGGCAAATTGAAAGTCTTCAACCAAAATGCTTTTGAATATAGCGTACCGATCGCCATTGAAAACATGGCGTGCCAGCGGGCGAAAATTCAAACGACGGCAAAACCGTTCGACGTTTTTTTGAAGATCCGGCTAGAACCGCATCTATCACCGGTTTGAAAGAAACGCTAGTAACAAATTTTTTGATTATCTTGCGCACAAGATCCTCACAGCGCTGCATACATTTGGAATCTTTCGAAAATTTCGTTGAGCAAACAAGTTAGCTTTACGTCGCCAATTATGCGTGGTATCCACTTTCCCCATCTACCAACAAAATTCTTGTGCATGGTTCTGCCGTCTTGGAAAAATACCCTCTTCTTATCGGAATGATGACCGAAGAAGTACACGAGCGCAGGAATAAATGCATTCGGAAGTATCGTCAACATCGTGCCAGACAATTCAATCGACAATCAATATAGAGGATGTTTTCTATAAGCGTATAAAAAAAAACAAAAAGATAATATTTACCGAGTAACTGGGGAGGTGAATTTCACCTCTTTTTCATTCACCTAGCATAAAGGTAAATTGTACCTTCTGTCTTTTCACCTAGAAAAAAGGCAGGGAAGAATGCGGATACTTGGTTCCTTTGCTATATCCCAAAACTAGAATGTCTTTCGGGCTTAAGATATAGCTCAGTTGGCAAGTCTGATGTCTCCTGATGTCCGCGATTTCGAGCCACTCTTGGGCTCGAACACAGTTGTACCGAATAAGTTTTTCAATAACGATCCGCCAACTGCAACGTTGATAAAGTCGCGAATGCCATAAAGATGGTAAATCGACTATAATCGAAACAAAACAAAATGTCTTTCAAAGATCACATGATCTAGAAAAATGTGCTAAAAATAACAAAACAATAATGCTATAAATATAAAAAAAAATGATTTTTTGAGTTATTGAGCTTTATTTGAAAATTTTTACAAAACATGACTTGAAGATCTTGTTTTACCACTTTAGAATGTTCCCCACATGAAAAAAATATTATAAAAAATATGTTATCCAATGTGTCAATCGTTTAGAGTATAATATGAACTCTAAATTTGTTTTAAGGAAAATTTTCCAAAATATATGTTTTGGGTTCAATTGATCTCTAGAGTCCAAAATGATATATTTTTCATCTGAATGGATCCTACTCATAGCTTAGCACGAAATAACTAATATTTGCTCAGTAACTATTATTTATCCAGTAATTACCTGATTAAACGGACTAAACTGCGCCTTAAAGTATGCAATGACTAATGGGATGAAAACATACTTTGATAATTCTCTTGATTTCAAACTCACAAATTGCAAAATGAGAAGTGATGTGGCCAAAAATAGTCAACGAATCTATTATATTTGAAAATTGCACGATTTTTACCAAGGGTTAGGCCTCCTTGATTAAAGGATCAAGTCTTCTTTAGTTAAGGATCAAGTCTCCTTTAACTTAAAAAATGTCAATATTTTTTCGTGTCTAGAAAATGCTTCTAATTCATCAGTCGGTTCATGTATCGTTCTAAATTTTGGAGCATATAAGTTTGAAATAACGTGCTGTCATAAAATGCTAAAGACTTATTTTTTCAAAAAGATTTGATGAAAATAAGAAAAAGCATCAAGAACCCCCACTCTCCCCTATATTTTACCTTTTTCGAATTAACTGGCCAAAGGGGTACATTCCATCGGTTTCCCATTCACTGACTTAATATGTCAATTTTATCTTTTCTCCATCCACCTATTTAAAAGAAACATTCAAGCTGTTCTTGGAGGTCACCAAATAATATGAAGACGTTTGTGATTCAATTTTTGAACGTTTATGATTCAATTTTCGGAGCTGATAAACCTCGATCAACAAACGACAGTTCAAGCAAGATGCGCTCATTCCGGCTGACTTCCCTAAGGTTGTTTTTGTTTGTTGAATTGAAACCACATGTTCCAGCTTTGTCTTGACCCTTCGGAAAGGATTTACATACATAAATCCGTTGCAGTAGGTACGATTCACAAACAAGATTCCAGCCGATTGGATACGGCAGGGCGCGCTGCCTGATTTCGGAATAAATCGGATCGCAAAATTTCGCAACAACATGCAAATGTTGATCCAATTACCTGGCTGGTGGCATCAAATTCATTGACGCGGGTAATTATTCATGATGTTGTTGATGCCTGTTGGTTATGAAAATATTTTCCCGTTTGTCAATTCCCGCAATGAATGATTGCCACTGCACGGTTTCAACTATTATATCTAGGTATTTCAACTTTCAACTTTCCAACTTCAAATTTACTTCATATGATATCGTATGGATTCATTATCTGACATTTTGCCAGCTGATTTTCAAAATGGACAGGAATATTGAATCAAAGGATTACGCCTGAATTTATACTATTTTAATTTATTTCGAGTGATTCCAGTTATCAACTGAAAACTATCTGACATCTTATGATTGACTAAAAAATACAGACGGCTTTCTTAACAAGGGATATTACTAGCTTGAGGAAAAATATCTCAGAAAAATTAATCTTTTATAATCTGAATCATTAATTATTTTTGTCTAATTTAAATACCGTCAACTGGGACAACATGCAACACTTTTCAACTTCAATGGCTTCTAAAAAACTCACGTCCACAGATAATCATACCCTTTGTGCATCAAATGTTTCAAGGATGATGGGACATCAAATTGGCGTAGTTAAAAAAAATTATTGGTTTCTTCAGTTTTTTTAATATATTAAAAACATGCGATTTTCACTATATTTGGAAAAAGGGGTAACTTGCAAAAAAACTTTGATGTTAATGAAAAATCTAATAAAAACGTATGTTAATGTAAAATTTTGTAATTTTGTTGATGCAATGAAAGCCATTACGCATAAAACACCAATTGCAGTAAATGCTGGTTCTGTTGAAACTAATTTATACACTTTTTTCTGAATATTAGGATATTGCACACATCTAGGGGTTAAAAATTCTACTGTCTGAAATCATAAAAATAAAAGTTTGGATGAATGAAATTTTAATGTTGACAAATGCGTGATGCAAAAAAATCATATTCGAGCATATGGAAACGAGATTATCCAAACATACGTGAAAATTGTGCCTATTATTATTATTATTATTATTATTATTATTATTATTATTTTCGATTATAGTCGTTTCACCATCTTTATGGCATTCGCGACTTTATCAACGTTACAGTTGGCGGATCGTTATTGAAAAACTTACCCGGTACAACTGTGTTCGATGTTTGCTCTTGGGCTCGAACTTGTGGACATCGGCTCAGGAGACAACAGACTTGCCAACTGAGCTATATCACAAGCCCAAGTGCCTATTATGTATATTCGAAAGCCTATAAATCAGGGATGAACAAACCTTTTGTAGGATTTAAGCTTTTCATTGGGTACCGTCAACTGGGGCAACATGCAAAAATTTTCAAGTTCAATGGCTTCTGAAAAACGTATGGTGATGGGACATCAAATTAGCGTAGTTAGAAAAATCATGGTTTCTTTAGTTATTTTTAATTTTCTAATAACATGCGATTTTCACCCTCCTTAGAAAA
Source organism: Uranotaenia lowii (assembly GCF_029784155.1). Taxonomy (NCBI): domain Eukaryota; kingdom Metazoa; phylum Arthropoda; class Insecta; order Diptera; family Culicidae; genus Uranotaenia; species Uranotaenia lowii. The sequence goes on from NC_073691.1 coordinate 82,673,664, forward strand.
TGGGGTAACTTGCAACAAAACATGTGTTTAATGAAAAATCTTATGAACACGTATGAAAATTCATAGTTTTTTTTATATATTTGCGATGCCTTATAGACCATTACACATGAACACGCCAATTGCAGTAATTTGTTGCTCTGTTAAAACTTATTTTCACATTTTTTTTTCTGAAAATAAGGATGCTGCATACATTTAGGGGTTAAGTAATACTACGAAAAATTCTACAAGCTAAAATCATAAAAATAAATCTTTGGATGAATGAAATTTCAATGTTTACAAACGCGTGATGCAAAACATTCATATTCCAGTACTTGGAAACGAGATTTACAAGGTGTTTCTTTGATTTGCATTTTGTTGCATTTTACCCCAGACACCTAACTGAAGTATAAAAATATTTATTAAAAAAAACTGAGTGATTGTTCGAAACATATTTTTTGTTATCTTATTTTGATCGCCGCTGGGATATATTCTTATCTAAGTTTGTGGCATATCGGCAAATTGAAAATCTAGTTAGAGAGCAATTAAGACAGACATGAAAATTGATACAAACAGCCAGCAGATGCCGGGTAAAGAATCACACAAGCAGTTTCATGCTGTCGATAAAACAATGCTCACATTTTCACCATCTATTCGTTTCTTCTACCCAAAGCGCTCTAGCTTTGACCTTTCCACCTATCAATTTTCATGTCTGTCTTAATTGCTCTCTAACTAGATTTTCAATTTGCCGATATGCCACAAACGTAGATAAGAAACATATTTTTACACTAACAGTGTTGGTATAGCATGAGGAAACTAGAAAACAGTTTGTAGATAATATTAGTAAGCCAATCCGTCATAGAAGGAGTGCTGGCAACTCTGCTAGATTATAGTTTGTTAGTTACCTACTGGTCATAAAAGTATTGATTTAATCGCGCACAACTCGCATAAAAGTGAAATAAAGTTTGTATTCTTCTACCAAATTTGTGCTGAATACATAGTGGCTTAAATTTTTTTTTGTTCGAGGTCTTGTTTGCTGATAAAGATATTTTTTTTTTGTGTACTACTGAATGTTTTCTCCGGTTCGGTTTCCGCTTTGTTCCGCCATAAGTGGTCCGTGGTGCCAGGACTTTTTTTTTACACTGACAAAATATCTTACACTTTAGTGTGTGAAATTTCACACATTTTGGAAATAAGTAGACCAACACATCAAATGTGTGAAGGTACTGCTGCACATTAATGTAAAACACACTTTAAGGAAAAGAAATGTGGGCGTTTCACACATTATGCAAAAAGCGTTTGAAACGGGAAAATGTGTGAAATCACAAAGCGCTTGGAAAGAAAAATGTGTAAAATCAAGAAATATGGAAAAGGCCCGCTATTTTTAAGTACGACTGGAACCCAATTAAATGCTGATTGTTTTCTTAAGTTCTTTTATTTATTGAAATGAATATTTTAAACACTTTTCGGTGTTTTTAGGAAACTCCTCCTTTTTTGCCGAATAATTCCTGCATTGGCACCTCCAGCAATCAACTTGCTGAATCCGAAATCTAGAAAAAGGAAACATAATTAATTAGTAGGTTGATGTTTAAAGTTTAAATAATGACCAATTTACATCCCATTTGTTACGACGATTCAACCGTAAAAATACTTCGAAGTCGTTTGTATATGGCAGAAACCCAATTGATAGAGAAAAGCAACAAGAGTGATTTCACACACTTTTTTCTTGTCCAGACTGATTCGAATAATGTGTAAATTACAAATCTGCATGGTGTGTAAAAATCACAAACCAGTTTGACAGCTCCATATATTTGCGGATAATGTGTGAAACTATTTTGTAAAATGTGTGAAACGAATTATCAGTGTAGTGAAGTAACAAAAATTAATGTTGTAACGAAGTTGTTACGGTGCAAAGTTGCAACGGTGTAACGGAGATAAAAACCCTCGGCGTGGCGTTACTAATGGTACAGAGGAAAATGAACCGTAACGCCTTAGCAAATGTCATTTGGTGGCAAAACCAAACAAAAACAAAACCAAAATATCGACACCAAAAATGGAAAGAATTTGAGCAACCTCTATGTGAAGCGAAAAATCTCGAATTTTTATATCCTGCCCGAAAGATTTGCAAGCTAAGTATTAGTTTTATGTTATTTTATTTTTTTATAAATTTGCCTTATTTTGAATCCGATCAAAAAATTTTATAAACTTACAGTGGATAATAACTAATACTTTTGTAATCTACTGAATCGGGGATCAAATAAAGTTCCGGTATCTGAAAGACAAAAATTTTCGAATGATTGCAGGATTGCTTTAGCTTTCTCTTAGATGTTTTTTTTTGTTTTCCTGATAATTGCTCTTGAACTGGGCTTCATATGAGGTTAAGGTGGGCCCTAGGCAGAGATGATTAATGATTAATTATTGTTTATTGTAGCATAGTCGAACAAATTTAGAAACTGAACAATTAATCTATTTTATTTGTTTAGTTTCTGGAAGGAAGCTTATCTTTTCAGGCGTTGTCATTATTGAAATTTCATTTTGTTATCGTGATAGTCAAATCACATCGATTTCTACCAAAATGTTTAGGATGATTCAGGATCATTGATTTCCAAGATCTTAAATATCTACACAAAAATAAGTTTTTGAGGAAAACGTTGAAAAAAAAAAGACGAAAACAAGGTATCAGACCGTTTATTAAACTGAAATAGATAGATCACAAAATGTATTGGGATAGATGAACAGCTTAATTTCAACAGCAATCGAATTCTGCAATCAAATAATTAACATATTTTCTATTCTGAATACAGTCAAGCAAGTTTGAATAAGTATTGCATGCAGTTTGTTTAAACGTTCATATGGGCACCCGATTGAAATTTAATAATATACAGGCTGAACTTACCCGCGTTGATAAAAAATAAATAAGTATTGAAATATTGGATTGGCAGGTTATCCAGTTTTTTTTTAATATTTTTTATTATTTTTTTGTTATATTATCCCATGGTTTTTTACGCGGTATGAAATCAGTCAGTAACGTATAACACTAGAATATATTCGCTCAAAAACGTGTTGATTCGCGTAAGCCGTGTGGAAGAACCGTACCTATGGCAGAAAAGGGTGTAAAAAGAAGCCGTGTTAGACAAACTGAGCAAAATCAAACCACGTAAACGAAAACCTTAATGTATATTAAACTTTAACTAAAATTTGCTTATACTATTAAACTAATAATGGATCGTAATAATGCTAATAGAGTAGAATCATTTTAATTGTTTGTTAAAATGAATTTATAGAAGCTCGAACCTAATTTTTTTTCTTTTTTTCGAATTTCATAGCGTTTGGTAATGCTCTTGAAAAATTCCTAATTCAATATTTCAAATCTTTGCAGAAAGGAATCAGAGAAAGCTTATTGATTAATTTGGTATACACTTAAAAATTTTAGTTTTCCAGGAAGTCTTAAAACAATTTTAAAATAAATGCGAATTTCCTAGCTTTTTTTGGAAAAATATGTTGAAAATAGTTACTATCCTACTTAATTTAAATTTTAAACATTGTAGTTGACAGTTGAAAATGACAATATAATCGAAAAAAGCAAAAACTACATTTGCTACACAGGTATTTTATAAAAATGCTGAAATAAAGGCAAATTTTTTTAAATAAAAATGAATCAAATAAGTTAGAAACTTGTGAATAGATAATAGTTTAAAAATTTTAGTTTTCATTAATTTATTTTTTTTTTATCATGTGATCATGATAATTTGTGATCAGATCTAAAAATAGTGTTAGAATTTGTTTTTTTTTTATCAAATAGAGTAAAAAAACCAAAAACACCAAAAGTTTGTAGCTCTGGTAAAAGAAATTAGATGATGCCTTTCAGAAAGATATTTATCGAAACTCAAATCATCTGCAATTTGATGATCCTCTTAAATTTATCAAAAATTGTTTTGGGTTTTAGTAAATTTAGGTAAATTTGATTTAAGGCAGGGAGTTAATTATGCGAAAACTTGTAATGGTAATTAAATGTTATTTATGTAGTTATTGAAAAATCATCTGAATTGCAGAGTTTCAATACGGAATTACAGAAGCTTAGGAGAATAGGATTTTAACCCAAATTGCATAACACTAGTCAAAAGTGTTCCCTGATCATATCCTTTTACCCAATCCACACAAAAAAATTGATTTGCTAGGATGCAGTGGTAACCTCGGTCCTAAAGCGTGAATAATTATTCTTTCAATCCTTTTTCTCTATTTTCCTTCTATCCATTGACTACTAGGACGTGGCCGGCGCCGTTATTGATGTGTAAAGAGAGAGCATAAGTTTTGTTCATTGTGAATGTGCTGTCAATCCCAGATACCATTCATTTGACCTCTGGACAAAATTGATGGCCTCGGTCAATCACGGAGTAGCAACCATTGGCGATGTGGAATTCGTTCTACTGAGCCACGCTTGCGATCATTGAATTTGAAATGCGCTTGTATTTTTATCGGTTAAAAAAATAATTTAAAGCTTGATGAAGCTTAAAAGGAGCTATTGATTTAGTATATTTTTCATGTTGCATTTCAGGTTCAATGATTTAAGGTGGATGTGAGTAGTCAATCAAGCTAAGCTAAGCTAAGCTAATATTAGTAAGCCAATCCGTCATACTGGGTAAAGTTTTTTACGGCATCGAAAAATGTTAAAATTTGTACATTTATAGCTTGATTTTTTCAAATTTTATATAAAAATATTTTTTTTAAACTAGCTTAGGATGCGATAAATTATGTCAGCATCGTTTTGTAATCATTAAAAGATATAACTTTATTACAATACATTAAATGAAAAATTGATTCAGTGTGGTGTTATAGAAATGCATGTTGCCCCGTTTAACGGTACTTTTAAAGGCATAAATGCAATATATTATTTTTTTGGAAAAACGTTATTTAGGTGTTAGTTATGTCATTATTTTACGTTTCAAGCAGAGTTCATATAGTTTGAGGAAGTGAAATATTTTTGTCTTGATTAATAACAGAAATAAGGAAAGTTTTATAATAAAGACTGAGTGATCGATTTTAGATTTCTTATCGACATGACTCAGCGAAATTCTGATTTCTCGTCAAAAATAATATCTGTAATTCTGTTATGATTAAACCCAAAAAACTGTATCGATTACACAGGGGAACAGCATTTTTGGAGAATATGTTTCAATAACTGATTTTGTAAGATTTTGGCGTCCTGGATTCAAAACATTCACAGAACTTCTTCTGTTACTTCTAGTTTCGGTGATATGGCATTTGTAAATTTTTAAAATTGATAAGTTTAGGGTAAAATCCATCATTCATAACGAATGAACCAATAAACCTACATTAAAACCAAAAGCTGATGTTCAACCAATTAACTACCCTTCATTCAATCAAGGACTCAGGTATTGCCAAAGTACCGTAAACTGGGGGAACTTTGATCACTTTTTTCATTCATTTTTGAATATTTTGGTAGGGGTTGCTTTTTCGTAATATCTAAAATTTTTAAAACCCTTACTGAGGTGAGGAGTATCAAACATGATCATTGATTGTAGTAAATTCAAAAGACATTGGTGGTAATAATTGAATGTTTGTTACAAAACCAGATTTCGAGTTACGGGGTTACTTTGATCACTGTGGTTTTTAAGTACCGCAACATCTTCAAAAATTTTGTTATGGTGCCAATAAGCACACAAAGCATAAACATTAATAACAGTAATTTCTGTTAGGACTTTACCCAGTTTTTCAACGTTTTTTTTCAAAAACATTTATAGTCAAAAGATGGACCATGTTGCTGCATACATCTAGGGGTGTAAAAATCATAAACATTTCTCAATTTTTTTTAGCCTAAAAAACAAATAAAATTATACCTTCATGCAATTCCCTAGATCCTCGCACTCTTCCCATGTATTTTTTTTTCTTCAAATTGAACCATTTGATAGGGTCTTAGCCATTTTAACTATACGGGGTTTCTCATGGAAATACACCGTTTTTTTCCAATATAAAAACATTATCACCAAATGACCTTAAAAATAACACTTAAACTAAACCTAAACAAAGAAAAAACTTGAACTTTCACATTGAACAACCCATTTGCTCCTAAATGCTTGAATTTGATCAGGAGAGATGTTTGTTTGTGAGCCTTCGAAAAACCAGATATTTTAAGTTTTTAAAATTACATTATTAGGAATATCAAAAATCTTCTAATAAAAACCAAATTTAGCTTATTCGTAACTAAATTTATAGGATTTCAAACGTAGTTAACAGTTTTAAGATATTTTAACTTTTTGCTTAGTTCATGATGATTATCTGCAAAAATTTCATGTTGATCAAAGTTACCCCGCTGATCAAAGTACTCCCAGTTTACGGTACTCTTGTTCTAGAGATACAAGCTTTCGAAAAATTGAATTCTTTAACAAAAAAAACTGAAAAAATAAGATCACAGCTCATTTGAAGCTCGTTTGAAGTGTGCGTAAAAACACGCTCTCAAACCATTGGGCTCGCTATACATGGCAATTCTCTTTCTGGGTTTCTCATGTATAGTTAGCTAATGCAGAGCAAAGGCGGGAGCAATTCATGGGAGCTTTTCATCAACATGCCCTCTAGCCTAAAATTTCAACACCTATCAAGCTTTCTCCTATTGGCGCACTAATGCCTGTCTATCCACCTTTCTTTCAAATTCTATAAAATAAATTTCTCTCTAGTTTTCATTCCGCCGCACATGCCATTAAAATTATAATCATACAAATTACGGCGATTAAAATCATATAACAAACTATAACATTGAAAAAATCGCAATGGTTAAGCCTCATGAAGCTTTTAAATGGAACTGATAAAGAAAAAATCGTCGCATCGACTCTAACAAAAATGTTTTTTTTCTCAGAAAACGGTTCAAATTTTTTTTACGAACCATAGCAAGATTACCGTCAAACGGGGCATCATGCAACAGCAGGGTTAGATTAGGGTTACCATACGTACTCTATTAAGAGTACATGTACTCTTTTTCGATCGGAAAATGAGCGTACTCTTCTTTTTGTGAAATTTTACCAAATGTACTCTTTTTTTTGTTGAAAGACAATTGATCAGAAAAACCAACGTATTTTTCCATTTTATGAAGTTGTTTAACATCTTATGCACTACGAAAGGAATACAGCTTACAACACATTACTTTAACATTTTATTCTAATAAACATGCATTTTAGTCGTTATAATCAGTGAGCGAGATAAGCGCCTTTGAGTATGCAAAAATTATTCAATATGCTCATAGTTTATGTACAGTACAAGAATATTTCAAAAGAAACTTTATAATTGTCATGCAAGTCACATAATCTTTAAGACATTAACAGTATTTGATTAAATTGAAATATCTCGGTGCCACCTTAGATAGCAGGAAAAATGTACAGTAGAATCCCGCTTATCCGAGCTCCGGTTATCCTAACTTCCGCGTTATCCGAGCCACCATTTTTATCCAAAATCCATGTAAAAATGTGTTTTAGAATCGCGATATATTTTTGTGCTATTAAATTGACGTTTTGGCAAGATTATCATCTAAACTTGCCAGAAACGTCGATTAAATAAAAATATAAAATCTATGTAAGAACCGAGCAATGCGCCTGGATGATATGCAATACCAGAGCCAAAGGGTTTGTCAATGTATTTCGTTTAATCCGAGGTAATCCCTCCCCCGACTACCTCGGTTAGCGAGGTTCTGCTGTATATTCTTTTGGATACGATCCAGGCGATAAATATATTATGGATCTTGTGTCAACCTGATGGCTGGTATAACGCGGGAGCTCAGAAAACTAGAGTTCGGATAGGCGGGGCTTTACTGTTTTACGTTTCTCCTAACTTTTTAGATAAATGATATAAATGTACTCTTTTTGGTGTCGCGGGGTATGGTAACCCTAGGTTAGATGCAACATTTGTAAACCATAAAACTCATTCAATTTTTATTTCTATATGCTGTAATAAAATTATCATTGAATGATAACCAATTGATGATGATATAGTTTTTAACATCGTAAAAAGATTTTTTAAAGTTTCTGAAAGTCATAAAAATTTAAAAAAATCGAGCAACAGATGTACAAATTTTTACATTTTTCGATGCCATAAAAAACTTTACCTAGTATGTCGGATTGGCTTAATGATATCACCTACAAACTTCATATGGCTTTCATTATCCTATACCAGCACTGTTGGTGTAAAAATATTTTTCGATAAATCACCAAATTTTTCTAAATAAATATTTTTATAATTCAGTCATCCATCCTAAGATTTATTTTCATGATTTAAGCTGATAAAATATTTTGAAGTATTTTTTCCCCTAAATGTATGCAGCAGATTAACACTTATTTCTTAAAAACATTTTTGACAGAAAAAATTTAAAATTTAAATCGAACAAAACCAAAAGTTACTGCAATTGGTGATTTATACGTTATGACTTCACAAATTTATCAAAAACTATAAATTTTCAAACGTTTTCATTTGATTTATCATAAATTACAGATTTTGTTGCAACTTACCAATTTTTCTTAGTAGCGTGAAAATCGCATGTTTTTGTAAATTTAAAAATAACTGGTAAAATCAATAATTTCTCTGACAACGTCAGTTTGGTGTCCCATCAACCCCTAAAACTTTTGATGAACAAGAGGTATGACTGTCTGTCAGCATTAAGATTTTAGAAGCCATTGAAGTTGAAAATTGTTGCATGTTGCCCCAGTTGACGGTAATGATGATTATCTGCAAAAATGTCATGTTTATCAAAGTTACCCCGGTGATGAAAGTTCCCCGAGTTTACGGTACTTTTTCACCCAGCTGACAACTCGGTTCGTTTACGTTTGGCCGTACGTCCTTTTGAAAAAATCGATAAAAATAATGTCATACTGGGGTCAACTCATCTAGTAGTAGCATGTATCCTGACATGTTGTTGAAGACAAATATCAAAAATACATATTTGAAATATTGTTGAGTATAAATTGTTATTAACAAAATTGACAAAATTGAAAAAACTGACAAAACTGACCAAATTGATAAAATTGATATAATTGACAAAATTGGAAAAATTTACAAAATTGACAGAATTGACAAAAGTAACAAAAATTAAAAAATTGGAAAAATTGAAAATATTGACAAACATATTGTCAAAATTGATGAAACAGAAAAAACTGTCAAAATAGACAAAATAAAAAAGTTTGACAAAATTGGCAAATTGATAAAATTGAAAAAAATAACAAAGTTGACAAAATTGACATAATGAAAAAAATTGCCAAAGTTGACAAAATTGACAAAATTGTCTAAATTGTCTAAATTTTCAAAATTGACACAATTTACAAAATTGACAAAATTTACAAAATTGACAAGATTGACAAATTTCACAAAATTGACAAATTTGACAAAATTGAAACTGAAAAAAAAATGTACAAATTGACTTAATTGACGAAATTGATAAACAAAATTGACTTAGTTGACAAAACCTATTGTCAAAATTGATAAAACAGAAAAAACTGTCCAAATTGACAAAATTGACGAAATTGACAAATTTACCTAAATTAACAAAATTAACAAAATTGATCAAATTGACAAAATTGAAAAATTGATTACAAAATTGATGAAATTGACAGAATTGACAAAAATGACAAAATTGACAAAATTACCAAATTTACAAAACTGATGAAATTGACAAAATTGACAAAAATGGCAGAATGACAAAATTGAAATTATTGACAATTCAAAGTTGTCAAAATGTTTCATATCTATAGTTAATTCGATGAATTATCGTAACCTACGTTGAAGCGTCGTATTTTACTCCAGCAGTTGTAATTTTACTCAATGATTTTTACAATATATTCGCTTCCTTCACTTGAGAGTTTGAATTATTTGAAACACATGGTTAGACATCTTTTTAAAATTGTATTTTTAATTTTTAGACCTTATTTTTATAGATGTAAGATCATAATGTCATAGAACTGGGAACATACAAGATATTCCAGAATTCAGTCAGTCAAAAATTTCTAATTATGTTATTCATATGAAAATTATAATTTATATATCTATCATTTGTTTATTATTTTGTGTCATGTATATTCAAATATAATTTACTGGCTGTAAGAAAGGCTACAATCCTCTGTCAAGTGTATTCAGTTACCAGTCTGGGTTAAAATGCATCAAAATGCATATCAAAAATTCATCTTTTTAATATCGTTTCCATTTGCTGGAATATGATTGTTTTGCATCACGCGTTCGTTAATTTCATCCTTCCAAACATTATTTTTTATGAGTTCAGCTAGAAGAATTATTTGTAGTATTTTTTACCCCTTAATGTATGCAGTACCCTTATACTTTTTCTTTAAAAACATATTTGACATGTAATGTAAGCTTTAATTCGAACTAAACCAACTTTACTGCAGTTGGAGCTTTATGTGTTATGACATCACAAATATATAAAAAACTATACATTTTCAAACATTTTCATTTGATTTTTCATTAAAAACTAAGTTTGTTTCAACTGATCCCCTTGTCTTAGTGGGGTGAAAATCGCATATTTTTTTGTAAATTCAAAAATAATTAATGAAACTAATAATTTTTCTGACTACGTCAATTTGATATCCCATCAACCTTAAAACTTTTGATGTACAAGTGGTATGATTATCTGTGGAGTGTGGACATTAAGTTTTTAGAAGTCATTGAAGAAAGTGTTGCAAGATGCCCCAGTTGACGGGTACTTTTTTCTATTTATTATTATGGATGGAAGTGGAACAAATTAAAGATTTACATATGCGGAAATTCAAAGAAGGAAATAGTGGGTTTAGTCATGCAATATTATTTAGCTATAAGGACAATTATTACTTCTCAACAAAACGAAAAGAACAAATAATATGCGTTTTAATTTATTTTGAAAGCGCAATTTACGTCACTTTTAGTTTAAATTGTTCACATTTTTGAGCACCATTACTACTCCTACTCATTTTTTATTATATTTCCCACCTTTGACTTCAGCAGTCATTAACATCGAATGAGAAGATGTACCTACAAGCTAACGCCACAACAAATCGATTGACGCATTCCAACCATATTTCTACTGTTTCGAGGTTCGACATTCGTAAAACTGAAATATGATTCCTCTCGTATTGTGCCACATGGCGGCAATGTCGCATTGCATCATTTCGTCCCCTTTAAGATGTTTTGGGATGAAAAAAACCAAAACCTGGAAAGATGAATTTCGTTTGCTCCAGCTAATATCCAAAACATATCGTTAGTCGGGCGAACCGAAAACATGCGTCGAACCACGTGCCCCGTGACAGTTTTGAACCTCCTAAATAAACAACAACACTACAATCCAATCGGGTGGGCTGGCTGGGTCCACTCGAAAAGTCGACGAGCCCGTCGTGGATATAAATTTCTCTCTAATTGAGCGGCATGTTACATCAATTATCGGAATACCGGTGTTGTCATTTGTAACGAGTCGCAGGGCCGCGCGGAGATCTTCCCGGTGTAATTCAAGACATGACATGCCGACCGAAAGAGCGGAAGGTTCATCACAGCTAAATAGGAAGCCGCTGGCCTCTTGAGCGCCCAGATTCTTCACCCGGCATTATATGTCCTTCCTACTTACATCCATCGCATCACATCTCAGAACAAGAGTAGGAACACACTCTCAGGTCTAAAGTGAAGGCAATAGAAGCGTGACCAAGTGGCGGCTGCGGCTTATTTTTAGTTGGTTCTACTAGAGTTATTGTGATTTGTAGTGAGGGGTTTGTGCGTTGCGTTGAGGTTTTTCGACCGAAAGAAAGGGGGAAATGGCAGTGAGAGATCGTGTGTGGCAGTGGTAATCCTCATCATCATCATCAACGTTCCGTGGCTTCGTGTTGGCACGCCGCCGCCGCGGGATCCGGAATACATACCTATCTGAATGAATGAATGGATGATGTCGGAATCGTTGAAAATTACTTCTCATCGGCAGCCGCAGTTCTGCTCTACCTCAACTGAACCTCCTCGTAAGCAAACCAATCTCTTGAAGGGATTGAGACGAGCGACCGAAGAAGCAGCCCTGTCAGATCCAACGAAGGCACGCGCTACTGGAAGCGTAATTAAATTTATGTCGATTACCTCGTTATCGCACCGGGTTACCGTTTATATTTCATACGTTTGACTATAAATATGCACAGAGAGGTGGGATTCCGCTTTCTTAGGCCACAACAGGAAGATGAATAGTTCCCGGGAGCAGATTCGTAAATGCTGCGGGTAATCGTTGGGCGAAATAGTTGGTGGGATAAAATTTAATCACAGCTCAATTCTGGAAAATCATTCAACATAGGGTAAATGATCTTGAAATTTTATTTACTTTTCCTAAAATCGAGGCAATGATTATTTATGAATCTTATCGAAATATAAAAGAAACACTTTTTCAAGATCTTTTCATATAAGCTTCGATCGTTTTGCTAAAATTTATGAAATGAAATAATATAATTTAAAGCTTTCAAGCTTTCATACACCTTGCAATTTTCACGAATCTATGCTGACTTTGAACGTCAATTTATTTAGCCCTTGACCGTTATGAACTGATTCTTAATGACTAAAATCACATAAAAAAGCATTATTCGGGTTTTTGTTACAAGTTTTCCATCACAATATCACTACTAGTTTCCAAAATAAATCGTTAGGTGCGCTGCCTTATGCATAATATCTCACACGCAGTTTTTACCCCTGAATGTATGCTGCACTTTTGTATTCTTTTTTATCACTTTGGGGTGGGGAGCTTTTGGTACGGACCAATGTGATCCATAAACCCAATGGTGTTAAGTTATAAGTGTCAAGTGACTATACGTTACACGATCAGATTATCCGAAGTTTAGTTTTTTGAAAGGACTATTAAGAGTTTTTGACTGGGTATAATCGCAGACACCAGATACCCAGACTGACCACTGAAGGCTGATTTTGGCGCTTGTTCCGCAGCGCTATCTACGGGTTATCGTGAAACTAACGGAAAAAATACATCAACTTCGACAGAAATGAAAATTGGATGGAAACTTGGGGTTTTTATGCTCCACTTTCTTATTGCGTTGTGGTTGAAAAATTACCATTTTATGACATTTTTGGCTCCATTTGTGAAGATCACTTTCAACTGCAAGATTTCGTTAACCCCGAAACCTCCGTCAAGGGTAAGTTCAAGTTTCCCGAGTAGGAAAATATTGTGACGACCCAATTATTTCAATCTAGGAATTGTTGAGAAAATGACAAATGGCATCGTAAAAACATTCCACTGATTGTATGTTGCAAAACTATAGTACATGAATGTGTGAATCAGTTGAATGGACGAGATTCTTATAAAATTTTGTTGAACACTCTGTTTCAGTTAGATTTTCTCAAAACCCTTCACCTATTCGAATTTATAGAGGTTTACAAAAACTGAATAAAACAAAAGTAGAGATAAAATTTACAAAATCTGTCAAGCAATGTTTTGTTAACAGAAGAAACTAATGAAAATTGCATCAACGAAATATACCATTAAGTCCCCATCTACAACAAAAAACCGGTGGCAGATTTTTATTCACTTTTTTCTCCAATTAATTCTCACTTCTCTTTCTATAAATAATTTAGTCACATTCGAGAAATGTCTTCTTTTCAAAATATATTACTAAACTTGGATATCAAACTAGTCCTTCTACCGCCCACTGGCAGAGGCAAACAATATTTTGGGCTTCGAGATGATGCATTTTCCGCAAATTTAGTACAATTTCTAACAAAGTGCGTTGGTTGAAATAATGATGATTTTTGACAAACAATCTCAATCATCCGAATCTGTTTAGTAAGAATAGCTTAGCTTTTCCTGTTCTGTTGTTAAGTTATTTTTTCATTATTATTTTTTTGATTAAATTTCGAACCATTTTTTGAATATCGCACGTGTAATTGATTTTATCCATGGGTAAAATAAAACAAACGTGAATTCGTCACATCAAAATCAAAACATTAAATGAATTCACTCACACAGACATACGATATTTGACATTCCATGTAACGGCAAGAAAATAAAATGGACCTTCGTTTGCATCAATATAGTACTGTTCTTTAACCATTCAAAATTCGTTTTGGTGGTGTGGAAAAGCATTGAAATCGATATATAAGTTTAGTTACAGCGAAATTTTTTCTTATTTACTGGGCAGCGGTTAAGGAACATTATAAAAGGACCCTTATTCAAAATAATAGTTTTTTGAAGTATGGATTCATTTTGTAAACTTATTACTTTCGAAATATGGTTTTAACAAAACGTTGAATCAAAGAATTTGGTGGAATGTCAAAGGTGAAAAAATTTCGGAAGCAAAGAGAAATGGATTTGAAACATACATTTTGAAATATTCCAAATTCAGTGCAGTTTTTCAACAATTTTTTTTTTTTAATAAAAGACTTTTAAGTAAACATTTCTGACGCGCACTTGCTCTTGTGTACGGATTAAGATGGGGGAAAAAGTCTAAAAACATGGTCGCTGTTAAGGTTAATTTTCCAGTCCATTCAAGAATTATGGCAAAATCTCGCGTGAGCTTTCATTACGTCGTATGAAACAAAATGTAAACAAACAGTTTTATTACGAAAAAAAACAAAAATTGACTTAAACTAGTAGCAACTTCTTTCCATTTAAAATATTTGTAGCCTGGGCAACATATTCTATATGTGAAATATAAATTTTAAAGTTGTTTCGATAACTTTTGAAGCAATTTTCTATGAATTTTCAAGATGTTTCATACGACGTAATGAAAGCTCACGCGAAATGGTCATTACATTTGTTTTTTGACATTTCTCACGCCATTTGAGCAGGTAAAAATACCCGGTCGACAAACACTGTCAATTCTGAGGTTATTTTACAAATATTTATAAGTTTTAGTGAAACTACCAGCATTATATCACGAACACTTTCAGCGGCAAATAGGATTAAAGATCTTATCAATACATTCATCACATTTATATATTATTCAATATACATATGTCAATAACTTATTTCACTCCTCAAACCTATCAATGTACGAGCCAAGAAACAGTTAAGATAAATTAGAATTCAAGTTTTTCAAGGAGTTATATACAGTTTGTCTTTTTGGTCGCAGTCAACCTTTCAGATTAAGACGAACAATTCCGAACTCAATCAATAAAGCACAATTACAATTACAAATTATTTATAACAGATATTGTAATTTTCATACTGTTACTCAGCCGGATAAATTGATTTTGAAATCAAAACTGAATATCAAAATTAATTGGCTCTGAACTAAGGACCACTATAACGTCGCGTTTGTATTTTTTTTATCTCAATCGATCAACAGTCATTGTTTGTATAACATTTATCTCTTATTATGATTCAGTAAATTGAAGACAAAAACGATAATGAAAATATTTGAGATAGAATTTCAAATACTAATAGGTGATTAAATCAAGACGGGTTTCATTTGGCTTGTTAATTATCAAGTGTAATTTTTTTTCTTGATGAAGCACAGTAGTTTCACGATGCCCCGGCAGATGGCGTATGATTCTGGGCGACTTGTAGTTGTATGGATTCAAGCGCCACTGATCAGTCTGGGTATCTGGTGTCTGCGGTATAATAGTAAAAACATAGAACTACATTTTATTGCGTTTTAGAAGGATATTTTGTGTTCGAGACATTTAGAAAATTCTCAAACATTGAATAAGATTTCTCGAAAAAAAAACTATTACCCTTTCTCAGTTTATTACTCAATGCTTTAACGAAACTACAAAAATATCGAACTTTTTTTTTTACGAAATAACAGCGCCATCTCTATTTCAAATTGCATGCAAGCATCAGAAACAAAATTTAACGATAAGAAGGTCACCGCCATCTGCATTCAATTAATCACTCGGCAAAATCCTGCAAAGTATGCCATGTCTACCATAAAATTTTCCTACTTGAATTGAAATTCACGCATTTAGCTCATATTGAAAACTTCATGCTATATCAGCACAAAAACTTTTAAAATCGATTGAAAATGAAATTATTAGCGAAGCTTGAACGCATCACTGAAGAATCATCTATTTTGTCTCTAGAGAAATATCATCATTCAGCAGCATCATTGAAGCAGTATTTACAGTTCTTTGAAAAATACCTAATTTCAATAGTTCACGGCACCTGCTATTAAAGATGTGAATTTAAAATTATCTCAATACAAATTAGAAATAAATTCAAAAAAACAAAAAAAAATACTTAGCTCGGAATCCAGTGTTTTTTTTTTTTTTTTTTTTTTATCTGGGATTTTAAAGGAATCCAGTGTTGACTAAAAATGTTGAATTTCCTGAAATCACTCCGAAGATGTCGCTGTCATCATGCTGACCTTCGTTTCGTTCATGCAATGTTGCGTTCAATTCTTATGATACGCAACTTCTATCTAGTAACGCCCGTAATGCACATTTTGAACGAAAGATGGAATCTTCACAGCTTTTTCGTCGCCATTTTCCGCACATTTACAGCCCGATATCGAAATTTCACTTAGCAAAATAACACCAAATCACAAAGTTACAAACTTAAATAACACTTTCTTCTAGGAGATTTGTACATCACGCGACCGGTCTTCTGATCAGAACAGGGCCGGATTACGCCATCGGGGGGCCCGGGGCAATTTTTCTCGGGGGGCCCCTATAATTCGATTTTTTTTCAAATGCTACCCAGAAAATACAAAACCTTTCAAAAGTGTAAAAAAAAACTGGAGATGAGTGCAATATATCTTCAAATAGCCATATTGTCTGCGTAGAACATAGTTTCTGGTATCTTCAAATAAAAATTTGGAATCAATCACGTGCAAACATTAAGAAAGAGTTTAGAAATTTCTTAGAAATAAAAACTCTGATTTAAGCTGTAAAATGTAAAATTTAATTTTCATTATTTTATAAACTCTTATCACCAACTAAAATTATCTAATTTAAAAAAAAACCGATAAATATTATAAATGATTTTCACATCATCATTGATCGTTTGGTTTGAGCTTATTCGAGAAATATTTACCTAGTGACAATTAGGAAGTATCATGAAGATTTGAAACATAGAAAACAAAATTTAAAACAAAAATGAAATTCACATTCCATAGAGATACAGATATAAGAGTTTAAGAATTCAAAACTTAAAATCCCGTTATATTCAGAACCACAATTCAGTGATTCAAATCTAAATCATAATTTCAAATCAAGTTTTGAGAAACAAAATATGAATTAAATTTAAAAAAAGAAAGAAAATTAAAATCAGAGCCAAAGCAGAAATTGCATTCGATGCCCTCAAAGCCCTCAAGGAATATTAGTGCAAAAATGATCGGTTGAAAAAAAAATGAGAATAAAGATTAAATGTTTAAAACACAGAATCAATTATCATTGAAAAAAATCAGATATGAAATCCAAATGAGTTTAGTACCTTAAACAAAGGTCCTGAATTTTCAAAAAAAATGACGAAACTGAACTTTAGTAACTTAAGAAACAACACAAGACTTGAAAATCCCAATGAATTGAATCTGGAAAAAGATAAGATGAGGAATATAGAAATATTCATATTAAGAAAATGACTCAATGATACTAGCAACACAACTATCAGATCGTTTTATGATAATTTGAGAATGATCATTTGGAAAACGATATACTGAATTCAGGATATTCACTTCAGTATATGATAAAAATTTGGATGAATCAGTTGAAATTGTTTCAATACAAATTTCAAGTCTAAGACAGAAATTGAGAGTGAAATCCAATAAAGAAACCTTGTACTGTCGATTGGTCCAATTTAAGCAACTACAGTTTTTTTTTTAAATATTTCACTTTCAAAAATAGGGAGGGAAAAGGGTTTAGGATATATAAACCAAAGAAAATATCAATTGATTGAAAGGTGAAAAGTTTTTATAATACGCGGTATAAACCCGGATACTGCCCGGGTAAAATTCTGAAATGTATATCATAATGCGAAATTAGCTGCTATTTTAGTGCAGTACACCATAACTTGGAATTTGACACGAATGCCAAAGCGTTGGTAAAGTGTCACAAATAAACAAAAAAAAAAAAAAAACCATAACTTGGAATGTTAACGTAACAACAAACATTATCGTTGTGCAAGACGTTTGAATGTAATGGAAATGAGGAAATGCTTTTTCTTTATTTTACCTGTTCTGTACAGAGTATCGTAACTGATACGTTTCGATAAAAAATGAAAATCTGAGGTGTTTTGCTTCATGATTTCCTTCATTTTTTTTCGAATTCAGTTTTGTCCAGATGATTTTGATATTCTCAGCTCGCAAAATGTGGGAGAGCTCCTTCACTGCTTACTCTAGGATGCCCCCTTAACTTTTTTAAGACAAACACTAATCTAGATATTATTTCACGGGGGTTCTTTAGTTTTTATATTCCAAATTTTCATCCAGATTTTCTAGTTTTGATTTCTTTTTTTTCCTCTCGGGGGGCCCCCTTGAGTCGGGGGGCCCGGGGCAATTGCCCCTTTTGCCCCCCCTTTAATCCGGCCTTGGATCAGAAGTATTTATTTTATCTTGTTTCGGCCGATATATCTAAACTTTTCAACACCGACACGAGAGACACGACTTGTACTTGGCAATGTTGCTAGACTTCTCGTGAAGTGCTTCCAGTATCTTGGTAGCCAGATAACGCCTGATGGTGGTACCATTTCGGATGAACTTCAACGAACTGTCAATCCCTTGATTTTTAAGGTACGCATTTCTTGTTTTTGCACATGTATTAGTAGTTAAAAAACTTAGCAACTTTGAAAAACCAGTGTGCATGGTGATGTATAAAACAACAATTTTAAGACTATATTTAATAACGCAATTTCAAAGCACAACTGCCAGGCTGTGGTTTGTTGAATATATAAAATTCAAAACAAAGGTAAAAATGCGTTTTCAGACAATTGAGACTTCATAATTGAAAAAAAACAATATATTAAACTTAACTTAAATTTCGCAAAAATTGTAAATTTTGTTTATTTCAACTTTTTATAAAAATGTAAAAACAAATGCATAAAAATATGAATTTTCGATTCTTAAAGCTTAAAATTCGAGCTTAATTTAAAAATCTTTATCGTGACCCTTATAAGATAAGTCCCTCGTGATATTAGCACTTCTCTCATGAGAACAACAGTCATCTGTTGAACGGACGAAGGTGAATTCTATTACTTCATGTTTTAAATACATTTACTTTGTTTGAAATTAACAAACAATAATCAAGCAATGATTTGCTCATATAATTTGTTAACAATAGTAGTTAAATAAAAAAAAAACTAGCAAATTTATAAGTTTGATAAGTCATTTGCTCGGTTGGAATGAAACTGACAGAAAAACATTTTATTTTAAATCTGCAAAAAAGATAACAACAGAGATCTACAAGTTCTCATTTCTATGAACTCGCTTTTTTATTTTAAGTGTTGTTCAGTCGTACAGTCGTTGTTAACAGTTTGAGAGAGATAGAGACAGGGCCGTAGGAAGAACCGGCTCATGGGGGGGGTGGGCAACATTTTTGCTTAAACAATGCTTACACAAGTGAAAAATTGTATATGTACTTAGTGCAAATTATTCAGATTAAAGTTACTTTGCATTAAAAGTTGATTATTTTTGAAAATAAGTCCTAGGAGAAGCCAGTTTTGTTCATGAAGCTTTCAAAAATATGGCTACTTGTGATATAGCTCAGTTGGTTAATCAGTTGAGCTGATATCCGTGAGTTCGAGCCCAAGAGTAAACATCGACCACAGTTGTTCCAGAAAGGTAATATCTAGTGGCAATATCTGGTGCGCCAACTGTATCGAGAATCGAAACAAAAAAAAAAGGATTTTGAACCTTCATTCAGAATTTTTTTTGTGAACTCAATTACTTTAGCAAGCTAATTCTTCTAAACCATGAGCATTACCATTTTAAGCATTGGGTGAAAATGTATAAAATATTCAGAAATAAAAGTAAAGAATAAGGTTTGTGGTTCAAATAAGGTTTTTTTTACGACTCTTGTAAACTCGATTAAATTTTGAAGAATCTGCAATATATGAAAATTTTGTTAATAAAGTTTCCAGCTTCATTTTTACATAATGATAAAAAACAAGTTCTAAAATTATCATTTAATATTAAATATTTCATAATTTAAATCCTGTAATTAAAGTTTTCAAAATCAAAATCTAGATTTTTCAAAAAACAAATTCTTTGAAATGAATTCGGATCTTATTTGTTATATGTGATTTTCACCAGGTTTGTGTTTCTAATCTGACTTTGATGAATTTAAAATTTTAATTTTGAATCAAGATTCAAAGTTATGAAACTCCAATCTCCTTCAATTTGAATCTCTGATGAAATTTTAACATCGATATTTCATTATTGATCAAAAAACTTAAATATGAGCATAATCTGAATACAAACCTTGAATTTTAGTTCCAAGTCTGAATTCTGCATTTTGAACCAAAATTCTAAGCCTGAATCTAAATTCCGGATAAGAAATCCTATGAATTTGAAAACAAAAAGCGAAATTTGTATCAGAACCCTTGACCAGAAATCTTTTATTTGAATTTGAATTTATGGTTTTCAATATGATTTTTTTTCAATTATTTATTCGTAATTGAACTTGAAAAATTTTAATAAAATTGTGAATGACGAAATTTTTACATATTTTTAATTTCTGGACTCATGAAACTTTCTTATTATTCAACTCTGCACATAAATTGAGCATTAAAATTTCAGATCCAAATCTTAAAAGTGGTTTGAATTTCAAATTAGATCAAGTATCCGGTCTTGGCAAATCCATTTTTTTCAAGTTTTTCTTAAAAATCCGTCCAATATGCAAGCAAATTTCGGAATTATTCCTCTAAAATAAAGAAGAAAAACACACGGAATACTGTTTTTAATTTTTTTCGAAACACATCAGGCGATTCAGAATCATTAAAAAAATCAGGCTTCCAAAAAATCGTTTGATGATGATGAATGATTTGGAGACAAGATACATGATTCTAAAGACTCAATTGAAATTTTCGTTTGACTTTGCAAATTAAGTGAGAAAATCTGGTCCAAATCCGGGCAATCTTGTAAGCTTAGTCTAACTTTATTGGGATTCAATATTTGGGACTCAATTACTATCAACAAGTGAGAAATTTTTTGAAAAACTATTGTAGAATTGTGATCCTGGAATGAGATTTCGAGGTTTTGGAGTCAAGACTGTTACACACAATCACTGTCAATTTTGGAATTTGTTTTTGATTTCTGCTCGTGAATCTGAATTAAAAGCACGAAATTCGAAAGGCTGATTGATTCTGAGTTTTCAAGAAACATACGCTACAGTAGCTAAAATCGCGAATTACAACGCTCATGATGCTAACAAATCAATACACCAGAAAAATCGCTGCTTTACTTGAACCGATGTAATTTATTCTAAATTATTCTCAATTTTTCAATGCTTCATAAAAATGACGTCATTTCAGAAACTCAATGTTGCACTACCTTCCTTTTATGTTGGATACCTTTTTTAATGTTTTGACAATTCGCACGGTGAATCCGATGAACATTCGCCCACCAAGCAATGAACTAGTCACCTGGAGTGAGTCGCCTCTCAGAATACCACGACTATAGTCACGTGACTACGACTAATGTGACTCCGAGTCACTTCATTCGCCTCGCAGAATAAGGCCCATTATGTGCGCTAAAGTCTGTTCCACATAGAATCTGGTCGGATGAAATAGATCATTTTTCAGCAAAGAAATAACGTACAACAAAAGTCAAAATTTCATTTTGTAGGGTTATTATTGCACTTTAAGGAAAAAAAAATACATAAAAATCATTCGTCAGCTTTTCGGATGAATTTTCAAACTTTTTTTGTGATACCACCCATCATTTTCTGCACATTTGAGCGGGTTTTTTCATGGTTCTGCCACATTTCTTCAGTTTGCCCTTAACTATTGCCCAATATTTCTCGATGGGACGAAAATCCGGACAGTTTGGTGGATTGATACTTTTTTCAACAAAATCGATCTTGTTCTCCTTACACCACTTAACGACATCCCGACTGGAGTGGCAGCTTGCCAGGTCCGGCCAGAACTTTACCGGACCTTTGTGGGACCGAATGAATGGCAAAATCCTCTTCTGGAGACATTCTTCTTTGTAAACATTTTCATTCATTGTGTCCCCAGTGATGAAAATCTTAGTCTTCTTCCCACAACTACAGATCCCTTGCCAAATCATCAACTTACGAGCAAATTTATCTGCGAAAACAAACTTGAATCTACCCGCAACATTCCCTTTACGCTTCGCAATGTAAAATTTGTTACCGGGTATTTGTCCAAAATCCATTTTGACGTAAGTTTCGTCGTTCATCAAAATGCATCCGTTGTACTTGGTCAACACTTTCTCGTACAACTTCCTTACCCTGGTTTCGGCAACCAGGTTTTGTTTCAGCGTCCTATTGGGGGTGTTTTCTTGCATGATACGACCGCAAGCCTTCTCGCAAACAAATTCGTCGATCTGTAGGGGAGAATGAGGATACTTGATCCCTGGGGATACTTGATTCCTCAGCTATATCTCGAAAATGGAATGTCTTACAAAGATCAAATGTTCTAGAAAAATGTGCCAAAATGAGCAAAATAACAATGTTTGTAGTTTAAAAATTTTTAACAAAGTAATTGTTTGAGTAATTGCACTTTGTTTTAAAAATTTCACAAAATGTAACTTGAAGATCTTTTTTCATAACTTTAAAATGTTCCTTACATGGGAAAATTATGAGAAAAACATTTGTTCCAATGCATCAATCGTTCGAGCGTAAAATGAACTTCATAATGCCATATTTTCAAAGCAATGGAAAACTCTCAACTTTTTTCAGAAAAAGTTTTCTAAAATGTTGATTATGGGTACAATTGATCCCCTAGAGTTGGGTACAATTGATCCCCCTTCCAAACGGCATATTCTTCTTCTGAAATGATCGTTATGATTGCTGATTATGAAATTACTGATATTAATCCAAAAAATTTAATTTTATCAAACAATTGTCTAAAGAAAAGAGCAAAAATAACTAATTTTCTCTTAATTATAAAAAATAGCGCCTTTAAGTATGCAGTGTTATAGCGTTGAGATAAAGTTATAGAATTTTCTTCTTATGTCTGCTATAAATTGTGAAATGAGAACAAACGTGACCAAAATAGTCAATTAACATTCTATCTTGGGGTTTTGTTTGATTTTTATACAAGGATTGGCTTCCTGAATAAAAGATCAAGTCTCCTTCAATAGGGGATCAAGTCTCCCCTAACTTCAGAAAAATCGCAATTTTTTTACTCCCACGAAAATGCTTCTAGTTCATCAACGAGCTCAAGTATCGTTCTTATTTTTGGAGCATAGAAACTTGAAGTTACAAGCTGTCAGAAAATGTCAAAGACGGCGAGTTGCTAAATTTTTCCGAAAAGATATGGTGAAAATAAGAAAAGGGGATCAAGTATCCCCACTCTCCCCTACTGTGGTCTGTCTTGAATTTTTTCGCCAAATCACTCAAGGAGATTCCAGGATTATTTTGAACTGATCGAATTACCTTTGCTCGCAGCTTCCGGTCATATGTTCCACTTTTACGCCTGGTTTGTTTTGCTCGATCCACCGTAAGGGTCTCCCGATAACTTTGCATCACCGAATTTACAGTCGATTTTGGATATTTCAGGAATTTCGCGATCTTTACCCCTGACCACGTCTGTTTCTCTACGTGAGTGTGCAGAATTTTCTCTCGCTTTTCGCGTTCCATCGTCGATAGCTTTTGACTGACTGCTTCAATCTTGATTGGCGATTTGCAGCAAAACTTTTTGACATGCAGCGCCAACTGATTCTCACTAATGGAACTAAAAAAAAGGTGACGATAGCTGTTTTTTTGACACGGCTGCAAGGCCGTGCGAACGGGGGGGGGGGGGGGGGGGGGGGGGGTTGTAGGGGTTTAATCCCCCCCATGGAGATTTTTTCCAAGTAAAATTTTCAACGTAGTAAAGGAAAATTACTTGATCTTGAAAGATGTTCAATAAGTGTCAACAAAAAAGTCAGAAATTTTTTTTCGCCTCCAGCGGAAATTTGTCTTAAATCACTCTTGGCTTGAGACATTCTATTTCATGACACTGCATACATATATGCCGTTCACAAATTGAAACTAATGTTTGCATTTCAATTACTCTTTGGTTTTGAAAATCAAATCTTGACATAGAAAAACTCTACCTCGTCTTTAGAATGAGTTTTTATTAAGAAGCAGGGCCGTAGGAAGAACCGACTTATGGGGGGGGTTTTGGTGACTTATTTATACCCATGATTTTTTGCCCAACAACACACAAATAAAAAAAATAAAACAAATTATGTTTGTAACTAGATGATTATTCATTTTAAAGTACTCATTAATAGTTTTTGTATGAAATCGTAACTTTAAATAAAACACGAATGCCACAAGGATGACAAAGTGTCGTTGAAAAAACCTTAAAAAAAGTAACTTTAAAACAGTGGTCCTTAGCCTAAAGGGTGTGCTAAATTTTTATAACCAAGACAAAATATGAAATTTGCTTTCATCGATGGTTAAAATTTTTGAATTTGTTTAAAAGTCTGGTAGATCAAAGTTATTTGATTTGAGCATAAAATAAGTTCTTTTTAGAGTAGCCTTCAATTTCTTTTAAAAAAAACTTATTCTATACTCAAATTAAACAAGCCCAATCTTCTAAACTCTTTTGCAAACTCTAAGATTCTAACCTTTGATGAAAATAAACAAAATTTTACAAAATAAAAAACAGTAAGAGATAAAAAAATTTCGGATCGAATATTTTTGATGCAAACTTGAACTAAATTTATGGTTTTAGTTTGAAATTAGGCTTAATAACTGCAATATTAATAATGTTTAACAATACACTGAAAAAATAAAGTATTTTATGCAGATTTTTTAAGTGAAGATCAGGTACATGTTTCTTCAACTGGAAATATTTTCCATGAAGAATCAATTCCATGATAAAAATCTTGTGGATGTTTTTTTTTTTTATATAATTTGAGATATTTTGCAGGAATCATAACTTTGAAAATTTAATCTAATTCTACTTTAGATTTGTGATTTTCAGTTGAATTGTATGTACAAACTAATTCTGATTAAAAATATGATATTTGGAAATTGAATTGACAAGCAAATTTTTAAGTTCATGTTCTCTTGAATTTCTCAACAATTTTATGTTGATTGAGAAACTCATTCAATTGAACTTTGAATCTGTTTCCAAATTTCTATACGATTTTTGAAATGTACAAAAAATATGATTTAGGAATCTTACTTCTAGATTAGATCTTTATTATCCAAGCCTTTGAGCCCTCATTCATGAATCTATTATTTAAATATTGTAGAGCTGGTTTTATCTTCATTCATCATTTCAATGATTGATTTTCTATCTGTTTTGTGAATCTGGTTAAAAATGTGAATTTCAAATGATGAAACTGAATCTGAGTTTTCAATTTTGGATCGCCATCTAGAAGCTTTATATGTTTAAATTTTGTGCTAAAATGAAGTTTAAGAATTTTGAATATGAATATAAAACAAAATTCTTCTTTTTTTTACAATTTGAAATCTACTGAAAATGCATGTGTTTTTCGAGAAAAATCATTCAAATTTTATATGAAATGCAAAACCGAATTTGAGCCAGGATTTCATAGCAGCTTTCCATTTTTAATTTCTTATGATTACTCGAACTGAAAATCAAGAATCCTTAACTTGATACAGAATCAGAAATACGAAAATATGTCGAAATATAATTTTTGTTATGGGAATATGGAATCAAAACCTTCAAAATGGGTTTGATTTAAAATTTAATATTCAGAACTTAATTTCTATAATCAGATTGCCAGATTGCCTGGTTTTAACCGGATTGGCCCGGATATTTAATATAAAATTTGGGAAAAGTCCGGTCCGCCCTGTTTTCCGGATTCATTGAAAAAGCCCGGATTTTGCCCGGGTTTGTTTTTATTCTCATCCTTAAATCAAACTAAAAAAACAAATTGTGTAGTATTTTTTTTAATTATGCGTTAATTTTTGCAGTAAGTTTCAAAAAAAAAATCATGAAAGGTTTTTTAAAGTTTTCTTTATAGATTTTTGATGAGCAATTCCTAGGTTTTGACCAAAATTGCCCGGTATTGCCTGGATTTTGGTCGACAATTTTGAAATCAAATACTCGGCTTTTGCCAGGTTTTAATATAGAACAGCATGGATTTGTCCGGCCCGGATACGTGCTGAAAAAAATCAGACAACCTTATTCTATGAAGCAATGGGAAAATTTTGAAAACAGTAGCAGATTTTAAGCTTGGGATGGATTTTTGAGGTTTTTGCTTTAGTTTTTAGTCCTGATAGTAACTCTTGAATATCTTTGCTCTATTATCATGATTTGATTATGAATTTAAAATTTTGAGTCTAGAGTAGAATACCTCGCTTGCTTTTTTGGACCCTCATGGGGGGGGTTTAACCCCCAAAACCCCCCCCCCCCCCGTTCCTACGGCCATGTTAAGAAGTGTAACCTAACAGATCCAGAATTGGAGACCAACCATTTTAACTTCAAAATTAATACGAATACTTATTTTTACATCAACATGTTGGAAGACATGTATCATATGACCCACGATGGTCATCAGAAATAGCAAAACAAAATCTTGAACCTAATATCCTCTACCTTATTACAAAAAAAAATTGATTTTCAAAAAATCGTGCTAAAATGAAATATTCTTCAAGAAATCAATTCCATTCTCAATATTATTATGTGTTTCTTGTTCTTCTAAATGCTCAACATCACACTCAAAAACGTTTTAAGAAATTGCACATGGCCACAAAATTCACAAAAATTTATAAGCTGATTTTGATTAATTTAGGTGCGCTTGATCTAAGTATGGAACTTGTTTATCAGTTTTTGTTGTTTAATTAACTTTTGAAAATATTTTACAATCTTAAAGAAATTTCTGCATTTTTGATAAAACTTTAAACAAAACAAATATTTCAAAATAAAGGTATTAAATCAAGACTTTAAGTTATTTTAAGTTCTGCGAAAAAAGTTATAGAGGTTTTCTATTTGTTTACTTTTCTAAGTTAAACTTTAGCTGTTTTAAAGCAAAATTAGAATCGTATTGCAAGTTTGAACAATTTTGTTAAATGGATTAATTTTTTTTAAACTTAATTCAGTTGTATCTGAAATACTTTTGATAATACCCTTTTAAAATAAAAAAAACTGTGGAATTTAACTTTTTTAGATCTTGCATTATCATCTTTGAAATATTATTTCTTAATTGAATTAAATATGTAGGTATAATGAACAAAATCAAAATCATTTTTTTCTTAAACGTTGATTTGTTATTTCATCAGTTATAAATGATTGATGTCACTTAAAACTGATACATAATTAGTCAAAATTTGCAGTTCTATTAATACGATTTAAACTGGTTAGACGAGTTTATTGAAAAAAAAATCCTACTAAAATGTTAAAAAACTTATCTTTTTCATCTTCGTATTTTGTTTTAATTTTCAAATAAATTTATCGAATTTTAAAATCTAACTTTTAAAATTTAATGAAATATTATTATGTAGTTTGTTTTTTTTTACTCTGAATTTTTTGTTCTGAAAACATAATCTTGGATGCCTTTAAATCTAAATTTTTACCATAGTTTCCACCTTCTCTCTTTTGAAGGACCAAATAATTCAATTGAAAGCGACAAATATTCAGTGCTTGAAATTTTTAACTTTAAAACCTCCGATTTAAAAATTAATAAACGTTTTATTTATTTTCATCGTATAAAATCATGTATTTTAATCGATCATGATTTTTAATTAATCTTTGAAAAGTTCGAAAAATGATTCAAAGGAGCAACTTAAAAGTTAAATTTTAATACGCAATGTTAATTTAATATTTATTATCTTTGTGCTTTAGATTTTTACAACAAAACTTAGATTTTTTTTTTGCTTTTTATTTTAGTTTCTCATTGGTCACTTACCAATCTGTAATTTGCCAGTGTAATCGAACATGATGTATTATTAATACATAAAGTTATTATTTTGAACTTCCTAACTTTTTTAGCCTTTTATTTTAATAACTGAAAGAATTTAAATATAGAAAAAGGTTTTATCTGTGACTTTGATCACTCGAACTCTTGAAATATAATTAAATATTTTCTTCTTATTATCAAATAAAATTTTATTATCAACTATCGAATAAATTATTCTAACTTCAAAATAAACTTTTTTCCTAATCGAGAATTCAGACTTTAAATCATGTTTTTTTTTAAATTCAAGATATTACATTTTTTAATTAATTCTCAATTGAAAACTAAGAAAAGAAATGTAAAATTAGAAGATTAATAATAACAATCATTATCTTTTTTCTAACAGTTTTTAAAAATGGCCAATTTTTAACCTGATCTGACATTTATTTGTGAGTTCAGTTTTTTTTTTAAATTTGATAATATATTTTATGTATTCTTTTTAATATTAATTCATAAGAATCCATTTATTTCCGAAGCTATGATTTTAAATTTGAAAACTAGACTGCTTAGAATTTATCTTCAAGCTAATTTCTAGTTCAGAATTAGGAACATCATTTTGAATAATTTATCAATGACTTACCGGAAATAGCATTGATTTGAAACAGTCATTTTGAGTTGTTTTGAGAACTTTGATTTATTTTATCAGTAAAATTCACTATTTTTGAGTTTGTGTAACAATAATAATAAGTACGAAAATGGTTTAGAAATCAATTTCCTTATTTATTGTGTGTTTTTGGAATTGTTATCATTTTTGGCTAAATTTGAATTTAGAAAACCCCCCCATGGATGGGTCCTTCGCACGGGCCTGCACGGCTGGAATACAAATTGTTTCTTAAATTGCGAATTTAATGAAAACTGTATAATTTAAGACTTATAACGAGTGAATCTTGTTAGAAAATCTTTAGTTTACTTATTTCAATGCTGTTGGCATTAGCAAATAGATGTTTTTAGCTAAATTCATTTGGAAATTTTTAAACTTCTATAAAAAATTAACGACGCTGACAGAGGTTGATTTTGATGAATGTAACAGTAGTGAAATTTAAATGCTATGTAAAGACGCACATCCGAACGCAGTTAATCATCAGATTGAGCTTTTATAAAATGCACGAAAAGATATAGGGGAGATGAGGGCATAACGAGCACCCAGGGCATAATGAGCACTACGCTTTTCTACGAAAGTACGTATTTTCTTAAACAAATTTTCATGAGGATTTGTTTCGTACTTCCTATAGTATTAATTTTTCACAAAAAAAGGAATCTCCTTATCATCTTTACAGAGATATTTAAAAAAAAAAACTAGCTTGGTTCTCAAGTTACGAAAATATTATAATTTTTGAGCACCACGAAATAAGCTCTAATGATCTTAAAATAACCTTGATCTATAATGTACGCACTGCAACATGATGTACACATTGTTTCTCAATTTTTACCATCATAAAATTTTTGATTTTTCACTTTTATCAATTTTAAAACACGTTTTTACTTAAATTTGTTGACTAGGGGCATATAGAGCACCATATTATCGAGGCGTAATGAGCATTTTCTGCCGTAGAATCTAGCAGCGAATTAAAATTGATTTATAACGCCACACCTTGACTAGTTTTCATCCGACGATTTAGCCTATTGGTAAGGTGTCGGAGAAGTAATCAAAAGACTAGAGTTAGATTTCTGTTCGAGATGATTTTTTCCATTTACAATTCATGATCGATTTTTTTAGTGTTACATTATACGGCTAGTAGCATCATCCTCCGAACAAAACACATAATGTATGAGCGTGCGTGAATTGTTTGTATTCTACAAACAGACCTAGATTATTTTGTTATTGCTTTGTTTAATGAATCTACGACTCACCTGACTTCATCGAATTGAATTCGCTGCTAGATTCCCCGGCAGAAAACGCATATCTTGCCCTGATTAATGGTGCTCATACTGCCTCAGGGGGGTTCTCATTATGCCTCCACAGTGGTTGGTTTTCAGCTTTTGGCAAAATTTTTTAAAATGCATTTTTTAACGTTTTCATCTAGTTTTTCACGTTTCAGCCCGTTAGGGAATAGGCTTTTCAAGTGTCTGAACACAAAACAATAATGTAACCTCCACATTAAAGCTATGTTCTATGGTTAAATAAGCGTTTTCCTTAAGGTGGCCGTTATGCCCCCATCTCCCCTAATGGAGCAAGTCAAAGCTATTCCTCTCAAATTATGACAAATATTTAATGATTTCAAATATTTTTATTTTCGATTTCGGATTTAGATTTTCAGTTACTTGATTTATTTCTGAAATATTTGTCCTTCATATGAAATGAATTTATTTGAATAAATTTTCATCTTGATCTTCATGTTTGAAATTGACACTCCATATTCGGATTCAATGTTAAATGTTTTGATTTTAAATAGAAACAAATAATCATATTCGTGATGATTTTACAGAAAGTTCTCCAGTTGCTTTCTTTATTCCTATACTGTTGGTTCTAAACAGATGAACGAGCTTACACGGAACATAATTATCTTCCAGTTGACTCTACGGAGAGAAATTTGGTGTTTATTTCACAGCTTAGGGAATATGGAATTATAAAATTACCTTAAGAACGTTTATAAAACTCTAGATGAGGTTAGTTGGTGTCTCAATCGTTGTCGATAAAACTTTTAATTTCACCAGTTGCCGTTTGGTTTTGAGGAAGCAGAAGAAATCTTTTTTCAGGCTGCATTAGTTGGAACA
This sequence comes from Uranotaenia lowii, assembly GCF_029784155.1. Classification (NCBI taxonomy): domain Eukaryota; kingdom Metazoa; phylum Arthropoda; class Insecta; order Diptera; family Culicidae; genus Uranotaenia; species Uranotaenia lowii. Next base: position 82,704,344 of record NC_073691.1, read on the forward strand.
ACAATTTTTTTTTCGAAAACTAGAAAGTATGAAGGTTTATTATTAAATAATGTTTTGAAAAATATGAAGGGTTACGTAATTCACGTTTTCTTACCAAATCCCCCAGCCATATAGCCACTGATCAAATATCATATTTTACACCGAAATATTTAAATTTGATGGAATGTTTCGAAAAAATACTTAGCGTTTTGACATTCGCGCCCGTAACATCATCATTTTAATCGCAAAGCCCTCTGTGTGTCGTTTTCATCTGCAAATCGCCAATAAAATTTCCACCACTAAGTAAACAAACCATCCGGATCAAAACACTGTCAATAGATTCGCGATGTGACAACTAGGGGCGCTGCAGTAAATGAAAAGATGCGACCAGATTTTATGTGGAACAGACTTTATAAAAATAACTGGCCTGTAGCTCGAGCAATGTTTAAAACGTATATTGAAAAGTTCAAAACTCTTAACGGAGAAAGGTACCTCTCAAGTAACATACATAATTTGTTACATCTCGTAGATGAAGCTGAAAAATTTGGCAATATAAATACATTCTCACCATATCCATTAAAAAATCAACTGCAGAATATAAAACACTTAGTGAAAATTGGATGAAAGTGCCTCGAACAAATAGTCAACCGCCTATCAGAGTTGAATTCACATAACGTGTTCCAAAATAAACCATCGAAAAAATATCCATACATAACAGCATCTGGAGGAGTCTATGTCAAACCTGGATTCATTTTAAACAAAAAGTTTCCTAACAGTTGATTTCTGACTAAATGCAATGAAATTCTTGAATTTCTTTCTACGAATCAAGATCCTGATATTTTTTTTCAGGGGCGAGTTTTGAAAGAGAAAAAGATCATTTTGAATATCCCCATGAATCATCAGTTTTAAACATTTTTGAAGGATCATCGCTAGAAGCACCAGGTTTGTCATCAGAAAGACCGATTGTCCAACACGAAGTACTGCTTGAAGCCATCAAGGAATCATCCATCATGTCGTTAGACTCGGGTGTTCCTATTTTTCCCCCCTACGTTTCCCAGTATAAACCAAAAGCGCTTTGTAGCATTTTTCAATTTCTTTTTGGTTGAAAACGCAGGTTTCAGTGGTGGAATAGAGTTATCTTTATTCATGTTTCGTCTGTGAAGTCAGTAGAAAACAACTATATTAATTAGCGATAGCTTATTGTCACTTTCCACTTCTTCTTCCATAACCGGGAAAGTACTCATTTCTCAATGAGTATTCCGATACTTCTACTCATTTTCTGCATGTAACTGCTAACCACAGTTTGAGTTGTTTGGCTTCACAGTGCGATGATGTAAACATTTGTACCGTGTTTACCATCATCAGCTGTCATCAGCAATCATCGGTTCCATTGTTCGCGATTGTGAATTGCATGGAAATAGTGGGAACCAAAACAGACAATGTTTTGGTTTCGCCGGTAGAATAGCAGATTTCCTCTGCTGTTCGAAACGGATTTCGTCTGGAACCATTCCGAAATCGTGAGTATTAACATTTTTGAAGAACGTTGCCAATTCGGAATCATTGATAATTTCAGTCTCCGTATGACCAACTTCCTTGAAAACAGTTAGTATTTGTCTGTTTGGCATCACTGCGCATTTTGGGCCTTTGCGGCTTGAGTCAGTCCACGTGCAGTCCGCTTGGAATACTTCAAAGAAAACATCATGTCCAACGCTGATAGCATTCGGTTTTCTGAACAATCCCCAACGATATTGTCACGAAGCCGTTTAATCTTAAAAAAATGAAAAGTGTTGGTTTTGTTTTGAATGGTATCATAGTTTTCAATGACTACTTAGTTCTGGAATTGCAAACCCGTCAGCATAATTCTCAACATAATTTCTCTCTTAGAGCAAGTTCACTACCTACCTACCTACCTACCTACCTAAGGGTCCGGCACCGATTGACCGACGCATAGCGCTGAGATAAAAGATCTCCACTGCTGGCGATCCGGAGCCAGCGTCTTCACTTGCTGCCAGCCAAGGTTCTCGTCAACTGTGCGGATTTCAGCGGCTAGACAACGCCACCACGAGCTTCTGGGCCTACCTCTTCTTCGATGCCCATCTGGATTCCAGTCAAGCGCCTCTCTGCAAATCTCGTTCTCATCTCTTCGCAGCGTGTGCCCAATCCATCTCCACTTACGTTCCCGAATCTCGATTTCTAGCGCCTTTTGATGACACCGGCGATGGAGTTCAACGTTTGAGTTCCAGTTGCCAGGCCACCAAGCCCGGATGATGTTCCGCAGGCAGCGATTCACAAAAACTTGCAGTTTTCGCGTCGTCACCGCATATGTGCACCAAGTTTCACACCCGTACAGCAATACAGATTTGACGTTTGAGTTGAAGATTCGGATCTTAGTTCGTAGAGAGATCTGGCGTGAGCGCCAGATGTTTCGGAGACTCGCAAACGCAAATCGGGCTTTTCTGATCCGGGTTTCGATGTCCTTCTTGGTACCACCATCAGGCGTAATCTGGCTACCAAGATACTGGAAGCACTCCACTGTCTCAACCTGTTGTCCAGCTACCACGAAATTGGAACGATTTTCTGTGTTGATTTATATCGACTTGGTCTTTCCGACATTGATTTTGAGACCTGCTGCCTTGGAGCTTTCGGTGAGTTCGTCGAGTTTGCTCTGCATGTCTTGTTGTGTTTGGCCGAGCAAAACAATATCGTCTGCCAGGTCAAGGTCGTTCAGTTGCTCAATTGCTGAAGGATTCCACGGCAATCCTCGGTTTGGTCTACAGTCAATCGATCCAGTCAAGAGCTCATCCATTACGATGAGAAAAAGCAGTGGTGACAAAATACATCCCTGTCTCACTCCAGCAGTTACCGGGATTGGTTCGGACAAGACACCGTCGTGCAAGACCTTGCACGAAAATGCCTCGTATTGTGCTTCGATGAGATGGACTAGTTTCTCTGGGACCCCTCGTCGTCTAAGAGCAGCCCAGATGTTTTCGTGGTTCAGTCGTTCAAATGCTTTTTCGAAATCAAAGAACACCAGCAGAAAGATTCCTGGAATTCGTTGATTTGTTCCAGTATTATTCGTAGCGCTGTGATGTGGTCCAAACATGATCGTCCGGATCGGAATCCTTGTTGCCGTCGGAGTGTAGCGTCGATTTTCTCCTGGATCCTGTTCAGGATCACTTTGCAGAGTACTTTGAGGGTTGTACAGATCAACGTTATGCCTCGCCAGTTACTGCACTCTGTCAGGTCTCCTTTCTTCGGGACCTTGTCGGCAGTCTTGTTTATCTCGACATATATTCGTGCAAATGAGCGAGGCGAAAACAAAGAATTCGGAATAAGAACTAGGGAGTTATAGCTCCAACACAATCGTCGAAAAGGAACAACACGATAATCGCTGGGAACATGAACGCTCACTTAGGAAAGTCAGACATATTGAAAGACGATCAACCCTAGGTAAGAAGACAACTAATCTATGACAAATTGTTGATACTTACGGTTTCGGCAGAGGAAATCTGCCGCTCCGTCGGCGAAACCAAAACAGTTTGTTTTGGTTCCGCATGCTTTGAGTCAATTCACAATTGAAACAATAGCGGTGATGATTGATGATGACAGCTGATGATGGTAAACACGGTACAAATGTTTACATCATCACACTGTGAAGCCAAACAACTCAATTTAGGTTCGTGGTAACTCACCAGTGTTGCCAGATATTCTGAGTGGTTAGCTCAGAATATCACACGAAAATGAGAAAACTAATAAGTGAGGATATCACTTCAGTGAATAATGTAAATACCTATCGCTTATGTTATAAGTAGTTATTTAAGGACTTGACGAACGAAACGAATAAAGATTAACTCTATTCCACCAGTGAAACCTGCGTTTTCAACACAAATAGAGTCGAAAACTAATGTTATTGGTGTCACAGCGTACCGAACCAGACACACAGAGAGTTTTATGTTTTTTTTTTGTGTACAAGAAATGTTTTTTTTTTATATTTTCTATATAAACTTCAAAAATATGATGCTATGGATTGATACTTGGAATTTCAGAGATAAAACTTTTTACCCATCAAAGTTTGGTCTCCCTTATAAATGTTTTCATTTCTGCATGGATTGAAGGCTATCAGATGGGAGATGATATTTATAATGCTTCCATCTAGTTTGATTGTTTGATATTCCGTTATGGATGTAACAGCGATAGAGATAACGCAAATTATTCGACCGAAAGTCCCGTCCTTCGAACTGAATGAAATCCTTGACACAATACCAATCAAAATTTCTCGCACCAGAAGCCGAGACTCTGGGGACTAATTCGAGCCCCGGAACGCCGACTCTCGATGCCAAAAAAAACACACAGAACAGAAAAGAGTTAACCCGCAGCAGCAGCCTTGCCATTTCATTTGATGTTGCCGCCGGATTTCACTTAGATTTAACGGCTTGCCGATTTTTATTGTTGGACCACCCAGCGCGGGGGCAACGGATTGTGCAGAACTAACTGAGAATGGGTTTCCTACCGCCTTTTTGCCTCGACCATCCTGCCAGAACGTCCAACAACTTTATGCAAAAAGGGTTTCCTTTTTTTCGTCGTGCCGTTCATTGGGCTGATCCTTTATTGAGGGGGTGCGGTCTCAATGGCCAATGGAATGCCATTGCCATAATCGTTAAATACCGCCCCAATTGAAATAATGGCGTACAATTCAGATTATATTTGCTAGATTTTTTTTCTCTTCAACCCTCGTTCGATTCTTGTTCCCATCAATATCAACAACCCTTTCGAGCAGAGCGGCGGAAAAGCATAAAAATTTGCTTTGTTTTGGGCGAAACCTTTCCGTGTGCCCTGCCTGTGACTAAAAGCATTTCGTTTCGATACAGGAAAGTGCTCCCTCGACGCTCGCTCGCTGCTGCAATTTCCGTTTGATGGGGCAATAATCCGGTGCAATTCGGAGGAGGACTCTAGAATGCGGCTATTCAATACACTACTGTAGGTATAGGTACCTACTTTCCTTCTAGTTCATCATGAATGATGGTGAAGGGTTGCGAGCCAGGACGACACATCTATCGGTCAACGAACCTATCGGATGCTTATTTGAAAGTAGTTGACATTTTTTAAAAGACATACACCGTCTTAGCCGATTTAGGCTTTACAGACTGAATAAATGACGTGGACAACTTAAGATTAACATTTAACATCCAGTACCGAGATGGGAATCGAACCCATGCCATCAGTGGACCTAGGGATTACCGTCTTACCACGCTAACCACTCGACCACCGAGACGTACATGTAACATAAAATGTACATGTACATAAAAAACAAAACTGTCAGAAGCACGATTTTTAGTGTCGATTAGCTATAGTCGATCCAAGATGTTTAAACATTTTCATACAAAATCGTTTGACTGGGGGATTTTACTAAACAAACCCTAGCCTAATGATAGGCGCAACATAGTCCACAATAAAAATTATTGACATTTGCTGAAAACACCTGGTCGGAATTCGACAACACCGAACTGAACGCCAATTTGATAAAAAATGAGTTTTCTAGGGTAGATACTCCCGATTTCGACAAGAGCTAGTTTTCGACAGATTTTTAATTAAAGACCTACCGTCAAACGGGGCATCATGCAACAGCAGGGTTCGATGCAACATTTATATAACACTACATTGAATCAATTTTTAATTTAATGTATTGTAATAAAGTTATCTTTTAATGATAACAAAATGATGATGACATAATTTCTCGCATCTTAAGCTAGTTGTCTTAAGTTTTTTTATTTTTATGTAAAATTTGAAAAATCGAGCAATAAATGTTCAAATTTTAACATTTTTTGATGCCGAAAAAACTTTATCCAGTATGACGGATCGGCTTGATAAAATTACCTACAAACTTTTTACAGGTTTCCTCATGTTATACCAACATTGTTGGTGTAAAAATATTTTTCGAACAATCACCCAATTTTTTTAAATGAATATTTTTAAAATTCAGTTAGGTGTCTGGGGTTAAATGCAACAAAATGCAAATCAAAGAAATACCTTGTAAATCTCGTTTCCATGTGCTGGAATATGAATGTTTTGCATCGCGCGTTTGTAAACATTTAAATTTCATTCATCCAAACATTTATTTTTATGATTTCAGCTTGTAGATTTTTTCGTAGTATTATTTAACCCCTAAATGTATGCAGCATCCTTATTTTCAGAAAAAAATGTGAAAATTTGTTTTTACAGGCCCAAAAACTACTGCAATTGGTGTTGTCATGCGTAATGGTCTTTAAGGCATCGCAAATATATTAAAAACTATGAATTTTTTTACGTGTTCATAAAATTTTTGATTAAAATCAAAGTTTGTTGCAAGTTACCCCATTTTCTAAGGAGGGTGAAAATCGCATGTTTTTAGAAAATTAAAAATAACTGACGAAACCAATAATTTTTTTAACTACGCCAATTTGATGCCCCAGCATGCTTAAAACTTTTGATGCATAAAGGATACGATTAACTGTAAACATAAGTTTTTTAGAAGCCATTGAAGTTGAAAATTTTTGCATGTTGCCCCAGTTGACGGTATCTTTCTATTTGTTTGCTCAAGCTATATATTTATGTTCATATTTTTCAATTTTTTTATCATTTTCGACACTTTACCATCCTTGTGGCATTCGTGTCTGGAATCAATGGGTGGATAGGATAAGGTTCTAAGTTTGGTGTTTTCGTTAATTTATGTTTTTGCAAAAATTTGAAGAAATTTAAATTGTCATTTAAGCTGTCGAAAACTAGCGCTGAAAATTTACTTGAAAATCTATTTTTCGATACCCAATTTCCTGTGCACGTTTATACTGTTTCCATGGTGTAAAAACGCCGAGAAGTAGACAAGCAATTGCAATGTGAACTTTGGCATTAAAACTTTTGACGTCGAAAACTAAAATTGAATTTCGAAAACAAAACCATTGAGAGGTTTAGTAAAAAGTGAATCAATACCTTGTTAAAGTACATATGAGTAATCAACGCAGATTTGTGTTGCAATTGAGTTGATCGTGTATGATGACAACATTTGTATTGTTGCCATCATCACCAATGATCATTGGTTGTGAAAACGCTATTGTTCTCAGTATGCAAATTGACCGAACAAAAGGGAAAGAGAAACCAAAACAAACCAATGTGGGTTTGGTTTTTCCCCATAACGTCTTCGTGAACGCATCAGCTGGTTGATCCTCAGTCGAGACATGTCGAAAAGAAAGCTGACCGCTTCTTATGTTCTCTCTGATGAACGCGTACTTGACATCCAAGTGTTTTATCCGCTGATGGGTCCGAGCCTCCTCCAGGTACTGGATATATGGAATGTTGTCCTCCATCAAGGTAAAAGGAATGCTTACCACATTCAATTCACCCAAGAAGTTTGCTAACCACAAACCTTCCTTTACCGCATGGCACAGGCGCTCCAATCTCAGCTTCGGTCGATGAAAGACTGACCGTCTGCTGACGTTTCGTTGACCACGAAATTAGATTCCCGAAGATCATGTATGCATATCCCGATACAGATCTTCGATCATCGGAATCGTTAGCGCAATCTGCGTGCGCATATCCAATTAGTGGATCCGGGTTCGCTTTTCTGCGAAATACCAACGTGCCGTATCGGTCGTACCTCGAAGGTATCGCAGAACCGCAGCACAGATATCTGGTCTCGATGATGTCACCAGATATTGTAAACAACCGATCAACGGCTGCTCGGTGATTTACTCACCATCGTTCAGCTTTGTCCACCGAACGTTGGTGTCAAGCGGTGTGCCTACGAGTTTGCAATCGGCCATACCAAATCGCTGCAGAACCTTCTCGACGTACCCTGATTGCGAAATCTCGATTGTACTCCTCTGGATGTCTCGTTTGATGGTCATTCCTAAGAAAGTCTTGACCTCCAACAGATCCTTCATTTGGAATAGCCTTCCAAGCTCGGTTTTTATCCAGATAACCTCGGATACATTTTTTCTGGAAAACAGGATGTCATCCAGGTAAAGAATGATGATGAATCCTCGCTTGCAGAATCGGTAAACGCAGCTGTCACTCTTCAACGGAACGAAACCATCGACCAGCGACCATCATCTTTAACGCTAAACACTCATTTGGACAAAATAGGGTTTCTGTGACCTGGGGGCAAGCTAACCGCTTCCCAAGTTTTATTTTCCTTCGGGGCTGCCATTTCTTCGTCGATGGCCGTCTTCCAGGAGTCCCAGTCGTCCCGGCGTTTCAGCTCACTAATGTTTTGAGGTGGCTTCTCATGAACGACTGCGGCTACGTTAGCAACGTACCGCTGAGTAGCTCCTCGAGTTCGCTGACTTCGTCTCAGCGCCGGTTCAGGATCGACGGAATCTTCATCATCATCGGCAACTTCTGGAAATTCCGTACTGCTCTCGTAGTCGCTTTTTTCTTGGACTTCCATAATCACACTGTTGACCACAACGTGATCGGGATCAGCAGGAGGATCGAAAGGCGGCTCAGGTGTGTGCTCTAGAGTTGACAAATCGGCTGACCGCTCGGGTATGTTATCGGGCGCATGCACATCTGCTAACCGCTCGGATGTGGTTTCAGGCTTTGGTGGGTTCTCAGTTGGCTTCTCGGTGGATGAGGGTAGAAGATATGCGTGTTTCTGTTGAGGTTACCTCAAGCTGGTTTCATAAAAAACCACGTTACGATGAATTTCGATGGATCGGCTCGCACCGTTCCAAAGCCTGTATCCGTTATTTGCATAACACACGAATACCAGGCGCTTCGATTTAGAATCGAGCTTCTGCCGCATTTCATACGGAGTCTTGTTAACCACAAGTCCTCGAGTTGGTGAAAGGTCAAGTGCGCAGCGCACAAAACGGCTTCGCCCCACATGGCCTTCGGCTGCTTGCTGCCATGGATCATTGTCCTTGCCTTCTCCAACAAGGTTTGGTTGGCTCGTTCACTGACGCCGTTCGGCTGCGGAGTATATGGGACCGTGAATACCATCTGAACTCCTTTCTCAGAACAGAATCTTTGAAATTCGTTGCTGATGTATTCACGCCCGTTGTCGCATCGCAGCTTGCACAGCTTCTGATCGAAGTGTGCTGTAGCCATTGCCTCGTATTGCTTAAATCGCTCGAAGAACTCGATCTTGTGTTTGAGCAGGTACACGACCATGAATTGGGTGTAATCGTCAATGAAGGTGACGAAATATCGAAACCCGTCGAACGTCGGAACTTCCATATACCCACAAACGTCGGAATGTACAAGCTCAAGTGGTCTATCCGACCGAGGGAGCTCAGCATTGTGGAATTTGTTTGCTGTCTGTTTTCCGGCCATGCAGCTGTCACAGACAGTTTGGTGTTCGAATATTAAAAGTAAATGACAGATACCCTCTGCCATTTGGTCACGAACCAACTGCTGCACTGAATTGAGACCTAGATGTCCTAGTCTTATGTGCCATTGCTGAATTGTTGTTTGGCTACCAAGCAGTGCCTTTTGAACAGGCCGACCAGACCTGATCATGTCGAGACAATATAGTTTGTCGATTATTTTTCCTCTGGCAAATACCATCCCAGAAGACTCAAAAAGAATCTGGTTTTAAGAAAAGTGACTCTTTTTCTTGTATCGGCTTATTTGCTAACAGATAGCAAATTTTCCTCAAGCTCAGGAATTAAAAGAACGTTGTACAGAATAATTGGTTTTATTATTTTGCCAATGGCGCTCTTTAAAACTAATTTTCCACAACGTTTTGCACGAAGAATTTCTCCGGATTTCGCTGACAACTGGTTCGGCGAGGGTTCGAACGTCCTCCAGAAGTGCCTCGTCCCGGACCATTTACTGGGAGGCACCGGCATCCAGAACAAACTGGATCTCATGCTCATTTCTGCTGGTGGCCCCAGTAGTTGAGCGACGACCTTACACGGCCGTCATCGATTTTCCCTTTAGACCTTTACGCAGGGCTGGGCAGCGGTTTTTGTAATGCCCCGTTTCGCCACATCTGAAGCACACCACTTTGTCTGCTTTTCGAGCCTGCATCGCGGTGTTGTGTGGTCCCGAAGATCTACCCGGCAAATCACGGTTTTGGAAGGCCATCTCCGCATCAAGAAACATGCGCTTTAGCTTTTGGATTGGTTTTGCACATAGATCGGCAATTGCCAAAACCATTAGAGCTCCCTTTACATGGTTGTATTCCGATGGGACCGCAGAGATCAACGAGTGCACCTTCTCGTCAGCCGGGATGTTTGCCCCCATTCGCTCGAATTCCCGAACTATCAGATCGTACTCATCGAAAAGCTGAGTAAGCGATCTGAAGTTTCTCTTGTGTTTAAGGTCGTGGAGCCTGTCGCGCATCGCTATCCACGAATATGTTCCGATGCGCTGGTAATATTTGACTAAAATGTCCATGGCCTCTTTCTTGGATTTCAATATACTGGCCTGTTCTAAAAGACGTTTTGAGAAATACGCACTTCAACACAAAAAGGTATGGTGTGTCACCTTAGAGCAATGAAGCAATTGACTGATTTGCTCCAGTCATATTCGATGCACCATCAGCGGCCCATTCTAATAAATTTCATTTGAATGGTTCAACGTGGTTTTAATAGATTTTTTCTATCTCGTTATAAAGCATTAAATATGTTTTTTTTCTGTGATTTCGACAATATCATAGAAACGATATTTTACAACTAAATCTTCATCTTTCCAAAAAGTACGTAAAACAAGCGTGCAATATTTTATGTTTGTTCGATCCGTTAATTCATCCCTAAGAAAGCTGAATGAGATTGGTTTTAGGTGATTATATAGGTCATGCAGATAATAACATATTTAATTAATGCTGTTGTTTAAGTTTGCCTCAATGGATAGTCTATAGAGGTTTTGAATCATGGAATATTATTTTGAAATCAGTCAGCAAATTTGTCATAAGCTGAAAAGGTATGTGTAGAGAATATTGGGAGTGTAGGAATATAATCGATGCGATGTGAATTCATTAAGAGTTAAAATGCATGAATGTGCATTGTTATACTGATTATGTTATACTCTGTATTATGTACAAAAAGAAAGTATTATTGACTATTCATGAATGAGCGTGTAGGATGCTTTTATGCGAGAGGGTGAAAGCACTAATAGTGAGAAAAAAATATTGAGAGAGAGAAAGATAAAGAGAGTAAGCTAAACAGGAGGAAATAGGAGATCAGTTTACAGAGAGTTGTTACCAAGTACAGTCGGATGCTTTTTAGAATAAAAAAATATTTAAGTTCGCGAAGATTGATCCGATACGGGAACATTCTATAATCATTAAAAAGAATTTAATGGATCGGTTACGACAATGGCGTGATCGGTAGGTGTGCCAAAACAACGGTACCAACCAGTATCGAGCAAATCAAAAGCGAAATTAATGTGACTTTGAAAATTTTCTTCGGCGTCAAAATGGCCTCCAGTCAGTATTGCATAACATCAGATGCCAAAATAGAAAAAAAAAGTGGTGAGTTTACTTCAAATATGGCGTGCGGGATTCAAAAAAAAATTTTAACAAAAAGGATGAATTTATTGAGAAAAATAATGTTTTCATAAGCTCAAAATTTCAATTGGCTGTATTTGTATTGAGACAAAACTCAGCATGTGAATATTCAGGTGCAAGAAGGAAAATTTCTAAGACTGAGTTGTAAGTATTATGTGTGATCCATTGAAAGTATTTGTAGAATCAATAATTCCGAAGATTTTTTTGACAAAGAACAGATTCTTATTTAACGATTAAAAAAACATTTTGAAACAAAAATCTGCCGATTAAAAAAAACTGATTAAAACTTATAACTTGAGAATGTAGCAATTGAGTAACAATTATTTTTTTTAAAAGAATTTTTAGAAGAAACCAAACAAAACAAATCAAAAAAAAATTTTTTTCAGAAACATGAATAAATAGATAAAAATGTCCCACTGGGAAAGCAAAGAACTCCTCAACAGGGTTCAACGTTGTCAAACAAAAGAGTTCCTTGCGATAGCAAAGATCCACAGAATGGATAAAGTAATAAATATAATGAATAAAAGAAGTCCACCTGGGGTGCAAAACGTCCTCAGATAGTTAACTCTTTCTCAGAAACATGAATAATCATAAAATGAATAGTTCAAAAATAAAATTCTACTGGGATGGCATAAAAGTCCCCAGGAAAGGTTCAACGTTTTCAAAAAAGTCCTTTTGGAGGTGGCAAAAGTCCTCAAAAGGTAGAATATAAACATAAAAATATAGTCCAGTTGAGGTGCAAAAATTCCTCAAATGGTAAACACTTTTCCGAAACATGTAAAAATAAATCGAAAATATAGTCCCACTGGGGTGGCATAAAAGTCCCCAGAAAGGGTTCAACGTTTCCAAAAAAAAAGTCCCTTTGGGGTAGTAAAAGTCCCCAAAAGGTAGAGGTTATAATGTTAAAAATATAGTCCAGTTGGGGTGGCATTAAAGTCCCCAAATGGTAAACACTTTTTCAGAAATATGTAAATAAATCGAAAATAAAGTCCCACTGGGGTGGCATTAAAGTCCCCAGAAAGGGTTGAAAATTCTCAAATAAGTTCTTTTGGGGTGGCAAAATTCCCCAAAAGGTTAAAATGCCAATAATAAATAAAATTAATATGAATATAACGAAAAGTCTTTATTGTATTATTCAAATTCAGTTTTGTTGAAAATATACAACTGTTAGGGTGATAAAGTCCCTAACAAATAGCTCAAAGACTCAAGAATTAAAAACAAAACAAATAAAAAGAAGTGGTCCTCGAGTATTGAGCAGGCCCTACTGTTTATTTAACTTATTTTAAGTCGATAACCAATTTCTGTTGACATAAAAAAAGTAATATCTTAATGATAATGGAAAAACCCCGTTTTATTATTTAATTCTGTTTTATTATGACTGATAACAAAGTCCAATTAAGTTGATAAAGTCCATAAACATTTACTCTGATAACAATTTAAACGAAAAAACAAGTTAAAGTATGATAATAGTATCCAAGCGTTATTTTCATTAGTTCATGATGCATATGCAAAAGGAGAACAGAAAAATATGAGTTCGGACTTTTAATGAGCTGTAGACTTGGAGATAAAAAAAAAGTCCCTACAGAGTTATTAAAAGTCCCCATAGGGTCTTCAAAATTTTGATTTTATAAAGCTAAAAAAAAAATAAAAAATAAAAAATAAAGTTTTTTTTTCAAAGAATTACTCATAGTCTGGATTTGGAGTATAAGGTTCAAATAGGGTGACGAATAGTCCCTAGAAGTCACTTAGTTATTGCATTCTGCATGATTAACAAAATATTGATTTAATGAACTATTGCAGAAGACAACATTAAACACGTATTCTTATTAAAACGTTTGGACTTAGAAGTACCTAAAGGATCATTTGAATTCCGAATTAATATGACTGAAAATAAGTCCCAATAGTGTAATAAAAGTAATAAAACCATTTAAGGGGTATTCATAGGATGACAAATTAGGAAAGGAAGTCCCAATAGCGCGATGAAAATTTTCGCATTCGGTTCATCAAGCTCTAATTATAGAAGAATTATTGTAAAAAAAAAAAAAATCTCGATTGAAAGGTTGAGTTCCCAAATGGTTTGTGAAAGTCGAATGAATTAATTAGGCAATCCCAAGAAAACTATGAGTATTCTAAAAGTAATTTACAATCTAACAGGAGTTAGGTTGTAAACACAGGTCAACATTTCCAATAAGTTTATTAAAACAATAAATACCGCAAAGTATTTATAAAAAAAAACAGTCCTAATAAGGTGTGAGGCAGAAATATTCCAGGTCTTTCAAATATCACTAATATTAAACTCAGAGACACATGTCTAATTATCAATAGTAACGAAAGTTACGAAGTAACGAAAGTAACGAGTTATTTAACTTCAAACGATCAACCGTAACATAAAAGGTTATTTCAGTACATGTTGCTTCAAATTATGATTTAAGAGTAAATTGACAAAATCACTAAATTTCAAAAATTAAGCAAAATTCAAGTTGCTGGGATTGTTAAAAGACTGGGGAGTGTAATTTCATTACACTAGTAAGATAAGTCGTTGAGGATAATTTAGCTATTTTTTATCATTCGTAAATCAATTAGGATACGTTGTTTCAATTAGAAAAAAAAACATATGCCACATTAAGTCTGATGAAATTAAAGAAAACAGAAATCACAAGTTCAAATTCAACAAATTGAGATTGCAAATTTTAAATATAATAATGAAATTATCGTTGATAATTTAAGATTAAATTTAGAAATTAAACCAAAAGTATTTCCCTAGCGATAAACAGTATCATTCCATTGACTAACATTGTCTGGTGTTGTTAAGCAATATTAGATTGTTGAGTAAAAAAAAAAATATGCATATATTTTTGATTACCTACTTGAAATAGTCAATTCTTATCAAACGTGTAACAGAAAACTATAGAACAGAATCCATTGCTACATATCCTCGACCTGATAAAAGGACTGTGCTAAAAGATTTTTGTGTGTAAATAAATCAACAATTACGATTACAAAAATTGAGCATTTGTGAACAAAAACAGAATATTTAAAAATTTAAAATATATTGTTAAAGAGTTTAGGGAAAAGGATAATAACAAATGTTAACTAAGAGAATGCAAGTGCATTAAGAAGTTTACAATTTCAAAATTCTCAATTAGTAGAAGTAGAAATGTACGCGAGACTAAGCACCTTCAAATATTCTTCCAACAACCATCACTTTTCGATTTGGATATTCATTTTTGATATGGTTGATTGATGTTACCGAAATAGCCTAATGATTGTTTAAACCATGTTGTTGGTGTTAACTTAATATGCAGCTAGAGAACAAAGACCAGAAAAAAAGATACGTACCTTAAGATACCAGTTGTGATTCAGAATACTTCTTTCAAATAGTATAACGTTTGTATGCATTTTAGGTTGCTTCAAGAACACAGTGGTTAAGTTTCGAACCCCACTAGATAGACTCGTATGTGGAAGATACTGTGGCTAATTGGTGATTGTTGAAGTAGTTTTTTTTCGACGCTGCTAACATCTCAATACCTGAAACCCATTCGCACTTTGCAGTGGTCTGTAGAAGAACTCAAGTTTTAAAAATAGGAACAAACGCTAATCACGGTGGTTAAGCATTTTGGAAAACATCTCATAGTTAATAAGAGTTTACACGACGTTTTTCTTTTGAGAACGACACTGGGTTGTAACTGCAGCGATACAAATAAAAAGAACAATACTGGTGTTGCTTGCTGTTCGATTTGACCAGGATTATCTGAAGTAGGTAGATTAACCACCATAGTTACAAAAGCTGGTTGTAGAATCTCGAAACGACACATTGCGTGAACAAAACAAAAACTGATCAAAACAAACGAAGGAAAGAAAAATATACACAACTTCATGAACGCACGCTTATCCTAAACCACCCAGTAAGGAGTAAGGAGTTACTTTGTCCCAAAATGAGTGAACATTTTATCACGTTCATTTTAATTCATTCTTTGGCATCAAGCACGTTAAAATTATACTCAATTGAAATAGGCTTTGAGAAAATTTGAGTCATACTTTTAATGTAAACTGAATTAATAATTTCTTCCCGCGTACATTGAAATTTTAGGTAGTGGGAAAATTCTGGATTAAAAAAAAACCATTTCGTTAGTAGTTATTGAGCATTGAAGTTGTCCTTTTGTGAAAAGAGATATTGAGATTCACGTGCAATTGTTTTCATTAATATTTTTCACTATTTTGTTAACCAATATAAGTAAGTTAGTTCATTCAATCAGTTTTAAGTACATAACATTAACATGTTATTATTTTGTTCTCCACTGATTACATCGTCTCAGGAATATATCCTATACTAGCTAAACCTAAAAAAAAATCTAACTTCAACTAATATTTATTTATTATATAGCGATTTGAGAGTAGCATAACTGTGAAACACAATATTTACACAAACAAAATAAAGTTTGAAATAATATTGACCTTCTTCTCGATATTCTTCTTGATAATTGAATTTCAAAACAAACAAATCTATATAAGGACAAAATATCATATAAGATTTAAGAAGCGTTGACGCAAAATGAGCTGCAATCCTTATTTTCTTTTTAAATAGCTTAACAATACTACTGAAAGTTTCCACACCTTTCCTCAAAGTAATTTAAAAAAATTTAAAAAAAAACGAAATGAAAGAGAGTCATTGCCAATTTTTGATACGATAGTGGGCCGATCAAGTAGGTTTCTTTTGCGTGTGAGGTATTGATGGTTGATGCATTCAAATTTTTTTTGCAGTGAGTATGTCGGTCGAGTAAAACTTTTAAAAAGGAAATATAAATTTGAATTAATGTGTAAAATTTTAATTGAGTATAAACTTCTAACTGGAGTTATTTTATTGTTACTATTGTAAAGATCTTAGGTGTGGAGATCTGTTCGGTGATTTGGACTTAATTGTTCTGACTATTGCATGCGTTGTCCCAGATTGACATTAAGTATGTCAGTAACTCATGTGAAAGTTATTGATATATATTTTTTTCTAATACATTAGTTGGTACTCTTCTTCTGTTACATACAATGCCGTTAATCTTATATATAAAAATGGAGGCGTTTTCTTTGTAACACCATCACGTATGAATGGTCGATCGGATTTAAGTGAAATTTGGTATCCGAGGGTTTTTCGGGTCAGAGATGGTTTGTATAATAGTTTCAAGAATCTCACTTTTTATGGAAGGGGGGCTTCTATACAAAATCAACTAGAAATGGTACAAAACTGGAACAACTTGGAGACGATTTTCACGAATACTGATTCACGAAGTAGTAAAAGAACTGAAACATTATCCAACGATCTATTAAGGAACGAGTAAAGCGAAGTTTACCGGGTCAGCTAGTTTTATATAATTTTGATAAAAAATAGCTAATATGTTCGTTATTTGAATGTTCATCGAGAATAATACCAGGTATTTACTTTCTTAGACAACTTTAACACTTGGAAATGTGCATTTGGTAAAAGGATTAACAAACAAAACGATTACTAAATTTGAAATTTAATATGTTGGATTTATCTAGAGTAAGTGTCAGTTTATTAATACTAACGTAATCACTAAGCAGACTACATAAAAAGTTTTCTTTAGTAGTTCACGGTATCAGATGGTTTCGAGAAGTCTAAGGAATAACCCAAAAACACATTTTTTTGTCGAGGCTGTCATTAAAATAAAAAGAAAAGCAAACAAGATTTTGAAAAAGGAATTATAGTTAAACATTGTAGTTTTTTTTTTGAAGCACGAAAATTTCGAACATATAATGCAAGTCTAATATAAATGAAATATCTTTAATTGAAACGTTGTGAGATTTCCTCGGTCATAAACTTGAAATGTTCATATTAAAGTAGCTGGAGATGGCAAAAAAAAAAAATAATAATAATATTAATTAAAAAAATTATACTAAGAAAAAACTATTAGAGTAGGAGTGAAGGCGAATGTAGAGAATATTGGGAGTGTAGGAATATAATCGATGCGATGTGAATTCATTAAGAGTTAAAATGCATGAATGTGCATTGTTATACTGATTATGTTATACTCTGTATTATGTACAAAAAGAAAGTATTATTGACTATTCATGAATGAGCGTGTAGGATGCTTTTATGCGAGAGGGTGAAAGCACTAATAGTGAGAAAAAAATATTGAGAGAGAGAAAGATAAAGAGAGTAAGCTAAACAGGAGGAAATAGGAGATCAGTTTACAGAGAGTTGTTACCAAGTACAGTCGGATGCTTTTTAGAATAAAAAAATATTTAAGTTCGCGAAGATTGATCCGATACGGGAACATTCTATAATCATTAAAAAGAATTTAATGGATCGGTTACGACAGTATGTTGTACTTAGCAATTGGGACTTCGTGAGATTGAGATTTTCTATTCTCCCACGTGTTTATTCGTTGCATGCTTTTGTAAATCTGTTAGTCCGGCTAAACATTTGATATCCATTCCGCAAACATCACATTCAGTGGCATGTCGATCTTGTGATAACTTAATCCCTGGAAGCGCGATGGTCCAATGTTACCTGAATTTTTGCTTCTATTTTTGTTTTATGACCTAAGAATGCATCTGGAATTCACATTGACATGGATTTGAAAGGTAAATGTTATTAGTAATACAGAAAATATGAGCAGCTTCGCTTCTCGTTTCTAACTACCTAAATAAAATTGCAATCGCAGATACGTAGAGCGAGCTAGCAATTGTATTAAAATGGGTTTTTCTTCGGAAATGATCGTAAAACTTATTATTATTGACTAACTGACATAAAATCATAATATCATAAAATTACCGTTCTTGTAATCTTTTTCCCGAGACACCCGAAAGATTACCCTCATAGTAACCAGATTTTTAAAGACAGATTATATGAATCGTTTTTTGTATCGTTTGGACACAATTTACGATACAGGGAACGGGTTGTTAAGTAAAGTTACGATTCAACAACGATACAAATACAACGAACCACCTGGATCGTACGTGTTATCTTTTGTTAATGATCCAGCCATATACCGCGGATACCGGGTATCTTTTCTTATTAATTAATAAATTTATAAGAAAAATAAAATAAAATTTGTGTTTCTATAATTGTTTATTTAACATTTAACAACAATATATTGAAATATGAGGAACATCACAATTAAACTTCACACAATATGCTGTTTATTGGCGGCTCACTGAACTACTGCTTCCGTTCCTGAGCTGCTGAGATGGATGCGGAGATACAACGGAAGTGTTTGGGCTACCTGTATCCCAATGACCAATATCACAACGGACGACTCCACCGTCAGGAACGAACTCACCGCAACGTTTCGTTCCATGACCGTTTCCTTTAGAACTGCGCTCCTGCCGTATTCAGTTCTCGCAACCGAAAGCGCACAACCTTTCCTCGTTCTCGCCTTGCAGCACCTGGAAAAAATATTTTTTTAATGATCATGAATTATTACAAGTGCTGAATAAGAGCAGAGCTGATCTGTCGCCAAGCGTTCCGGCTCCCTCCAGCTCTGACTCATTTCAAATTGGCCAGAACTAAGCCGGAAGATTTTTTCAGCACCCGGCCACGTGCAGTTAAGTGACAGCAGAAAAAAATGGATGGAAAAATTGGCGTGTTATTTTTCAATTTATTTATTTATTTATTCCGCCAAACAGTGTAGGCTACATATATATAATAACTTAAACCTAGAGATTACAATTTTCAAATAAGCTTAATATTAATGATTTTTCTTTACATTTACAAAGTCAGGTTCTTCGGTGCCTGTTAACGTAAAAACCTTTTTTCAGCTGCTGTTTTGACATAGTTAAGTCTATGTTCTCATAATATTTATTATAACTATACATTAAACAATTAACAGGACTATATTTTCCATAATCAGTTCGAGTAGAGGTTATAATGAAAAGATTTCTTGTTCTTAAATGACGGCAAGGACAATAAAAGTTTAATTGATTTAGTAGATAAGCAGACTGAACGCGCTGATTAATTATGTCGTTTACGAAACAGATTGCAGCAAACTCTCTTCTTACACTTAATGTTTCCATGTTAATAAGCAGGCAACGTGATTCATAGCTAGGTAATTGGTTCTGAGACCATCCTAAATTTCGTAAAGCGAATAGAACAAATTGTTTCTGGACTGATTCCAAACGGTTTTTATGTAAAATGTGAAAAGGCGACCATACAACGCTACAATACTCAAGAATAGATCTAACATAAGCTGTGTATAATGTTTTTATTGTGTATGGGTCTTTAAAATTATAACTGAAACGTTTTATAAATGCTAACATTCCGTTTGATTTCTGAATTATTGAGTTATAGTGATCTACAAAGGTAAGTTTTGAGTCCAATATAACTCCAAGGTCTCTAATCTTGTTGACTCTCTCGACAGGATCATCTCCCAATTTGACAGTTTCATATGACTGACATTTTCTTCTGGTGAATACAATATTTGAACATTTTGCCACGTTAAGTTTGAGCAGACTTTTAATGCACCATTTGTTAAATACATTAACTTCGTTTTGAAAGATTCTAAAGTCTTCTTCGCTATTTACTTTCATATAAAGTTTCATATCATCAGCATAAATTAGCACATTTGACTGCTTGAGGAGACAAGTTATATCATTTACATATAAAATAAATAATAAGGGGCCGAGATGGGAGCCTTGAGGCACACCAGAAGTAACGGAGATACTTTTTGAAAGTGAACCATTAAATCTAACAACTTGTGAGCGGTTCGTTAAATAGGACCTTATCCATTTCAGTAGGTGTGGACTGAAACCCTGTTTATTTAATTTAAAAATTAACATGGGGATGTCAATTCTGTCAAAAGCTTTACTGAAGTCCGTGTATAAAGCCTGTACAGAATTACCGCGATCCATACAGCTAATATTATAGGTAACAAACTCGAGTAAATTAGTGGCTGTAGATCTTCCTTTAACAAATCCATGTTGCTTTTCAGTAATGAGTGTTTTAATTTGGTTATATATTTTTCCATTCACTATAGCTTCGAAAAGTTTTGGTATGCACGATAAAATGGCTATGCCCCTGTAATTGTTTATGTCAGATTTTTTTCCTGACTTAAATATGGGTACAAGAAATGATTCTTTCCATACTTGAGGAAAAACACCTGATTTCAATGAAGAGTTAAATAGAAGAAACAATGGCATACTCAGTTCATTTACTAGATTTTTTAAAAGAAGTGGAGGAATTCCATCAGGCCCGGGCCCTTTAGTGCTGTCTAAGGAAGAAATGGTTTTACATATTTCTTCAAAGGAAATTGATTCTACTACAGTAAGTACCGTTGAATCAGAGAGATAACTAAATAAGGAAGTATCACGATCTTGCTCGGAAAAACTAGTGTAAACGTTTTGGAAAAAGTCGGCGAATAGATTACAAATTTCGTCGGAATTTTGACCTTCTATGCTGCCAAAGTGCATGCGAGATGGAAAACTATTATTTTTTAATTTTGTATTGACATATCTAAAAAAGTTTCTTGGGTTCGATTTTATGTTTTGCTCAATTTTTATATTATAGTCTTGGAAAGAAGTATTTAAGCGTATTGCTAGTCGATTACTGGCTTCTTGGTGTTCTAACTTAGTGACTAATGATGGATTCTTTTTCCAGTTTTTATGTGCCTTCTGCTTTTTATTTCTTAAATGCACAAGCTCTTTCGTGAACCATGGCGGATTTTTGTTATTATTTGTTCGTCGCTTTAATTTTGTTGGAACGTATTCATTGAGAATATTACCGAGAATTTTGTAAAACATCTCCACTTGATTGTCTGTTGAGTTTTCAGCTCGGAATATTGTTTGCCAATCAACAACTTGTAATTTTGTTTTAATCATATTATAGTTAGCATGAAAAAAGTCGAACGTCTCTATAAATTCGTAGTCATCTGGTGAACGTTTTTGATCAGGACATATGATTGAGAATTCGATAGCAGTGTGGAAGACCTCGTTTTTCCAAATTGGATCTGAAGCTTCTACAACACAAAAATCATCAGTCAGATTTGAAAATAATAAGTCCAGATATCGACTACAGGCATTTTTTACATGATTTATTTGATTGAGACACAAAGAAGCCAGATTATCAAAAAGAATTTGCAGTGTTTCATTATCACCACAGATCGGCAAGAGAATGCTTTCATTATCTTCATCAATTAAGAATTGGAGACTTGATTGGTTAAAGTCGCCATAAAGGTGTATTTTAAATTGGGGCTCAAAATTTGCAAACATTTCGGTAATGTCAAACAGAAACTTTTGAAAAT
The DNA here is from genome assembly GCF_029784155.1 of Uranotaenia lowii. Taxonomy (NCBI): domain Eukaryota; kingdom Metazoa; phylum Arthropoda; class Insecta; order Diptera; family Culicidae; genus Uranotaenia; species Uranotaenia lowii. Next base: position 82,726,058 of record NC_073691.1, read on the forward strand.
ATTCTTTAGTGGCATATTCTGGCGGAAAGTAAATCGACCCAAAAATATGCGTTTCATTGAAGATGCGGGCTTTGACCCACACGTGCTCGAATTCTTTGTGTTTAGTCGTAGGAATGAGCTCAGAATCGAAGACAGAGCTAATGGCGATTGACTGTATCTTTCCGAAATAGTTCATAATCATTTCATCGCGTTGCCAAAATTATCATTTTGTTTCTAAGAATATTAACCATATCTTTCGGAAATCATATTTTATCTGTTTAAGTAAAGGCACATCAAGCCAAGACGCAATATGATAAGCTACTATTTATGTAATCAGAATGGAATAATAAGGACGATCCAGCGTACAGTATTTAGCTATGCGGGATACCTCAATGATCAAACAAATTGTTCAGCCAATGATTGAATTTGTGGTAAATTGTGACATTTTGATAGGGGAAATGAGAAAGTTTGAGTTAAAATGAGAGAAACCAGTGCTCAGAGAGAGTGAAAATGTGCTAATTGTTGAAATTTGTGAAGCAGTTGTGGAGTTTTGATCATTACCATTCCAAATGCAAAGAATTCTCTCTCCATTGCAATACCTCGGAATTTTTAGACCGAGTTAATGACACTTGTTGCGCGAGCGACTAACAGAGAGAGAATTTATTTTCCGATTTTTTAACAGCTTTTATTATAAACTATTTTGTCGTTTGTGACGGGAATACATTTTGTGGCAGCTTCAAGGATGATTTGCGAGAAGTATGGTTTCTTGTAAGAGACGAGTTTGTCTACGTAGAGTTGGAACTCAGGCCAGTTCGCGTCGGTGTATTTCCACCTAGATCTGGTGGTAGCTTTAGGGGATGGGTGTTGAATTTGTATGAGGATAGGGAAGTGGTCACTTCCGTGGGAGTCCTCTAATACTTCCCAGTTGAATTTCGGTCCCAGTTCCCAAGAGACCAGTGAAATGTCTAGGGAAGACATTTGCTATGATATAGGGTCAATACGTGTAGTGTGGCAGGTTGAGAAAGGTTAGGTTTTTGGTGATTGCAAGATTTTCCAGATAAATTCCCTTGTTGGAAGTGTGGGTGTTCCACCAAGAGGTGGAGTCTGCGTTTGGGTCTGACATAACCACTAGCGGCGGTGAAAGTTGGGAGAAGAGATTTTCTAGGCCTGCCGTAATTTATAAGAGAACTTGCAGTCTGACGCAGACGGCATTGAGATTGGTGTTGATTTTTATTAATTGATGTGGAATATTGGTTTTAATCCCTAGCCCTGCTCCTTGGCGGGAGGTCGTGTACAGGTGGTATCCACGGATGAGATTAGGAGCTATTGTAGAGTTGCTGAGAATATCTTGAATTGCCAGTATTATGGGTGAATATTCTATGATTAGCAGTTTAATTTACGGGAGTCGGCAGGAGATTCCGCGAGTGTTCCATTGAACAGCAAAACTAATGCATTTTTTGTGCTGGAAGGTTGTTTGAGCTACCAGTTGTTAATATCAAGATTGGGTGGTTTGTTGTGAGTGTTTTCTTATTTTGAGTTGTATCAGCCATTTTTATAAGATAGAGGGTGACTATTCCAAAGGTAAGAGCTGAGTGTCGATTAACGTAGGGTGGACTTACCGTTTGGATTGGGGGCAGTCTGAGAGGGTTTACCTTGCGTTTCGGCTGGTATCGTCTGGGGAAGGATTTTTTGTTGTTGCTGGCACTTGATGTTGTTTTGGGGGGACTGTCTATGGAACTGTTGTTCCGATGGCGCTTTGGGATGGATGTGATGTTCTGGGTGTTTCGGGTTGAAAGTAGTCGTTCAGCTTCGCAGTCAGAATCCTCAGAATCCTGGGAGGAAGGGGTGTTGGTAACAAGCGTAGATTCGTTGTCGCTGCTTTTGAGTTGATCGAGCTCTTCTTGTAGTTCGGAGACAAGAAGTTCAAGTTCCTTGATTCGTTGATCCTTTTCCAAGTTTGCTTTTGGGATAGTTTGGGAGATTCGTTGATTGTTGTTCGCACGTTGCTGGTACACATTGGTTACTTCAATTTTAGCTAGTCCGAGGTCGACCTTCAGGTAGATGATGGCTTCTTCCTGTTTGTAGACAGGGCACAGTTTACACTCGTAGCTGAGTGGTTGCCACGGCAGTTGACGCAAAGCGGACGATTCGGGCATGGGTCGTGTTGGTTGAGGAAACCACAGATAATTCAAATGGGCGCATTCGGGCAACGGTTCTTCGAGTGACCGTACTTTCAGCAGCTATAGCAAAGCAGTGGTCGTGGGTAGTACGGAAGGGTGGCCACTCTGATGAATCCGAAGTAGATGTGCGGAGGGGGATCCGTTTCTTTAATTGTAAGGACCATCCATTGAGCTAGATGGTTTGTATATCTGTCTTCCTTGAGAACCGGTAAACTTTGTTGACGCCTTGTTCGAAGAGGAAATTATGAAGCTCTTCATTGGATAGTTCATCGGCGCAACCGCAAGTGACGACGCATTGGCAGTAATTCAGTGTCGGATGTTTCTCAATAGTGATTGGAGTTTCGTCGATGAGCCGGCTTAGTTGGATGAGTTTTGCAGCTTGGGGCGGGTTCCGGACTTTCTATAGGTAGTTTGTTACACCGTCAGTAGGATTACTGCTGTCTATTTTAGCGACGAGTTGCTCGACGGATGAATAGATCAAAAAGCGTTTTTTGGGAGTCGGGCCGGGCTAACTGGTTTCGTGCTCAGGAACTGGATCTGGCCGTGGTTACCAGCAGGATCAATCCATTCTGGAATCGTTCTGGAGTTCTTGTTATGGGGCGGGTTGGGAAATAGGTCCCACACAGGGGGAGCTTCACCTATGGGGGCGCGGTTGGTTTTGACAAAACTGACGAAAAGTGCTGTAGATGAAATGCTGAAGAGCGTCCGAAAAAGTTAAACGGAAAGGATGTCCGTGAAAGAGGAGTGTTCGTCAGCGACGCAAAAGCGGGTCTGAGATTTAACGATATTAACGGGAGGAAAAAGCGTCTGCATTGTAGCGCGGTCAAAACGAGACTTGATGTTACGTTTATTAAAACAAATCGCATTTCGAGCCACCAACGCATGTTTTCGGAAAAGCATAATGATGCTGCAAACATTTAGGCGTAAGAAATGGAAATTTTCAAAAAGATTTTCAATTACAAAAAAAAATTTACTGAACTTTCCAGATAAATCAAAAAAGTGTTTGTTGTAGGTTTTTGGAAAATATTTATTTTAAGAGGCTTTCAAATCAAACGTTTCAAAAAAAATATTGGTGGATTGAATTGATTGAATTTTACTTATTTGATGCTTGATGAATCTATTTCAAACGTAAAAAAAAACAGTTTTAGGATACATAAACGTGCATCAACTTTAAATGTAATTTTTGATAATGTTATGAAAATTTATTTTTCAGGTTGATCAAAGTTCCCCCAGTAAACTTTACTTATGATTTTGATTCAAGTTACAGCAAAAACACAATTCATTCTAAAATGAAACGATACGATTTCCTTTCAACAAGTCTAGCCTCTCAATTCTAATAAAAATTCTTTCGAAAAATTTCGTTTGGAACATTTCAATCTCCGCAATCACCAAACCAAAGACAATGCGGTTACAGATCTCTCGGACAAAACCAGGAAATTTCTCCCCTCGCACAGCAGCAGCGCAGCCAAGCGGCTTGGCCCAAGCCCAGTAATTAATAGAAAATTGCAGCACGGATTAATGTTGATTTATGATTTCTGTGCAAAGTCGGCTTACTTCCTTCCGGTTTGCTGTTTCTTCATTCTTTCTCTCAAGAAAGAGGGAACGGGTTAATTTATTTCAGATTTACGACCAAACACACTTAGCGGTGGCGGTTTTTTTGCAGCTCCTTTCGGTCGGACTTCTTAACGATTTTCTCTCCCTCTCTCTTGTAAAATTAAGTCAGGGTGTGGGAGGGTCATCGTTAAGAATGAATCCAGCAAGGATTTCAAGGTCCTTTTTAGTTTTTGTGTTTTGTGGTCTTTTTCTATGATTCTGACACATTAAGAATGCGGCGAAATTTGGGTTTTTGACGAGAGAATTTTTTTTTACCAAGTGGCTTAAATTTTCTCAACTAAATTCATTTATATTCTCTTTGCACTGCTAGAAGGGTTTCCACTTTCCTTTTTTTTTCAATTTGATAGACATTAAAGAACTACGCCTTGAATTTATCTCCTCTAAGGCAGGAGTAACTTCCCAGTCGTCTGATTCATCGGCACGGCCCGGCAGCACTTTATCTTGTTTTAATCTCTGCTCGTTATTTCAGCAATTATCCCCTTTCGCTCCAGAGCAAACGAGAGACGTCCGCCCCGAAGGACCACCGAAATGAAGAACTATGGCCAGGCCACATCCCCCCAGTCATGGTCTCGGGCAATCCTTGACCGCCATTACATTATACCTTGCGGTGGAAGGGTCTGGAAAATGTTCCTGGGTCGGGGGATGAGCGGATAAAACATTGCTAAAATAAAGAACCGAAAGACTTGGCTCGGGTGCCAAGATTTAATAACACATTGCTTCAGCCAGCCAGCCAGCCAGCTAGCGGACGAGTTTCTTTTCTAGACTATGGCCCCGACTTGGACAAGGACGAGACGACAACAAAAACACCCTACAAATAGCAGCCTTGTGTGTGGAGAGATAGTTTTCGATTTGAATAAAATTTTCAGTTCCAATTTGTTTCCGCTCTATCTGAAATTTAAATCTACTTTCCATGAATAAAATTTATTCATGAGTTCTAGAGTTTGAATTACCCGATCCCGGGGTCTGTCGGTGTCGCCGAAGATGTTTTCATTTCGAATAACTACATAGGGTAGATGAGCTGAAGGTTGTGGAGTAATCTATGCTATCAGTTGAATTGTTTGCTAGTTTCGCTGCTCAGAAACGGTTATGTTTAATTATTTATGGTTTCCTTGATTAATGTTTCTAAATTAAAATCTTAAAATTTTTAATAATTGAAGCCAAGCAAACTACGAAAAGAATTTTGAGGATTTTTTAATTCAAAGAGAATCCCAGATGTTTAGAAATTCAAACCACTGAAAGATTACCGCGAACTGAGAAAACTTTTATCATGAGAGAAACAGACAGTGTAAACAAACAGATTTAAAACGAAAAAAATGCAAAAACTGCCATAATCTAGTCACAACTTTATTCCATTTACGATATTTGTAGCCTGGAAAACATATTCTATTTGTAAAATAGATATTTTATAGTTGTTTTGTTAAAAGAAGGTTGGTTGAAAAAAGAAGAAATTGATATTTGTTCCAGCCTTATTATTTTCTTAACTCTGTAGCAATCAGTTTAGGTACTAAATAAGATGCATACTTTTAGGATATGACATAAAAAACACTTCTTGGTTTGTTTGAAAATAATGATAAAAACAAATAACCATTAGTTAAAATGATAAATATCGGCCTTGAAGATTTACTTACCACTCTATGCATAGTTTTTGGAAGGTTTTGGTGATATTTCAGAGATAAGGTGGTACAGCCAGACCTCAAAACGGTTAAACAGTTTTTTTTTATTCTAAACTTCATTTTTGTTTATCTTTGTTGATACTTACGGTTTTCCGGATTCGATGTTTCGCGGCCACATTCGAATAAAACCAAAACCGATTGTTTTGGTTTCGTGTTCTTTCGTCAATTCGCATATTGAGAACAATAGCGGTTGACAGTTAATAATGGTCTGGGGGAGGAAGACTGAAATTCGCTGTATCGTTTTCTGTATCGTTTTTTTTACTGTTCGGCAAAAAGCCAACAATTGTTGAAAAGATTTGTAATCGTAAACTTTAAACTATATAAAAATTTTGTTCGATCAATGGGAACTACCCTAAATCTAAATCTGTTATTTAAGCTATTTTTAGAACAACCATTAATCAAACAATTTTTATTTATCAGCTTCAAAAACTTCAACGAAATTTGAGCAACTCAATACGCCTGATCTGCAGAATTCGTCAGAGCAAAACAAAACCTAATTAAATCATTGTTTTCTGCAATACAAGTGCTTTTCAGCATCAAAAAAGTTTTATTGAAATTCACTAAATATGAAAGTAAGATTTTGAACCTTCGCACTGGTCGGTAGATTGATGAGAGAAATTTGACGTTTGAAAGATTTTTTTTCTTTTTTTATTCAGTCTTCCTCCCCCAGATAATGGTCAATAATGATGATGACAACAATATAAATGTTGTCATCATGCACGCTAAACTCAGCCAACACAGCTAGTGGTTATGAGTTACCCTGCAGTGTTGGCAGTTTATTCTGGGTGGTTAGCCCAGATAGTATTTAAGGAATGATTCAGAGTTGGGAATCACCTAGGTTAAGCGACAAGATTGTTATCGCTATAGGTCTAAGTTAGCTTGTAAGGACTTGACGAACAGAAATGAATAAATGGTATCCCATTTCCAAACCAAAATCACTGTTGCTAAATTATTGAATTCAACAGGTTATGGGCCCAGTCTCGTCTGGTGAGGAATAAGAGATAGCGTTAGAGGGGTACTCTATAGAAATTCATCGAAAACTTGCGGTTAGCGAGTCCAGGAGCATTCCAGCCAGCCATAGGTCCGAAGAGGTCAACCAGAGGTCCTACGAAGTCATCCAAAGGTCCAAAGAGGTCAGTCAAGGTCATCCAGGAATCAGTCGAGGTCCAAGGTGGTCAGCCAAGATGTCCCAAGCCCAGGTCCCGAAGAAGGAAGCGGAATCCACCAGGAATCCGGAGGAACCAGCAGCCAAGGAACGAGCCCGGGAATGGTTGGTTTCCGAGAGGGTTACTCTCGACTCCGCCAGTTGCCCAGCCCGGGGAGCACCGTCTTCCGAAAGGGGTACTCTCGATGCCATCACCAGTCACGCTGCGGGTAGCATATGTGACTTACTTTTCGACGGCCGGGAGGATACCTTCCCAGCATGGAAGTGGAGGTTTGAGCACCGATTAGTTGCTAAAAACCTCATCCACACCATGGTGCGAACCCCCGAGGAAGACGACTACGCCATCCCAATGAAGGAGCCCGCAGAGGAGGAACGGCGCCTGGTAGCCCTCCGAAAGCGCAAAAACGAAGACTCCGAGGCACTGAACGAGATCGTGATGGCCGTCAACAACATCGTCCTTAACCGCATAATCGAGGTACGATATGCGAAGCAGGCCATGGACATCTTAGTGAAGACCTACCAGCGCGTTGGCACCTATTCTTGGATAGCGATGCGCGACCGGCTCCATGACCTCAAACATCGGAGGAACAGCAGATCGTAGAGTCATTTATTTAAGGAATGCGATCTGATTGTTCGGGAGCTTGAGCGCATGGGTGTAAACATTCCGGCGTATGAAAAGGTCCACGCGCTGATCTCCGCGGTTCCCAACGATTACTACCATGTTAAAGGGGCTTTGACCGTTCTACCGATTGCGGACCTTTGCGCGAAACCGATACTGGAGCTTAAAAGAATGTTCCTGGACGCAGAGCTAGCATTTCAAAGTCGAGTGGACTTTCCAACAAGGAATTCAGCACCAAACTCCGCGATGAAGGTTCGAAAGGCGGAGAAGCTAATATGCTTCGGGTGTGGCGAACCGGCGCACTACAAAAATCGTTGCCCAGACAAACGTAAAGGCCGACGAGGAAAAATTATGCTAGCTGTCTAAGTTCGACGTTCAACTGCTGGGGTTACCAGCGGACGAAAAGAGCGCAGGGTCAGATTTGTCGTCAATTCCGGCGCCACCCAGCACATGGTCCAGGATGAAGAACTTCTCCAGGACGTCAGAGACCTTGCCGAGCCCGTCAACGGCTAAATCTGGCGAGAGTCTACGTGCGAAGAAAACTGGCAAAGTTGTGTTGAAGAGCGTAGTTGGTAAATCAATAAAACCCATAATACTCTACAACGTTCTTTTTATTCCCGAACTGGAAGAGAATTTACTCTCAGTTCAAAAATGCACCGAGAACGGGAAAAGGGTGATTTTTCTGGGCAACCAAGTTCGGTTCGAGTATTTTAGGGAGATGTTTGCTGAAGGAAAAATCATTGACATCTTGTATTGTCTTGATTTTATGTGGTCTGGTCAGTCTCATCAGAAAGCGATGCTTGGAAGCCATACGACGACACAAAAATGGCATATGAGGCTAGGTCATCTTGGTCTTGCGTCAGTACAGCAGTTGGTTCGCGACAAAATTACAGAGGGTATTTGTCATTTACCAGCCAAAATTGAAAACCAAGCTGTCTGCGAAAGCTGCATGGCAGGAAAACAGACAGCCCACAAGTTCAACAATGCAAAGCTCCCTTGGTCGGTTAGACCACTGGAGCTTGTGCACTCCGACGTTTGTGAGTACATGAAGGTGCCGACTTTTGACGGATTCCGCTATTTCGTCACCTTTATCGACGACTATATACCCACTTCATGGTCGTTTATCTACTCAAGCACAAGAGCGAGGTCTTTGAGCGGTTTAAACAGTACGAGGCGATGGCTACAGCACACTTCGGTCAGAAGTTGTGCAACCTGCGATGCGACAACGGGCGTGAATACATCAGCAACGACTTTCAACGACATTGTTCTGAGAAAGGAGTTCAGATGGTATTCACGGTCCCATACACCCCGCAACAAAACGGCGTCAGCGAACGAGCCAACCAAACTCTGATGGAAAATGCAAGGGTGATGCTCCATGGCAGCAAGCAACCGAAGGCTATGTGGGGCGAAGACGTTATATGCGTACCTGACGTACCTGACGAACCGGTCACCAACACGGGGTCTTGTGGTTAACAAGACTCCCAATGAAATGTGATTTGGTCGATAACCCAGGCTGAATAATCTTCAGATTTTCGGGTAACCAGCGTACGCAAAGATTCCGAAGGAAAAGCGGCAAAAGCTCGATCCAAAATCCAAACGACTTGTTTTCGTGGGCTATGCAAACAACGAGTTCAGGCTTTGGAACGGGTCGAGTCGATCCATTGAAATCCATCTGAACAAAACCACGTAGAGCCCCCCCAATCATCCATCGAGAAGCCCGAGATTTCAACAGAGCCAGAATCAACATTTGAGCGGTTAGCCAATCCACCAGAACAACAAAACACCGTCGAGCGGTTAGCCGATGTGCCTGCTGATCCCATTTAAACTGTGAGTAACAGTGTGATTGAGGATGAACCCGGCGAAAGCGACTATGAGAGCAGTGCAGAATCCCCAGACGATGAGGACGACGACGATGTACAAAATTCCATCGATCCGGAACCGGCGCTGAAACGAAGTCGGCGAACTCGAGGAGTTACTCAACGGTACGTGGCCAACGTAGCCGCTGTTATTGATGAGGAACTACCTCAAAACATCTACGAATTGAAGCGCCGAGACAAATGGGAGACCTGGAAGACCGCCATTGACGAAAAGATGGCTGCCTTAGAAGAAAACAAGACTTCGGAAGCGGTCAGCTTACCCCCAGGTCATAGAAAACCCATTCTATCGAAGTGGGTGTTCACCATAAAGGATAGAGAGTGTTCGCACAATCTTGGCGTTGGTAAACGAACTCCACATGGTCGTTCATCAGATGGACGTCAAAACTGCATTTCTTAACGGAAATTTAGAAGAGGTTATCTTCATGCAGTTGCCAAATGACGACATCGGCAAATCGAAGGTGGTTCGGCTGCAGAAAAGCCTGTACGGCTTGAAACGACGAGATACGAAAACTTGGTTTCGTTCCGTTGAAGAGTGACAGCTGCGTTTACCGATCCTGCAAGCGAGGACTCATTCTCATCCAGTACGTGGATGACATCCTGATTTCCGGCAAAGATTTATCAGAGGTTATCTGGATAAAAACCGAGCTTGGAAGGTTATTCCAAATGAAGGATTTGCTGGAGGTCAAGACTTTCTTGGGAATGACCATCAAGCGAGATTTCAGCAAGAGCATCATCGAGATTTCGCAATCAGGATACGTCAAGAAGGCTTTGCGGCGATTTGGTCTGGCCGATTGCAAACCCGTAGGCACCCCGCTTGACACCAACGTTCGGTGGACGATGGTTAGGTCATCACCGAGAAGCCGTTCAAGGGATAGATCGGTTGTCTCCAATATTTGGCGACATCTCCGAGGCCAGATATCTGCGCAGCGGTTAGCGCACTGAGCAAATACTAGGCCAGCACGGCGGATAGGCAAGGCCTGAAGCGTGTTCTGCGATACCTTCGAGGTACGACCGATACGGCGTTGGTATACCGCAGAAACGCGAAATCGGAACCACTTGTCGGATATGCTGATGCAGATTTTGCCAACGACTTCGATGATCGAAAATCTGTATCAGGCTACGCTTATATACACAGCAAAAAATATTTCCTGTAAAATTACGCAAATGTCCTGTAACAAAAATGAGCAGGACATTTACCGTAATTTTGCAGGTCGAAAACATGGTTACGTGACATTTGATTTTTAGTGTACAACTTTTTTACAGGACATTTGCTGTATTAATAAATGAATCTTCGTTAACTTTCAAGAAAAACAATTTAAAATTACAGGTTTTGTAAATTAAAGGTTGATTTATTTTAAAGGTGACACGTAATAGTCAAAAAGAATTTCTGTGTACACAGAAAAATGTTTTGACTATTACGTGTCACTGAAACTGCAACCTTTGAAATAAATCAACCTGTAATTAACCAAACCTGTAATTTTAAATTGTTTTCCTTAAAAGTTAACGAAGATTCATTTATTATTACAGCAAATGTCCTGTAAAAAAGTAGTACACTGAAAATTAAATGTCACGTAATTTTTTTTTCGACCTGTAAAATTACGGGAAATATCCTGCTCCGTCTTGTTACAGGACATTTGCGTAATTTTACAGGAAATAATTTTTGCTGTGTAGCAGACTTGGAGGAAGCATTGAAAGTTGGAGTATACGTGGAAGAAGACAGCTTTCGTATGGTCGAGGACGGTAAGATTTTTTTAAATTAAGTAATGTCGTAGAATTTATTACTTATTTCTAAATTTAGGCAATGTTAAAGCAGTCTCACGAATAATAAGACGTTTGGGCACTCGGGGTATTCCCAGGTCATTCTCCATTGATGATACGTAGATGGAAGCTGAGGCTTCGGATTTCATTAGGTGGTTTTTTTTTTTTTTTTTTTTTTTTTTTTTTTTTTTTTTTTTTTTTTTTTTTTTTTTTTTTTTTTTTTGTAGCGACCCACTACACTCCCCCACACCAAAAGGCTCGATTGAGCCCCCTGGTAATGGACGCTACTGTTCTCAGCACGTCTGGCAGCAATTGGACAAAGAAATATTAAACTAAAACGCGAACAAAATTTTACTCATGCTGAGAACTCAAAATGGTTATAATCTAGTGCGAGGAAATGTGACGATACTAATTTAACTAACTTACAACTATGAATCTCAATGGAAAGAGATTTCCTTTTAAGAGATTCACTTTCAATTAAACAAAAAAATTTATAAAACATTCTACATCTAAACTAAAATTTACAAAGGATTAACGCTACAAATTAAAAAAATCTTAAAACTAGCTTTGTTCGACTTGTTTTATTGACTAAGTTTTTCTTTGAATATTTGAAGCAATTTTATTTTGAAAGTTGGGCGACTATTTATTTCTTTTAATTCATTGGGTAAGTTGTTGTATTTTGTTGGTCTTATGAAGGAAATTCTTCTCTGTCCTAAAGAAGTTATCGATCGACAACGTTGCAAATAATTCAAACGGCGGGTGTTGTGTGTTCTTACTCCAGTAGTAAAGGTCAGGTTTTGGATAGTATTTGATGAGTGCAGATTATCGAAAACATACATTATGGTTTGGAAATCACAAAGATCTACTAAAGGTAAAATGTTATGGGAACTGGAAGAGTAAATAAGTTTAGTTGGGTATAGCATGGGAAGCCTGTAAATATTTTTTAAACACCTGTTTTGCAGAGATTGTAGTTTTTGTAAAAGTGATTGAGATGCTCTTCCCCAAATTGATATGAGATAGTGTAATACTGAGTGGATGAATGCATGGTAAAATTTCAACAGAACATGTTGAGGAACAAAGTGTTTTAACCTCCAGAGCAATCCACAGAGAGGTGAAATTCTTTTTTCTAAATTTTGTATATGACTTTTCCACGAGAGAGTATTGTCTAAATAAATACCTAAGTATTTGAAGCTATGTACTTCTTGTATGACAAACTGGTTCATATATGGGTCCCTGTGTGGTGGTATTACTTTCCTCGACGAGCGAAACAACATATATTTAGTTTTAGCGTAATTTAGTGAGAGTAAATTGCTGTTGAAATATGTTGATAGCAGCTTTAAATCATTCTCCAAGTAATCTATAATAGAACTTGCAGATTTTCCTGAATAGAACAGAGCTGTATCATCAGCGAAAAGCCTAGCTGTGCCAATTAGTGGAAGATTACTTATATCATTTATATAAAGAAGGAAGAGTAATGGCCCAATGTTACTGCCTTGAGGAACGCCTATGCCTATATTCCTTAGTTCACTATTTACTCCTTCAACTACAACAAATTGTTTTCTGTTTTCGAGATAACTTCTGATAATATCGTTAGCTATTCCTCTTAGTCCATATTTGTTTAATTTGGCCAGTAAGATGTCATGGTTAAGTGTATCAAAGGCTTTTTTCAAATCTAGAAATAATGCACCAACTATGTTCTTAGAATCTATATTTTCAATTATGGAATCGACAAGTTCAGAAATCGCGATGAGGGTGCTTGAACCTGCTCTAAACCCGTATTGCATTTTGTAAAGAACGTTATTATTATTAAGAAAACTTAGAATAATTCTATTTATGAGCAATTTCTCAAATATTTTACTAAAAACGCTGAGACTAGATATAGGTCGATAGTTATTAACATCTTCAGGATTACCCGATTTAAATATAGGAGTCACTTTTGCTGTTTTAAGACAATCCGGGAAACTTCCTGATTCTATTATTAAGTTGAAGAATTTTTTGAGGATGGGCGAAAAAAGAATGTTGTTATATTTTACTACGCTGGTAGGGAAATAATCTGATCCACAGCTTTTTTTGTTTTTAAGAGAAAGTATGATCGATCTAACTTCAGTTTCATCAGTTGGTTGCAAAAAAATTGAGTTCCGCACTTCGTTAATATTTGCCAAGACATCATATTCCCTTTCAATTGGTATTTCCTTAGCAAGATCTGATCCGATCGATGAAAAATATTTGTTGAACTTATCAGCAACACATTTTTTGTCTGTTATGAGGTTTTCACCTTGCATGAGATTGATCGATGGAGATTTTTTAGATTTTCCCAAAAGTTGGTTGATATTTTTCCATAGTTTAGAGTGGGGGGTATTGTTCAGTAGACGTTCAAAATATAAACGTTTGCAAGTTTTCTTATCATGGTGTAGTTTTTTATTAATGTGTTGAAGCATTTCTTTTAGATAACTATCATTAGGATGTTTTTTAACACGTTTTAAGTAGTTGTTTTTCAGTTTTATCAAGGCCCAAAGGTCGAAGGACATCCAAGGGCAATATCTTCCTTTCAAATTTATTTGTTTAGATACTGTTTTTGTGCACTGCTTGAATATACGATTGTATGTAGCTGTTATTTCTTCAATACCGTTATTTACGTTGTCTCCTGGGACATAAGATCTTAAAAATTCCGAAAACAAATTATTAAGTTTAGTGTGATCCGTGATATCTTTATTCAAGACCATTCTTTGTTTTTCTGATAATATTTCTAAAGTAGTAAGTACTTGTGAATGGTCACTTATATCTGTGAGTATCGTATGATTTGATAGGCGTTCGATATCTTTAACTTTACAAAATACATGGTCTAGGATATTTTGACTTCTAGGTCGGGTTGGGTACGAATTTGTGCAAGCAAAACTATAGGACTCCAATAATGATTTGTATTTGCACACAACATTTGTATTGACAAGATTAACAGGAACATTTAAATCACCAACAATTAGACATGGATGTGTGTCAGGTATAGTCGAAAGAATGGATTCAAATTGATCACATAACAAATTGAAAGGATACGCAGGTGGTCTGTAAATGCCATGTACGTCTAAAATTTGACCACAGAGGGTTATTTCAACACTTATTCTATGAAAACCATCACAAGCAACATTAATCTTTGGTTTAAAATTTAAGTTCTTATTAACATACATAGCCAATCCACCGTAAGGCTGTTCTCTACATGAAAAAATAGAAAAGAATCCAGGTATATTATAGATGGAACAATTATCTTTAGTAAGCCACGTTTCACTAATTACAATCACATCAACTTTTACATTTAAATGTTCGATGGTCTCAAGAATACTATCAAATTTGTCCATGCTATTCATACTACAGATGTTCCATTGCAAAATTTTGAGAGTTTTATGATTATTTTTTGTGTTAAACTGAGAAATATCAATATTTTGATTATTATTGCTATAGTTATGACTTTGATTATAATTATGATTATTGTTAATATTAAGATTTAGATTAAGGCTATTATTATTATTGACATTATTATTATTGATATTGCTATTATTAAAATTATTGCTATTTCTAATGCTAATATTATTACTATCATTGACATTATTTATATAATTTAAATTATTATTTTGACTGCGACAATTAAGATTAAAATCATCTAAATTATCGTAGATGCTATTCAAGGCGGTATCCATTTTTATTTTTATTTATAGTTGATCAAGGAGAGGAAAGTAATATTTAATTTCTTTTGCGCATAGGAGAAGGCGTATCTTTTTGAGCTAGCGGTGTGTCATTATTAAGTTGAATCAGATGTTTGCTTAAGAAGTTGTGTAGTTCAAGTTTGCTATTGGCTTAGAATCCTCAGATTTTTTTACGAGTATAGCACCTCCCCTACCAGGCCAAATGTATTTCATTTTCAATAAATCTTGAGACTCTCTGAGCTCTGTTAAAATTTCCATGCCTAGCGGAGTTAGTTCATCACGAATTGAGACGTTTGTTGCTCTGCCATTGATCAATAATGAGGGGTCAATTGCTGTTGAGGAAAGTTTACCATAACTTCGCTTTTTATTGAAAATTTCTTCCTTAATCGCGGTGCTTTTAAGAGAAAATTTTATTGGAGGAATAATATCATTTGTTTTTTTAGCAGAATAAAGTCTAACCTAACCGCATATTCAACATGTTCTTTATTCAAATCATATCCAAAAGAACAGCATGTTTTACGAACTGTTTCTACAGTATTTTTATTATTAGCAAGCGGTAAACCGAAGATCATACAGTTTTTTGATACAGCTTCCTTATTAACTCGATCCAAATTGGTTTCAAGCTTATAGACTTCATTTTTAAGATTTGAGTGTTTTTTTTGGAGATCCGTTACCTCCGTTTCTAGAGCTTCGTTACGGGATTTTAAGTCTTTAAAGTCAGTTTGAATTTCTTCAAACTTCAAAGACAAAAATTCCTGAGAAGACTCTATTGCGGATGTAACGGATTTCATTTCTGTTTTAAGTGAAGAAATTTCTGTTGCCACAACGTTTTGAATGACTTCTTTAATTTGGTTATTTATGCTTTTAATAATAGTGTCCTGATCGTTGCGTTGTCCAATAATTTTGAAATATATATCTGCACAGTTTGAATCACAAAAATATTGTTGTTTTTTTATTTTACGAGCTGCACTACCTAGTATGTTTTTGCAACGAAGATGCACACTTTTAAAACAATAATCGCAAGTTAAAACTCGGTCAGGACAATTTTCCACGTTTTTACATTCAACACATACAACACTAGTTTCATTTTCCATTTTCGCAATACAAAAGGCAACAAAAAATTTAAAGAAAAACAAAGTCAAAAACCTGTTTAAAGATAATTGTAAATGAGTCGGAAGATAAAAAAGCTATAATTATTAAATATTTAAAACTAAAAATGAAAAAGGCAGATCACAAAAAGATAGTCTGATATTTTTTTGTTTCCAAGTTAAAAAAAAAATTTTATAAGATCAAAGTCAAATAGTTAAAAAGCAAAAAGTTAAAAATATTACGACAATTTTGTACAAAAAAGCAACTCAACACAAATAAGAGATGATTGAGAAAATATTTAGTCAGGTAATAAAATAAAATAAGGCAATTTAATAAGAATTAAAGCAACTAGTTGTTCGTAATTAATTTACTTTCAAGAAGATTCACTTAAATTTGTTTGCACTGTGTACTAAGTACGAGAAGAATGTTATTACTGAAACATCAGCATGTACTATAGCTAATATTGTGTGCTACTGACCAGTGCAAAGGACAGCTCTGATATTCGCTTATTATTGCTACTGATTTTGACCAAATCTACACCGCTCAGCAGACGAGATTGACTAACAAGCCAAGCAAGTGCTAGAACCACAATCTCAGAAACAATACACATGCAATGAGACGGCAAATGACAAACGACTAGCACCATGCAGTATGATGCTCCCATCAGTCGAAAGCGAGGAAAGAAAAAAAAAAACTCGATCAAGTCTGGGGGAGGAAGACTGAATTAAAAAAGAAAAAAATCTTTCAAACGTCAAATTTCTCTCATCAATCTACCGACCAGTGCAAAGGTTCAAAATTTTACTTTCTTATTTAGTAATTTTCAATAAAACTTTTTTGATGCTGAAAAGCACTTGATTTGATTTTATTTTGATGTTTTATTTATTCATGTACTGGCATCACTGTTCCGTTGTTTATATCACCGATACGCTCCGCTTTTACATCCTGATTTCGCTTAGAAAAGCGCATCCAGCTACCCTCGAATCTGGCCGTCTGATTCATCGTACACCCTGGCGACACCACCGCATAAAATCTCCACCGTACTCAGCAGGTAAAGGCTAAAAACTTTGAAAAGTGTTCCGCTCCACTGTGGTTGATAGAGCCATAGTGCCCCTCCCACTAGCTCTCCCACCTTGCCTCCTCTACGCCTCCCTGAGACCGTGTGATTGATTGAGCACCCGAATGAGTGTACAGGATCTAGCGATCGGATCACCCGCCATCCATCACCACAAGATCACCTTTGCCGTAGCCGCTTAATTGATCTATAACATTGATACCACTGTACGTATTGCCATCAATTTTTATGAAAGTTTAATGGCATTGCGGTGAACTTGATACTATGAAAATTCTTGATAGAAGAATTAAAGATTGAAATTAAATGACGGATAGACAAAGCAGATGCTTAATAGAAGAAAATTGAAAGATGTTGAAAATGAGCCAAGAGCATATTTTATGAAAAGCTTCAAAGGTGCGTTCTAGACCCTTTGTCCCACATCAATTGAATGGCTGAGAGAAGTAATAGCGAGAGGCGCAATTACGTTCACCCATACATCCAACCCGATGGATTGGTAAAGCACGTGCTTCCCAATCGGACAAAAAGTCTAGACCGCATGGCTCTGGTGAAGCTTCCCTTTTGCTGAACCAGTTCAAGCGATGTGTTATTGGTTGTTTCGGATTCCGTTTTTATCGGCAGCGCTACTTATTGTTTTCACGCAAGTACCGTAAACGTCCCTACTTTTGCCAACTATTTAATTTTTTGAACTGTATTTCGAAATATTTACCCCTTATATACCCCCTTCACCAGAGCCATGCGGTCTAGACTTTTTGTCCGATTGGGAAGCACGTGCTTTACCAATCCATCGGGTTGGATGTATGGGTGAACGTAATTGCGCCTCTCGCTATTACTTCTCTCAGCCATTCAATTGATGTGGGACAAAGGGTCTAGAACGCACCTTTGAAGCTTTTCATAAAATATGCTCTTGGCTCATTTTCAACATCTTTCAATTTTCTTCTATTAAGCATCTGCTTTGTCTATCCGTCATTTAATTTCAATCTTTAATTCTTCTATCAAGAATTTTCATAGTATCAAGTTCACCGCAATGCCATTAAACTTTCATAAAAATAATAATCAACGGTGACTATTCGTTAAAAAGAATAAAATCATTTGGCTTTGGGGGGTTTATATAAGGGGTAAATATTTCGAAATACAGTTCAAAAAATTAAATAGTTGGCAAAAGTAGGGACGTTTACGGTACTTGCGTGAAAACAATAAGTAGCGCTGCCGATAAAAACGGAATCCGAAACAACCAATAACACATCGCTTGAACTGGTTCAGCAAAAGGGAAGCTTCACCAGAGCCATGCGGTCTAGACTTTTTGTCCGATTGGGAAGCACGTGGTTTACCAATCCATCGGGTTGGATGTATGGGTGAACGTAATTGCGCCTCTCGCTATTACTTCTCTCAGCCATTCAATTGATGTGGGACAAAGGGTCTAGAACGCACCTTTGAAGCTTTTCATAAAATATGCTCTTGGCTCATTTTCAACATCTTTCAATTTTCTTCTATTAAGCATCTGCTTTGTCTATCCGTCATTTAATTTCAATCTTTAATTCTTCTATCAAGAATTTTCATAGTATCAAGTTCACCGCAATGCCATTAAACTTTCATAAAAATAATAATCAACGGTGACTATTCGTTAAAAAGTATTGCCATCAATAAACCACCCGTTTCTGCTGCTGCGTTTTTATTCATCCGACCTACCTCGCTTAGCCGAATACCGATTAATTTGCCTGCTTCACTGGAATCATACCATCAACACCGACCGCACAGATAGGAGAGATAACCAAGACCATCGAGTTCCTACGGTTCCAGCAGAAGGTAAACAAAGCGTAACTCACTAGCTCATTCTGCTCTCCGCAGCGTAGCTCGACAAACTGATCCACTCACGTCACAGTGTAGCTCGTTATTTTCATTTAATCTTCTTGCGAGGGGTGATTCGACAATTCGACTCAGGCTTAACTTTTGAGCGCGATGTATGTCTGTGAAAAATGTGCTAATGAATTCGAAGGAGACTTTTGGCAGTGTCAAGGGTTTTGCTCGAGCCAAGTGTGCATGCGTTGCTCTGGCCTAACACAAGAGCTCCTAACTATGTTTAAAAACAATTCACACTGCGTGTGGATGTGTACTGGCTGTAAAAAAAATGCTTTCTAACGCCCGTTTCTCCAATGCGATGATTTCTGTGAAAACTTCCAACGAAGACGTTATTGATTCGCTCAAGTTGGCTTTAAAGAACGAAATCCGTGATATGATTCTTCAAGAAATTAGAGCGGAGATTAGAACCAATTTATCTCCTCTGAAAAATCTCGCAACTCCAGTAACTGGTCGCTCCGATAATCGACTGATTTTTTCCTACTATCAGTGTTAAACGCCGAAGAACCGAAGGCTTTCGTGCTGATACTCCCAACCGACGCTCTACACCCCGTTTGTGTGCAGTAGGTACGAATTCATAGACGCCGATATCTCTGCACGCCAGCCTGACTCGCGAAACGCCTCGACATTCACGTTGTATTTATCAGGAATAGGGCCTAAGGTACCAGAAGAACGGGTCATTGAAATGATACGTTCACATCTTGACGCAAGTGTAACTAATGTTACAAAACTTGTTCCCAAGGGAAGGAACCTTGACTCACTAACTTTCGTGTCCTACAAGGTAGAAGCGCCATTGCATTTAAAAATCAAAGCTCTTTCCACGGAAACATGGCCGGTTGGAATTCGTTTTCGTGAATTTACCACCGAACGCAATAACAGGCCGGGGTTTTCGTGGGAACCGAAACCCGAAACTCCAGCAATGACCGTCAACCCCATAACACCGTACGTGACTCCCGTTCAAGTTTAACAACTAATAATGAAACCTTGTCGGAATCAACCATTCCCGTGGTAAACTCAGTCCTTCTTCAATGTTCGATGCCCGATTCTAATAATCAGATCTCCTCGACTCTTTCGCCGACTCAATTTCTCCGCCGGAATATCTCTTTATACTACCAAAATGCGGGTGGTATGCGAACAAAGACTGCTGCTTTCCACAACGCGCTTTCTGCCAGTGATCATGACTGCATTTTGATCACCGAAACTTGGCTAAATCACAAGATTCAAGACAGCGAGCTATCATCGAACTATAATATTTATCGTTGTGACCGCAACTCTGAGACGAGCAATGCTCAACGAGGAGGAGGCGTTTTGATCGCTGTGAAAAAAGAGCTGAATGCAATTCCTGTCGCCCTGCAAAACTGTGAACATCTGGAACAAGTTGTAGTAAAAGTAAAGATTGGCACGAGCTCGCTCTATCTGTGCTGTATTTATCTTCGGCCGAACAGCTGCCTCCGTAACTACGAATCCCATTCTGCCGCTGTTCAACAAATAGGAAAAATGACCACCGCGCTTGACTCAGTAATCGTTGTCGGGGATTATAATCTTCCTCATCTACAATGGACCTACGATCAAGATCTTAATAGTTATCTGCCAACGAACGCTTCATCTGAAGCTGAAATTCTATTAACTGAAACACTATTTTCCGCTGGTCTATACCAGATCTGCAGCATAACGAACAACAATCAGCGTTTCTTAGACCTTGCGTTTGTAACCGATCCAGCCAACGTGTCAATTTTCGAATCACCCGTTCCAATAATTCCTGTAGATCGTCATCATAAACCGCTTATCTTATGCTTCGAATTTGATCAAGAACTGAGCCCCTTAGGAGAGCCCATCGGAGAATTTGATTTTGATTTCAAGAGGTGTAACTTCGATCTGGTTGCGGCTGCGCTCGACTCAACAAACTGGGAATTTCTGGAAGAAGCAAGCAATGTGGAGTCCGCCGTTGAAATTTTCTATTTTAAAATTTACTCAATTTTCAAACAAAATGTACCCCTGAAGCGCCAGCAGAGAATCAAATCAACGAAGCATGCCTGGTGGAATGCCGACCTTAGAAGATTACGTAATAAGCTACGAAAGGCCCGAAAACTTTTTAATCGGTATCGTTCTGAAAATTGTAGATGTCACCTTAGACTCCTGGAACGTGAATTTAAAAATCTGAATAACGTGCTTTACCGCCAACACATCTTGCGTCTCCAGCAAAACCTCAAAAATGATCCCTCATCATTTTGGAAGCTTTTCAACAGCAAGAAGCGTAACGCCACCATCCCTGCAGACGTGAACTTTAATGGTGTCACTGCTAATAGTCCAACCGAGTCGGCTAATATGTTTGAAGACTTTTTCCGAAGTGTGTATTGCTCTGCTGATGTATGCCAAGACTACAGCTACCTAGACTCTTTGCCTTCCTATGACATTAATTTGCCCTTACCGCGCTTCTCTGAACAAGATGTTTACGAAAAGTGGTCCGCTGTTGATCCAACTAAAGGTCAAGGTCCTGACTGCATACCGCCATCGATTTTAAAATATTGTGCTGCATCCCTAGCTGGTCCGATTTGCAGTGTTCTAAATCGGTCACTTAATGAACGATCGTTCCCTAGCGCGTGGAAAATCGCTGCTATTTCTCCAATATACAAATCGGGAAATGCGCACAAAGTCGAAAATTACCGTCCCATCTCAATTCTGAATTCTATTTCCAAAGTATACGAAGCTTTGATGCAAGAAAGACTGTACGCCGCCGTTAAACCGTTCATATCCGAATCACAGCATGGCTTTGTGAAGAAGAGGTCGACTGTTAGCAACTTAATGTGCTACGTAAGCTCAATCAGTAATAGCCTGGAAAAAGGTTGTCAAGTGGACTCGATTTATATCGATTTTGCTAAAGCTTTCGATCGAGTCCCGCACGATTTACTTATCAGAAAGTTGGACCGACTTGGTTTTCCAACTTGGTCACTCGAGTGGATCAAGTCGTATCTCATAAATCGCTGCGCTTTCACGAAAATAAATGGGTCACGATCTAGTATATTCGAAACCCCGTCAGGAGTACCTCAAGGAAGCCACCTCGGACCGCTACTTTTCATTACATTTGTAAATGATCTATGTGAAAAACTCCACTCCGACAAGCTCCTGTATGCTGACGATTTGAAGCTTTTTAGGAGGATTCATAGTAATATAGATTGTATGGCACTGCAAGATGATATCGCTAGGCTTGAAAGCTGGTGTCGCTCGAACGGGATGCAGGCTAATGCAAAAAAAATGCAAGGTAGTAAATTTTACTCGCTCACGAAACATCGTCAAATTTGACTACCGCCTATCTGAAAGTTATCTTGAAAACGTGAAGTCCATTTTAGATCTCGGAGTGAAGATTGATAACAGGCTCACATTTGCTGAACATATTGCAATTACTTCCGCAAAAGGTTTTTCTGCATTAGGATTTCTGCGTCGAAATACCGAGGAGTTTGACGACATCTATACTTTGAAAGCTGTTTACTGCGCATCAGTACGAAGCATTATGGAATACGCTGCACAGATATGGGCTCCTTTTCAGAGCACACAGAGCTACCGCCTTGAACGAGTTCAACGTAGTTTTATAAGGTATGCTTTACGGCGCCTTCCCTGGACTGAACCGCTTCGTCTTCCGTCTTACGAACAAAGATGCGCCCTTGTAAATCTGGCCACGCTTGAAAAACGTCGTACCGAACTTCAGCAAACTTTTATTTTTGACACCCTGACTCATCGTGTGGACTGCTCTTACATACTCCAGCGTGTCAATTTATACGTATCCACGAGGACGCTCCGACAACGCCAGTTTCTCTGGATACCTTACCACCGTACTGCGTATGGTCGAAACCACCCAATCGACAAATGCTGTGAACGTTTTAATGTAGTGTACCATCTGTTTGATTTTAATGTATGTAAACGTAAATTTAAACTAGACATAAGTAGAATAACCTAGTTTTTAAGAAATTTGTCTGTATGGTAATTCCTCATCCAAAGACTAAGTAGTAATAAACTAAAAAAAAGTATTCAAGTTTGCTATTTACATTATTTCTTTAATACTCCAGTGGTCAAGCCGCTTAAGGAGTACCTAAATCATATACTACTTATACCTAAACTAATCTTAATATTCTATCAAACCTAAATAACAAAAATGACTATATTACAGATGTCTCTTTTTTTATTAAAAGAAAAATTGAAATTATAATATAAAGATGTTATAAGATTTTAGAAAAGTTGATAAGAAATGAGGTTGCAAATGATGTTCTTTTATAAGCTTTTTCAGTTGAACGTTATTATTAAAAGATCCACATTTGTTTTCAAAATAATTTTGCATAAAACAATGATTTACTTAGGTTTTGTTTTGCTCTGGCAAATTCCTGCATAATCAGGCGTATTATGTCGCTCAAATTTTGTCAAAGTTTTGAAGCTGATAAATAAAAATGGCTTGATTAATGGTTGTTCTAAAAATATAGCTAAATCTAAATTTAGCACCTAAACAACTGAGTTACATGACTCACTACACGAAACCGATTATCTAAAGTTAAAATTTGAACGATTACAAATCTTTTCACAATTGCTGGCTTTTTGCCGAACAGTAAAAAAACGATGCAGAAAACGATGCAGCAAATTTCAGTCTTCCTCCCCCAGGATCAAGTGAGCTACTGGCAGAAGCACAAGCTATATTGAACAGCTTCTTACGAGGTGCTACTGGTGTTCGCTTAATCTACACCGCTTGGCGAAATTGCGGTAAACAATTGCAAATAATCGAACTAGGTTTCAAACTGTAATTATTTTCTTCTTCTTTATTATAGGACCGGCCAAACAGCGATATTGACGATCTTGTTGAACATTATATGCTTGGAAGAATCAATTTCAAGCCACATCTCGTTTGTGTCGGCGACAAGTTTAAGGGTGGACACTATTATATGTATCATAATGCCACCTTTAAAAATTGATGTTGGTATGAGTAGTCTGTCTGCCATGGATATTTTTTTTAAATAATTATTTTTAAACAAAAAGTGCCAGTCGTTTTGAGGAAGTTGTTTGATTTTGTTAATATTTGTGCTTTCAAAATCGAAAGCATCAGGAGCTCTATAGTGCTGTTAACATTTTTATCAAAATCATTGAAGAATCTTCACGAGCTTGAAGAAAAAATCTCAAATATTTATAACATCCTCAAAGCATTCTTTTAAAAATGTTTCCCTCATTTAGAGCCAACTTCACTATATTTTGAAAAGCTATTTATAAGATGTGACGTTCACACGGTTCAGTTAGCTGTTAGGGACACTTTAAAAATTTACATCGGATTTACAGCATCAACTCTACATGCAAAAGTATGAGACAGAAAATAATCCGAAAATTATTTACTCTTCTTACTAAACCGCTTTCAAAATTAAAGGAACAAGATGGAATGTGTGGTACAGTCTAATGAAGTACCATAAAACGACAAGGCAGGTTAGGTTCTCATCCTAACATAATATTTTCAGATCTATCTTGACATTGGATTTTCATTGATCACTTTACTGAAGCCTTCGAACCAGTATTCAAACTGACTTTGAGACCGCGAAAAAAGTTCACATTTCGCTTTCAAATATGTATTCGAAGTCCTTGGCGGAGCGTAATTATTCAAAAGGAGCAATCCGGATCTCCTTCTTAAGATGGAATAAATTTCTATTTGTCTGCTGTATCTCGTTAATGCCGGTTGGGTTTGAGCACATTGGCGTAATTCTTGATTTAGTTGCTTTGCCGAATCAATACTCAAACTAGTTTATTAGGTAAATGTTTGTTTTCAACAAGTGTTTTTAAGATCTCCCGGAAGAAATTTGTTGTATTTTTCATTTTCTCATTTTCTTATTAAAGGATAAAAAAAAAATTTAAAACGGAAAGCTGTGGATTTATTTAAAGTAAGCCAAGGAGATGCCATACCCTACCACGCCACGAGAAAGAGGCAAAAATAAATAGAAATATATCAAGTACTTAAAAACATCCTCGCTAACCAATTCAGCGCAGCTGAGAGTGCTGGCTGCTTGCATTCACCACAATGGATAAACGCATTCGCCACACTGACTAAAGTCTGAATTTGTTGCTAGTGGGACATAAATTACTTGCGCTCGCTCTAACTGCGACTGGATTACAGCTCACAAATAAAAAATAAAAGCTTCCAAGCCAGGCCAATTTACAGCTGATGAGAAAAGACCCCAGGAATCCATTAGCAGCTGCCGGTTGACGTTAGTTTTGGCGAAGGAAGAAACACAAACGCTTACACCGAGTGTTTTATTTATTTATTCCAGTTTAGTAGAACGAAATCCATTGCATACTTTCAGGATCATTCAGTGTTTGTTTTCGAAAAAACAGTCCTTTTGTAATAATAACAACATATCTGAAACGAATCTGATCACATCTATTGAATATTAGTGTAAAATTTTGTGTAAATCAATATCCAAATTAATTAAGTAAATTAAATTTAACCAAATATTCAAAAGACACGTTTGAAGATACGGATCTTCAGTTTAAATTAAGCACAATGTTTACATTAATCGTCCCGATATGATAGCTACAGTTGCTTTCACTCGGACACAAGCCGCCGTAGTAGCTTCGTTCCCCCTTTCTTCAAAAGTTCAGAAAACAACAAACGAAAGAATAAAAAAACCATCGCTAAGTGTTGGCAACAAGAGAAATCTTTTTAAAATTTTAATGGATCCTCTCGAGGGAACCCTCAAGGATAAGTGAGTAAAATGGTCCAGGTCCGCGCTTTCGCCTTTGTGCTGCTGCTTTCTTTCGAGAGGAGGGAAGGAATCGTTAAAAGTCAAGTTTAACAGCAAATTAGTTCACTTCACACGGGATACGAAATAACTCCTTTCGCCCGTCAACTCCTCCTCACCTGGACCTGGACCAAGTTCGCTGTCCTGAAGTGTCTTCCAAGAGAGGGCAGCAAAAAATCTGAAAAAAGGAAACAACCAAAGATGGAAAGCTCTTTCCGAGATGAGATTACGAGAAGCGGGAACGGGAAAAGAATTTGTTCGACTAATTTGTGCAACAACTGGTCGAGTTGAGATTATATTGGCCTGATGAAGAGGGTAAAGATGTCTTTTGACTGTTTGTTCTTCATCTTGTATAGGCTAGATTTATCTCGTTAGCTAATTGAAAGCATATTCCCGGAGAAATCTTGCAACTGATTGCTGCAACTTTTAAGAAAATTTCAGAATGATTCCAGCTGCCTTGTGGAAAAAAAATCTTGCCGGAATCAAATTAGTATCAAGATAATTATCGTTACATATTTTACTTTCTTGTTTGAATTTTTATGTTGCTAGTCCATCTTAAAACAAGTTTTTTTTTACCATAAAAGTGTTCTCTCAAATGCGCCTTTGGGTATACAATTTATTGCCAACCAGTACGTTATGCGAAATAATGCTCGAACAGAACGGAATATCAAAATAAATTGGGAAGGCATCAAACGCAAACGCCACGAAAAAAATCAAATAATATAATCCCTTAGGAACAAAATAGATAACATTTTGAAAAAAAAAAAACTGCAGACTGACTGAAATACACAAAAAATATAGAAATCCCTGCAATTTGTTTTACAGAAAAATTTCAAAAACAATTTAACATTGAAAATCAATTGATTAAATTTCTGTGGATGATTAAAAAACATAAAAACCAGTTTTTTTTTCATTAAAAAGATGGCAAAATCAACTCAAATTTAAATTTCTTATTCAGAATTATGTACCGTAAAATAGGATGAATTGGAACGCAAATGGGAAAAATTGTCTTGATCCGAATACCAAGCAATCTACATATAATTTTTTTCTCCTTCAGGACCAAAACGTTCCTTGATTTATTGCGTAAAAACAAATATAAATTCGATTTACTTCAAGTTGCTTGAATAAATTAAAAAAAACAGGTTTTTGAAGCTAATAAAATCGCCTAGTTTCATACTACAACAAATGTTGTTTGGCATCACTTCAAATAGTGATGTGACATGTCTACAAGTTCTGCTTCGAATGGTGACACATTTTAACAAAATATTATTTTGCCTACTACACCTGGGGATAATAGAGACGTGTCCATAAAAGTGTTTAAAATCTTCCAAGATTGTGAAAAATAATGTAGAACTGATAAAAATTTCTTTTTAAGATGTCTCTATAAGAATAGGGCTTCCAGCTTTCGTAGCAAGTCTAGAAATGAAAATGCAAATTTTGTTTGAATTTTTTTTGCCCCTGGAGTTAGGCATCACCACCAACATTTCTTCTATGTGTGTGATAAAAATGGGGTTTATTGGGGCTTACAAAAATAAAAGTCATGCACTAATTTGCCTTCTAAATAATTGAAGCTCAATGAACAAGCAACTGTCACTATTCAACTCATTTGGGGGAGTGTTAAAGTTTTAAAATTGAAACCCCATTTCAACTTTTTTTTCTTTGATTTAGTTTGGACCAGGGCAACAAAATACACCATCAAAAATGAATCGGGTGCTAAAAAAAAGAAATATTACGGAAATGGTCCAAAAATTATCCCAAATAATCCCATTCTACGGTTTTGGAAATTACTTGGTAAGAAATTTTAAATTGAACTAACAATAAAAATTATAAGAACGCGTTCTTTTGCCATTTGAATTCCCCAACGAAATAGCCATCTTGATAAATATATCTTAATTATGAAACTCGTTTTAAAAACTCAGCTGAATATAAATCTGAATTTTGAATACATATGAGTATTTGAATCTTGTATCTGTTTCCGAATTTCAATACGATTTCTGAAATATATAGAAAAAAAACTATTCCTTGCTTTAGATTCCAATCAGCATCAGCAGAATTAAAATGTAAATTAAAGGAAAAAATGATGCATTACCCTATGTTTTCAATTTTTACTGAACCAATATAATTTAGACAAACACTAGAAAAATAATTTTAGTTCTTTAATGTTGATGAAATATAACAACAATAACAAAAATTAAATGAAATAAATTTAAGTTTAACATCAAATATGATGAAAATTTCTTAAGAATAAAGTACAAATACAAATAAAAGACTTGGAATGATAAAAATGAAACTAAAAAGTTTTGTAAAGTGAAAAAAATATAAATATGACAATACCTCATAAAATATATTATAAACAAAACAATAATAGTTTTGAATGTGTCTAAAATATACTAAAAAAATTAGAAAAAATTTACTGAAAATGACACCAATGATAAAGTTTAGTTATCTTTAGAAAAAAGTTGATTTAAAAAAAACGTTCGATTTTGGCAACCCAAATTATTCTTTAAAACAAACACTTTTTTCGCAATTTGCA
Organism: Uranotaenia lowii; assembly: GCF_029784155.1. Taxonomy (NCBI): domain Eukaryota; kingdom Metazoa; phylum Arthropoda; class Insecta; order Diptera; family Culicidae; genus Uranotaenia; species Uranotaenia lowii. The sequence continues at coordinate 82,753,924 of NC_073691.1, forward strand.
TTAGATACTGCTTGGAATAGCAAAAATGTATTGGCAAATTTTGAGTCAATCAATGCAAGCAGAGGATGGCGTTTCGCGGGAATAGTCAGCCATTTTTTGAATGGTGTGGTCGTGTTTATTATGTATTACCTTGGTGAATAATGATAGCGCTGACATTATAACGAGAGGCCCGACACGCTTCCGGTTTTAAGTAGGTGGCTTAAGCGCAACTTCCGTTTGGAAGACCACCAGCGGAAGGGACTCTAGAATGGGATTCGTACTTCGACCCTTAAGGGCCGCCCCGAAGTCGAGACAAAACCCGGGAAAAATCCGTGGAAATGGGAGTTAGCTGTTCGTTACGAAAGCAAGCTAGAGGTGCTAATCATCGGACGAGACCAAACTTCTTTACCTGGACCAGAAAAGAAAGAGATCGATAGGATTTGCGGCCAATCTCCGCAGCAAAAGAAATAAGTTATAAATCCCAAAAAACGAACAGCGTGTGACTCCCTTCCCAGTTGCCCCAATCAGTCGATCATTGCAAAAATATTCGCTATTCCATTACAATAGTTGAATTCGTTTTATTGTCTTTGATGTGTGTCGTGTAGTGTTTATATCATACTGTTTTAGGCCTTAGCTTTTTTTTCTCTTTTTCGAAATTCTACCTAGCAGTGCATTTTGGTGGAGACGCTTGGTTTTTCGATTTAGTGATTTTGCTTGAAGAAATCATTTGATTTTCATTTCGTTTTTCGATTTTTCCACCTCGTGGGTGGTGAAAAGGTTAGGGAGAGTGGGGATACTTGATCCCCTTTTCTTATTTTCACCATATCTTTTTGGAAAAATTTAGCAACTCGCCGTCTTTGACATTTTCTGACAGCTTGTAACTTCAAGTTTCTGTGCTCCAAAAATTAGAACGATACTTGAACCCGTTGATGAACTAGAAGCATTTTCGTGGGAGTAAAAAAAATGCGATTTTTCTGAAGTTAGGGGAGACTTGATCCCCTTTTGAAGGAGACTTGATCTTTTATTCAGGAAGCCCTAATCCTTGTATATTAATCAAACAAAACGCCAAGATAGAATGTTAATTGACTATTTTGGTCATATTTGTTCTCATTTCACAATTTATAGCAGACATTAGAAGAAAATTCTATAACTTTGTCTCAACGCTAATAACATTGCATACTTAAAGGCGCAATTTTTTATAATTAAGAGAAAATTAAATATTTTTGCTCTTTTCTTCAGACAATTGTTTGATAAATATTAGTTTTTGGATAAATATTAATAATTTCGTCAACAGCAATCATAACGACCAATTCAGAAGAAGAATATGCCCTTTGGAAGGGGGATCAATTGTACCCAAATCTTGGGGATCAATTGTACCCATAATCAACATTTTAGAAAACTTTTTCTGAAAAAAGTTCAGAGTTTTCCATTGCTTTGAAAATATGCCATTATGAAGTTCATTTTACGATCGAACGATTGATACATTGGAACAATTTTTTTTTCATAATTTTCCCATGTAAGGAACATTTTAATGTGACGAAAAAAGATCTTCAAGTTACATTTTATGAAATTTTTCAAACAAAGTTCAATAACTCAAACAATTATTTTGTTAAAAAATTTTAAACTACAAGCATTGTTATTTTGCTCATTTTGACACATTTTTCTAGAACATTTGATCTTTGTAAGACATTCCAGTTTCGAGATATAGCTAAGGAATCAAGTATCCCCAGGGATCAAGTATCCTCATTCTCCCCTACTGTTGTCGGCTCGCCAGTCCGAAAAACTTGATTTTCCCGCCAGAAATTGCGAAAAACACTTCGTTTATCCGGCTTAAAAGAGACAGTAAAAGCTGCGGAAACATAGCAGGTGTAACAATCGCTAGAGAATATGGGTGGGCTTATTATGAGTACTCACTCAGGCTGCTAGATAGATGAAAATAACAGGATGAAAATCCCTGAAAAAAAAAAAAGATAGATGAAAAAAACAGATGTTGGCGGGGCGGGATCTTTCATGGGGGGATCTCTTTTCAACTGTCTGTAACATAGTTTTTCAATAGAATCAGAAAAAAATGGAAAAATATTTTGATTTTTTATTGGGAAAGTAGTTTATCATGTTTCGTTTCAGCTGCAGCAATAGATTACTCAGTTTTTTGCAATTAGGCGGCATCCATAAATTACGTAACGCAAAAAATTCCCTTTTTTACCCCCTCCCCCCGTATGTCACAAATCGTAACGCTTCGGCATACCCCCTATGAAAATTACGTAACGCTGATAATTACCCCCCCCCCCCCCCCCCCCCTCTTCTCATGTTTTAAAAAACTGATTTTCGAAGGTTAGAAAAGATTTTACCATAAAATTTTTAACGTTCTTCAAAACGGAATTGATATGTATCAAAATCGCTTCTTAGTACTCATTGATGGTAACTTTCTGATAAAATCAAATGATAGTCTATATGTGAGTTGCTCTGTGCTTGTTAACTAATGGCTAACTTGTTAACTTTATTTTGTTAAAGGAGCATAGCTTGTTATGCCGAATTCACTCCCATTTTGTAATATTCGTCGGAATAATCAAAATTGAATTTTTTAAATCAATTGCGAAAAAAATAGTAAAATTCCCGTCTTAAGGTTCAATTAAGTTCTTAGGGGTAAATGTTGCTAGCATTCGGTTTTCTAATGGTTATTTCACGGATATTCAATACACATTTTAAGGAGTCTCTCTCAAAATCTTTAAAGAGGAAAGGTTACAAACTATAGTTTCAATCATGAAGCCTACAAATTTTAAGCTTATTTTGGTTTGCTTATCATTTTGCAAAAATGGCATGATATCAAAACAGCAGCGATAAGACTAAAATTTTCTAGGAAAAAATCGTTACGTAACGATGAGCCTACCTTCCCCCCTCCCCCCTCCCCCATGTAACAATTCGTAACGCTCGAGTTTACTCTCTCCCTCCCCTAGGAGCGTTACGTAATTAATGGATGCCCCCTTAGGCATTCAGTTTGGTCTGTTCGAATCCTGACCAAATATGCTTCGTTAATTTCGTTACTGAAAAACTTCAACAACATTTTTGGGGGACTTTCAATGGAACGAAAATAGTTTTTCAGGGGTTCAATCATATGAATCACTCTTTCAACTGCGGGCAACAGTGAAAGCCAACGGGTTTCGTTTCGAACCGTGTAAATTGAAAAATATCCATAAATTCAAGAGACAACCACGCATGGTTGTCCCATCAGTGGAGGCAGGTCTTCATGACGCTGCCTGGCGGCCAAAGCTCGGGGGGGAACTCGATCGCCTGGTTGGCCGAGATCCAAACTCTTTCGGATGGGGGGCTCTGAAAAGAGCCGATTGTGGCAGCTGGACCCGAGAGCAAGGCGTTGGAGCGAAGCAGCTAAGAAGATACTTTTTTTTGACTTACTTAATTTATTTTCTCTTGCAGTACTTTTTCTACTATTAACAAATCATATTCACACTTTCACTTCCATCCCATCTTGACGGTTTGGTGGTTTGATTACGACTTTTATTTTAGTTCTTTTTCTAGGATTCAAAGGCATCAAAGAATACGCCCTTAAATAGGCTGACGAGCAAGCACACAAACACGTGCTTGTGTCAGATGGAACCGCCTAGAATTTTCCAGGCGCTCACATCTCGCTTTCAGTGAGAGCAACCGTCTTGCTCTCACGGTGCAGTACTCTCTCGTCTATTCTCAGACCGGTTGTCGGACCGAACACTATGAGTGGAAACATTTTTGCAGCACTGTGATAACTTCCGTCTGTACAAAGTAGGGTAAATGTACCCGACCTTGGCACCTAAGGCATGGTTTACCCTTTTTTTCAACATTCCAACCTTCCTGTTGAGTGCATCATAGAACATCCTTTGAAGAATTTACTTGCTAACTTGCTCAGAGCTTAACAAAAATATGTTTTCTCAATGAAACTTTCATTAATGTGAGCAGTGCTCCAATTACTTGGCCGCCGTACCAATTGATTGCCTTTTCGATGATCCGATTCTTGGCCACCAGCAATGTGCAATAGATCTTTACCAACGACGCTTTATTGACAATTAACAGAATCGTTGGCTATTCTGAATATAAGGCCACTGACAGACTGACGTCAGCTGAGCGTAAAGTTTTATGCGACGATGGAACACCGGGCTTCACTCATACAACAAAAAGGCTTTCGAAAACATTGATGAAATTTGGTTGGAAGGGAAGCACAAATAAGCTTTCATTTCAAAAAGTCGGAAGTCCAGAATTTCCGCAAATTTTTTTATTAATTTTTCAAAACCTTAAAATTTTTACTCATTTAAAAAAAGTGATGATTATTAACACCTCAGGTTGTTTCGGAATATTTGTGTATGAACAAAAATCATTGGTTTATGAATGACAACTAAACCTTTATTAGGGGGATCGATTCAGAAACGAATTATGTCCGCGAGTGGTTTGAACTTTCTCTTTTTTATGAACATTAAATCCCTTTGATGAAATCTAAACTAACATATTTTGTTAGCAAACTTTTTAAACTGAACACTTCAAAAAATTTCTCCAATATGTAGACTTATTTTACTTATGAAGGACTGATAAAATCTGAATAAAACCAATCAATCTAGGAAAAGTATTTCAGATGGCATGGGCTTATCTAGACTAGCCCAGCTTTTCAACGTAGAGTTTTAAAAAAAAGTTGGTGTGGTCCAGCTGCCAGAATATTGAGGTATAATATCCGCATCAAAATCAAAATCAAATACGACTTAAACGGGGGTAATACTGAAAGGTTTGAGCCGTGTCAAATAAACGAATTATTAAAAAAAAACTACTTAAACGTGGTTGTTGTGAAAGTGGTATTTTAACGTTGATTTCAAATATCTTATTTTGAACTTGTCTCATCGATTAGATTTTTTCAAATATTGGAAAAATTGCTTAGATTTTCTCAGTTTTTTTTTGAGAATTTCCTGTCATGAATGCTAACTGGATAAACTCAGGAATGCTAAGCCTAACGACTGACTCATTTACGACATTTCTATGGTTCTGTGCATCATGATGTGTTGTCATTTAAATTATTCCTTTTGAGTTTTTATGGACCATAAGTTGATAGTAAAATAAGGTTGCCAGAATTTTTTCAGCAGCAAAACCCAGAAATAACTCAACAAAATTAAAGAAAAAAGAATTGAAAAAAATAATTTTGTTATCAAAATTCAAGAACAAATTTAAAATCGTATTTTAGTCTTTGAAAACCCCTTTAATGATTATTTTTGCAAAATATGCTCAAAAATTGGTGGCTTAGTAAAAAAAATTTACAGCACAATTTAATGTTTATTTGCCGAATAAAGTGAAAAAATCCGGGCAAAATCCGAGCATTTTTCAATGAAATCCGGGCAACCGAGCCGGGATAAAACCGGGCAATCTTGCAACCTTATAATAAATAATCTAGAAGACTTGCGATTGCGACACATAGGGTTATTTTCACTACCTAACAACTATAATAATGCATAAAGTAAGAAATTGAAAAATTCTATGAATGGTATTTTAAAATTTTGCCCTTTTGAATTTGTTAGCTGAGATTATGAGCTTCTGGCAAGAGCCATCTTTGTAGTTCTTTTTAAGCCAAATTTCAAAGTATTATCATAAATTTAGATCAAGTTTGCATCTAGCAAATTTGAAACGAAAAATTTTTTATCTCTTAATGTGTTTTTTTTTTTTGAAACATTTTATTTATTTTCATCAAAGGTTAGAATCTTATGGCCTACATAATAGGATTTTTCTGAGTGTAGAAAATTACTGAAACGTTACTTGCCAACGTACCTCAAAAGTCATACAAATGAAGAAAATAAACTTCAAGAATAAGAATACATGAACTGTTTAAATGATGTCTTTTGGTAAACGAAGTAATGGGGAGTCAATGATTTATATGTATCTTTGATTTGTATATGAATGACATTTTTTTCCTCGATTTTCCCCAACAGACCCTTCGACATGACAAGCAAATCACGTGATTTAGATGCTCCGATGCACGGAACAAAATCTTCAACGCTTCGGTACAAAACAACCCATTGATATCATTTACAGAATCATCTTGCTAACGACCGGCTCTGACATGATTAATGACACCGAAAATGCTCCCCGTCGCACACGCGCATAAATAACGTTCGAATATTTTATACAGATTTTTCTTTCATATCCACATCGAAAAGCCATCATCACCCGGCCAGCGAAATATGGGAAAATATCGAAAATATATAACACGTCCAAGGAGCAGAACAGAGGGAAAAAAATCCTCAACTGGAGATACGTCAATGCCAAATTGGAAGACCGCTCGCTCCAGCAGAGGCGACAACAAAATCTTCAGCATAAAAAGATTCAACCGAAAGCGAGAAAAAAATGCTACCCTGTAAGATTTATGTTTCATTTATGGTAATTAAATGACATTTTGACAGCTACCCAAAAAAAACCGCGCGCTACCGACCGTGGCGACGTTATGTGGTGTGGACAGAAACAAACTTTTGGCCAAACGAAAATACACAAATCACACACCGCACCGGTCGGATTTTTTCTTGCTTCCACGCTAATGCCATCGAATGTGAACCAAACCCAAACTCAGCAGGAGAGGAAGCCAAAACTTTGCCATTGACAAGTTGTAGGACGGTATAGATAGGTACCTTTGTAGACAAGTGCCAAAATTCTGGAATCAGAAGGTCATCCGGCTGTTTTTTTTTGGCAACCTGCTTCTGAGGGAGTTCGATGACTTGTGATTTGTGATCATCTTACACAGCATCCTTCTAGTGGGTTCCGGTGTCAGTGACAAGTCCCATGTGTCGCCGAATCACAAGTTCTAGCATACTTTTGAAAAATATACATGAAAAATTTCAAACCTTAAAATGTGTTGAGACTGTTGAGAGTGTCTGTTGAAAGTAGCCTACACGAACAAAGTCTGCTTTTGCTTGCCCACAGAAACTCATTTTTTTGTTAGATTCACTTTTAAGTCCTTCATACCGACCATTAACTTAAAATTTTGTGCAATGACTAGAATGGAAAATCACTTAGGATGAAATTTTATTTGATTGTTTTCATTTAAGGGTATTGGGGTATTACACACTGAAGGGGCAATTTAGATTAAACTAGCAATCAAAAATCAGTTGGTTGCATATCCCTCATGGCTTTTACTCATGGCTGATAATTTGAAGGTTCATTGATGCTGCACAAACCAGGGTAAGAAGGATTTCGGCCCTGCGTACATCCCGATGCCGTTTTTCCCGACGCGTAAGTCGCTTTGCCATAAATATTAGTAATGGCGTAGTTACACACCAAGTAGTATCGCGTCCAAATACCATCCTTCCAGGTTGACATGGCACATCCAACTCGGTCCGCTGTATCCTTCACCATTTGAGTAAATGTTGCGATTGTTGTTCTAAAATTTAAAACGCAAAAGATTGAGTTCTCTTAACTTTCAGCAACATTGTGACAGTATAGAAGTACCCTGAAGTTGGATATCGTTGCAGCATTTGAGACGAGCCTCCCGACGCATAGCGATACCAATTTTTGATCATGATGTTGGCTATATCATCGACCGTAATATTCAATCCGTACATACTATAGGTGGCCAAATTCTGTCCCGCTGCCGGATACTTGGCAGTGTTGCGGCAAGCATCGCCCTTCATTTCACACTGTCTTGCGTTGATTGTAGCCAGGGATGCCAGCTCAGTATCCCATTGCTGGAAGTAAGAAATAACAAAAATTAATATTAGCTAATTTTCACGTTTTTTTTCAACATTCACCATAGATCTCATTCGGCTAGCCTGCGGATAGTATGTGCCGTTTCCATTTTTTTCCAAACCCATCGAAACGATGTTTCGGAAATTGTTGTGTAAATCTAGAATGGCAAATATCGAAGAGCTTCCCAACGGCACGAGTTTTCCGGTAGATTGTCCGAATGTCGTAGACGCGTTGCATCCGATGTGTTTTACCGATGGGGCACAAAGCGCAGGATCACAGTAATTAGTTGCTTGCAGTGAAAAGTGCACCAATCCTAGAACTAGAATAGCTAGAGAAAGCAAAATAAATGCTGATTTTTTTCTTGTACACGAGATTGATTGTCTTTATCTCACCCTCGAGTATGGACTTCATGATGAAACTTAATTCTAATTTTGGTGTTTTTTGTTTTGTGCTGCCCATTTTTATAGCTAAGCTAAAAGCAATGTTCAATTATTTGCACAGGTGCGACTGACACTGATCGGAAAAATAAATCTAAAATACATTTTGCAATTTGTTTTTTTTTATCACAGGTACTGTTTCGATTTTATTTTATTTGATCAAATAAGCAAAAACATCTGCAAGCTTTTATCTTTCTTCTGCCTACCTCTTACAGTGGTCCGGGCATTTGTGTGATAGAGACAAACACTGTATCAGAAAATTGTCCGTACAGCATGTACATACCTTGAAATCCAAAGAATCAAAAAGTACACTTTTTCAGAAAATAAAAATACTACAATTACAGCATTTGCTGCAGAAATTAGTCCTTTTTGTAGATCAGTATTCATAAAGTTTATGAATTAAACCTTAAAAATAATCCAATTCATTTTGTATGTATGTATGTATGAAAACCCACCAGTGGCTGATAGGTCTTTCGACCCGAGGCGGTACGGGAAGTCTCGATCGCATATTCAAATATTGTTCATGCTTAACTCATCAACAATAATTGCAGCACTACCAAGGGGTCCGTTACCACTGGCTTGGGACAGGTTTGACTCATCTCACTCCCTTCAAACTGTTCGAAACAAATAAAGAATCTTGAAAAGGTACCTAAGTAACCTTCTCATGATTCTAAATTTGTCGAGATACTCCGGCTGGCTTGAACCCACAATCCATTGTATATCAGTCTTCCGATCGTTTGATGTCCTGTCCAACCCCCCGCTAAACCCCATAATAGAGTTAAGCTATTTTGAACATATGAAAAAAATAGGAACACTATTTTCATCTCACCTCTTTTTCATTTGAAAAGGATACTTGTCTTTACACCATAAAATTTTTCGGGAATTTTTTTTTTTATATATCTTTATTAGTACCAATTCATCATTACATTTATATTACATTAATACATTAAATTAGGTGTTCAGTTCAATAATGAACTTTCAGAGCCCTATAGTTTAATAATCACTAAAATTTATTTATTCGACTTAAATTTGCTGAGCACAATCAAGCATTTTTATAAAGGAGAACATCCTGTAGTGAAAAAAAAAAATATATTTTAAACTAAAAACTAAAGCTATCCTAAAATTAAACTAATTGTAGAGAGCAGGGACCGACAAAAAACACAAACACAGCACAGTACATATCGTGCAACACAAATCCTGGAGTGCTGACACATAAATTTTCGTGTGCGACACTTCGGTTTGGCACAGCACTTCAATTGTGTTGTGCTGCATCAAATCAACACGACACAGTTCCCAGTTGTGTCGTGTCGAGAAGAACACAGTTGTGCTTAGCACGCAACACAGTGTGTTTTACGAGAAAGGCTATTTTAACCCGTCGCGCTTGATTGGACAGCATTTCTCCGTATTTCACATGGCGAAGTTCTTCACTCACATTGTGTCGAGAAAGAAGCTTGAAAGCAAACGAAAAAAATCTATCCAGTTCGCCTGCTGGCAGATTTGCAACAATTAAAATCTCATCGTTTCGGGACCGGCACACGAACACACTGTGTCGTCAACTGTGTCGGATTTTGTGTCGCATGCAGTACTGTGCTGTGTTGCGGCCGACACGCAACAAAAGAAGATCAACACAGACACAGCACAGTTTCGTTTCGGATGTGCCGTGTCATCAAATTGTGTTGCACTTACTGTGTTCGTGCTGTTTTCGGTCCCTGGTAGAGAGAGCAAATCTCTGCGATGGAAGACTGCATCGATTTGCCTCTGAAGTTGGAGATGATTTTGTAGGCCATCTCTTCGATAGATTCAATGCCTGCATTCCGATGAAGATCTTCGGTGCTGTGCCAAGGTGGAAGCCGCAAAATCATTTTCAGAACCTTGTTCTGAATCCTCTGGATGGCTTTCTTCCTCGTCGCGCAGCAGCTAGACCAAATCGGAACTGCATACATTATCGCTGGTAGGAAGACTTGCTTGTAAATACGCATCTTATTCTTCAGGCAAAGTCGGGATTTCCTGTTGATGAGAGAATAAAGAGATTTAGTGTATTTATTACATTTAGATTGAATATCTTCAATGTGATTCTTAAAAGAAAGATTCCGATCAAGTGTGAGTCCCAAGTACTTCACGTGATCAGACCATTCTAAAGAAACCTCATTAAAAGTTATGGAATGATTTTCATTAGGTTTTAAAAAATTTGCTCTTGGCTTATGGGGAAATAAAATAAGTTGAGTTTTGGAAGCGTTAGGAGAAACATTCCACATTTTCAAGTAATTCAAAAAGGAATTTAAATTTTGTTGCAATCTACTGCGTACCACCCGTAAATTTCGACCTTTGGCTGAAAGTAAAGTATCGTCAGCAAATAATCTTCTACCTTTTCCTTCTGGGACATCAGGAAGATCAGAAGTAAAAATATTGTATAAAATAGGCCCAAGTATACTGCCCTGAGGGACACCAGCTCTAATGGGTATCCTTTCAGAGCATGAATTTTGATAGCTTACTTGCAAAGTTCGGCTAGTCAAATAATTTTGAATAATTTTGGTGAGATATACAGGAAAATCAAATCGAGCTAATTTAGCTACTAAACCTTTGTGCCAAACACTGTGAAAAGCTTTTTCAATATCAAGAAGAGCAACACCAGTTGAATAACCCTCAGATTTGCTAGCGTTAATCATATTAGTTACACTCAAAAGTTGATGTGTAGTAGAATGCCCATGACGAAAACCAAATTGTTCATCAGGGAAAATAGAATTCTGATTAATGTGAATCATCATTCTATTCAAAATAACTCTCTCAAATAGTTTACTTATAGAAGGAAGCAAACTAATTGGTCGATAACTTGAAGGCTCTGAAGCACTTTTTCCAGGTTTCAAAATTGGAGTTACTTTGGCATTTTTCCATTTATTGGGAAAATAAGCCAAGTGAAAACATTTATTGAAGATTTTAACTAAAAAATTTAAAGTGCTTTCAGGCAACTTTTTAATAAGAATATAGAAAATCCCATCTTCCCCCGGGGCTTTCATATTTTTAAATTTTTTGAAAATCAATTTAAGTTCATCAATATTTGTCTCACAAGAACTTTCAAACACAATTTGCTTAGAAAGAATATCATCAAATTCTAGGGAAATTTGAGCATCAATTGGACTTACAACGTTTAAATTAAAATCATGAGCAGACTCAAATTGTTGGGCTAATTTTTGAGCTTTTTCTGAATTAGTTAAAAGAAGTTTATCCCCATCTTTCAAAGTAGGAATTGGCTTCTGGGGCTTTTTCAGAATTTTTGTTAATTTCCAAAAAGGCTTTGAGTAGGGTTTTATGTCCTCTACTGCTTTAGCAAAATTTTCATTACGAATGAAATTTAAACGACGTTTGATCTCTTTTTGAAGGTCGCAATAAATTAATTTCAAATAAGGATCCCTAGTACGTTGAAATTGGCGTCGACGAATGTTTTTCAGTCGTATCAAAAACTGAAGATCATCATCAATTAAAGGTTGATTAAATTTATGTTTAACTTTAGGTATTGAAGCGGCTCTAGCATTGACTATTGAAGTTGTCAAATTTTCTACAGCCAAATCAATATCTTCTATTGAATTCAATGGAACGTTTACATCTAAATTACGTTCAATAAAATTCATATATCGCTCCCAGTTAGCCTTTTGAAAATTAAAAGTTGATTTTAAAGGGTTTTCAATGGGACTTTGGGATAAAGAAAAAGTTACTGGAAGGTGGTCTGAATCGAGGTCCGCATGAGTAACTAATTGACTACAATGCTCGCCTAAATCCGTTAGAACCAAATCAATTGTGGAGGGATTTCTAATTGAAGAAAAACAAGTATGCCCATTAGGATATTCAACAGTATAATAACCTGCAGAGCAGTCATTAAACAAAATATTCCCATTTGAATTTGATGAAATATTATTCCAAGATCGGTGTTTTGCATTAAAGTCACCGATAATAAAAAATTTAGATTTATTTCTGGTGAGTTTTTGTAAATCTCCCTTCAAAAAATTTTTCTGTTCACCGCTACATTGAAAAGGCAAATATGCGGCAACAATTATAATTTTCCCCATAGAAGTTTCTAATTCAATTCCAATTGTTTCTAAGACTTTTGTATTGAAAGAAGGAAGAGGTCTAAATTTGAGACGACTATTGATGACAATAGCTACACCCCCACCTTGTCGATCAAGTCGATCATTTCGTAAAATTTTAAAGAAAGCATTGCTTTTCAAGTTATTGTCTGGCTTTAAAAAAGTTTCAGTGATGGCAGCAATATGTATCTTTTGAGTTTTCAAAAATAAAAAGAACTCGTCTTGGTTAGCCAGCAAAGATCTAGCGTCCCAATTCATAATATTTAAACATTTATTTGGATCCATGAGGGAATCGTAAAGTCATAATAATTTTGTTAGCATAATTAAAAGAAGTTTGGAAAGCTTCAAACATTGAATTTGCTTTCAACATAAGTTGCATCATTTCCATTAAATTTTGATGCAAAAATTTTAATTTTTCCTCAGTAATCTCACCCAAATCAACAAAATTGTTAGAATCAGAAGAGGAAGGAGAAGAAAAAGTATTTGAATTTCGGGGATTTTCCCAAGCCTTCGCATGAACGTTGAGACTTGGTTTTTTCCCATTTTTATTAGTTAAACCTGAAGAGGGCAACCCATTTTCAACCACCTCTGAGAACGACAAACAACGAGTCTGTGGCGCAGAATCAGCCCAGGTAACATTAAAATCACTTCGGGTATTACCCAGCCGTGATTCCAATATAGGCCGAGGCTGACTGCGAACAGGCAGGTTGTTTGCCGGTCTGACGTGTGTAGACGAAAAAGAGGAAGGAGGAGAAGAAACTTTTCTGGAAACTTTGGGGTTTTTCCTAGAAGCAACAATTTTTGCCCTAACGGGACAATCTAGAGAATTCGAGGAATGATTACCTGCGCAATTCGCACACTTGAAAAAATCTGTTTTTGGCTTATCACCACCAAAAAGGCATTTAGATTTTTCATGATCGAATGAGCCGCAAAACATGCATCTGGCATTCATTCTACAATTTTTAGTGCCATGACAAAAAGCTTGACAACGACGACATTGCGTAATATTTTGTAAAAAATTGGTATGGGATTTACGAAAAGGTTCAAATTTTACTCGACAATGAAACATAAGACGAGCCTTTTCCAAAGTTTTCAAATTATTAACCTGATCCTTTTTAAAATGGATCAAATAAAGTTCAGGAGCAAAACCAACACTACTGGTATAATTCGTGTTGGTTCTTTTCCTCATTTGAATTACTTGAATTGGAGAAAAATCTAACAAAGTATTTAATTCAGTTGTGATCTCATCCGGTGCCTGATCGCCGGTGAGACCACGAAGTACAACTTTAAAAGGACGATCACCTCTAGTGTCGTACGTAAAAAATTGGTGTTTTTTATTATTCAAATAATTTAAAATTTTTTGAAAATCATTAAAAGATTCCGCCAATATACGAGCAGTTCCCCTTCGACCGATCTGAAAAGAAATCTTCACATCCTTGACGGAAGTGACGATTTCTTTTCGAAAGGCATTGAAGTCAGGAATCGTGACCGTTATTGGTGGAATCTTTTCGTTTTTAAGAGTATAAGAAGAAGAAGAAGGTTTCTTAGTACTCTTATCAGAATTAAATATGAATATTTCCTCATCACCGATGTTATGAAGGACATCGAATGAATTGGAAATTTCAACTTTTTTGGCAGATGGCCCTGGATTAGGTTCAGCAATCCGCTTTCTTCCGGCCCTTGAGCCGGCCGAAGACTTCCCCATGCTGGAAAGAAAAGAGAAAAGGTTTGGTGTTTCTTTGTCGGAGTGACTTAACCAAAGCTAAGCACATTGAAAACCGCCAAATGAACTTTTTAGAAGGGAACAATGACTATCCCTCTTTAACTACATTATGAAGACCAATCAAATTTCTTTTTAAAAATGAAACCTGTGTGTTAACGCAGAGAGAAGTTTGAAAATGGAAGATGAGATATAAGTATTACGTCCAACATGTTGTTGGTTCAAGAATTTCTTTGTCAATACCAAAAGCGAGCTTCTCTTTACCATGGCTGATACAAAAGAAATTAATAATTTGACCAACTCATGTTCTCAAAAATGTTACATTAGTAAATCATCTGGGAAAAGGCTGAACGAACCACAACCAATCGACGAGGAAAATCCTAATAAATATTGTTATGGTTTTTCCCCGTTACTTGCGTACGTACGATCCAAGGAGGTGTTTTTAAAAGCTTTCTACATATTAGGAATTAATTATTCTTCTTGACGTGTTCGTAACTTGAAATTTGACTTACGAAATGAAACAGTTCTTGTTATAATCTTTTTTTTAGTTAGAAGCTTAAAAATAATCCAATTCATTTTGTATAGAAAGTCCCAAAAACGACGTCAAACAATTGTCCTTACACTGAGGCCTTTGTGAAATATTAGTCAAGTAAACAGTTATGTGTTAGTCTGTCAAACGCGGAAACGTGAGTTGAATCTCAGCAAAGACAATTTCCAGTGGTCTGAGCGATAAATACGGTAAAATTAACTTTATTTAGCATAAATCAGTAGATTTCCGTGTTTCCGGATGTCAACGGGTATTTTTTTGTGAGAAACAGACATTTTCCTGTTAATTTAATCCACAAAAATTAACAGGAAAATGTCTGTTCCTCACAAAAAAATACCCGTTGACATCCGGAAACTGATTGTTGACCTGAACAATGACGGTAAAAAGCTTGTCCGAAATTGCAAGTTCAGAACTTTAAGAAGACTAACTCCCTGGAGACTACTCGTTTAAGCTGATGGTTGGTTTGATCGTATTTCCGAGTCAGAACCAAACAATCATATTTATATTCCTGTAGACGCGTAATATGACTGATAAATCTATTTATTTTTCTCCGTTAATGAATGGCATGTTTCCGGTGCCAGCTGAAAGCACCCCACACCATTACATGGCCACCACCGTGCTTAACTGTCGGCAGGCTTCGGACGCATCCTGAATCCTGAGGCGCGACTCATAAGAGGCAGAGCAGTACCACTCATTGAGGAGGAACTCCCAAGCTCCTGGCAGTCGAAAACCACTCTTTCTCGCTTCTCTTACCGCCAGAATCGCTAGGAGCGCCAGTCACTCTTTGCTCCCTCAGAGGCTCTGCGCTCCTCCCAAAGAGGCCTCCCTGGGAGAAATAACTTTGCGTGTGACGATTCAGAATTGCTTCGAGTTAGGTACATATTTGATTGCTTCAAATAGCTCACAGCTGCTGGCTGGCTGCTGAGGGTGGCTGTGCGACGATGTAAGCAAACCGAATTTTAGACTATTTTTGTACCTAAACAACGTTAACATTATTACTCTAATTTACATTCAATGTTCATGTAAAACGATTGTCGAAGTTAAGGCTTTCAGATAATATGTTTTACAAAGAAATCGGCCGGTGTTGAAAGAAGTATTGTATGTATGTATGTATGTAGATAATCCACCATGGGTGCACGGATTCACCGCAGTTTCGCCAACGTATGCACTACATTGCATTCTTTAGATTATAAGTTCGGCCAATCTTCAATGCAAATTAGCACATACCCGACACCATGGCTTCGTGTGAACTGTCATGTAATGAATGAATTTCGTGTATGTGTATGTCTTATTTGTAGAACGAGCAAACAGTTTCGCAACCGTATAAAAATCATAACATTTTCAGTGCTATGAATCTTCGACAGGTATTCCGCATACGTGTAGATACCTGCCCAGCTGGCAACTGATTGAACGTTCTTATATCATATGATCAATAAATGAAATAGTTATACAACAGCATAATCTCACCTTTATACCCAACTTACCTCAAGACACACTAAGCTTACCTTTAGCTGTAACCGACCTTAACCAGTATCATAGCCATATTTATTTCCATCTGATCTAAAATAAACAATTTTTGAAGTATGTATGTATGTATGTAGGTAATCCACCATGGGTGCACGGATTCACCGCAGTTTCGCCAACGTATGCGCTTAATTACATTCTTTAGATTATAAGTTCGGCAAATCTGCAATGCAATTAAGCACATACCCGACACCATGGCTTCGTGTGAACTGTTATGTAGTGAATGCTTAGCGTGTAAGTGTATGAGTTATTTGGATGAACGAGTCAATCACTTACGTAACTGTTTTAAAATCAATAATATTTTGAGTGTCATTAATTTACGACAGGTATTACGCATACGTTTAGATACCTGCCCAATTGGCAATTGATTGATCGATCTTATATTTTAACATTTAGCGAGAAAAGTGTTATATAATGACCATCTTACCTTTTAATAAAACTGTCGTCTTATCTTTCAAAACAACTCAAATCTTACCTGCTGTTTTACCCTCAATTTCGTTTACCGACTATTTTTTCATGTCTTTACAGTCTTTATGATTAATCGATTTTCACATGACAGTCCATGGTTCCAGGTGGTAATAATTCAGTATGTAAAACCAAATTCATTGAACTTTTCCAACGAAATAATCACCCACCCTTTTCCTTCCCCAGTCATTTTTCACTCAACGATTTTTATTTTTAATCAATCGTATTCTGTCTTTGTTTTCATTTAAAAAAAAGTTCCTTCCGCAAGTTTTATTAAACAACAAAGGATTTAAACGTGCGTATCTACTTTTAAGCGGTTGACCTTCACATCGCGGACACCTACTTTCTTCCTCACATATTACGCCCCCTTCGGCGACTTTCAAGTCTGATCTGAGGGAGAATGCTGTGCAGCAAAAACAGCTTCTCTTACCTTTATTTAATTTCACGCTAAGCAACAACGAAAAAACCCATGCCAAAATTAACAATTTACGCTAATTGTTTCAATATAAGTAATCCACCAAAAACACTAAAAATGTCTTAATTCAAGAAAACACATCAAAGTCATATTTAGGATATTTTGTCAAACGAATTCAGCATGACTTAACTCCTTTTTCTTCAGTCGCGTTCATTACACCCACACATCTAAGTGGATCGATTTCTCAATAATCGCCATTTCACTAGAACTTTTTTTTCAGCGCACGTCACACTGCTCGAATTCTCCCAATTTGCGAGCACACTCTTTGAAAACGCCACCAGATCGAACAGAAAGCCCCTGGTTCATTCATTTCTAAGACCATCCCAAAAACGAACATAGTAGTAGGCTGTGGAATTTTGAAATTTGCATCTGCTCGAATCTTTGCTTGGCCTCCCTTTAGTTCATTCGCTGATTGATTTGCCTTCCTCACTTGCACCTCACTTCCTCCGCATCAAGCCCACCGCACAGAAAGTAAACCATCATTTACAAGAACCATCAATGGAGCCATTAATTTTTTCACTTTTTCCATCACAACATTTCATACATTCCTCTATCATTTAAGCCTTTCAGGTCCTACTCTAAACCTGATTTTTTCTTAACATCCTTCCGTTTACACAATGCACATGTTACAGGTTACACCTAAACTCTTCTTCAAATGCCAGGCCATTTTACTCCATAAAAAACCACACTTTTCCAACATTTAGTTGCATTAATATCGGTCTTACACAGATGTTCTTTTAATCTTAACCTTCTCACTGCCTGTTCCACTGCCTGCCTAATCTGTTTAGCAGGAAAACCGCTTAGAAATTTCCCATTCCAAAACCTTTTTCCCCGTTCGTAGGGAGAAGGAAAAAACATGACCGCGCGCGTTCGGAGCACAATGCAGACTCATGGCCGGTGTTGAAAGAAGTATTGTAAACAAAAACATCCTGCACACTTATCAACCTAAATGGATTTTAAAAACTTAACGTCCACAAATAAACATTCTGCTTTTAAATCAAAAGGCTTAAGATTGATGGGACATCTAAGTTACGTAGTCAGAAAAATTAAAGCTCCCTCAGCTATTTTCAAATCTGCAAAAATATACGATTTTCACCTTTCTAAAAAAGGTCTAGATAAGTGGCAACAATGAATGGAAAAAATCAAATGAAAACGTTTGAAAGTTTATAGTTTAAGATATATTTCTAACATAAAGCACCAAATGCAGTAAGTTTTTGTTTTGTTCGAATAAAATTTTACAATTTTCTGTCAAAAATAATTTTGAAACTATAAAGGTGCTGCATACATTTAGGGGTGAAAAATCATCTAGCTTAAATCATAAAAGTTCATGTTATATTTTTCTGTCAAAAATGATTTTAAAACCATAAAGGTGCTGCATACATTTAGGGGTGAAAAATCATCTAGCATAAATCATAGCCCAGAGGATCGGCGCGGGATCATTAAGTAAGTAAGTAAAATCATAAAAGTTCATGTTATGATAGATGATATTTTGAATTTAACAAACGCGTGAAGTGAACCAATCATAACAGCATATGGAATCGAGATTTAAAAGGTGAATCTTTGATTTGCATTTTGATGAATTTTTAGTCCCGATTGGTAACTGAATTATTCAAATATTTATTTTAAGATTTTGGCATTGGAAAAATATAAATAAAAAAAATAGGTAAATCTTTGGCACAGTTTTTTAATTTTCTATAAGAATCAAAATATTTAAAAATCTATCTCACGATGTTAAGAAATTAGTCATCATTATTGTGGTATCATTAAATTATATCTTCACTACATTATATTCAAATAAAAAATAACACCTCTTGATGAGGTATACAAATGTAGCATCTAACCCGGCTGTTGCATGATGCCCCGTTTGACGGTTATTGATGAAATAATAGCTACCCGAAGATAATTTTTCAAATTTCTTTACAAACTAGAGGCCCTTCTTGTGCTATTTGACTTAAATTTTGCATGTAAACTTCACACAACAATCTACTTATTTGAACCACTCTACTCAACCAAATAATCAGCGGAGACCCGTCCTACCTTTCATTATTCATATTGAATCATTTCCAAATGAAACCGACGGCGCAAACCAAAACAAACGAACACGAACCAGCCAGATTCCCAGCTTATAACGTTTGTCTTAAAGCGTTCTCCTAGGGAGCTACTCCCGAGGAGCGCTCCTTTATCTTTTAAGAGCGGAGCGAGAGGTAAAAATAACTCCCTAGGAGCATAACATCTTCGAGGCAAATGGTCACTCCTTCTCATTCCTTCACGCCGCTTAAAGAGTGAGAGCAGATTTTAGCTCCGTGAGTGTTTGCTCTCAAATGAATCCGAAGCCTGACTGTCGGTCGCAAATTTTTTGGATCCAATTCAGTATTTGGATTACGCCATACTCCTACATGTCCGTCAGACTCAAAAATATTAAATTTGCTTTCGTCAGTGAATATGACGTTCTGCCAGAACTCTTCCGGTTCCAGGACATACTTATGAGCGTATTCTTATTCTTTTTCTTATTCTTAGCAGATATGAACGGTAACACGACCTCGGTATTTTTTCTCATGAAGTATGTTCCGTACCGTTTGAGGATTAACCAGTATGTTTTCAAAATTCTTCAGGCTGTCAGCTAGTTTCGGGGCACTGATTTTAGGATTGTGACCAGGGATGGAAACGAAAGGATTTTGATCCGACAAACGTTTAGTCGTCAAGTGTACAAGTCGCGATCTGTACAAACCGAGAGCAAAATCATATCCCCTCGATAGAAGATCTTTATTGAAACGATGATGGTTGAATACCGACAAACACATTTTGAGACTGTGTGTAGCTCGGGGAGAAGAGCTACCCTTTTTGCTAGCGAACTTTAACCAATCGCAACGTACGCTTGGCTCGCTGAGAGTGAGTGTCTTACATACACAGATCCATGCGGATCCGAATCGGATGGCGCAAACGAAGCAACAACATATGACAGACGACGTGGATGGAAGTTCAACTGTCGGCCGGCACATGTTGAAGAATTTTTTTTGGCTTAGCGCACGGGCATGGGAGTTTTTAACTGATTGATTCAAAATTTATTACTTTGTTTTAGATCACCATAGCGCTTATAATTAGTTTGAATTGGTATTAATATGATTTTTTTTAACTTTTGTATTGGAAGCTCCAAGCAGAAGCTGATAAAACTGGAATTAAATCAAGTTGGCTAAAATGAGGTGATTGGGAATAAGGAAAAATCCGGAAAATTTCTGGAATTTCAAAGCTTTGCCAGGAAGCTGGAAGATTCCACAAATCACCGGGAAAGTGTTCTTTTTTTTTAATGTTCATTTAATTGATATTTAATGATATTTCATTAAATCTTTGAACAGGTATCACCACCAGTTCGCTACATATGAACATAAAGATAAAGTTTTGCTCATTTTGTTGTAAACTGTTAACAGTTTGAAAACTCAATTAAATTTTTCTGAGTTAAATAAGGATGATTTAAAGATTCCGTGATAGGAAGTGATATTAAACGTCTAAACTTGAAGAACATATTCGTTTTTTTTCTAAACGCAGTTTGTGTTTGATATTTTTAGTTTTTCTTTATCAAAACCTTGATTTGATACCTCAAATATACCTTTTTACTATACTATTATTTTAAATGTCAAGTCTGTTTAGATTTCATAAACCATTTTCATGAAACTCCCATATTTATTAAAATCTACCGCCAAACTTCACAGATTTTTTTTTCGAGGCGTGAAACCCTTATCAATTAAAATACATACTTATGAAAATGTTTTTTTTTGTTGAATGTTTTGTGTTTTTTGTTTATTGTATACTAGCACACCCGATGCGCATTGCTACGCTTTCTTGGAATAATTAAATTTTTTTAAAAATATTTTTGATTTAATAAATTTGCATCTTCTTATAACATGATCAATCAGAAGCACACTTTTGAAAATGAAAGCTGCTGCTTACTTTTGTAATGTTAATGCGAATATGAATTAAAATCTTAAATTGTATATTGTTCATTGTATTCTGAACATGGATTTTTTTACAAATATATGAATGTGTGAATATTTTGCAAAAAACTGTTTGACTTTGATATTTTCAGTATGGCATGTTCTTTTTAATTTTCATTTCGAATTTCCTACGACCACGACAATTTTTCTTCTGAAACAAATTACTTTTAATGTAGAATTTAAGTTTTTGGTCCATCAAAATTTTAAATTAGTTAAAATTCAAATAAATGTTTAAATTTTCAATATTGAAAGTTAACATTAAAGTGATTTTTGGGCTACAATCATGTCTACATGCCTGTATCTGATTTTCTTTCTTAGTGCATTCGCCAAGACTTCGTGATTTTCAAGATTCTCCGATATATGATTTTAAAGAAAGGTCCAATACGGACCTATGTCCACATAAAAAATAAGATTTTTTTTATAAATAATCTGAAACTGCCAAAAAAAGTCGTTTATTCTGTTCAATAAAAGGTTAAATTTTGATTCAATTTAAACAATTTCATTCCAATGACATCCAGAAGTTCATAATGAAAGTGGATATTCGAGTATGAGAACTCGTCTTACAAAATTGATAAACAAAAGTTCGAAAAAATGAATAATCTAGATCTGCAAAAACCAAAATTATCAAATAAAAAATTTTATTAGACTTTTTTTGTTTGAATACAAACACATCAATTTCGAAGAATCCTTTAAGTTATTATTCATTTCTTTTTAATATGCATTTTTAATTCATTATTCTAGCATAAAAGATTCAAAATCTTGTCAGATTATGAATTATAAAATTAAATTGAGATATTTCATATTGATTTTTAATCCTCACACAAATAAGGGCACAATTTTAATTGCTTGATTGGTTCCTAACTCTTTTTTGTGGAAATATCTCCGTTTATTTTACGATATTCAATCGAAATTACCTTTAACTGATAAAACCCAAAAATCAGCTCAAACCTGATATGTTATTATATAGATTAAATGAGATACCCAACGCTACCAAATTCTCCTTCCTTCGAAGTGTCAAGAATAATTAAAAAGCGCTGAATGGACAATTAGTTATTTTCTACTAAATCTGGAAACTGGAATTCAAAGTTCAACACTTGAAAAAAAAACAAGTAAAATTATTTAAATTTCATTTGGACTTTTTGGTAAAACTATAGAACAATTCGAAGAAGCTCAAATAAAAGGTTTTAATTGAATTATAAAATTTCTCTAAGAACGCGGGTAGTTTTGACTTCTTAGAAAAAGTTGGAAAGGGTCTCTCTTGCATGATTTTCCTTAGTTTGGTTTATATGTTAATGTTGAAAAAATGTTCAACCAGGCTTATTTTAAGGCATAAATCAAAATATTCGTAGTTCTTTACTTGTTCTGAAAATTAAAAAGTTATGCAGAATTTAAATTCTTTTTTAAATTAAGTACAACTACTTAGTTTGAATTTACT
This sequence comes from Uranotaenia lowii, assembly GCF_029784155.1. Taxonomy (NCBI): domain Eukaryota; kingdom Metazoa; phylum Arthropoda; class Insecta; order Diptera; family Culicidae; genus Uranotaenia; species Uranotaenia lowii. The sequence goes on from NC_073691.1 coordinate 82,776,272, forward strand.
TCATGTTTTTTTAAAGATTGTTGTTTCATAAGTTATGATTGATTGATTTCATCAATATCCCACACATGATTTGGATTCAGGATGCAAAATTCTATCTAAATAGAATCAGGTTATCAGGGTTTTCACATAGACACTGATAATGTTGTTCCCATGTATTATTTAAATGGAACAGAATTTAAAACATTTACAAAAAAATCAAGCATCGAAGTGTTAAATTAAAAACTGCAGTTTTAAAGATTTACAAACAACAGTTTTTTTACAATTACTAAAAATATCCTGGAGCGTATAACATATAACCAGTCAATACTAATGATTAGATATGGAAAAAGCAGTGTTGAAAAGAAGCACTTTTCAACACTGTTTTTAGCTAAATTTTACTAATTAAAAAATGCCTCTGAAATCTTTAAACAGAATGATGTAACTAACATTCTGCACCTAAGCCAACGTAAATGTGTAGTTCAGAAATTGAAAACTCAATGATTTTTTCAAATAGATATATCTTTTTTTATTTATGCTACAAGTTGCGAAAAGTAGATTTTCCAGCACAAGTCGAGGATTTATCTAACGAGGGTTACCGTGTGGTGAAAAATTCGATTTTTGCAACGAGTTGTATGCAATTTTATTCTTGCAATTTCGTCGGTAACCATCGGGCATCAAACAGAAAGGAAGTCTAAAAACAGTGCTGAAATTTAGCACACCGTTTCAACACATAATATCAAAAAAGTCAATAAAGTCAATAGATTCTGAATGTAATTTTTTTTTTAAACTATTTCAATTTTTTTCGAAATTTCTTTCATTTTTGTGGATTTTTTTACTTCTTGCAACAGTTTTCCCCCAGTTTTCCACCCACAACCTTCCGCCAACCCCCCCTCATCGTTTGAATTGTTTTCCATCTTTTACTATATTACATTCCAAGGCTTATCTAATTAATTGCCGTTGCGTACTTTTCCAAACAAACGACCAAGCAACACACAAATGTTGTTGCGAGCAAGAGCTACTCTTTGAATCTTCCGAAAAATCACAATCTTAACGCTATGATGGGATCCGATCGCATGTTGTACATATCGCGATCTGGGCTAAGTCAGGATCTGTACGTTTAGAGATTCGCATTTTGTTGCAACCACTCACAACAATCCGTATGTACGATATTGGAAGGCATAGCGAGTGCGCTCATCAAGGACTTTCTTTTTATCTTGCTTTTTTAAGATTGTGGTAACTCGTCACTCTCGGAGATCTCCCTACATAACAGTAACAGAGCAGAGAGTATCGCTTGCTAGGGCGATTTGAATGTGTCCTACGGTTGGTCGCTCCCTGCTCAAAAGTCGCTAGAAGAGATTTTTTTCCATCCCTGATTGTGACTGATTTCCCGACAATGATGCGATGCTAATGATCCGTAAGCTTCAGTTTGTGGCCTCTTCCTGGAGTAGTCTTCAGTGCAAACTTAGTCTTCTTAAAGTTCAAAACGACATACTGAACCGACGATCGTGGCCGTTTTACTATACCTACAAGTTCGGACAAGCTTTGATTGTCATTCTTCAGGTCAACAATCAGTTTCCGGATGTCAACGGGTATTTTTTGTGAGGAACAGACATTTTCCTGTTAATTTTTGTGGATTAAATTAACAGGAAAATGTCTGTTTCTCACAAAAAAATACCCGTTGACATCCGGAAACACGGAAATCTACTGATTTATGCTAAATAAAGTTAATTTTACCGTATTTATCGCTCAGACCACTGGAAATTGTCTTTGCTGAGATTCAACTCACGTTTCTGCGTTTGACAGACTGACACATAACTGTTTACTTGACTAATATTTCACAAAGGCCTCTGTGTACGGATAATTTTTTGACGTCGTTTTTGGGACTTTCTATACAAAATGAATTGGATTATTTTTAAGGTTTAATTCATAAACATTTTTAATACCCATTTACAAAATGGACTAGTTTCTGAAGCGAATGCTGTAATTGTAGTATTTTTATTTTCTGAAAAAGTGTACTTTTTGATTGTTTGGATTTCAAGGTACGTGCTGTACGGACAATTTTTTGATACAGTGTATGTCTCTTAAACAAATCCATCCCACATTAAATTCCATCCTAAGATGCATTCGTCCAAATTACGCTTTCAAATACCTTAACATTTAACTCATTCGATAAATTCACCTTCGATATTGTCTCCTGTTGAATTGTTTTAATATCTATAAATATTTTAACCAGTGTAGAGCAGCTATAAAATATAAATATAAATCAGCTGGGACCATTTAAAATCGGTCAAGGTAAACTCTAAATTTGAAACCACTCATTGAAGGAATGTGTTATTCTCAGGGTAGGGTAGATTAGCCTAATTTGGCTTTATTTCGTCAGAGGTTTTTAGATTTGATATTAGTAGGCCAATTCTTTAATTCTTGGAAATAAATTGTTTTGGTAACTAAGTTCAATTTTTTTTTCTGAACTGTATTAGGGTTTTTTTGCATGACAAAACTTGGTTATAGCATACTTATTACTAAAATCATGATAAAAAAAACTGTTGAGATATCAAAATCAAATGAAATATTTTTTTGTATCGGAAACTGTTAACACAATCATTTTTATTCTTTATTCTCTCGTCAAGTCTTATAAAAAGGTCAGGTTACAATAGTGATTAATGAGTCGAGTTATCCATCCGTTATATTGGCAACACTTCCCTTTTGATTTCCTATCTGTTCACCTGGTAACAATTCCAGTGAACACTACGAATTCACTCTTCGTCGATTCTAGAACAATAGCGAATTGACGTTCTCTCTCTCTCACTTGTAACTCTCTGTTATTGTTACATTTGCCACGCGGTTCGTCAGTCTACAATAATCGCCGCGAGATAAAGTTCGGTCGTCGCGAGTGAGCTCCCCCCTCACCTCATCTCAATTCGCACGTTTAGTTACTCGAACAGCTTGCGATGCTGTGCCTTGGGAAGCCCTGTGGTGAATGCATCTGTCGGTTGGTCCTCCGAACGAATGTGTTTGATGTGGACCTTTCGAAGCTTAACCAGCTCTCGAATGAACATATATTCACGTTTTTTTTTAACTCAAAACTAAGTAGTTTTGGTTCAAACAGCACTTCAGTGGCAGCCCTCAACTTTGAGTTTGCCTGGGCAATAGCAAAACTAAGTTCTGATAGGCATACTCAATACTAAGTTCGGCAGCCGAACTCGAATTTATCCTTTTTTTTCGAGAGTAGCTTATTTTCAGAGAATTAAAGGATGATTAAAATTTGTTGTACCCGGATGTTGCTGTTCCGGTACATTGCATTGCAATTGCGGAGCGGTGGAAAGTTTTGACACTCTCGGTCAAAGAAAGATTCCGGATGTTACTTCCTATGGGAAGTAAACAACATCCGGAAGTTTCCGGACATTCCAAGCCGCTCACCGTATGATAACAATGACAGAATTTTACGCTGACACGGTGAACATGCATTCCTTCATAGTCTTCCGGTAATTGTTCCGGAACGACAAAATTTTGCGACGTGTTCGTTGGTTGCTGTTCCGGTTCGAACTGAACTCGCTAAGTGTTTTCAGTCCAACAAAGAGAGTTCAATTTTTAGTTCATAAGGTCGAACTCAGCTTTGCTCCCTCGCCGAAGGAAAAAAAAGGATCAATTTTGAGTTCGCAGTTCGAACTCCATTTTGAACCATCGCAAGGAGGAAAAAGGGTACTTAACTTTAAGTTCATAGAATCGAACTATGTTTTGAAACTCGGTCGTACTTAATTTTGAGTTAAAATAAAAGAGCGTGTTTCAGGTCCAAATGCTTCATCCGTTGATGACTCCTAGGTTCTTCTGTGAATTGAATACAAGGGATGTTGTCTTCCAATATTTGAAGAGAATCGGTATTAGCCACACCTAGCTCGCCAAGGAGATTTGTTTACCACATTCTTTCCTTGGTTGTCATACAGAGTGAAACGAGTTTAGCTTCTGTAGATGACAGACTGACCGTCTGTTGACGTTGCGTTGACCACGAAACCAGATTACCAAATACCTTGAAAGCATGACCAGAAATGGATTTTCTGTCGTCAACATCGTTTGTCGGCTTCGGCATATCCTAGGCTTGCCAGATACTTTCAGGAAAAAGCGGGACATTTCAAGAAAAAAAAAGCGGGACACAGCCGAAAAAAGTGGGACATTTTTGAAACTCTCTAAAAATGCTTAATTGCATAGCCAAACTTATTCGTACACCATCAGCCAAAGTTGTTCATAGAAAGGACACTAAAATGTTGTTACACGGATTGATTTTGCTTAGTTTTTTCTTAATTTATACGGTTTTTTGCCACAATCACGTTAATTTTCCATGGTTCTCTCGAATTAACACATTATTTGAGAAAAAAATATTTCAAGTCCTACATGTTAACCGCTGGTTTGATCCCTCCTATAAATTCTTTGTGTAATAACAAACATACTTGAAATTTGTTTTAAAAGTTTGAAAACTCAAGGAAATTTACTTTGGACAATTGAGTCTAAAATGACGGTGTATGAAATGAGGCAATTGTATAAAGATTGTGCCGAAAATTAAGATCTATAATCATTTAAGCAACTTAAACAATATTTTCTTCATAACAAAGTTATTTACATTGCATTGGTAGGAGAAAAACGCTTAACTGAATCAGAATCTTACTGTAATGGTAAGATCATTAGAGCATTGGCATTGGCATTGGCTCATACAAACTATTAAAAATGCTGCTTATTTTGAGGTAAAAGACGTATTTAAAAGATTTTATGTGTTGAACCAATGAATTCTAATTGAAGCCAAAGCTTGATTTTTACTAGTATAAATCAGTGAACTTTGTAAAAAATTTCCAAGAAAAAAAGCGGGACATTTTGAGGAAAAAGCGGGACGGCAGGACATTCAACAAAAAAGCGGGACATGTCCCGCTTTTGCGGGACGGCTGGCAACCCTAGCATATCCCAGTAAAACAGGGTTCTCTACCTCCTTAGTGTAGACCAGCTTTATCTCCGTCAAACATCCTAGCAGTTCCTTGAAAGGATGATTTGTTGTTTTACCATCCTTCGTCTTCGTCCACTGCACATTCGGATCCATTGGTGTACCTATGGGATTACTATCAAACATACCAAAACTTTGAGGAAATCTCTCGGTGTAACCCACCTGCGAAATTTCAATGGTTTGTTTTTGATTATATGTTTAAAAATCCATTCCCAAGAAATGTTTAACTTCTTTAAGATTCACCTTTTTGCCAATGACAAGAATTTCGTCAACGTCAACATAGGGTTAGCTCTCTAGCCCGAGATTGATAGACGCAACAGTCACTTTTTAACGGAATGAAACCTAGTTTCTTTATAACTTCGTCGAATCGTTGATTCCGCGACCTGCTTGCTTGTTTCAAGCCATACAAGCTTTTCTGCAGTCTGACGGGTTGTGAGTTGCCCATTTCGTCGTTCGGAAGTCTCATGTATATCTCTTCCTCCAATTGACCATTGGGGAAGGCTGTTTTTACGTCCGTTTGGTGAATGGTTGAACCAGACTGGTTAGCCAAGGACAAGATTGTATGAACTCTCTCCATTTTGACAACAGGCGCAAACATGCGATAGTTGTAACCATGTGAAAGTTCCTGTTCAAGATTACGAAGATTCGTCACGGTAACGTTAAATGTCAAGGAAGTGCTAGTGATTCAGTGGAGAGTGAAACGGACCTGCCTTTAGACCTCGAATATCCCGGACGCAGCCCAGCAGCATAAAAGTGACAGGCAAGGGCAGCAAGAGCGTGCTATAATGGAGCAGGGCTTCAGTAAGGATGAAAGAATCGCGGAGCAGGAGGCGAGAGAAAGGATCAGCAACGCTGGGAGGGGCGGTCATCGGTCGGGTATGAGGGGCATTGTACTGATCCAAAATGGCCATTTCATGGTGCAACGCTGAGAAAGAAAGGTGGAATGCTAGTCTTTGTATCGTATAGCAATTTACACCATCACTCACGTTGTTTCAAAAAGTAAAGCAAGGGCGCAGTCAGCCAAACAGCAGTTCGCACCGTGAAGACCTGAATCGAAAGTGCGTGAAAAACCGGTCAGGTAACCTCATAATCCCGTTGATATCTACATACTCGACCTGAAGCCATTTTGCTGACCTCTACCGTTCACCAGGACCCCGAGGTTTTAGTCCGAGATCTCAACCCCTCGTGTTTCTCCGAATCCCTACGAAGGCCTACCAGAAGTGCCTCCGAGGAACCCTAGCTTGGTAAGCTCCACCCCGCCGTACCGTAGTCCGGCGCTACGAACCCAGCTAAGCCACGAGTGTGCCTCCTTCAACAACTACAAGGAGACACGCGATATCCGACGGTGTGAGAAGGGGTAAACCAAAGACGAAGGGCCCGAAGCAACAGAGTAAAGTAGGAGAGTTTTTGCACAGTCACTTGGGGATAGTTGGAAAATTGTCGACAAGTCGGAATAAAGGTAGGCGAGCGAAGCTCGAAATTGAATTTGCTAACGTTTCCTTGTACTTTTTGATTGACGAAAAGCCGACCCTGAAGCGTCTGAAGGGGAGTCTTAATAGTATTGGGCAGTAGCCAAACCACGGTTACATAGTTAGTGGTACATCACTATTATCTGTTGCTATCCTGACAGTGTAAAATTCTGGCGTCCTTCTATCGCGCGTACTACGTCTGATCGGCGAACTACAAACGGGAATCGGTTGTGCCCAAACCTCCCCTTCGCCGCCAGTGTTACTGTCGAAATCTTGGGCGTTATCATAATCAGAATAATCAACGTTACCCACATGATGTTCTTCAATTGAATCTTCATCGTCAACCACGATGATTTCAGGCTCGTCTTCAACATTCTCGTTACCCACGAGATGCTCATCTTCGTTACCCATGAAGTTCCCAGACGCTTCTGAACTTTTTGCTGGTGGTTCGGATTCTATTGCTGGCGTATTTTGACTTTTATTTGCAAAATTGTAGAATGAAGAAGGTCATTTCGACGATCTAGCAAATCTTGCCCATCAAAGACTACGGTACGGTGTATCTCTACTGTACGTGAGAACTTGTTGTATAAACTGTAGCCGTTGTTTGCGTAACCCGCAAAGATTATTTTCTGTGTTTTTGGATCTCATTTCTGCCTCTTCTCTTTAGGCACTAGAGCATATGCATTGCAGCCGAAAATGCGTAGATTGCTCAAGTCAGGCTTCTTGCCATACCACATTTCGAATGGCGTCTTGTTATCCACAAGAGCTCGTATGGGCGATCGATTTGTGAGATTAGCTGCACAGAACAAAGCTTCTCCCCATATCGATTTCGGAAGATCGCATTCGTAGAGCATTGCTCGCACTTTCTCCATCGACGTTCTGTTGATTCTTTTGCTCACGCCATTCTGCTGAAGAGTATACGGTACTGTTAGAACCAATTGGACGCCTTTTGCCTTGCTAAATTCTTGAAAATCCCGTCCAACGTACTCACGGCCATTATCACACTTCTCAAAAACCTCGCTCTTGCGTTTCAATAAGTAGATATTACTGTGAAATGTGAGTAGTCATCTTCGAATGTCATGAAATACCGATCAACCATCAAACGTGGTTTCTTCCATGTATCCGCAAACGTCATAGTGCACTAATTCGAGTGGCCTACTTGACTTTGGTATTTGCAGACTTTTGAACTGTTTGCTCGACTGTTTTCCAGCTAAACAGCTTTCGCAAACTTCGTTTTTGTTGGAAGTCTCGATGTAAAAATCTACACCTTCTACCATCTTCTTTGTCATAAGTGTGGTTAAGCCAGCATTACTTAGATGGCCAAGTCTTTTGTGCCATGTATCAAAACCTAACCGGTTATTTCCAAGCAAAACCTTGGATTTTTCAATATTCGAAACCAATTCCAGGGAATACAAATGATCAATTACTGTCCCTAGTGAAATGACCTCACCCAAGTCTTTTTCTTAAAAAAATCAGAAATAATCTCAGATTTCCTCACTGAGTATAAAATTTGTAACGTAGTTAATCGAGCAAAGCTAATCTTTTGATGGAGATGAGGATCTTTTCCGAATCTTTATATATTTCCTAGGAGACAGATAAATCAATTATGTGAATTCATCGATAATACCAAAGCGTAATCTGCTTAAAGCAAGTCGAAAATTCCATTCCTAATATCGTTTGAGAGAGAATAAATGTATGCCAACATCAAACCGTAACCAGCAAATTAATTCCAACACAAAATAATCTGCCGTTCACCCACATCACAGTGATTTTTTTTATCGGGAAAGAAGAAACCAGAAATAAAAATCCCATCTCCAGCTGGGGGGAGCAGAAGAAAAAGACCCAACGCACGCTGGATGAAACCATTCGCATGGAAATGTGCGTTTTTATCAACCAATAAAATTGAGTCCGGTTGGAGAGAAGAAATGGTAAAAGACAAAAAAAAAGTCCTTCACCGTAATATAAATCTCTTTTCTTTTCAAGGAGGAAAAACAATCGATGCTCGTTTTTTTGAATGAATGGAAAAAATAAGTGGGAAAATCGGATCCCTTTAGATATGGACTTTTCTCGGCTTAGGAAGTTTGGGTTTGGCAATCGAATGTATAATTTTTCACAAAATTTCGGAGACCTGTCGTTGACAGGGACTTAGCGAATCAAGCTGGGCAAGAATTATTTTAGATGAGAAGAAAGTAGAAGAAAGATCTGATCACTTGCTGTATGAAAACGGTTTGTTCCTTGAAAGTATAGATTACAGAAACTTACGTCCAGATTTAAGATGATTCAAGCCTTATAATTTTTTTTTAATTTCAATACATGAAATATAAAAAAAACTTTTCAGCAGTCAAAGATGCACAATTCATACCAATAAATACCGTTCATCTCCCAATAAAATGTTGAACATGGCACAAATCAATCGAAAGCTCCGTTACTGTAAGTCGGCTTAGCCTTGTCGAAGGCATAAGTTCGAATTCACAATTCGGCTGCCGGCAGCCAACAATCGAAACCCATGTGCAGTCATTAAGTGGAAAATCCCACTGAAATCTTCCAGCAGCATCAGCAGCTGGCAGAAGCTTGGTGAAATCTCGAGAGACGAGAAAATATTTGTCAAAATAGAAGCAAAAACCCCACCGAGAAACAGAACAGAGAAAAACGATTACTCAAGATCTGTTTTCGATAGTGGCGCGCTTTTCAACAAATCAAATCACCATAAAAAGCGTACACATATTAGCATTTTTATCAAAACTAAGCATAAACCTTAATTTATTCACCGGTTTTTTTTCTCTCTATCCCAAAATTTGTTTTCCTACCATTTTACTAGGTTTTCTGCTATATTTCAAACGGAGGATTTTGTTTTCAATAGTTTTTTCTCCATCTAGTCTTACAGCCTCTAAACGAAGAGTAAAGTCAAGCCATACACCCATTTTTGCAGTTCTTTCTACAGAAACTTGAAGCTAACCGTGCTCTCTAAAAGATCCCAACCGGGGTTTCAAGCTGAGAAATACTGAATAGTTTTATAGCAGCAGCATCACTGGAAAGTTTTTTTTCTTATCAAATTTCACGGGATGCCCGAAAATCTTTCATTCCTCCTCGAAGCGATCATTTCTAGTGAAGGTGATGAGGAGAAGTGAATAAAAAATAATCTTGCTCAAGATTTATTGTCGTTTCTGTTTACGAGTTTTGACTGGAAAGCAATAATCACACTACTGAAGAAGCTCCCCGGATTCGGTAGTAAAACGACAATGTTTCAAAGTTTTCAGATACCTAATCGTTCCGCTGTTTTGTTTGTTTGTTTTGATGAATTCACTGGTTCATGAGTACTCCAGGTTGGTTCTGTTGAATCGGTTTTCCCTTTTGAGTTGTCTCTAAGTTTTCAATCCTCAATTGTTGGTTATCTTTTTTCAGATTTTTGTTTTCAATTTTCATTGCCAGAATTAATTGTTTTATTCACAGTTTCCTGAATTCGTTTTCAGATTACAGTACACAATATTTTATTTTCAGTTTTAATTTTTAGCTTCCGGTTGTCCAGTGTTTGTCACTTACAAGAATGTTTCAAACTGTCTTTATGGTATTTATATTGGATTTTGAATATTGAAATTCCCTTTTCCAATCGTTCGCGTTGGTCGTTTCCGGATTTCCTGAAAATTGCCTTGCTCAGTCGTTTCAAGCCTTTCTTTGATAACCTAAAATTCGTTTGATACAAAATAGGCCTCCGTTAGATTCCATTCCTATAAAGCGCCAAAAAACGAGTATCGAATATCGATGGCGACAAAACGGAAAACCTTTCGTTTTATGCAAAGGCGAAGCGAAAATAAAACAACATTGCACTATTTGAACCTTGGGTTACATTGGCATATTGCGTTGTTACACACGATGGCGACGATTCTGCAAACCGGCATGGAGTAGCTCCATCAACGATCTAAGCTTCATTGGGAAACGTTGATAGTGGGAGCGAATAAAAAAAAACAAACGGTACCCCCATCTGAGCTTAAGCCATGGGCATGGGCACTATAAACTAGAAAAATATACCGACACACTTAATGGACTCCAGCGACTTCTCTGAGTGCGTTAATTGAGGAAATATTGAGCTTAAATTAAATTAACATTAGTGAAACGACTTTCAAAAACTATGAACAATCAATAATGTGAAACTTGAATGATTAATACATGGAACTCAAGTTAACTTTTGATTTATTAAATTATTGAGGGCAAAGGCTTTTTTTTAATTTTCCAAAAATCCTTCATCCTAATTCTTAGAAATGGCTTTTCAAATCTTCAATTTTTTTTCTGCATATCCTTTAGTCTTGGCTGGCAAATGGTGGATAATGTGCAACACGAGGCCCCATAGTGGTCATATCACCTCTTATTCACAACTCGTATCTCAACCTCCCCTTGGTGCCGGCTGGGATGCGATTAACCTAAGCGGAGATCGGGTATCCAACCCCGGTGGATGCTTTGGTCGCATACAGACTGAGAAGGTGGCCGCACGCATCTGTTCCCCAGGTCAGAGGCGGCTCAAACAGCGTCTGTCTCGCAGCGAGCGGCTGAATTTATGAAATGCGGCAGCTAAGTCCAAGATAGGGATAGGGACCTTGGGCTAGTAACCAACTGCTCCCGATTTATAAAATTGTTACGGAATCCGAAAGAAATGATCGAACTGGAAGTTTGGCAACGACTTTTAGCATGAAAATTCCTACACGAATTGGAACTCGGGACGTTTTAACCCTTGCCCAACAAGGCAAGCTGGGTATACTTGCTGTAAAAGCTAGCCGCCTCGAGCTTGAAATTCTGCGACTGAGCGAAGTCCGTTGGCCTAACACTGGAGAACACAAGACACAGTCTGGGCAAGTACTGCTTTACTCTGGCATACGAGGAGAACACGCTACTCGGGAACGAGGAGTTAGTTTCCTATTAACCCCGCAGGCCCATGCGGCCCTCATAAGATGGGAACCGAGTTAGAAACCTCACAATGGTCCAGTGTTATGCGCCAACTGACGTTGCCGATTTTCAGGAGAAAGAGCAGTATTTCAGTCAATTGAACAGCGTGGGTGAAATTTAAATCCATTTGGGCTACTTTAACGCTAAGATTGTATCCGACAATCAGGACCTTGAGCGCATCATGGGGCGCCATGGACTAGGACAGATGAGCGAAAACGGAGAGCTGTTTGTAGAATCTTGTGGCAACAACAACATGGTGATCGGTGGATCGCTCTTCCCCCATCGACCAGCACATAAGGTCACTTGGGTATCCCGAGATGGCCGAACAGAAAATCAAATTGACCACATCTGCATCAGTCGAAAATGGAGAAGGAGCCTTCTTGATGTCCGCAACAAACGAAGCGCAGACATTGCATCTGACCATCACCTCGTCCTTGGCAAGATACGACTAAGAGTTGCGCGTGTCCAACGGCGCGAGGAGAAAGTCGGGTGTCGATTCGACGTCCGCCGGTTGGAGAATCCAGAGGTGAAAAGGGCATACGTTGAATAGCTTGAATCCCGACCCTCGGAACTGCCGACAGACGGGACAACCGAAGAAGAGCGGATTGGAATCAAAAATGCCTCTATTTTGACGAGCTAAGGCCTAGAAGTGAATGGATATCGGATGAAACCTGGAGAATGATCGATGATGGGAGAGATGCAAAAGTCTGAATTGAGCTGGCATGTGCCGGGTCAGCCAAAGCACCCGCCCGCTTACTATATGCGGAGCTGGAAAAGGCAGTTAAACGAGCTTGTAGACGAGACAAGAGAGCATGGACAAACTCCCTAGCCGAAGAGGGAGAAAGAGCCGCCGTCGATGGAGATATCCGATTACTTTATGACATTTCTCGCTGCCTTAGTGGTGTGAGGACTAATTCAGCTGCTGAAATGCTGAAAGCCGACCCTGCCTTGTCAGCACAAATGTCTTTACGCTAACATTTGGGATACTGCAACATTCCCGGTCAACTGGCTGCAGGGTATCCTCGTAAAGGTCCCGAAGAAAGGAGACCAGACAGAGTGCGGTAACTGACGAGGAATAAGGTTGATCTGTAAAACCCTCAAAGTACACTGCAAAGTGATCCTGAACAGGATCCAGGAGGAAATCGACTCTAAACTCCGACGGCAACAAGCTGGATTCCGATCCGGACGATCATGTGTGGACCACACCATAACGCTACGAATCATACTGGAACAAATCAATGGATTCCAGGACTCTCTTCTGCTGGTGATCGTTGATTCTGAAAAAGAATTCGAGTGACTTAACCATTAAAACATCTGGGCGGCTCTAAGGCGACGAGGGGTCCCAGAGAAACTAGTCCATCTCATCGAAGCACAATACGAGGCATTTTCGTGCAAGGTCTTGCACGATGGTATCTTGTCCGAACCAATCCCGGTAACTGCTGGAGTGAGACAGGGATGTATCTTGTCACCGCTGCTTTTTCTCATCGTAATGGATGAGATTCTAACTGGATTGATCGACTGTGCCTCGAACCGAGGATTGCCGTGGAATCCTTCAACAATGGAGCAACTGAGCGACCTTGACCTGGCTGACGATATTGTTTTGCTCGCCCAAACACAACCGGAAATGCAGAACAAACTCGACGACCTCGCCGAAAGCTCCAAGGTAGTTTCATGGTAGCTGGGCAACAAGTTGATAAAGTGGAGTGCTTCCAGTATCTTGGTAGTCAGATAACGCTTGGTGCCAAGGAAGACATCGAAACCCGGATCAGAAAAGCCCGATTTGCGTTTGCGAATCTCCGCAGCATCTGGCGCTCACGTCAAATCTCTCTACGGACGAAAATTGGAATCTTTAACTCAAACGTCAAATTCGTATTGCTGTACGGGTGCGAAACTTGGTGCACATATGCGGTAACGACGCGAAAACTGCAAGTATTTGTAAACTGCTGCCTGCGGAATATCATCCGCGCTTGGTGGCCTGGCAACTGGATCTCAAATGAGGAACTACTTCGCTGGTCATCAAAGGGCGCTAGAAGTCGAGATTCGGGAACGTAAGTGGATATGGATCGGGCACACACTGCGAAAAGATGATAACGAGATTTGCAGAGAGGAGTTTGAATGGAATCCAGAAGGACATCGGAGAAGAGGCAGACCCAGAAACTCGTGGCGGCGAAGCCTAGCTGCCGAAAACTGTCGACGAGAATCTTGACTGGGGCCAAGTGAAGACGCCAGCTCCGGATCGTCAAGATTGGAGGTCTTTTACCATGGCCCTATGCACCGGAGGATCGGAGCGGGAACATTAAAGCTGGGGTCTAAAAAGCTTCGTTTTTTTGAACTCATGTATGATTTTTTGCAGAATTTTTAAGTTAGAGTTTGAGTAAATTTGAACTTTAAGGGTTGTATGGGAAAATTGAATATATCGAACTGAAAAATCAATATGCTCATGGTTTTTGTATAAATTTTTAAATTCTCTAAAGGAAATTTTTCGCTGAACAACTTTGTCCAAGACCGTAACTTTGTATCTAATAAGGCTTTTTTTTCTCTTCGCTCTTTTGGCTCGGACCTATCGTTTCTATTGCCAAGTCTTGTGGTTTTTAACTGTTATGCTTATTGAACAGTTCGCGTAATATTTAAAACGACCGTTCGTTCTCATCTAGTGGGGTTAGAAATCAGTTATTGAAGTCAAATGAGTTTGGTGTATAGATAGAATTGTTATTTGTTTATTGGTTTGGTGTATCTTCATTTATTCATTTTGGTGTTTCGCAAGAAGCCAGATATTTGTTTTAGTTCAGTGTCTTTTTTTTCTTTGAGGACTTCGATAAGATGTTTTTTGTTGGCAAGTATATCATATTTAGATCTTGATTGATTTAAATTGATGCATTCGTAAAGTATGTGATCAACGTTTTCAATTCTTTTCCATTTTCCATTTGGCGAGTCTTTCTTTAGTCGCTGTGTGTCCTGATTTAAGACTGTTAAGGATCATTCTTCTATCTTAGTTCCTAATAAAGCAAAGAGATAGTTGTTTTCTGACGCTATTCTCTCTAAGAAAGTGATGAGTTTTTCTGTCCTGTTGGTGTACATTAGTTCAGTTAGATTTTCAATTATGGGACTATTTTGGTTGTATATGGTTTTTGTAACTTCCTTCGTAGCCAACCATTCTGCTCTTAGAATAAGAGGAATTTCCCCAGATTGAGCAAGTACTACTTGGGTTGGGGTCGAGGTCAATAGTCTGGTTCTGAAAAGTTGTTTTTGCAGCCGCAGCGTATACAGTTATTCCGTAATCAATGATAGTTTTAATTAAAGCTTTCGTAATTTGGAGCATTTGTTTCGGATGGGCTCCGCTCCGTTTCGTTATCATTTCGTGCTCATATCGTGCTTATCATTTTAAGGATGTTTGTTTTTCGTTTGACTTTTATTATTGTATCTTGTATATGAGCTTTGTAATTTAGTTTATGGTCTATGATTACTCCTAAAGTCTATGTTTTTCTACTATTTCAATCGTTTGGTTATCTATTATTAGGTCTATTGATCGGGGGATTTTATTTGTAAAAATGATCGAGGCTGTTTTGGATGGATTTATTTCTAATTTTGAAGTTTTTAAATGTGATGGCTAATCTATACAATATGATGTTAAATAGTTATTCTACTGGCTGTGGTTGCATTGATTGATTTTACTAGAAGAGTAAAGTCATCTGCAACCTGTATCAAATGTCCTTGTTGTGTCAATTCATGTAGTTGTTTTGTGTAGACATTAAAAAGTATTAGACTTAAAGGGCACCCTTGTGGTAATCGCTTATTTGCAATATTAATGATCTGTTTACCGTTACTCAAAGTTAATATTGTAGTTCTCTTTTTCAGGTAGAAATATATCCAGTTCGTGATTTCCTGTGGGATATTTTCCTTTTCTAATGTTTTTAAAAGAATACCAATGTCGACATTGTCGAACGCTTTAGTAAGGTCCAAGAAAGTAGCAATATTAACTCCCCCTTCCCGTTTTGATTCTTTTATTTCTGAAACTAGGAAATTCATGCAATTTACTGCTGACGTTTGCTTCTTAAATTCAAATGATGATCTAGGTATAATGTTATGTTTGTCAATATATTCTGTTAGTCTATTTTCGACTATAAAGTTGTTCATTTGTTTATTTTCCTCCAGTTTGTTGGAGTTTTTCCAGTTTCTAGTACATTTGATAGCAATTCTATGAGTTTTAGCATTAGTTCAATTTTAAGATTATTCAAGATATAGAAAGAGATATTGTCGATTCCTGGGGTTGAGTGTTCTTTTTTCCTTTTTAAAATGTTCCTAAACTCATCAAAGTTTATTTTCAATTTATTTTCCGTCTCTTTCATTATGTACGATGTCGGATTATTTAAAACTGGGAAGTTTTGATCTATAAAATCTTTCGCTAGCTGTTCGTCAAATCTATTGCAGAGGGTGTTGTGTTATATAGGAGCTTTTATTAAGGTTGGAGTTCCATCGTTAATTGTAGTGAACCTGTATATAAGAGAAGTGACATCTGAAACACAAAATTCCAATCGAGCAAAAGAACTGTCAAAATCGATTCCAATCGATCCGAGCATTTTGTCGCAGAGCTTTTACTTTTCTTATTGAAAACTCAACCAAGGAAGGTATTGCGATTGTTGTTATAGTTCAAACAGATAATTTTTTAGCTGGTCATATGAATTTATGATTAGGTGCAATTTTTTTTTAATGCTTTGGTGAATCATGTTTCTAGTTAGAAAGCTAACTGATTATTAACGAAATTCAAGTCATTCATACCGTTTATCGCGATCCTTCGGGCATCGAGTTCAATGTTGTTTTGTTGGATTGAAGGAGCGTTCACTTTAGAGCTTGAACATTGAGCCAGAAAACAGTGCTGGGAATTTTTTTGTCCAAGATTTCGGCGATGTTGCCACATATTTCATTTTAAGAGGGATCAGATGTCGCTTCTCTTATATGAAGGTTCACTAGTTAATTGATATCAAGCTGGTGTTTTCAATTAGATGTGCAATGAGTGGATTCCAAAGTGGATGGTGGGCGTTGAAATCTCTTGCTAAAATTGTTTCACAGTTCATGTATCATTTAAACATTGATCAGATTTGTCAGTGGTAGTTTTATGCTATTATTATTTATTGGGTAGGAGGGAATATAGATTGAAATAGTAAGGATAGGGTGAGCTGTATTCAAAGTTTTAATGGCGACTGCTTCGAAAGGTTTCAAGTCACAAAGTTTGATTATTTCGTATGTAATATTTTTTTCAATAACTATACCTACTCCTCCATACCCAGTAGGTCTGGAGTAGAAAATAAAATTATATTTAGGGAATTTATAGTGCTCATTAGGCTTAATCCAAATTTCTGATAGAATCGCTATGTCTACCTACCTACCTACCTAAGGGTCCAGCGCCGATTGACCGGCGCATAGGGCTGAGATAAAAGATCTCCACTGCTGGCGATCCGGAGCCAGCGTCTTCACTTGCTGCCAGCCAAGGTTCTCGTCAACTGTGCGGATTTCAGCGGCTAGACTTCGCCGCCACGAGCTTTTAGGCCTGCCTCTTCTTCGATGCCCATCTGGATTCCAGTCAAGCGCCTCTCTGCAAATCTCGTTTTCATCTCTTCGCAGCGTGTGCCCAATCCATCTCCACTTACGTTCCCGAATCTCGATTTCTAGCGCCTTCTGATGACACCGGCGATGAAGTTCAACGTTTGAGATCCAGTTGCCAGGCCACCAAGCGCGGATGATGTTCCGCAGGCAGCGATTCACAAAAACTTGCAGTTTTTGCGTCGTCACCGAATATGTGCACCAAGTTTCACACCCGTACAGCAATACGGATTTGACGTTTGAGTTGAAGATTCGGATTTTCGTTCGTAGAGAGATCTGGCGTGACCGCCAGATGTTTCGGAGACTCGCGAACGCAAATCGGGCTTTTCTGATCCGGGTTTCGATGTCCTTCTTGGTACCACCATCAGGCGTAATCTGGCTACCAAGATACTGGAAGCACTCCACTGTCTCTACCTGTTGTCCAGCTACAACGAAATTGGAACGACTTTCTGTATTGATTTCCATCGATTTGGTCTTTCCGACATTGATTTTGAGACCTGCTGCCTTGGAGCTTTCGGTGAGGTCGTCGAGTTTGCTCTGCATGTCTTGTTGTGTTTGGGCGAGCAAAACAATATCGTCTGCCAGGTCAAGGTCGTTCAGTTGCTCCATGGTTGAAGGATTCCACGGCAATCCTCGGTTTGGTCTACAGTCAATCGATCCAGTCAAGATCTCATCCATTACGATGAGAAAAAGCAGCGGTGACAAAATACATCCTTGTCTCACTCCAGCAGTTACCGGGATTGGTTCGGACAAGACACCGTCGTGCAAGACCTTGCACGAAAATGCCTCGTACTGTGCTTCGATGAGATGGACTAGTTTCTCTGGGACCCCTCGTCGTCTAAGAGCAGCCCAGATGTTTTCGTGGTTCAGTCGGTCGAATGCTTTTTCGAAATCAACGAACACCAGCAGAAGAGAGTCCTGGAATTCGTTGATTTGTTCCAGTATTACTCGTAGCGTTGTGATGTGGTCCACACATGATCGTCCGGATCGGAATCCAGCTTGTGCCGTCGGAGTGTAGCGTCGATTTTCTCCTGGATCCTGTTCAGGATCACTTTGCAGAGTACTTTAAGGGTTGTACAGATCAAAGTTATGCCACGCCAGTTACCGCACTCTCGCTATGTCTACTCTGTATTTATTCAATATTTGCTTTAGAATCTGCCGAGTACCTGTGGGTCTAATGCTGTTTATTTTGCTTTGTAATATTATGAGATCCTTTTGATAAATTGTACTCCATTTTGATAAATGCTGATTTTTAATTTTATTTTGTATTGACGGCAGCGTCAACATTTTTTTTGTAATTTTGTTTTTTTAAATTTGTTTTATTTTATCTCTACTATATTTTCTTCTTCCATTAATTGTTCTGGGTTAATAAGATTATTTAATTCTCTGCTAATATTGATTATTAAAATGTCACTTTCGATTGTATCTTTTGTTTTAACTCCTTCTACTAAATTGTCGTGTATTACTTTAATCTTGTTTGTCAAATTTTTAATGTCCAGATTTTTTGTCAATTCCTTTTTATTTTTTTGTACTATATTGTTGATATCTGTATTTTTATATGATCCATAGCTTGTTTCTTTTTGTTTCTTTTTGATCTAGTCTATATTGTACACTTGCTTGTTTCGGATGAAATTTAGAAGCTTCAAAAAATGTTGATTTAGTTAATATCATGGATTTTTGTATTTGTTCTTGTCTTTTACGTTCTCTACAATTTCTGTCGTCAGATCTGTGTTCTTCTTTGCAATTCATACATGTTGATTGTTTTTCGCACTCTATTTTATCATGAATTTCACTACAATTGACGCAGTGTTTATTTTTAGATCTTCAGTGTTTTTCTCTGTGCCCAAATCTCCAGCATTTTTGCATAATTTCAGGGGGAAAATATGCTTCTACCTTTGCATTGATTCCGTAAATATTAATTGTTTGTAGTAATAATGGTCTTTTAGCATAAATTTTAATTGCACTTGTATTAATTAAATTTTCTTTGGTTTGTGAGTTTCTATCCAATCCCTTTATTCTTTCTATTTTAAAATATCAATATTCTTACTTTCAATGTTATTTTATATATCCTCTTCTGTAAGCGATGTTGGGATATTCTTGACCACTCCAATCGTTTCCTTAAACATATTAGGAACAAAGACATTGAATTTAAATTCTACCTTAAGTAGTTTCGAATTGAGAAGAATCTCCACATCCTCAGGTTTTTTGAATGTGATTTTAAATTTTGTTCCTCCCATAGGTTTCATTTATTGGTAATTTCTGATTCCGGTATTATGTAACATTTTGGCTATGATCATTGAGTCGATACGTTTTTTTTGTGGTAAGTGTTCTTGTAATGTTTCCTGTGATTTTTCTTGTGATGTTTCCTGTGATGTTTCTTCAGTGTTTTCTTCTTTTTCAATGAAGAAGGTTGTGTAGTGTTGGTTTTTAATGTACTCATTGTTGCTCTCATTTTGATTATGATTTTTCCAATTTTTTTCATCGGATTGGTGTTTTGATTCTGTGATATTTGATCATTGTTTTTTTGTGTTTTGGTTGTCATTGTTTTCGATTCCTGAGATACATCAATTTCCATTTGCGTATTTGTTTTAGAATTATCTTCCGATATGCTCCCATCTGTGTCGTCTGTATTCTGTGTCTAAGTTTTCTTATTTTTATTCTTTCTATTTCTAGTCATTTTTTCTTCTTCACTTTCGTCTGTAATTTCCAATTTTCGTCGTAAATTGTTGTTTCTTATTATGGGGTCTTCAAATCCCCTAAATCATCATCGTCATTTTTCATAGTCCATCAATTTTAATCAATTTAAATAAATTTAAAGAAAATAGTATTGTGGTGGAAAATGTTTGATGAAAAGCAAACCTAACCTAAAAAGTTTAGGCTTGGCTTGTCTGACCTTGCTCAACAATAAAAAGAACATATTTGATACTTATCTGTTTGTTATTATTTAAATCCTTCTCTATACACTTCTGCCCACTCACTTCACTTTAAAAAAGACAACTTTTTGTTCAGTCAATGAGACGAAAAGATTGTTTAAATTTCCGTAGAAACCATGTGGTTTCTTTACTTCGCGTTGCAAAAACCGAATCCACAAAACTTTGCGTCCAGGCGATGTTTTCCGTTCGGCGATTTGAGAGAGAATGAAGTTATAGCTGTTTAACAGGGGTATGTCTTTTGGCATGGATAAACAATAAATTCAATTGACATCTTGCCCAACACCTTGAAACTTTCTTGATCAAAACTAGCAACTCTCGATTGATTCCCGTGCCAAAACAGTAAACGGGGAAGACCTCAGCCTGACGATGGGAACCATATTCCGCCGAAGTGAACACCCACGCTTCAAATGTTTTTCACGCGAAAGGAGGTTGCACTTTGTGTCCTATAAATATTTTATATGGGTGCACTCGCCGTTGTCGTCGTCGTCATCGTTGCATCAAAGCTGTGGGCTCGCCGCGCGCTTTTCGTATGTTCTATGATTGTAGTACACATGTATCGCTATCTCGCTTACTCAGTAACTTGTTCATCTACGCGGTTCTGCTATGGGGACGTTTAGTTTTGTTGCTTGCTGCTGCTGTTCCTGTTGCCTCATTCGAGTGCTCGTGAGTTATGTGCCCAGCGGGTTGCCTACCTTTGGCTTAAGCTCCACTGCAGCAATCGAGGTACCTACCAACCTACTTTTTTGTTTTACTTTTGAGCCCACACTCAGTTCGCGGATCGACTCAACTCGACATTTCCCCGGTGGCTGCACTCATGTTTTGAGATTCAGTGCCATGAAAGATTCAACGGAAGCAGCAGCAGCAGCAATAGAAAAAGTTTTTGGATTCCCGCTAGCGTTGAACCATCGAAATAGGATTTTCGAATAAGTAATTGACTTTTCGACACATTCCTATCGGTATTTCATAATCCTGGGCGGAATGGAGGATGGTTGATGAATTTTAACAAACAAAATCAAAGCTCCAATAATGGAACTGGATTTGCACTATTTGATTTGATTGGTGGTACATATTTTTTATGTCTCGAGAAGTTTCTCACGAAATTTAATCGTCGCAAAGTCTTTTGTTTTTCATCTAAATATACGTAACTAAGAAGGGGAGAACGGGAAACTATGATCCCATTTTCTTATTTTTATCATATCTTTTTTGAAAAAATTAGAAACTCATCGTCTTTAACATGTTCTGAAAACATATTATTTCAAATCCCTATGCTTCAAAATTTAATACGATACTTGATCTCGTGTATGAAATAAGTACATTTTCGTAGAGCAAAAAAGAAAGTGATTTTTTTAGAACACAGAGAGACTTGATCCTTCATTCAGAGATGCTTCAATTTTGTAAAAAATCGAGTAAGTCGAAAGATAATGGGTAGATTAACTACTTTTTGGCGATATTTTTTTTTGTATTTCTCAATTTTAATATCTTAGATATAGAGATTTCTAAAAATTTGTCTACAACTCGAATATAATAGCATACTTTCAGGAGAAAATTGATATTTTTTTTTTAGAGAAAATCAATCTTTTAATTCTTTTTCAACCGGCAATCATTGGATAAACAATTGTTTTGGACAAATATAAATCATATCGTGTTAAATTGTGATCACGATTTATTCAGATGAAAAACATGCTTTTCGCAATTTGGCGCAACCCATACGGCTCGCAGGCGCAGCTCTTCCAGCTCGCAACAATTTGACGCAGCCCAAATGACTCGGAGGCGTAGCTCTTCCAGCTCGCAAACTGATGAAGCAAAGTACAGTAAGGTTTTTTTACACTGATATACGTACCGCGTGAAAAAAACCGTGCAAAAAAAACCGTGTTAATTCCCGAAAACCGTGTAAAAAAGACCATTCAAATTCGGAAGCTCTGCAATTTTGAATAATAAGAAATGTAACTTGACATATAAAACCTGAGACCTGAGACCTGAGACATGAGAATTAAGACATGACATCTGAGACCTTAGAACAGAGATCTGAGACCTGAGACTTGAGACAAAACACAAGAGACCTGAAACATGGAACATGAGACCTGAGACCTGAGACACAAGATATAAGACCATGAGCCATGAGACCTGAGACATGGCACATGAGCTCTGAGACCTGAGACACGAGACATGAGACCTAAGCCTGACACATGAGACCTCAGAGCTGAGACATGAAACATGAGACAAAAATAATCTGAAATCATGATTTTTTTCTCGATCTGATGTTCAGCAAATTTCATTTGACATCGACAGCATCGACCGTCACAATGAAATTCAAATGAATATCTGAGAAATTGCATCTCTGTGAGAAACATCTTTTTTTACTCAGTATGATTGAATGTGGCTTGCGTCATCATTCCTACTAACACGCTCTCATTCAATTTCTCTCTCATCTGTTTATGATTCTCTCTGGCTTCTGTCAAGAGTTATACGGGATTTTTTGTAGTAAGAAGTTCGCAGTTTGTTTACGAAAAATCAAATCAAGTGTTTTACAGAGTTATGACAGTCTTGTTGTTGTCAGTGATTCAGTTCAGTTGTTCGTGCAGTTTTTTATCGCAAAGTTTGGATTTTTGCTGATTTGCAGTACGAAAAATCAAATCAAGTGTTTTACAGAGTCATCACAGATCTGTTGTTGTTAGTGGTTCGGTTCAGTTGTTCGTGCAGTTTTTTATCGTAAAGTTTTGATTTTTTGCTGATTTGCAATTTTGCGAAGAGAGGTAAGTAATTTATTATGATCGATCCAACCTCTTATTGATGCGTGGCATATTATTGTTTGATTAGAAAATTTGCAATCTGTGTTTGTTGTGGAGTAAAAATTTAAACCAATCTTAATTTTTGTGTTTTTTTTTCAACTTTTCTACCATTCTTTTCTCATTTCTTTTTCTTCATCATTATTTCAAGGCTGGTCTTATTCATTTTCAAGGACTTCCAAATTCCAAATTTCAAAATTTAATTCTGGGGAATTTTCATTCGGGGCTACAGTCTAAATCTGCCTTCCTATAAGGGATATACGGACGATAGTATTGGCGAAAAGTTGGCCTCAACCATAACCTGAAATTTTGATTTGCTGGCGGCCTCACCAGTGATGCTAGGTGCGTTACTAAAACCAGTATACCTAGAAGAGAAAGGTCACGACTTATAAGCATTATTAATCGTCGACAACGCTCCTGGTCATTTGGTTGTCAAGCACCCTAATGTAAAAGTAGAATTTTTATCCCCGAATACTACCTCATGGATACAGCCTCTCGATCAAGGAATAATAGCGACTTTCAAGAAGCAGTATATCAAGCAATCATTCAAATTTATTCTTGAAAAGCTAGAATCAGATGCTTCTCTAAATGTCATTTCAGCTTGGAAAGACTATTCGTTAAATGAAGCCTCTACTATAAACGCAACCAAACCAACCATTTTGAATTCATGCTGGAGACCTTTGTGGCCGGAATGCCTCAAGGCTGAGCGCTCGAAGGATTTCGACGATCGGGAGATCATTCTCCTAGCTCACGCTGCGGGAGGAGAGAGGTTCGATGATTTGACCGAGAAAGACATTGAGGAACTGCTTCAGGATACAATTCTTGATGACGAGATACTTTGCGATGCCGTAAGAGTGGAATACAATGTGCCAGATGAAAAGATTGAATTGGATCCTTTCAAAGCCAAAGCCGCTATTAATATGTGCTTTGCTGCAGCTGAAATATTCGTAAACATTGATCCCAATGCAGCACGAGCAATTGCATTTGGGAACGATATTAAGTATTGCGTAGCTCGTTATCAAGAGAAACTAAAACTAATGGACCAGTCTTTAACTTCTGATGACCCACATTCCACAGCACAACCCACATCCTGGGGAAGGAAGACTCAGCTGCGCCCTTTTTCTCCGATGCGTCCCTTTTCGCGTGGGAATCCTTCTGGGAATCAGTCACCGTGGGATCCTTCCGGGAGCCAGTCGTCGTGGGATCCTTCTTCTAGATGGATGCCATTTTGTGGTTTCTTTCCTGCTCTGTTTCTATAAGATTCCTCCTAAGAGTCGAAACATAACACTCAGCAACTCATCACGACCAACTCTAACACAAATCGTGAGAGTTTACCGAGTGTTCTTCTCTTCTCTTATAGGAGCAACCAGTTTGTCCAAACCCCTTCTCATAATAGCTCGATGCATAATTCCTGGCAGTAATTCGTAAGTTCTTCTTGTTGAATTTCGTTTAGTTTTCCAGATGCCAGGCAATCTTTAATATCAATTCCAAAGTACATTTCACTTCTTGGTTTGAGTTTGTTTTGGAAATTTGAGAAATCCGCATTCATACAAGTACTAATGAACTGATTAGTACTTTCATCAATAATCAGAGAAAAACTACTATTTCTCATTTTCTCTATCAAACTATTGTGTTGTCCTTCAGCTAAAACGGCATTGACAAAAGACGTTGCCTTCGTTCTCTTATTCGATGTTCACCTATAATAGAGGAACCGTTAAGTCATATTTCTTTTTTTTTTTTTAATTTGATTAACAATATTCTCACCTTTTCTGCCATTTCACGGTGGCGATCAAATTGGACCTTCCTCCAGTTTATCTACACAAATTTTGCACCATACGAAGTATTCCTCACTAGAATATTTTTCGAAGCAGCATAGTTTGTCATCCGTAAGTCACTGATTTATGAATTTTTGTTTTCTGTTATCTTTTCTTGGTTTGGACGAAATGGTTGCGTTTGATTCTTCCTCATGAGTTAAATCCGCGTCGGGTTCTGTGCAAGGTCGTTTAGCTGGTTAAGGAAGCACATCCGTCATCACAACACATCTGTAAGAATAGCGGCAGAACGTCTACATTTTATTAGATTTAATCATAAGGAAACTATTACCTACTTTTTGGCTGCGTTTTGAAAAAGCTGTCAATCGTTCGCCGAGTCATTGCCACAAAATTATCCAAGAAACAGAATAACTTCAGCAAAACACTAGTCTATAATGTTTGTTTATTTATCTTCACGCAAATAAATAACTACTCAGAGGTTGAGTATTTGCGAACAAATAAAACGCTGATGCACATTTCTGTACTGTTTTCGTAGAGCAACAACAGTTACAATTTTATTTCTAATATCCTTTAAATGAGAGTGTAATTCCCAGTAAGGAACTCCTATTAGGATATATTGACAGTTTTACACGAACACCACCTTAGCAGGAGGCCTCAGCCCTAACCTCAAACCATGGGAGAACAGAATCAATTTTTGAGAAGGGCGCACGATAAACGCGATATTGCGGTACTAATATCGACAAATTCGCCCTGTGGAAAAGCGACACACAGATGCTCGTGTTTTGATTTTTTAGGGTGGTCAGGGCTGCCAAGTGCATTGATATTTGGAAAATGATTATATTTTAAATTGAATTTTTATTGAAAAACGTTTTCATGAGTACTGAGAATTTGCAACTTTCCCCTAGATTTCTATTAGAATAAGAAATTAAACGCAACATTTATCTGAACTGAATAACAACTGTCTGTATCGCACACTTAAACGATGTAGCGAATTATGTGAAAATGTTATAAATAATCAGAGCATGCAGGCTATTATTTTCATAGTCAACATCAACGTGGCTTTTATTAATTTACTTTTTTTGTAACAGTGAATGATTTTACATTCGTTTAGAAGTTGGAAACAACTCTTTTTACTTTACCGAGCAGTACATGAAAATATATTTCAAATGTTTTAAATTCACCTTGAAAATTCATTAGCGGAAGATGGCTTATCTTCATCAATTTTATTAGAGACGCCCCGTAATGAATTCAAACGATTAGCTGTTGATTGTTTAAAAATTTAATCAATTCAGAAATATTATAATTAGTTTAAAAAAAAAAACAAATACTGATTTCAGTAACGCGCCTAGCATCACTGGTGAGGCCGTCAGCTCATCAAAGTTTGAGGTTATGGCTGAGGCCAATTTTTCGCCAATACTGGCGCCCGTATATACCCTTATAGTCTGAATCAAACCACAAAAGATCTAACAACTGGTCGCAGTGGTAGGGACCCAACAAAAAAAAAATCGTCTGAATAATAAAGTTAGCCTTTGACTTATTTTCTATAAAGTTTTCAATAAACTGGATGAAAGCAAAATGTAGAAACTTTTCTCAGTTTTTAAAAGCCAAAAATCTGTACCAAATTTAATGTGTGCAGATTCTGTACCAAAAATGAGCTCCAAAATAATTGAATCATTCTGTTTGTTAACAACGTCGTTGTCTCCTCATATTTTAATGTGAAACATTTCTGCACATATTCTAGTGTTGTACTTCGAGACTTTTTCTAAGATGTTGCTGTTTTTGGAATCGAAAACATGACCGTACTCTATACTATGTTGAGCAAGTCCTGTACCTCCAACTTTTTTGTTTTTTACATCATTCTTATGCTGTTTCAATCTTTTGTGTAAAAATTGACTAGACAATGACAGATTTTTCAGCTCCCCTTTTTATGTTGTAATCCACATTTGTTGTTTTTGACGTAGAATTACGTCTTACGGCAACACTATATCGGAGGGCAAATCGAAATTCGTGAACGGATCTCGCGTCACGAAATACGCCTCTCAAACGGACATCTTTTCCGTACAACATTCTGGGTCGGCTATCCTATATCACCGGCTCAGAAACCTTTCGCGGATGGCGATTTTCGTGTTCATGATCCGGAAATGACGGATCATATTTCCGGGATCACACCTTTGCTGCCAGTATGTACAGGTGCTATGGGGGTAAATCCGTCAAAATGTTCACGAAATCCTTAGCAGTCGCTGCAAATGAGCGTTTTGGAGCTTTTCTGGAACTAATTAGCGCGACTGCTTCTGATTGGAGGTCCAAAACGAATGACCGATTGAGCAACAATTCGGTTGACGACTATAGATTTGTAGCAAATTTACTTGGTTCAGGAGGTTTTTTATTGGCATTTTTCCATCGAATGATGGAAATGTGATGTTCCAGGCAATCCTGGGATAGATTCCGGGTTCTTAAGAAAGAAAAACCATAGTTTCTTCTCAAATCTTCGAAAAGCATTTTGAGTTTTGATATGTGCAGTAGCCATCCATCAATAAAATATGGTTTTTGAGATTGTGAGCCTAATAAGGGGGACTGGTTTTCCTACTTAAAATATAATCAAAATAAAGACAACATTTATTAAACTAATCAAATTATTTTAGCTTTTAGTTTTTACCCTATCCAGATCATCACAAGCTCATTTTTTTGTCATAAAAGGAAGAAAACTCCAGTGTAGGAATCGTTTTTGAAGCGGTTTTTTGAAAATCTGTAAAAACGATTGTTCAAAAATTTATGTGGTTTTCCTTATTAATAAAATTAGAATTTATAACCTTCGTGTTGCAAAATGTTGAAGAATTGGCTATGTCGAAAAGTTTATCAAAGTGCTCGCAATAGCGCGCAGCACTCAAATGAGCTTCGGGAAGCTTTCCTGTTTACACAATTTTTTTTTATACCAGCATTTACAGACTCGCTGAGAGTTTGGGCGGCCAAATTGACTCTCATTTCTTCAAAAGGGAAAATATGAATGTGCGCTTCCTGAAAGTGTGGAACAGTCCTATGAATATTATATATCCTCGTTAATTATTTCTGGATTTTATCAGGTGTGGTGCGTCGCATGCACAAAAATTCCTTTTATTTTCAAAAGAAAACCAAGGTCTTTTATAAATTTCTTGAACATGGCTCTATTTGAAGCATTTTGGTCATTGACTATTATAAGTCCGTTTTCACTTATCAATCGTATGGCTTTTCTTACTATTTTGATTAGCCGTTTCGAATGGCATGAAGTAGAGTTAAAAAAAATATCCGAAAACTTGCTTAAATCATGGCCCTTCCATCGATCTTGGTGGGCTCCCTACTGGAATTAGTTTAAAACCGAGAAAATAGTCTGCTTTTGCGTCTGCAATCTACGTTATCCGCTTTCCAAAAGAAAATTGTGACAATTCGATCTTCTTCAAGAATGTAGGAAACCTTAATTTTTAGAATATCACGGTTATCAAAAATTTTTCGGTCACCTCTAACCTAAACAGTCATTTCCGAATTGTTTCGATGGACCGAAGGGTGAAATTTTTTCCATTTTTGCGATACACTTTACACGAAAAATAATGTTCAACTAAGGAGAAAATCTGCCTCCTCGCAATATTCTTGTTTTGTTCTTTCGTAGCTCTCCAAGTAAGTGATCCGTCAAACAATCTGTTCCCGGTTGAAGTTCTAACTTCAAGCTTTCTATTTTCTTTTTCAGATTGACGATCTGAGCCTTTAGTTTACTGGCTTGCTTCTGCTTTATCCTAAACTTATCCTAATCCTAAGCTCAATCCGCGCTGCGTAGAAACTACGTAATGCCAGAGCGAATTACCACAACCTTCTGGCTGAGTGGGTTCAGGAGAGGCCTGTTTTATCAGCGATGGATAACGACGACAGTAAGGTTGGATGTAGTCTGCATTCATTCGATTGCCCGTACATATAAATGCCAAGTCATATTCGCACTTCTGCTTCACGTTGAGCTTAGCACACACACGCTGGTTTTCAGAAATTGTCAAGTGTTTCATCAGATCGACAATATTAGGCACAACTTTATAATCATAAATAATCATGATAATATGTAGCTGTTTTTCCTATCCCTCGTTATTGGAAGTAGTAAGTAGTAGTCTTATTAACTTTTCAAATGAAGTGATTCGGGGAAAAATAGCAAATTCATTGGCCATACCGTTGAAGTTAAAGGAAAAAAAGAAACTGCAGCATGATTCCATTTTCTAAGTATCTGTTCTAAGCTAAATGAGTATTTTGGTTTGAATCAGCAAACATAATTTTGTCTCACCACTCTCATCTAACTTACTCACTTAGGTGAAAGAGGTAAAGGAAGCTTAAAAACATCCTTTCTTTGTTGAGATCAAACTGCTTTTTTAAGTTTTGTTTCAAAATGATTTGTAATAAGAGATGGACAATTTTGTTGCATACATTAGGGGCAAAATAATGAACATTGTTACGAATTTTTAAGCTGGAGATACAAATGCAATTTAACCTTCATACAATTCCCGATAGGGCTCCCACTAATCCCATTTTCTTTTTTTTCAAACTTTACCATTCAATATCTAGCAATTTTGCATATACAGGCTTACGCTTGGAAACTCATCCTATTTTGATATACATATATCAGAAAATTATCACAAAATGACAATAAAAATAACACTTAAACTATAAATGTACAAAAGAGTTGAACTTTTACATAAAACAACCCGGTTACTTCTAAATGATTCGATTACATTAGGAGAGGTTTTTGATAGAGAGCCTTCAGAGAGATTTTAGTTAAAAAATCATTTTTACGAACAGCGAAAATTTCCGAAAACAAACCAAATTTTGCCTCCCGTTTGAAACTAAATTTAGCTATGGGCTTTTAAACATAGAAAACAGTTTTCAGATATTTCACTTTGATTTAGCCACAGATAGAAGAAAAAAACATCGTTTCGTCAGCATTCTGTTTTAAAATGTTATCAGGTGTTTGAAAATGTTTAAAAAACTGCGTCCGAAGTTAATAGATTCTAATTTTCACTTGTAGCATTGAATAAAATTTAGATTTATTTCGAATTGTATTACTCCTAGATTTAGGCACCATGTGGAGCTTTTCTTCAACATGAAAGTCGGAAAACGCGAAAAATTGAATTGGTCAAAAACAAATATACCTGCTGAACGAGAACTTATTATGAATAAATTTAATGGTAGATTGACAGAGTTGAGTTCGATATAAATATAAAATAAATAAAAAAATGCCTTTTCATACCATACCTGATCAACATATGTCTAAAAAAAATGTTTTTTCCTTATTTTCTAAACATTTCAGAAAGCGATTACCGATAAGCACTTTCAATGATAATCAGTAACTTTTACACAACATTTAACGGTTTCAATTACCGATCGTTAACCTAAGCCAAGTTTCCGAGCATTGAATTTTTATTGAGGTTCGGTCTCTTTTACCACAAGAGCCTTATAAAACCAGATAATTCTCAAAAAAAAAAACAGATCTTCGAAAATCGATGCGAGTTCTCGATGAATTAGAAGTTTTTTTAAGCACACCAATTGATTCAATCTTAATGGCCTTCCACTCCTATATCGCAACCATCATTAAACAGGTCAATTGGAATAGTATTCATAATGAGGCAAAAAACAACCTTCAGTAAATAACATGAATAAATCTCTCCCAGAAGCTGCCCAGAAGACAGCGGAACGAAAGATGCCAGAAAAAAAAACCCCACAAATAACTGTCCGTACGATGTTTTTACAGCTCGGGGGCAAAAACAACATGATAACTCGTAGTAAATCTTTCTCTCCTTCAGAAACATGAGATTCATTTTCAGGAAGTAGAACTACCACCCAAGAATCGTCGGAAATTTGAACGAAATGAGGGAAGCCTGAAAAAAAAATAACAGAATACACCCATAGTTACACACTCCCAAATTCACCTTTCTGAAAATGAGGAAGGGGGGAATTGTAACGAACGAAAGATGTGCTGGAAGGAAATGTCTGTTTATGTTTTTCTGCTGCCAAGAATGCAGAGTAAATCTTTTGCTGCTTTCGGTTGTCCGGTTAGCAAAGTGATTGGTCTTGTTGGTTTTTTCCTCTACATTTCTGCTAACGTTTCGGGATTGTACCGAATGAACTAGGTCAAACTAGCTACTATCCGATGCTACCTGGCGGCGGAAAATGCTAAGCAGATGGGATCTGGTCTTTGCGTTTCCGGGATAAATTGAATCTACAGAAAATGTACACAGCTTTCGTTGTGCATTTTTTTTTTTTGCGAAAAGCCAATGATGGTTAATAATGTTTTTTTTTTTTTGGGAAATTGTCCATAATGTGTGTAACCAGATTGTCCAGCAGAAAGAAACGTTGATGCAATTTTGAAGAAACCTACTTGAATAACGAATTGGGTCAGGATGTGACAAACATTGTAATGAAACTCTCCAGCACGTGTGTTACTATCAACTTAGGTTCATGGTCTGTTAAGAATTTTCATCAACAAAAAACTAAGTTGATTTTCACTTGTTGGTTTTACAGTTATGCTTGCTATCCTTAGGAGGCAAACGCAACAGTTTCTAAAGGATTTGATTGGGAAATTTCGACTCTACTTCTCTGGATGTTCTGGTGATCTTGACCTCCAACAGATCCTTCATTTGGAATGAACATTCAAGTTCGGTTTTTATCCAGATGACCTCAGGATCTGTAAACGCAGCACGACTCCAAGCACGACTCGCTCGTTTCAAATCGCACAGCCTGTACTTCAGATGAACCACATTCGATTTGCCGATGTCGTTTTTTTATTTTTTTTATCCCAGGTGGTAAATCCTTTTCACGGATTGCATTCCAAGGCACGGCGAGCCACTGCGTCCCCCCAGTATGCTACTCTGGGTCCATGGGTACAATGGGTCGACTCTACGCCATGAAGTCCACCTGGGGCCTCTGGTCATAATTCCCATCCAGACTTGCATTGAAGGCTGTACCCGAGATGGGAGGCCAAGTCCGCGCTTAAGCGCTCATCGGCTTACTCAGTCTCAAATCCAAACTCCAGTATATATACCCTGCCTCTTGTTACGATTCAAGACTAAGGACCTCTCCTCTGACGACTCGAGGTTCGGCCTTTACTCATAGTTTGAGGCTCGTTTTGTCTGCACGACTATCGTGCGCTCCGCCTCTGTTCGAGACCACTGCAAGATATCAATGACCACTCCTCTAACGACTCGAGATCTTGGCTCCGCTTGGTTGGGCTCGAGGCCCTCTTCTATGCCCGTTCGTGTGCCGAATCGAAAGCAGCTTATCCCCGCAGCCTCTGTCGCAGAGGGCGCGTTCGACTCGGATACTCCGTGACGGTAACGGTGGAAATATCCTACACACACGCGCGACGTACCAGGCAGCTCGGCATACGCAGGAGATATAGTCTTATCTTTGTATCTTAACTGCCAGGTTCGGACGCACACTACTCAGATGCTCCCCGACGAAGGAGTCACCCGGATGCGGCAAGCATGTTGGCACGTACTTCTTCGAACCTCGAACAGTTGAACACTACATGCTCTGGTGTCTCAACTGTGTCACCGCAGGTTGGACAGAATGGCGGAGCCACGTGTCTAAACCGATGGTGGTACTGCATGAAGCATCCGTGACCAGTCAAGAACTGTGTCATGCAGAAATCCACTTCTCCATCCACCTCCGATCAATCCAAAATCCCACGTTAAGGATCAAACGATGGGTCCACCGGTCACGTTCTGAGCTGTTACACTGGTGCTTCTCTCGTTGTCACTTTTTCCATCATCTTTCAGAATAACTCCTGAATAGGCTTTGCGCAAAGATCAGCGATTGGCAAAACCGTCAAAGCTCCCATGACGTGGTTGAATTCCGGTGGGACTGCAGAGATCAGCGCCTGAACCTTCTCATCGACCGTAATGTTTGCACCCATACGTTCGAATTCCCGAACTATCAGATGGTATTCCTCGAAAAGCTGAGTAAATGATCTGAAGAGATAAAGTACGTGATTATTGACGGCCATTATAATGTCATACAGCGTCTCAGAATCTTCGTTCTGCTTTTTCCTGAGAGCTTTCAATCGGTGTACCTCAACAGCCAGCTCCTTCCGGCACTGACCTCTGCAATGAATCGATGGCTCCCAACTTGCTATACACAAGTTGATCGGTTTCTGCACTCGAGAGTACTCCTCGTACACTAACTTGTATTCCAAACCAGACGAATCTGGGCCCATAATTTGTTGAAAACGCAGGTGTCAGTAGAGGAAATGAGTAATCATTTATTGGTTGCCTTCTTCAAATCCTTATATGATAACTTATCACAAAAGCGATTATCATCTTGTCGCTTAGAACTAACTGATTCCCAAACTCAGAATAAATTCTTATTCCCTATCGAATTCCGAGATTTCTTCTCTGGAAATTTTAATCGCCTTTATCGTTTAGTATTACAGATTTAAATGATAGTCGGATAGACCATAGGAAGAAAGTTACTAAGGTGTTGAAAAGAGCGAGCAGCATTTTGAATAGAAGCTTCACCACATAAAGTCTGGTTCACATAGAATCTGGTCGGATAAAATAAATCATTTCTCCGCAAAGAAATAACGTACAACAAAAGTTAAAATGTCATTTTGTAGGGTTTTTATTGCACTTTAAGGAAAAAAATACATAAAAATAGCTTTTCGGATGAATTTTCGTACTTTTTTTTGTGATACCATCCATCATTTTCTGCACAGTACTGCTGGTAACCTCATTCGCCATCTTGTTCCCCCACTTTTCCATCTGAGCGGGTTTTTTCATGGTTCTGCCACATTTCTTCAGTTTGTTCTAACTATTGCCCAATATTTCTCGATGGGACGAAAATCCGAACAGTTTGGTGGATTGATACTTTTTTCAACAAAATCGATCTTGTTCTCCTTATACCACTTAACGACATCCCGGCTGTACTGGCAGCCTGCCAGGTCCGGCCAGAACTTCATCGGACCTTTGTGGGACCGAATGAATGGCAAAACCCTCTTCTGGAGACATTCTTCTTTGTAAACATTTCCATTCATTGTGTCCCCAGTGATGAAAATCTTAGTCTTCTTCCAACAACTACAGATCCCTTGCCAAATCATCAACTTACGAGCAAATTTATCTGCAAAAACAAACTTGAATCTACCCGCAACATTCCCTTTAGGCTTCGCAAGGTAAAATTTGTTACCGGGTATTTGTCCAAAATTTTGACGTAAGTTTCGTCGTCCATCAAAATGCATCCGTTGTACTTGGTCAATACTTTCTCGTACAACTTCCTTGCCCTGGTTTTGGCAACCAGGTTTTGTTTCAGCGTCCGGTTGGGGTGTTTGCTTGCATGATACGACCCCAAGCCTTCTCGCAAACAAATTCGTCGAGCTGTACTGTGGTTCGTCTTGAACTTTTTCGCCAAATCACGCAAGGAGATTCCAGGATTATTGTGAACTGATCGAATTACCTTTGCTCGCAGCATCCGGTCATATGTTCCACTTTTACGCCAGGCTTGTTTTGCTCGATCCACCGTAAGGGTCTTCCGGTAACGTTGCAGCACCGAATTTACAGTCGATTTAGGATATTTCAGGAATTTTGCGATCTTTACCCCTGACCACGTCGGTTTCTCTACGTGAGTGTGCAGAATTTTCTCTCGCCTTTCGCGTTCCATCGTCGATAACTTTTGACTGACTGCTTCAATCTTGATGAAATTGCTGCAGTAAATGAACAGATGCGACCAGATTCTATGTGAAACAGACTTTATGCGGTCTTTTTACAGCATCTACACGCGATATCATAGCTCTCATTCTTCCAATTGTTTTCTCACTTCAATAAAATCTTCGTCAAGTTCCTACACGTTAAGCTGGTTTTGGTACTATTTTCCTAAAATATATTCCTCAATTTTTACACTCAAGTTATTTTCTGTACATTCCTTAAGTCTAAATGTATCTTTCTGTTTAGTGATTAATATTTTGCTAACTATTTCCCTGTATGCACTACATAAACGCTACAACAAGTAATGTTTGTTAACGTATTTCCGCTTGGGATC
This sequence comes from Uranotaenia lowii, assembly GCF_029784155.1. Classification (NCBI taxonomy): domain Eukaryota; kingdom Metazoa; phylum Arthropoda; class Insecta; order Diptera; family Culicidae; genus Uranotaenia; species Uranotaenia lowii. Next base: position 82,810,760 of record NC_073691.1, read on the forward strand.
AACGCCCGATAACGCTTTTCCTGAACTGAGGGTGCACACTTCAAATTTCTTGGATCCGATTAGTGATCGCGTGTGGAAGTGCCCTTGATTCGAAGTTCATTCACACATGAACAAAATGACATCCGTCCTATATGTTCCTGGTCTGAGCGACAAAATGGCAAAAGTACTACGCAAGCATGATGTGATCGCCGTATTTAAGCCATGTGATAAAGTCAAATTGACAATATTCAAGAAACTTAAAAAAAAAAAACGAAATATTGTGTATTCGATTCAATGCTCATGTGGGAAATTGATCAAACTTCCCAAACTCTGGAAAGAAGAACGAAACAACATGAGACTGACATCCGTTTAAAGAATATGCATACTGGCCTAGCGCAACATGCGCTTCAAGACGACGCAGATCATAAAATTTATTTTGAAAAAAATCGAATTCTGGAGAGAATCAGACACAAATCCCACCGATAGCACAAAAAATGCGAGGAAACCAGGCAGTCAATCTCCAGATCGACACCAAAGAAGTATCCAGTGCTGTTGAAGTAAACAACGCAGGTTTGTGTTGGAAGTGAGTTAAACATAATTTATTCCCTTCGTCAAGTCCTTATACAATAACTTAATTCTATAGCGATTATCATCTTGTCGCTTAAAACTAACTGATTCCCAAACTCAGAATCAGTTCTTATTTCCTATCGGATTCTGAGATATCCTCTCAGAATAAACTGCCAACACTGCTGGGTTACTCTGAACCACATGCTGTGTTGGCTAAGTTGATTTTGTATGATGACAACATTTGTATTGTTGTCATCATCATCGATGATCATTGGTTGTCAAAACGATATTGTTCTCAGTATGCGAATTGACTGACCAAAGGAAGACGAAACCAAAACAAAACAATGTTGTTTTGGTTCTTTTCAGGGGCAGTCGGCAGCGATCCGGAATCCACAATGATGTGAACAATCTGGCCACGGAACAGACTTCAAGGGATCCGAAATCGTGAGTATCAACAAGTGCATACAACGGGCTCTGGACTTAACTGCGAGAGGAAATGAACGAGAGCGAGTATAAAGTTTAAAAAATCAGACGCCCCGACGACAACTAGCAGCAGCAGCAGCCAGCAACAGATAGACGAACAGTTAGAGTAGAGCAGAGAGACGGCCCTAGCAGGCAAAAAAATTGCTTTTTGTGAGTTTTCCCAATTTGTGTTTTTTTATAACTATTTTGATTAAACTTTTATCATTGTAACTTTATATTTTTTTCTTTCAACATTTAATTGTATTAAATATATGTACATAGTTTCTGAGGATGGTCGAATAAAAGAAGACTGAAACGTAAAACTAGCGATTTTTTTAAAAAACATCAATGTCGTAGAGAAGCGCTAAGCAGGTATGAGAGAACCCATTGATACAGACAAGGCGGAAAACCCTTACTTTAAGTTTTTCGACGGCCAGAATATGTGGAAATTTTTCGGAAGCTTTTCTGAAGTTGATAAAAATGGCAATAGTTGGATTTAGTTGTTACATGTTGGCAAACAGAGATGAAATGAACGCCATCAAATTGGACGTAGTTGATCTTTTGCGTATAAAACCGTGTTGACAAGGAGAGATAAAATTGTGGATTGAAGCGTAAGCTTCATCGTGTATCAACCGTTCGAAACCTTTAGGAATGCAACTCAAAATTGAAACTCCCCTATAGTTCTCAACGTTTCCAAAATTACCAGATTTGTGAATTGGCGTTATCGAAGCTATTCCAAACGGAGGGAAAAACTCCTTCTATCAAAGATCGGTTGAAAACTCTTCTCGCAGGGTGAGCGAGGCTACTGGCACAATTTTTTATGAACAGCGGAGGAAGCCGATCTGGTCCGGGACCTTCAGGTGGATCTTGGCATGGAGTATGACTAGCACATCGTCATCGGTGAACAATACGGGAGGAAGAGCTACGTTGTAAACAGGCAACTCATTCGAGTACGATTCATCCAAGAGTTGTAAGTTATTACTTAACACTACCGCTTTTTGTGCCTTCATTGCGGAGTTGTGTGGTTCCCAAGATCTGCCGGACAAACCTCGGTCTATCCTCTTTAGCTCTTGGATAGGCTTTACGTAAAGATCAGCGATTTGCAAAACCCCTTGACGTGGTTGAATTCTGGTAAGACTGCAGAGATCAGCGCCTGAACTCTCTCATCGAACGGGATGTTTGCACCCATACGTTCGAATTCCCGAACTATCCGATCGTATTCCTCGATAAGCTAAGTAAGCGATCTGAACTTCTTTTTGTGCTTAAGGTCGTAGAGCCCGTCACGCATTGCAATTCACGAATATGTTCCGATGCCCTGATAAGACGTAACTAAGATGTCCATGGCCTCCTTCGCATATCGTTCCCCAATGATGCGATCAATTTCGGCTTTATTGATGGCCATAATTATAAAGTCTAGCGTCTCAGAATCTTCGTTCTGGCTTTTACGGAGGGCTACCAATCGATGTTACTCCTCAGCAAGCTTTTTCCGGTACTGACCTCTGCGATGAATCTACACACAAAACTTTCGAGGCCCAACTTAGCAAAAATACTCCCTTACTTTCAGTTAGCAAAAATTTTTTTTTGCTCTTCAGTTAGCACTTTTCCAAATTGTCATGACTTTAGCTCAATTTGAGTAAAAAACACCCATTTGCTACTAACTTTAGCATTTACAGTAGCTAGGACTCGAACTTTTACTTTGGACTCGAACCGCGGTCAACGATTTGTTTTGGCAGGCATTTTGATTTTGATTTGTTTTCGTTAGTCGGTCGCGATTTTGGAACGAAAATGTAGTTTTTCGATTCCGTTTTGTAGAAAAAAGTTCTGTCGGAACAACAAGTGCGTCGTTAATGTGTTTGGTTTGCCGTTCTTGGGAAGATTCATCACAGGCCGCTGGAAGACACACTTGCCCGGACATGTCGAAAAATTGGGGATTGAAATCCTCCGGAGCCGAAGAAATTGTAAGTGTTTCTTTGGCAAACAACACCACTGCGACCCGCCGGTTGTCTCCACTAGGTGGACTCGAACCGGAAAAATCCTCTATTTCGTTTTGTTTAAGAAATTAACTTTGATTTAAAATCGAATTTGAAAGATAATTTTAAATTTTGCAGGATTTTTGTGTTGGTTCGAAGATCCGACACAGTCAGGCGATGAGTTTTTTGACACCGCTGAAAGCTGCTATTTTTCATCCGCCGGAGATTGTATGCATGTAAGTACATACCGTTGCATTATTAACATTCCCCAACCCTTCGTAAACACACGGCTGGACCATTTTGGAAAAAAAATACGAAGACTCTCACTTGAACAGTTGTTGCAGTGGACGTTGTGAATGATCAGTTTGTTTCTTTTAGTCGACGCTCCGGAAGAACGTTCATGATGCCCAAAGTGAAGGACGAAGGCAAAAGACGCATTGGAATAATTTACAAGAAGTCAGCTTGTTTTGATCTGAGTGGCTGAGGGAAAACACAAATTTCAGGAAACAGTCGAACAACTGGAAATCAAGTTATGGTAAGCATTGGTAAAAATTTTGAAAGTATAGTATTTTTTGTAGTTAATTCCATCTACTTTTTTAAATTATGTTTTAAGTTTGATGTAATTGCAATTCGTATTTGGAATTATTTATTGAGGCAATCAAGAATATCTGATTAAAAAATCTTTTTCTACATTCCGGAGCTTGGATTTTGAACTATTTATGAAGAATGAAATCATGTTTCACTATCTTTTTATGATATCGAACAAAAACAGAATTTAATATAAATTTTTAGTTCAGTATGGAAATTTTCAAATTAGTTTATTCGAAATGATGGTATATTAGAGAAAATTCAACCTGCACCTTATTAACCAAAATTTTATTCAGTTAAAAAATAAATCAAATGAAAATAATTCTATTTTGCCTAAATTACAATAATTTGTAAACAAAATTAAGTTTTCAGGACACTTTATCACCTGTAGGAGCAACTTCTTGATGCAATGGTAGGATCAAGACACAAAATTCACTGTCACTACAAGACTACAAGTTCCAAAAAGCTGGTAGCCGGATCATTATATTTTTGGTTTTTGTAAACATATTAACTTAATAGAAACTAATTTATGAAGGCGAGTAATTTTTAATTCAAATTGCCTCCATTTTCGATGCAGAAGTTTTGAATTTTTGGCTCAAATGAAACTATACTGTTTAGAGCAATCGTTTGATGTTTTTGAATTCCATATCTATTCAGCAGCGGAGATCAAACAAATTAACTGATTCATTATAATTCCATCAAGTCAAGCTCTTGATTCCCATATTAAAAATAAAACAATTGAATGATAAGCTTTTTCCTTAACAAACGCTAAACCAGGCTAATTTGAAAAAATCTTAATAATTATTTCCAACATTTCCAGGGACTCCCAATGTTCCTGTACGTTTCCATTTGGGCATGATGGTGGCGATCACGGCCAATCTGAGCATAGTGATTAAAATCCTAAACGAGGCAATATTGTGTTCGCACATGTTGATGATCGTCGAGGTACCTTGATTTATGGATTGAAGAACAGATGAACAGGCGAGGAACTTGACGGTCATGAAGAGAAAACGGAAAAACATCGTGGAAGAAAAAGCCAACGGTGTTGAGGACCTAAAAGTATTTCGTACCAGTGTGAATTATTTAATGTTAATCTAAATTGTATAGAATATGCTAAGTGGTTGAAAATTACTTGAAAATAAACTAATTTCTCTTTTTCCATATTTTCTCCTTTCTTTAGAACACCAACGCATACTTCGAAATATGAATTTTACTAAATCTTTAGTAATTTTAAGAGATTTTTTTTTGCTAAACCTTTTAGCAAACAATGTTTCTTTTTACTATAAAATTAGTAAACATTTAGTCAGGGCACTTTTTGGAATTTTGCTGAAATTTTAGTAAAAAAAATTTGCTAAATTGATTGCTAAGTTTCTAGCTGGTCAAATTTGAGCAAAATTTTGCTAATTTTCGGCCTCGAAAATTTTGTGTGTATGGCTCCCAACTTGCTATAAACAAGTTGATCGATTTCGCATGTTTCACGGGGGGAATTGAGTGATCATTTATTGATTCCCTTCTTCAAATCCTTATATGAAAACTTATCATAATAGCGAGTATCATCATGTCGCTTAGAACTTACTGATTCCCAAACTCACAATCAATTCTTATTCCCTATCGGATTCTGGGATAGCTTCTCTGGAAATTTTGATCGCCTTTTTCGTTGAGGATTAAAGATTTGAATGATAATCGAATAGACCATAGGAAGAAACTTACTAAGGTGTTGAAAAGAGCGAGCAGCATTTGGAATAGAAGTTTGACAACACACTGACTGTTTTGTCCCTCACCAATCAACTATATCGAGGAAGAAGTACCAAATAGAGCCGACACTCCGCTATGCGATGCAGTTGAGTATGGATGGATCGACTAAAATGTGGATACACATGTGCCGAACGGACATAAAAGTCAGTATGCATGTGGTTGCTCTGATAGGCCTTTTATTGAGCGTATATCGTTCTATCGATGACTAAGTCGATTTCTTATTTTGTTTTGCGTGCACGATCCAACTGGGTTGAGTTGTTATGTACGATGAACGGTCAGAAATCTTGGCTGAACTTTTTCGATTATTTTGAACGATGTTTTGATATTGATTTTTAAAGATACCTTCTCAGAATAAACTGCTATCACAGCTGGGTAACTATGAACCACATGTTGAATTTGTTAGCTTGTTTATTATTCCTGTAGAGTAAGAATACAATATTCTTTTAAATTTCATCGTTTTAAAGGTTCATCATACATAATGACAACATTTGTATTGTTGTCATTTTTATCGGACAACATTGTCATTGATCATAATCATTGTCATTTCTTCATGGTAGGTGTCAAATGACTATTTGTAAAATGTGACCATAACATGGAATTAAATTCACAGGATTTGAATTGAGTCATGGAACAGTCATAACTGACTGAGAAAAAAAATTTTTTTTCAGGTCAGAAGTGGGGAGGGATCACAGTAATCGGTGGAAAAAAGACGCGTTTGTCAGTAGCTACGAAAATTAAGCTGAATTTTGAGAATAGTTTTGAAGATAATTTCTACTTTTGATTGGATTGAGAGAGGACATCGAGAATGCAGTATGTAGATAAGCAAAAGGGAAATAGAAAGAGGAAAGAAATAAAATAACAAAAACTGAAATAAATGCCGATGGTTTGGGTTGACACCAATATCGGAAAACCGCTCAGCACGCATTACCTGCCTTTTATACATTCAATTCCCTTCGCGTCCAAAAAGGAAAACTAGTGCGTTAAGCTCTTCTCATTTTTCTCGCTCTCTCGAATATTAGACGCTATAAAATCAGCGTACCCAGTTCGAGTTAACTCATTCGTTCAACGATTCTTGAAGTGAAAGCATCCTCAGAATGTACAAACAAGTGGTTCTTCCACCATCCTCCAATAAGACGGCAAACCTTGAATCCTCGACGGAGGATCCCGACAATGGCATAGTTGGTTTGCAAATACAATAAAGTGGTACGAGGAGTTCTATTCGTCTCTGTAACGAGAATTATAGAAAAAATAAATTTATTGAGAATTATTTCAATGCGTTAGTCTCCGATAAGAAAGCGGAGATTTGCATGCGCCTGGAAAAAATCCGGTTACCAGTCTGATGAAATAAGCATTAGTCATCAACGCAAGGTGGTGGCTTGAATGTGCTATAACTAAAGTGCCGGTTTCCGATGGAGAAACGAATAACCTGGAAAGTGCAATGGAAAGAAGTCTAATTAAGCCTTTGTTTTCCTATTTAATTACAGAAAAAGTGAAAATCATTTAAGGATACGATGATGGACCAGTGTAACGAAGCTCAAAACTAACTGCAAAGGACCGCATCAGAATTTGAGTAAAAAATCAAGGCTGTAATAAAGGCAAATATTTCTCTACAACAAGACAATGATTTGCTTAGAGCTGCCTCAGCGAAGTTTCGTGCCAGTCCGGATGTTTCAATTGAAAAATTGGCACACCTTGAGATGGAACAATTCTATAGAACGTTCGTACCATTCCTTAATTTGCGTCAACTAATCCCGGCACTGAAATCGACAGAGCCATGGATGAACAAAATCGCTGAAAATAAAAGCTGGACCTAGACTTCAAGGAGTGGCGAAGCCAATCCCCGTGAACATCAATTCACATTGGACGACACGGATTATCATGCGGTGTGTGCTGCTTTGGGCCGGAAGGCTAAATTTTCGAATAACGGTATGTATGTTAACGTTCTTAAAGTGAACCGCCTGCTGGAGGAACACAAAACCGCAATGACGACCAACGAAAACGATCCATACTCATGTCAATGCTCGATCTGCACAGATCGGCGGAGGTTTTCGGGAAACCGGCAGTATCGTTTCAATGAGTATCCTTTTGAAAAATCCGACACCTTAATTACAATATCAAAACAGGAAATTCAACAGTACCTGGTTTTGAGTGATCGTGGCCATTCGAAGCTACCAGTAGGGTACTCCGGCGAAGTAGACAATGTGCAACTCGAGACCCCATACACCCAACCTTCGGGTAGTGGTCATATCACCTCTTGTCTGCAACTCCGATTCTCTACCTCCCCGTGGTGCTAGCTGGGGTGCGAGCAACCTTAGCGGAGATCGAGTACCCAACCCCGGTGGATGCTTTGGTCGCATGCAGACTGAGTTAGGGGGCTTCGTACGCGTCTGTTCTCCATGTCAGGGGCGGCGTGCGGAGTGCAACAGCGTCCTGGTGGTGTTCGGGACCCAAAACAGCAACATCACGACGGTCCTCCTGCGAGATAGTGGGGTTAGCTGCGGGCCTTGCGAGCCTGTGACTACAAAAAACATAAGCAACGAACAACGAACAACAAATTTCGGATGGAAATCGGCAAAGACCCACGCGACGAAAAGGGACTAGCGATTGGAAACTTGGAACATGGAACTGCCGATCTCTAAATTTTGTGGGCAGTACCCACGTGCTCTCCAACAAATTGAAGAGCCGCAAATTCGACATCGTAGCGCTGCAGGAGGTATGCTGGAAGGGCTCCACGGTACGAACGTACCCAGATGGTCGTGCCATCTACCAGAGCTGCGGCAACACACACGAGCTTGGAACAGCTTTTATAGTGATGGGAAAGATGCAAAAGCGCGTTATCGGTTGGTGGCCGATCAACTCACGAATGTGCCGGTTGAGAATCAAGGGCCGGTTCTTCAACATCAGCATCATCAACGTGCACAGCCCTCACCTCGGAAGTACCGGTGACGACAAAGACGAATTTTACGCGCAGCTGGAGCGTGAATACGACCGTTGCCCAAAACATGATATCAAGATCGTCATCGGGGATTTCAATGCTCAGGTCGGCCAGGAGGAGGAATTTAAACCGACAATTGGAAGGTTCAGTGCACACCAGCTGACCAACGAAAACGGCCTCAGACTGATAGATTTCGCCGCCTCCAAACGAATGGCCGTACGTAGTACCTTTTTCCAGCACCGCCTCCCACACAAGTACACCTGGAGATCACCGTACCAAACTCAATCACAGATCGACCACGCCGGCACTTCTCGGACATCATCGACGTCAGATCCTGTCGGGGCGCCAACATCGAGTCGGACCATTATCTGGTGATGGTGAAGATGCGCCCAAAACTCTCCGTAGTGAACAACACGCGAAACCGGCGCCCGCCTCGGTTAAATATCGCGCGACTGAAGCAACCTGAGGTCGCGGCAGACTACGCGCAATCGGTCGAAGCAGCGCTGCCGGCAGAGGGCGAGCTTGATGAAGCCCCTCTCGAGGACTGTTGGGATACCATCAAAACAGCCATCAACAGTGCTGCGGAGAACGTCATCGGTTATGTGAAGCGATCTCGACGGAACGACTGGTTCGACGAGGAGTGTAGGAGGGTGATGGACGAAGAGAATGCCGCGCGGGCGGCAGTAGTGCAGAGAGGCACCCGTCGAAATGTGGAAAATCACCGACAGCGGAAGAGGCAGCGAGTCCGACTTTTCCAGGAGAAAAAGCGCCGCCTGGAGGAGGAGGAGCTCGAGGAGCTGGAGCAGCTGCATCGTTCCCAAGAAACACGAAAGTTCTATCAGAAACTCAACGCATCCCGCAAAGGCTTCGTGCCGCAAGCCGTAATGTGCCGGGATAAGGACGGGGGTATCCTGACGGACAATCGTGAGGTGATCAAAAGGTGGAAGCAGCACTTCGATGAACACCTGAACGGCGCACATGCAGGAGATCAAGACGGCGGGGGAAGGTACATCGCCGGCGTAGCCAACGACGAAGAGGAGCCACTCCCAACGATGAGTGAAGTTAAGGAAGCCATTCGCCAGCTGAATAGAAACAAGTCGGCTGGGAAGGATGGCATCGCAGCTGAACTCATCAAAATGGGCCCGGACAGGTTGGCCGATTGCCTATACCGGTTGATAATCCGGATCTGGGTCATAGAACAGCTACCGGAGGAGTGGAAGGAGGGGGTAATATGCCCCATCTACAAGAAGGGCGACAAATTGGACTGTGAGAACTACCGAGCGATCACTGTCCTCAATGCCGCCTACAAAGTGCTGTCCCGAATCCTACTCCACCGCCTAACGCCACAAGCAAACAGATTCGTGGGAAGTCATCAGGAGGGACGGTCAACGACGGACCAGATATTCACATTACGGCAAATCCTCCAAAAATGCCGGGAACACCAAGTCCCTACGCACCATCTATTCATCGACTTCAAAGCCGCATACGACACGATCGACCGTAACGAGCTATGGAAAATCATGGACGAGAACGGCTTTTCCGGGAAGCTGATCAGACTGATCAAGGCGACGATGGATGGAACGCAGTGCTGTGTGCGGATCTCGGGTGAATTGTCGAGTTCATTCGAATCGCGCAGGGGGCTTCGACAAGGTGATGGTCTATCCTGCATGATGTTCAACGTGGCGCTAGAAGGTGTTATTCGACGAGCGGTGGGCGAAATGCGGGGCACGATTTTCAACAGATCCAGTCAACTTATCTGCTTTGCCGATGACATTGATATAGTCGGCAAATCAACTGCGGCGGTGGAGGAGATCTACCGCAAACTGAAACGCGAAGCAGGAAGGATTGGGTTGATGATTAATACGTCCAAGACGAAGTATATGCTGGCCTGCGGATCCGAGACCGACCGAACCCGCTTGTCCAGTAATAACAAGGTCACGATCGACGGCGACGAGCTGGAGATAGTCGAAGACTTTGTCTATCTCGGCTCACTGGTGACCGCAGACAATGACACCAGCCGCGAGATCCGGAGGCGAATTATCAGCGGAAGTCGTGCCTACTATGGACTCCACAAGCAACTGCGGTCGAGAAGACTTAGCCCTCGCACGAAGTGTAACCTGTATATGACGCTTATTAGACCGGTTGTTCTCTACGGGCACGAGACATGGATATTGCTCGAGGAGGACCTGCGTACACTCGGAGTATTCGAGCGACGAGTGTTAAGAACCATCTTTGGCGGCGTACAGGAGAACGGAGTGTGGAGGCGAAGGATGAACCACGAGCTCGCGCGACTCTACGGCGAACCCAGTATCCAGAAGGTGGTGAAAGCTGGCCGGATACGCTGGGCGGGACATGTTGCGAGAATGCCGGACGACTGTCCTGCAAAACAGGTGTTCGCTACGAATCCGGTAGGAACAAGAAGAGCGGGGGCGCAACGAGCGAGGTGGTTAGACCAAGTGGAGCGTGATCTGGCGAACGTGGGGTGCCCGAGAAATTGGAGAACGGTTGCCATGGACCGAGTGAATTATAGGAATTATGTTCGTCAAGTTATGTCGTGAGACGGAATACCATGTAAATAAAATAAAATAAGTTGGGTGCTCCAGCGTGATAACGAAAGCTTTTCGTGGGAGTACGTTATCCTGCGTCAACATAGCCGCGCGGAATTCCTATTATGTGGTTGCAGGAGAATACATCCTCATAAGGGCGTACCGCATAATGGGTACGGCAGAGCCCTGCAATCTTTTAGAAAATTCAATATTACCCGCAGGAAAACAGGTATGAAGCCCCAAGCACCGACGATGTGCGTGCTTGACATAAATCCCGAGTCGATTGATGGTGATAGAGAAACAAGAGAGATGGAAATGATTACATTTACGGCTTATATTATTCCTTTGTGTGATATCCTATGTTCGTCTAAAACTTCCATCACTTTCGAAAATTTGATAATTTCTCAGGTATGAAGTTTTTCGAACGAACCGACCGCTTAAGCACTGCTTAGAGTCAGTTAAATACCCACAAGTAAAGTGGGACAACAGGAAGGCGTTAAAGGAAAAGCTTCAGACTATCATGCCAACCACTTTGGCAAACCAGCTGGTGCTGGACAAGTGACCTCCTGGCCAGTCTCTATCGCTGCTCTTAACAACATGAGGCAGGAGAGCAATTTTCAAGCAATATAAATTTTCGTGCACTTGGATTAACTGACCTTCCTGGCTGGGTGTTCTTAAAGTAGAGTGTTTTAAAGAAATACAAAACGAAAGGTAGACGTAAACATAGTGTATCCAAAACTGCTAGTACGGTTTATTAAACGTCATGAGAAAAATCGCGCTTGGATTATGCGGTCCTTTATAGTGGTAACAAAATTCCGATTTTATTTTGTAATAAAAAAATCGAGCCGAAATCGCAGTGTTATTTTCCGATAAACCGTGGAACGCAACGACTTGAAATTAATTGAAATTAATAAAGTGGCATCGGGAAATGTGGAACGTAGTTGAAGTTCATCTTTATTGGAAACTAAATCTTATTCAACTTCTAAGTGGGGGAAGCTCAACTGGCTTGGTTTGTGGACCCATTAAAGGTAAAAAAAATAAGACATCCGTTTGCGGATTATGCAGTTTTCGACAAAATACTGAATTCAAATTTCGTGTCGTATTCGCAGTTTTAATTTCCGACAAACCGTAGAGGTAACAATCACCTGACCGCGTCGGAAGCTCGCGCTGAAAGTACCTGTCCATGTCGGATGTTCTCGTTCCTCGAGCAGAAATTACGTCTGTTCCCAAGCAAGATCAACTTTCGTGCACTTGGATTTATTGATCTTCCTAGCCGGGGTTCTTCGAGGAGTGTGTTTTGAAGAAAAAAAAAACAAAACAAAAGTGAATTGGTCGATAAGTTCCCTCTTCCGCGATTCAAAGTTAAAAAAAAGGGTATCCAGAAGTGCTTATACGGATTATTAAGCTTCATGAGAAGAATCGCGCGTGGATTATGTGGCTCGCATGAGGGTGACAAAATACCGATTTCATTTGTCAAATCGTAGAAATAACGATCACTTGTCCGAGTCAGATGTTCTCGTACCTCGGGCTGGAATTAATAAAAAGGCATCAAAAAGTGTTAACCGTAGATGAATTCTAACCCTAAGTTATATGTAGAGAAAATTTGCTTTAAGTTCTTCTCAATTGGAAACAAAGCTTAATTCTCACTTCCAAATGGGAAGTAGGGCAGTTCGTAGTTAAATTTTTGTTTACCGTTTTTTAATAATCAGAAGTGCGGGTGGAAGTGATGAATCCAAATCTTCCCTTTACGGAAAGCGTTCTTACCGTTATCCTTTTATTTGGTTATAACCATTCCATGAATATAGCTGATTGGGTTGGTAAAAGGAAAAAAGAGAAGAAGTGAAACTTCTTAAGGGTCGTATCGTAACTTCTCATCTAACAAGTCAAACAGAACAAAAGAACGTCCAAACTAAATGTTAAATGTCTTTGCAATTATTGCTTCACAATGCATGGTTAATGAAAAATTAAATTCAATAAGAACGGAATAAGACGATGATAAGCGTCTCAACCAAACCAGTTTTGAAGAAATAACAGTACGCCGAAATGTCAGCTCATATACAAATACTGGAAGACGAAAACCGTAAACTTAAACAGAACCAGTCTTTTGTTAATGATGATTTTGAGGTGCGTAGCTCAGATTTTGATACCCAACAAGCAGCTTAAAATGCCAGGCGCATGCCTACATCGGTGCGTCCTGACGAGTCAAGGTTAATGACAACAGTAAATCAGTTGACTATAACATCGGCCACAATCCCAGAATATTCACCCTTGCCTGATGATGCTGTGATCCATCGCAATAATTATGAGAATTGGATGGAACTTTTGACGAATTACATGGACTTAGCGGGTGTCATCGATGAACCTACAAAATTCACCATTTTCAAGGTGAAAGCTGGTCAACGCTTACTGGAAATTTTTAAAAGCATATCATCTGACGCTCGAGCACCAGATCCGATACTGATATGATGCTTCACCGACGAGAATTGGCTACTATAGAGCAAAGTTCTAACGAATCCGACTTAGCGTTTGTTAACAGGTTGGCCGCAGTAGCTCGCCTGTGCGATTTCGAAGAGAAAGAGTTTGGAGAGATTATCTACACCAACTCTCTCTAGGACCATTCAGAGTGATTCTTGTTGATATGGATCAGCTGGATGTACTCAACAACGAGCGACAGCTCTACGAAAATTTGAGAGTGAACCCACCACGATTCGCCATACAAACTGACGCAACCGGAAGCATTATAAACAAGTTTAAGGAAATTAGCTCCGATAAGCGCATATTTTTGTACGCTTTGATGAAAAACGTGAAATTGGGCACAGCGCAAACCTTTGGGCAGATGGTGACTAATAGCCACACCTGGCAAAACACATTCACTTATTACATGGAAATAAAATTGCTGTTCCATAGTGAATATAATTACTTATCCCCGTTTTAAGGTAGTTTGATGAGATATACTTTTAACGTGGAATTACGTCTTACGGCAACACTGTAGGGGGTGCAAATTGAAATTCGCGAACGGATCTCGCGTCACGAAAAACACCTCTTTAACAGACATCTTTTTCATACATCATTTTGGGTCGACTATGTGTTGGTACATCAATACTAATAAAGCGTAAATAAAAATTGGTGAGCAAAACACCCGAGCGAAAAAAAACCAAACTGCACTAGTTAGATCCGATTTTATAAAAGAGCTATGGATGCGACGTCCCAGTTTGATTTGTCATTTCGTAGTCAAATAGTGTCAAAATTCGCCGCTTCAAGCCGACTTCTTTCCTGTTGCTGCTGCTTTAGGCCTTTCCTTAGATGTGCCGTGTTGCTGCTACCCAGCCCAGCCAATGCTCGCTTACTCGGGCCCCTACCCATGTTGCAGTGCAGCTAAGATTTTTCCTCAGCGGTGCGGCGTAGCGCGTGTTGTGAAATCGTGGATCTGGCTCTGCTGTCGCGGCTGTAATAAAGGCAAATACAACAAGACAATGATTCGCTTAGAGCTGCCTAAGGGAAGTTTCGTGCAAGTTCGGATGTTTCAATTGAAAGAGTTGGCACACCTTGAGATGGAACAATTCTATTGAACGTTCGTATCAGGACTTAGACTTCAAGAAGTGGCGAAGCAAATCCCCGTGAACATCAATTCACATTGGACGACACGGATTATCATGCGGTGTGTGCTGTTTTGGGCTGGAAGGCTAAATTAACGAAGAACGGTACGTATGTTAACGTCCTTAACGTGAACCGCCTGCTGGAGCACAAAATCGCAATAACGACCAACGAAAACTATCCACGCTCATGTCAATGCTCGATCTGCGAGGGTTTTCGGGAAACCAGCAGTATCGTTCCAATGAGTATCCTTTTGAAAAAGCCGAAACCTCAATTACAATATCAAAACAGGAAATTAAGCAGTACCTGGTTTTGAGTGATCGTGGCCATCCGAAGCTACCAGTAAGGTACTCCGGCGTGATAACGAAAGCCTTTCGTGGGAGTACGTTATCCTGCGTCAACATAGCCGTGCGGGATTCCTATTATGTGGTTGCAGGAGAATACATCCTCAGAAGAGCGTACTGCATAATGGGTACGGCAGAGCCCTGCAATCTTTTCAAAATTCAATATTACCCGCAGGAAAACAGGTATGAAGCCCCAAGCACCGACAATGTGCGTGCTCGGCATAAATCCCGAGTCGATTAAATAGTGCGCGCAAACGAATACAGTGCCGTGAAAAAAAAAAACGTTTGCAAAGCTTTGCGATTATTCGCTGAGCGAAGACAAGGAGGAGAAACAACGGATACTCTTCGATAATTCGCTTGCCGAAGAAATTGAGCGTATAGCTATTGAATTTCAACACGACTCAACGTTTAAAAACGATTCCATTATTTATGAGAATTCGCCTTTTTATCGCGATCTGATGGCTATTTTAAACGAGAAATTGGATGAAAATAATCAAATCACGGAAGAATTTGAATATTTTTGAAGCGATATTTGGCGATGTGGTCGGCAATATGCCACCGCCCCGCTCGGATTCGTTGAAAGATTGTGTCTTTGATTCCAACCACAGATTTTCCACAGCCGTTGTCAAAGGACTGTGGAGCCGGTACAAGAACGATGTCCTTACTTGAAAGGTAAGTGTTAAAGTATCAAAGGAATATAAGATTTTGCATGGATTGGCTTACAAATTGAACTTTCGCGTCCAGGTAAATATGGGCGGGATGCCACTGCCAGTTGATAGGACAATTCGCTTTTTAAAGGATCAGGCTCTCGGCGACATTGTTCGCTATCAATCTAAAGTTGGCAAGACGCTTCTGGCTGCCCATGTACCTAAGTCCATGACTGTATATGTGAATCCTGGACGAAGCGTCACCACACTCCTGAGCGAATTTACTGAACAACAATCCCGAGCAGCTAACGCTATTTGGAAGCGCTAGGGTCGACCAGAAGCATTCCCAACAACGTCTCAGGCAGGCAAGCAGCTGAGAATTCGGCGTCTCTTTGAACAAAAATGGGACGATCTATGCGAGGGTTCGGAAGATGATGCGGATACACACCGATCTTCTCATAACCACCAAGATCAATCGCCATTTTTTCTTAATATTTCTGATTTTCTATATATTTATCTTATCTCTACAAACCAATCGTTGCTTACTCTTCTCCAGAAGGTAATCGGCAAGATATCCAAAAGTTTAAGCTTTGTTGAATTACAATGATGTCCTTTTTTTCAGCAATCCAGCACTGGACAACTATTATCACTCTTTATGTAGTTCCAGATGTTCCCCTCGTTGGATAAATGAAATTCAAATTTCGTCCTGAAAAACAAAACACTTTTTGCAATTCGTTGTAAGTTGTGATAACTCTTTCATTCTCCTTCGTCAAGGACCAGATTACTCTCAAAGTATCGAGGTAAAATTCATTTAACTGAAGCCTCACCCTGTTATTAGAGAACAGTAAAATATTCGATTCGGTACCCTCAAGCTGGCAACCCCAATCATTCTGACAACATTGTATTTGAAGTGTGACCAATTCGGCTGCTCCTGCTTCGAGACTAGCTGTCAATTTGTTTTGAGCAAGATGGATCCCTCCAATCAAATCCAACCTCAAAAGTCGAACATATTTCAAAAGTCGAACATCTCGTAATTGACATCTTGTCTGATTGAATTTGCAAATACTTAGCTTGGGCGGCCCGGCTTTGTCTATAAAGTGCGACAACCTGTCCGTCCGTAAATCCGTTTACCAATTATAAAAGTCAAATCCCTGACACGTCCATATGGCGCCGATGAATACACGCAAAAACTGTATTCTATCTTTTGATTTTAATCTGATAGCTAGTTAGAACCAAAAGGTTCGTTTCAAAAATATAAAAAAAAAACCACTAAAATTTAACAAAAATAATAATTTGATGTTTTCGAGTGTACAGCAAACGTGTGTGTGTGTGTAGGCGTACAGGTGTATGTTTACGCGAAATGTGACACCCGCCTTGGTCCAGATTTCAAGTGTCCACTAATCCGATTGTGTGCTGCTAGAGTGAGTTGCTTCTCCCCGAAACGGGCGGGTTTGCCTTTTTGATGTCGCCAAATAAGCCGGAGCCCAATATCTGTCAACCGTATATTTTCGGATTCGGAGCTTGTCAAAATTCAACCGGTAACAATGAAACTGTTCGTCCGATACCCAATTTAAATGTTCCGCCAAAGGTATCAGCCAGCCACCCACCTGTTCGTCGTCGTCTCTCTTGGCCGGGAGCTATCGAATGTCCTCCGACTGGAGGAGAGATTTTGATTTACTCAGACAAGACGATATTGACACATCTCCGCGCCCCACTAGCTAGACAGCTTAGGACGGAGTTCTTGCGGTCGGGCCACTTTGGGATAATCCGTTTAATTTGATTTGTGGGTCAACTTGTGATGGAGTCAGGTGATGGAATTTAATATTATATTTCACTCATTAGCTACACCTCCTGGAGGTGTTGGGATACGTGACACTTTGATGATAATCTTTGTCTTCTAGATGTCTATTTATCTGTATCTGACTGATCATCGCGGTATTGAGAAGTTCAAGGTGAAATCGATCGTTGACATCAAAGCGGAAATGCTTAGGCAAATACTTAAAATTTGTATTCAATAGAAGCGACTTTCATCTAATACGTGCATCCCAATTTTCGGAAATTCTAATGAAAGGATTGTCGAAATAATAATTTGATTAAAAAAATTTTTGGTTCTTTTTTGTCGATAAGAAAAACTATTCTGTATTTTTTTTAACACGATAGTTGATCTGCGACTGATGAATGTAATGTAGAGGGAAGTATTCCTACATGCGCATATTGGGTAATATGCGCATACAGCCGATTGACGGTATGGCTGGAGATTCATCATATCTAATCAGTGCAGTTTGAGGGTAAAACGCTTGTAACACATGGCATGAAAAAAATAAATTGTTATATACAGTCGAAAAAATTCAAACAAGATTTTTGTCAGTTTTGTTAAAATTTATTGAACTCTAATTATCGTGCGTACAGATTCTGTGAACAACAATTTGAATGGGTTTTCTTTCTATTTCATCTGGAAATCAGATTTTTTTTTTTTTTATAATTCGTTTATTTGAAACGGCTCATACCGAAGGTTTTAAGGAGCCAAAGTCAGTTTTTTTTTGTATTTACAATTCATTGCTAAAAACTAGAATAGATATAGGGAAAATAGTAAAGGATTGGTTAGAGACGGAGGTTGATAGCTTTTAAGAAGAGGTAGATTTCAAACATGTAATCAAGGTCTATCGCAGCTAATACATCTCTTACTGGGGTGTAGGGTGGTTTCCCTCGGGCCCGAAGGGAGTCCAATAAATCCGCTCTGGCGGCTAGATGGACCTCACATGACCAAACGATATGCTCGATGTCGTGGTAACCTTGGCCACAGCCACACAAATTGCTGCCAGCAATATTTAAACGATAGAGTACCGCATCCATGGACATGAGACGAGAGAATATACGAATAAAATCCCGGCTCAGGTCCAACCTATTAAACCAGGGTTTGAGGCTTACCTTTGGAATAATCGAGTGGAGCCAGCGGCCCTTCTCATCTTCGTACCATTTGCGCTGCCAGTTGACGAGAGCGTTTCGACGAATCAAAAAATAGAACTCATTGAAGGCAATTTGACGCTGATAAATATCGCCTTCAGTTGCACCCACCTTCGCTAGTGAGTCTGCCTTCTCATTGCCCACTATTGAGCAATGTGAAGGAACCCAAACGAAGGTGATGCTAAAGCAGCGTCTTGATAAAGCACTCAACGTTATCCGTATCTTCTCAAGGAAGTACGGTGAGTGCTTTCTGGGCTTTATTGAACGAATAGCCTCAACTGAGCTGAGACTGTCCGTTACAATGAAATAGTGTTCAACGGTTCGCGTGGCTATGTTATCCAGTGCCCAATGAATGGCTGCTAATTCAGCGATATACACGGAGCATGGAGATTGCAGACTATAAGATGCACAGGATATTTGATTGAACACTCCAAACCCGGTACACTCGTTTATAAGAGATCCATCAGTAAAGTACATTTGTTCAGCATTGACGTGTCCATACTTTGCATAAAAAATCCTTGGAACAACGAAGGGACGGAGTTGTTCAGGGATCCCACGGATTTTCTGCTGCATGGACAAATCAAACTGGACAGAGGAGATGTCGTAGTCAGGGAGAAAAACACGGATGGAAGAATACGATGAAGGATTAACCTGCATAGACATGAATTCATGATATACAGCCCTATATCTTGTTTGAAAATTTTGCTCAAGGAGCTTCTCGAAATTTGCAATCACCAATGGGTTCATGACCTCACACCTGATGAGGAACCGGAGAGATAGTGAATAAAATCGATCTTTCAGTGGAAGTATACCTGCCAAAACTTCGAGACTAATGGTATGCGTTGAGGGCATACAACCCAATGCTGTTCGTAGACATCGATATTGAATACGCTCGAGTTTGATGAGGTGCGTTTTAGCAGTTGATTGGAAACAAAAACTGCCATATTCCATCACTGAGAGAATCGTTGTACGGTACAGTTTTATAAGATCTTCTGGATGGGCTCCCCACCAGGTGCCAGTGATTGATCGGAGAAAATTGATTCTTTGTTGGCATTTTCCTTTCAGATACTCAATATGGGCTCTCCAGGTACACTGTGAGTGATCGGTCTGCCTAGGAGTTGAAGCTTAGGTTGAGCAGGTCTACGTTTCTTAGAGAAAACAACCATCTCCGTTTTCTGAGAAGAAAACTCAATCCCAAGCCCCAAAGCCCAGGAAGACAATCGGTCTAAAGTATCTTGTAAAGGTCTGTGCAGATGAGACTCAGTAGATCCTGTGACAGACACCACTCCATCATCTGCAAGTTGTCTTAGAGTGCAGCCTTCAGAGACACAACTGTCGATGTCACTCACGTAAAAGTTGTACAAAAGTGGACTCAAACATGAACCCTGTGGGAGGCCCATGTAAGAGGTTCTGCTAATTGCAATATCTCCGTGAGCAAAGTCCAGATGTTTCTCACAAAGCAAGCTGTATAAGATGTTGTTCAATAGTGGAGGCAGACCTCGGAAGTGCAATTGGTCTGACAAAACCTCTATTGAGACTGCATCAAAAGCTCCCTTTATGTCTAGAAACACTGAAGCCATTTGCTCACGTTTCGCATACGCCATTTGTATCTCTGAAGACAGCAAAGCAAGACAATCGTTTGTCCCTTTGCCCCTTCGAAACCCATATTGAGTATCTGAAAGTAGGCCATTTGTTTCCACCCACTTATCCAATCGGAACAAAATCATTTTCTCCATCAATTTCCGTATACAAGACAACATCGCTATTGGACGGTACGAATTGGGATCAGAAGCTGGTTTTCCGGGCTTTTGGATAGCAATGACTCTCACTTGTCTCCACTCTTGGGGAACAATGTTGTGCTCCAAGAATTGATTAAATAAATTTAACAAGCGAAACTTTGCGGCATCCGGGAGGTTTTTCAACAAGTTAAATTTGATTTTATCAATTCCCGGAGCTGAATTGTTGCAAGAGAGGAGAGCAAGTGAGAATTCGACCATTGAAAAGCTGGAATCTAGATCACACCTATCTGGAGGCACATTCCGGATTATTTTTTGCGAAGGTGTAGAATCTGGACAGACTTCCCGTGCGAAGTTAAATATCCATCTATGTGAACATTCTTCACTTTCATTTGTAGATGATCGGTTACGCATGCTTCGTGCCACTCTCCACAAGGTACTCAAGGATGTTTCCCGTGATAAACCACCCACAAAGTTCCTCCAATACGCCTTTTTCTTCCCTTTGATCAAGTTTTTGAACTGATTTTCAAGGGAAACATACGTTTCAAAAAGGACGAGAGTTCCATGTTTTCGAAAATCTTTGAATGCTTTCGATTTCGATTCGATGTCTTTATAAAGCTTGGAACACTGCTGGTCCCACCAAGGATTAGGGGGCCTTCTAGGAACAGATGAATCTGGGATGGGTTTCGTTTGAGCACAAAGTGCACTTTCATATATCAAACTTGAAAGAAAGTGGTACTCCTCCAACGGAGGTAGAACATGCATAGTATCGATTGCTAGTATTATTTCGTCCGAGTACTTTTTCCAGTCGATGTGTCTTGTAAGGTCATATGTCATATTTATTGTGTTTGAAGAGCTGACCCCATTAGTGATAGTAATTTCGATAGGCAAGTGATCACTACCATTAGGATCATGGACACCCTTCCACTGGCAATCAAATGATAGGGAATTTGAGCAGAGTGAGAGGTCAATTGCGCTTTGTCTTGCAGGAGGTTTAGGTACCCGTGTTTTTTACCCGCGTTCAAAATTGTTAAATTGAAACTGTCACAAATGTCAAAGATAAGAGTAGAACGACTATCGTCGATTTGTTCTCCCCAGACAGTTCCATGCGAATTGAAGTCCCCCAGGATCAACCTTGGCTCGGGGAGCACTGAGCACAGGTCCTCCAGGTGACTTCGATCCACTGCAACTCTCTGAGGCCGATACAAACTGACAACACATAAGTCCTTACCTCTTATAGTTGTATGACAAGCAACAGCTTCAATTCCGCCCGATAAAGGAAGGTGAATTCTATAAAAAGAGTGGCACTTATTGATCCCCAAAAGCACCCCTCCATAAGAATCGTTACGATCCAGACGGATAATATTAAAATTGTGGAATGAGATGTTTGATTGAGAAGATAACTAAGTTTCGGACAATGCAAAAATATCACAGTTTGTTTTATGAAGTAAATGGTTGACCACATCCAGTTTAGGAATGAGACTACGACAATTCCACTGTATAACAGTGATATCTCCGACCTCTCGGCGTAAATTAGCCATCGAGAGAGATAAACACTGAAAGAAGGGTCCAAGTTTGCATCAATTGCTCAAAAAATGTCTTTACAATAGGAAGCATTGCTGTAATATTGCTTCTAATGGAGTCCGATGCATCAAAAAACGAAAGCAGTCCATTCACAATATCGGACAGCTTGAAAAGTCCCATTTGGACAGTCACCGCAGAAGAGCTAGTGTTAGGCGTTGGGTATTTTAATGTTCCTGCGACTGCAGGATCATTGGAAGATGTAGTTTTCCCGCGAAAACCAGGCGGGATTCGGTTCTCCTTATCCACTGAAGATTTCTTACCACTGCTGATTGATGAACTGATTAGGGGGACCTTTTTAGGAATTTTAGGAGAAGTTACCTTTGAACGCTTCCGGGAGCTCCCTAACAAGAATGATGGCTGTTCTTCATCAGTTGTATCTGTGGCACCGTCGTCAACCGGCAGTACAGAAAAAACATTGTTTGAGAGAGATTCTACCGGAGGAGATGTGCTTTTCAGAACTGCGGCATAGGAGCGTTTAGATCTTTCTATTAACGAACGCCTCTGTTTTATCCAACTGTTTTTAAATGCATCACAAGAAGATAAATCATGGGGAGAACCTCCGCAATATACACATTTGTGAACTGTTGCGGAGCACGCTCCCTCCCCATGATTTTCACCACAACGAGAACAACGAGGTTTACTACAACAGTGGGAGGCAGTATGTCCTATTTTGACGCATTTGTCGCAATTCATAGGACGAGGCACGAACAGCCTAACTGGAAGCCTTAGCATGTCATCAATGAGGACATAATGAGGGAGTGCTGTACCCTCAAATGTTACCCGAAATGAGGCTGACGGCGAATATTTTTTAACGCCAGCAACGACGGAGGCAGTCACGAGTTGGCGGCAGTCCAAGATTTTGACCTCAGTCGAGTCGAGGCTCCTGAATCTGCCCACGCCGTGGGCTTTAACATATTCTGCTGTCAGACTCATTTCGGATATCACTCCCTCAATTTCCACCTCTCGAGATGGAACAAAAACTCGATATTCCAAGTTGAAATGATTGCTGGCAACAATTTCGTTGGCTGCTTTCAGGCTAGCCACGACAACCCGCAATTTGTTAGGTCTTACCTTTGTAACGCTGGTTACAGAGGACCACTTAGCCAGAGTCTTCGTAATTTGAATAACGTTGAGCGGTTTTCCGTTAGGTTTAGGCCGGCAAAAAACCACCCACGGACCAGCAAAAGTCGAACTAGCCGAATAAACCTTGATTCGGGGGGTCGTAGTTTCTGTGGGTGATGGCGAGAGATCTTCTTTTGTAAATGTATGAGCACCTGAAGGGCCCGCTTCATCAACTGAGATGTTGTTCTCAGTGGAAAAGCTAGGGTCCTCCAGGTGCTCAACATTTTCATAGAGCATGCCCGCATCATCCATAGGAACTGCGGGGTACTCCCCCCCACCTTCGCTCATATTTTATTACTCCCGTAATGAAAATATGAACGAAGTACACTTATCAAAATGCGAAGAAAAAAAAATAAAGAGAAAAGATAGCTGAAGCTAGTACTAGGTTAGAATAGAAAAAAGGGAAAATGAAAAAAAAAAAAAAGTAAATACAAATCTTTTTGTTGTTGTTTCAAACGAGTCCAGTAGTGATGAAGTTGGTGAGGCTTTGTTTTGTAGCCACCCTCCTTTCGTGTAGCTCGGCTCGATTTCGTTGTGGCAGCTGATCTGATGACCTTGAGTTCACCACGTGGTTTGGTCGAAAAGGTTTCTCTTCCAAGGTCAACTGGCTGTCGTGTTGAGATTCCTCCTGGTCCCCGGCGACGGCACACCTACTCCGGATTGGCGGGTTACCAATTGGATCCCAGAACTCCTTAACGGCGTATACAAGGTCAGTTGTATCGGGCTGGAAACACGACGTGAATACACGAAACCACAATCTATTGTTTTACTATAGAGCAACAAAACAATGCGACTGCACGGTACAAAGATAACGGTTGGAATGAAATCAGAAATTCAACAAATTGAAGCTTTTGGCAAAGTTGTAAATGGTAAGATATTGGAATAAGAGACAGGTTCTGAATACCCATACACGGTGTGCCAAAATACGTTATTAAAAAAAATGACCACCAAAACGGCACTCGGTATTCGAACGATCCTGGCATCCATCCTGAAAATTTGAAAATGTTTCATCGGGCTTTTTTGAAATCATGGGGTTTTTCGACCTTTTGTTCTATGATCATGGATTTTTCTGCCTACATATTTTATGACAATCACCCAGTTCAATGACTTTATAGAAAATTTCATGACCGACAATTTTGTCGAAGAATGGAAAAAGATTTGAGTTGATCCTGAAAAGTTATTGGCAAATTTCTAAAACTTTATTAGACTGATTGAAATTATTCCATGTTTCTTAAGATTGTTTTTTCAATTCAGCTTCACTAAAAAGCGAATATTCTCATATTTTTCTTCCAGTTTTGGGACAAAAGCAAGAATTAAAAGCCTAATAGTTGATTAAATAATTTGACGTTATTATATTATAAGCCTAATGTTCATAACTATTTCTAAAATACCTTCGAACACCGCCATTCTTGAAACGTTCAGCTTTGGACTGCTGTCCCAGTGAAATCACCTACAAAGTAATTTTAAAAGAACCACCCCCACCGTCCATTCCAAATTTAAAAATTAGTTCTTCATCAGTCATATTTCGCGAGTCTCGAATCTTTTGAATTAATTTGACGCTTTCGTTTCCTCCCATATCACCCAACTTCTTGATTTCGTAGAAATCCTTTAATTACCGGTTATATGAGCATAACTTTTTTTTTTAAGATTAGGCTCAAAATTTATACCCATTTTAAAGAAGTTTCGTGTAATACTAAGGGTTTTCCTCACGCTTAAGTTGTTGTCAACTTTCATTTCGAACACACAGATATAGGAGCAGTTGGTTTCAAAGAGCTGTGAAGGGAAAAAAAATGGTACAAAAAATATTTTTAAAGTTTACCTACTTAACCATTTACCTATTTTTATTGAGCAGTGATGGTTTTCTCTTCTGTTTCTGAGTTGAATTTCCGATTTTCCTGTCTCAGCCATTTTTTGGTGCAGAAAGTGCGACACAATAGCTTCACCAGAATTTGAAGTGGAAGAATGCTCATGTAACAAGTCATTCAAATTTGCGACACGTTCGGATACAGCACAGGAATGTTTCTTTCCTTTGTGGATTTCGGATAAGCAGTCATTGCACCTGCGCGTAAACTCCTTTGGTTTACTTTCAAAAGATCTTGGGCGTCCTCGTTTCAGCTTTTTATTTTGTATCTTGCCGAACGTTGTCTGAGCGGCTTTGCATATTTCGCAGCAACACCTTTGGTTTGCTTTGGTTATGGCAGGTCTTCTATGTAAATATGTATGCACTGATATTTTTCGTTCAAAATTGCCTGCAGCGTATTGATTGCAGACAACTCGACAAGTATTGCAAAGAACGTCAGGGTAATATGCTTCACGACTTTTGAAACGAGTTATTAAGTTAGCACTGATGACGTCCTTTTGACTTTCTGTTATCTTTCGCATACAACTTTGTTTCGAAAAGCATAATGCACATACGACGTGGTGATTAACGTTTATTTATTTTATTTACATAGTATTCCGTCTCACGACATAATTTGACGAACATAATTCCTAAAATTCACTCGGTCCATGGCAACCGTTCTCCAATTCCTCGGGCACCCCACGTTCGCCAGATCACGCTCCACTTGGTCTAACCACCTCGCTCGTTGCGCCCCCGCTCGTCTTGTTCCTACCGTATTCGTAGCGAACACCTGTTTTGCAGGACAGTCATTCTCGCAACATGTCCCGCCCAGCGTATCCGGCCAGCTTTCACAACCTTCTGGATACTGGGTGGTGGGCGGTGATTAACGTTCTGTGATCTATATAAAGTTTGTGAACATATTTTCACTTGATGCGTCTTCCGATGAGATCCAAAAAAAGCACTTTCAAACATGTCAGGCACCAGTTTCTAGTACCTATGACAACAACAAAAATAGTACTAACCCAGCTGTCAAAAACTGTTCTCTTGTTAAACTCACGAAGGTATCTGTGACAGTAGAAGCTTGCTCGAATGACGATTATTACCCATACATTTACTATTACATACACATTTGTGCTGAAAATTCTATCCCAAACAACTTTACCGAAGACCCAAAAACGATTCAAACTACGCCTGGAGAGATATTCGCTTTATAGTGAAGCGGAATTGAAAAAAAAACTTAAGAAACATGGAAAAATTCCAAACGTCTAATAAAGTTTTAAAAAATTGCCAAATACTACATGAAGGATTAATAACCGTAAATTGTGTTTGTAGATTTAGTTTATCGGCCTAGCGGTGAAAAGTGATGTCCTTTTTAGTAGGGACATCTAAAGATTATGATTTTTTTTACATAGGTGGATAGAAGAAAATTTGTACTTTTGTAGAAAAGAGGAGTGCTTATTATGCCCTGGGTGCTCGTTATGCCCTTATCTCCCCTATCTGACAAAGAGAATTATAAATGTTTGTCTTCTACCGTAGAGTCATTGCATACTTTAAGGCGCAATTTTCCAGTTTTTAATTAAATAAAGTATTTTTAGTCCTGTTTAACAAATTATTACACGATAAACATTAACTATTGGTCAGATGTTAGTAATTCATGATTACCAATGATCACGATCCATTAAGATTAAAAATACATCTTTTTGGACTCTAGCGATCAATTGTACCCATAACATACATTTTGGAAAACTTCTTGCTAAAAAAAATGAGAGTGGTAAATTGCTTTGAAAATATGGCATTATAAAGTTCATTTTATACTCGAACGATTGATATACACTGAGGTTTTTTTACGCGATATTTCGTTCCGCGTAAAAAACACCGCGTTAATTCGAAAATCCGCGTAAAAAAAACCGCGTTAATTCGAAAAGCCGCGTAAAAAACCGCGTTAATTCGAAAATCCGCGTAAAAAAAACCTCGTTAATTCGAAAATGCACGTAAAAAACCCCGAAATTCGAAAATCTACGTAAAAAATTCATTTTAATTAAAAAATTCGCGCAAAAATGCACGTTACTTAAAAAATGCGTTAGAACCATGATTATTTAAAAATTTGCGTACAATGATAGTTTATTTTTAAGATAAAAAACAAAATCAATTAGATTAATAGAATAGTAGAATATAGTGAGGCTTATTTGACAGTGTGGAATTCAGATCGTTTCATGTCTCATGTCTCAGGTCTCGTGTTCCATTTCTCAGGTCTTAGGTCTCATGTCTCAGGTCTCATGTCTCAGGTCTCATGTCTCAGGTCTCATGTTCCATGTCTCAGGTCTCAGGTCTCATGTCTCATGTCTCAGGTCTCATGTCTCAGGTCTCAGGTCTCAGGTCTCATGTCTCAGGTCTCATGTCTCAGGTTTTAGGTCTCAGGTCTCATGTCTCAGGTCTCATGTCTCAGGTCTCATGTCTCATGTCTCATGTTTCATGTCTCAGGTTTTAGGTCTCAGGTCTCATGTCTCATGTCTCAGGTCTCAGGTCTCATGTCTCATGTCTCAGGTCTCATGTCTCATGTCTCATGGCTCATGTCTCATGTCTCATGTCTTAGGTCTCATATCCAGGGAAACAAATCGAACCGATCTGATAATGATAACTGGTTTATCACTTGTGTAACACTTAGCGATAAATTTTAAAAACTGATGACTTCTCATCCCTTTCCAATGCCGATCAGGATAACTCGTTCGAACTTTGCTCTAGTGGGCATCAGATTTCTTGATGTGCGCCCCGTGCAATTGTTGGTGTTTTTGCTGGTGCGTCAATTTTTGATGGTGCGACCCGACCCGTGCTCGGGTCGGCCCGGCACCTTGTGTGTCATAAGCAATTGTTGGTATTTTTTGTTGGTGCGTCTACCGATCGGGTCGGTCCGGCCCGGCACCTTGTGCGTCATCAAGCAATTGTTGGTATTTTTGGTATTTTTTGTTGGTGCGTTTACCAGTCGGGTCGGCCCGGCACCTTGTGCATCAAGCAATTGTTGGTGTCCTCCTTGGGTGCCAGCAAATTGTTGTTGCTTATCCTTAACGTTACAAGAGACGATAAATTTGAATCGGAAAGCACAACTTATCGGGAGCAAAATTGAAATTGATAAGTGCTAGGTATAGTGTTCTTGAGGATGAAAATCTCTCTCACGGGTGTTTTGATCGGCAAATTCTATCGGAGGATAACGATTTTTGGATTCCCTGCTCATATCTCAGGTCTCATGTCTCAGGTCTCATGTCTTAGGTCTTATGTCTCATGTCTTAGGTCTCAGGTCTCAAGTCTCAGGTCTCAGGTCACAGATCTCATGTATCACGTTCTTAGTCTCAGAGCTAAGATTTTCCCAACTACAAAAAGATTCTAAATATTTTCCTTTGAAAAAGTCTTAGAATAATTCTCTGAAAAACCGCGTTAATTCGAAAATCCGCGTTGATTCGAAAATCCACGTAAAAAAACCGCGTTAATTCGAATATCCGCGTAAAAAGAGCCGCGTAAAAAAAACCGTTTAAAAAAAACCGCGTAAAAAAAAACCTCAGTGTATTGGAATAAATATATTTTAATAATTTTCATGTGAGAAACATTTTAAAGTGATAAAAAAGATCTTTAAATCACATGTAGTAAAAATTAAGATAACAGCATTGTTGTTTTGTTCTGTTTCTCACATTTGATTTTTGTAAGATATTCCTGTTTCGAGATATAGCGAAGAAATCAAGTATCCCCCGCGTCGCGAATGCCATAAAGATGGTAAAACGACTATAATCGAAACAAAACAAAAAAAGTATCCCCCGGGATCAAGTATCCTCATTCTCCCGTAACCTCTGTTACTTTTTTTTTTGAAAATCTCTCCAAATGGTTTGATTTGATGTCAAATCGGTCGTTCAAGCGGGCATTGAATCAAAGTAAGTTCACCAAGGCTTTTTTTTCGTTTTCGACTTGACGACAGCCAAATTCATCCAGGCTCTTCGTCGCTTCGTGTCCCGCCGAGGTCCACAATCAGACGTCTACAGCGACAACGGGAGAAACTTCCTTAATGCCAGTTTCAGTGTGGTTGGTAAGCTAAAGTGAAACACGTTAGTCCTCGCTACTGGTCTGAACAAGAATGCCCTTTTCCTAGCCTACTGTTGTATTGCATAATGGGCGATGGAAGCGAAAAGTTATTCTTTCTCTCCTTAAGAAAAACGCCTTTAGAATTGTCAAAAGTTTGGTGAAATTATAGCTGCATCCCACTTGCACTAATGCAAAACCATCACCCAAATTCGTCAGCGCTTCCATCGCCTATTGCATGTGTGCAGCAGTCAAGGTGTATTGAGGAGCTAGGTAAGACCAATCTAGGACAAGAAAATATAATGAAAGGTGATACAAAAAGCTTCGATACTACACCAGTAATGAATTGCGCAAATTTCTGTGCTCGTCCGACCACGCACAAGGAGTTGCTACTGAATGCTCCGATTCCAACATTTTGATCCACCACGAGCATCTAATTTCGGTGGATTATGGGAATCCGCAATAAATTCCGCCCAAAAACATTTCCTTCGAGTCGTCCGTTGGCTTACGACGACATGGACTCATTACTGTGCGAGATAGAGTGCTGCTTCAATTCGCGCCCGATTACTCCACTGAGCGACGATCCGAATGATTTCGAGCCGGGCATTTTCTGGTGGGTACGTCCTTGATATCCGTCCCAGATGAGAACTTGAATGACATCCCCTCGAATTATCTTCGGAAGTGGCAGCAAACTCAAAAGCTACTGCAAGACATGTGGCGTCGATAGCATCTGGAATATTTGTCATCATTAGCACAAAGATCAAAGTGGTTCAACTCACCTGTTACACTGAAGGAGAACCAGCTCGTCCTTCTCAAGGAGGATGGGATTCCACCAAACCGCTGGCCAACTGCCAGAATCTCCAAATTGCATTCAGAGACTGATGGCATCACGAGAGTCGTCATTCTGCAGACCCCGTAAGGCTCTTGTACCCGTTCGGTGGCGAAAGTTTGCCCTTTGCCCATTGCATCATCGGCGGAGGAGATTAAAAAACCGCTCGCCGCTGACCAGTAAGCAGCAGACAAAATTTGCTGCCCTTCGACACCTGCAATCATCCACCGTTCCTGCCCAAATTATCATCTCAACACTTTCACTTCACATCGGCGCTGGATTTGTTTCCTGTTGCCGATTGCATCACTACAAGAGGATCAAAAACACTACCGGCGTTGACCAATCAGCGACAGAAACAGATTGTCATCACACGGCCAAAACACTTCTGACCACTTCCGGCGGATCCAGTTTATTGAACCATACAAGGCACTGTTTATTTTGGATCAGAGCACTTTCCCTTCTTCGGTAAACAAACAACATACAGTAGCCAACCTCCAAGCAGGTTTTGAGGTCGTAATTTCCAGGTACGACGAGGTTTTCGTTTCGAGGTCCAATTTCGCCCGTGTCAGCATGAATCCTACCATGCATGCAAGATCCAGCAGTGTTCTGACGTCGAATGGTCCAGGTCCAACGTTTTTTTTTTTAATTTTCCAAGGTCTAATTTCACCTGGGCCTGGTGAGTCCCTATCCAAGAATCCTAATTCCTCTTGAAAGTGCTACCGGATCTTCCAATTCCAGGCAAAACGCAACGACACCGACCGACGAGACGAATCAAAACAACACTGCGACCGACGAAACGAAAACGCGAGGAGCCGGCTCGAATGTAAACAACATCTTCACGCTGCTAGTGGAAAGATCATCTGTTCTCGAGTTTTCAACCAGTTGGATGCTGTCAGAAATACGTTCGATGCACCCGCAAAAAATCCTGCACGAATATAGTGGCGTGATCTGGTCCTGAGGAACCGAAGCAGTCCAGCGAATTTGCAACGTTTTACCACTGAGGCATGCTGTCAAATCGAAAGCGTTAGCAGCAGTGAACTGCCCGATCACGAGCCAGAGCAGTACTGCGCACGGTCAAGTCCAACTGTTGGCAAAAATTCACCGAGGAAATCCACCTGAACACCCCTACAAAAGTGCTTTGGAATAAGATTAAAGTTCTCAACCGAGAAAACCGCAAAAATTTCTTCCACCTCCTCCTAAACCAACAATACACAAATGACCCCTCTGCCCTTGCTGAATCCTTCTGCGACCACTTTACATCAATGTCCTCCAACACCCCACTGCTTCCTTTCCCAACAGACCAAATCCAAAACCAGAGTGACTACAACAGGAACTTGACGAGCTAAATTTTGCGCTTAGAAAGGTCAAAGGCCTTTCCGCAATACTACTCAAAAACCGGAAAAGCAACGTTACTCCAAATGTATAATTAAATCTGATCAAACGGCTCGCTTCCACAATGTTGGAAACTGGATCTGATCATCCTCATCGCAAAACCCAATAAAAACCCCCACCTCCTCGTCAACTACAGACCGTTACATAACGTTACTGGACTGCACCGGCAAGATACTGAAACGGATGGTAAACCGCCGACTGCACGCCATCCTTGAAAGAGAACAGCTGTTGGACTGCCGACAGTTTGCCTTTCGGAACGGACTACTTTGAGGAGCTAGTCTTTGCTCGACCCACCAACTCAAAAACAACATTACACAGAATGCCTCTCCCTAGACTAGTCTAAGGCTTTTTCCATCTTAAACCAGCTCAATAAATGGGGTATTGGTGGTCGTATGCTGCGCTACATTACCGACTTCCTTCATGAAAGAAATATGCAGGTTCTAATAAATGGAACACGCTCCCACACACGACCCATCAACGGAGGAGTACCGCAAGGCTCAGTAATCGCACCAACCCTATTCCTAGTAGCAATCAATTCCATCTTTAACAAACTGCCAAATGACATCAAAACGCTCGTATACGCAGACGATATCCTCTTGATGTCATCCTCAGTTTACTCCAAAACCACAAGAAAGAGACTTTAAAATGCGTTAAACGTGATAACAAACTGGGCCTCTACCGTCGGTTTTCAGTTCTCGCCAAACAAATCCTGCCTCATTCACATCGGCCCAAACTGGAGAAGGCTTGGGAACTCCCCAGCCTTACTCTGAACAACCAAACAATCTCCATGACTCGCCACACCCGTCTGCTTATGGTTGGATGATCGCCTCAACTTGAAATACCACTTGGATCAAATAAGAAAATAGGCCAATAGCAAAATATCCATTCTACAAATCTTAGCCAACAAAACCAGCTACGCCCATAGGGATTCTCTTTTTCCGATTTCTCCACTGCTGGTTCTTACCATCCATTCTCCACGGCTTAGGTCTACTTAGCCGCGCAGAAGTACAGACAGTAATTGTCAAACTGGAGCCTCTGTACAACTCACCAACCTAACACAGTCAACTTTAGCGACTCGGCCAGTGTGCTCACAGCCCTGGCCCACGGCAATACCAAACACTCAAATATCAACAATAATAATCCACAAACACATCACACAATGCTGTTTACCGGGACACGTCGGAATCCCCGGCAATGAAGCAGCGAACAAACTCGCTGCATCAGCAACATTATTCGATCCACCCCCGTTAGCTATCCCTCAGCAAGACGCATCTCTTCACATCAAAAACGCCCTCCAAGTGGCATGAGACCTAGAATGGGACTCGACATCAAGCAAAACTGAGGGAAATCAAAAACGCAACAAACAAATGGACCGACAGACCCAATCCGACTGAAAGAAGAGTCCTCACCCGCCTCCGCGTCGGTCACACTCGACTCACCCATGGACCACCTGCCCAAGCTGCGACACAGCAATAACAATGAAACATATCGACAATCCAGTGAATGTACCAGCAACTGAACGATGTAAGCTGAGTTGTAATTCAAATAAAAATCCTTTAACTAACTCTGTTCCTCTGTAGACGTTCGGAGTCCCCCACGAACTTAACAACAAAGTCCACCCGTTGATGATAGCTCCAAATAAACGGAGTAAATACCAAGCCAGACTTGGACAAGTCGAAGTCAACGGCACGAGTCGACGTATTCTATTTTCAGCGCAGTAAGTGTAGTTCCGGTTACACCAAGAAGATCGGTTTCTGGTGCTGCTGCAGCCACCGTTTCGGCATCGGCATCCGAGGATGAGTGCCACTTTTTCGGCTTCAGCATGGCCTTAGGGCTTAGATGTGTAAGAGTAAAGTATAAGATTTTGTATCGAATGTTCCGATCGAATAATGTTTGTTTAAGCTGTTAAAATTCGTATTTTTACGACGTTTTTTTGTTAACTTTCAATATCAATTGAATGTAAATAATTTTATGTGCTTATCGTCTCTCTTAGGGGCCATTCAAATATTACGTAATGCAATTCTCGAGATTTAACAACACCCCCTCCCTCCCCTTACTTAACAGATTTTTTTATTCAAAATCCACGGACCGTAACAACTGTTATACTACATACCCATCATTTCTATAAAAATAAAATATTATAACGCAAATAATGTTTAGTCAGTCACGAGAAATGACATGGATTTCGAAGAAATGAATACTTACACCTAACTTGTGGAGTTTTCAAAATTGTATTTCAACAGAATCATATAACCCGCTGATAGTAATTGTTATCATATTGAAGACAAGGTTCTTAGATACACGAGGTTTTCCGACTTTCACAGTAAGAAGGCGAGGAGTGAGCGGGGCTCTCAATGAGTTTGTTTATTTTTTGCTCAGCTTTTCTGTGGTTTGCTGGTAAACAAACTTCATGAGATCCGCATAGTTGAATAGCCAAAATGGCTGAATCGAGAATTCGATATTCGGTAACACCTCCTGTGTATGTACCTTGTATGTTATATAGATATATGAAGATTATATCTATATAACATACAAGGAATATTTTAATATTCCTTGTAAAACACAGTAAATTTGTGCTTCGATTTCCAGCAAAACAAATTGCAGCAAACCAGCTGCGTACGCTGAAACAAGGTGACTCTAATTCACTAATTTTGGTTAGATCAATATAAGGGGCCGTTCAGATACCACGTGGACAGAAAAATTAGATTTTTGACCCCCTCCTCCCCCTCCGTGGACAAGCGTGGACATTTGGCAAACCCCTACCCTCCTCCCCGAATGTCCACGTGGACAGATTTGAAATTGTTTTTTTTAAATACCTCTACCTTGACTGTTTGAAAACACCACTTTTTGCCTTTTTGTTATTGGCATAGCTGATTTTGAAAAAACTGAATAATAATTTCCTGATATAAAATAATTTTAAAAATTTTAAATTTCTAATTTATCATATTTATCACTTGTAGGCCTCCTAATTGTTCAAACTTAAACTGGAAAGCTTTGCAATTTTAAGATTTTGATTTAAACATCTTAATATTTATTCACCTTTAGAAAATATTTTGAAAGTAAGTATGTCCACGTGGACATGCTCAAAACCCCTACCCCCCTCTCCGTGGACAAGCGTGGACATTTCCATACCCCCCTCCCTCCCTGCTAAGTTGTACACGTGGTATGTGGATGGCCCCTACACAGTAAAATTACGCCTCGGTTTCCAGCAAAAAAAAATTGCTGGAAACGTTCAGCAATCCAAAATTTTGCTGGGAACCAGCAATCGGTTTTCTGATTGCTGGATTTTTCAGTATTCGGTTGGGTTCTTGTCAGTTTTGCTGAAAAATCAGCAATGGGGTTTCAAATTGCTGGACTTTCCAGCAATTGGTCTAGTTTGCTGGAAAATCAGTAATCGAGTTGTCAAATTGGAGTCTATTTGTTCTCGTGAGCTAAAGCAAGGTGAGATTTTTTTATACGAATTTTTGTTAGATAAATATAATTATTTTTATTTTTCTCTATATTCAAGCAACCAGGCATCAAGTCAAGGGTGAGTTTTTTTGGACAGGTAGATATTCCATAAAAGATATACTAATCAAAATCATTTTTACAGGTGGCGGATGATCAACACGTTGGCACAAAGCTGCCGTTCCATAGCCGGTGTTAGAAAGTACTAAAAACATTGTATTTCTGGGGAATAAATAAATCTCTTATTAAAAATAGGAGAAAATAATTATTGCTAATAATATGCACAGCCAATATTAAAAATTTCATTTAGAATTGAAATATAAATATGATACTAAATACAGCCGGTTTTGTTGAAAGAAAATGCTGGTTTCCAGCAATCTGGATTGCGGATTTTCCAGCAATTTCAATTGCTGGAAATTAGCATTAACGTTTGCTGTTTTTTCCAGCAATTCAAATTGCTGAAAAATTTGCTGGAAAGTCAGCGGGACAAAAACTAGCAAAATTTTGCTGGTTTCCAGCAAAAAAAAATTGCTGTGTAAGGTACACCGAGGTAAGTGGAGACGCGGGGTAAGTGGGGACGGTGCCTATGGTAGAGATAGGCGATTAATAATAAAGAAAATAAAACTGAAATTAAACATAGCACAATAAGACTATGAAGTAGAAGTCATTCGAAAACCCACTAAAATAACACAGATTTATGGCTATATCTCCTTCGTTTGCTTGAATAACTATGTAAATGTTAGTAATTTACAACCCTGTTAATTTGGGATTTACCTAAATGAACAATTCATCACAAAACAAACATTGATTTAAGTGTGATTTTGGAGAAAAGTTTAATTTTGGGTATAAAATTCTTCAAAAGTTGGTTGGTTTCGCAAGAGCTCTGAGATGGTGTTCACTATCACGGACATCTCTTCGATAGTTCATGTCAGAGCACACCTTGGAAGATATTCTTGTGACGGTTGATTATAACCAGTGATAAATTGAATAAAGATGCAGACGCAGACGAAGAAGGAAGCCCCGGGTCCCTCTGCCAAAAGGGATAATCCAACCACCATCACCACAACCAAGAAGAAGGAAGCGCCGGGTCGAAGCAGCGGTTCGAAAATCGAACCAAAACCGACAGCTTTGAAGACGGTGGTCCCCCGCAAGCTGGTCGAGGTCACCTTATTCGGACACCAGGACGACGCAGAACGTTGCGATAATGGTTCAGCAGTTTTCACTGCTGCCATTAAATCAAACAAAGAGATTTATCTTGAATTGGCTAAGCAATTGTTACTTAAACGAAATCACCAGGTTACGACACCTATTAAAACAATACTGTCAACTATTACCAGTTACTAAAACTTACCTTTAAAATTTTTGTTAAAATTCGTCCTCAAGCTGTTGGCAACGCGTCTATACCACGCAACTTTTTTCACTTGATTGATTCAACGGTTTTTCTTGTATAGCATACACGCTGAAACTTTTCAATGCGAAACTGAGTTTCCTGGTTACTCAAAATGTTGTATTCCTAATTACTCAAAGTTTGGAGAACTGAATTTTCAGTAATACATGCATAG
This sequence comes from Uranotaenia lowii, assembly GCF_029784155.1. NCBI lineage: Eukaryota > Metazoa > Arthropoda > Insecta > Diptera > Culicidae > Uranotaenia > Uranotaenia lowii. Next base: position 82,846,685 of record NC_073691.1, read on the forward strand.
TGAAATGAAAAGTCATTATCTATATATATAAAAAGCTATTTATGTTTATTTATCCACGATTTACTCAGCCGTTTGAAAACCTTGAGAGCTGAAATTCGGTATGAGATTTTGTTATGCAAGGAATGATGAAAAATGTGCTCGATGAAAAAAAAATTGTCGATAGATTTTTTCAAATGAATCCTCTATATAATATTTGAGTTGCTGATTTCTCCAAACTCAGCATAATTCAAGATGTCTCACCTATACCAAATTGTTCGTCATAATTCATACAACAATGCTGATATAGTGGCTACGAGTTTATCTCTGGATTTTCGAACGAATGTGTTCGGTGAAAAAAAAATTTGTTTTTCGGTTTTAAATGTTATTTTCAATGTTATACAGTACTGGATTATGCTTAAAGTATTTTTTTTTAAGTTTAAGACCGTACGCAGTAGAGGATTTAGAAATGTTTTCTTTTAATACTGAAAAAAAATCTAAGTTCACACTTCACGCTTATTATCATCATAATTTATTTGAAACCTTTTAACCATCCGGGTCATTCGGGTCTAGCATTAAATATATGTTTTATCAATTTTTATTGATATCCTTGCTGTTTTCCTACAATACTAATTACTTTTTGGGACTCCATTTTTGCAGGCTGTTGTTTTAAACAAAATACATTCATTTACCAAGACATTACGGAATTCTGAATATCCGAACTTAGTGTTGAGTATGCCTATCAGAACTTATAGTTTTTACGATTGTCCTTTCGAGCTCAAAGTAGAGACCAGCCACTGCAGTAGTGTTGTTTATGTTGTAATTATGAGTTTAAAAAAAAAAGCGTGTTGGTTCGGATTAGAGTGAAATATTTCTCATCATAAAACGCCCTATTCGCCAACAGGTGTCGCTAACATTTGTTCTAGAATTTGGCAGAATTGCCAAAAATACTGTTTAATATACTAGCTAACCCGGTGTGCTTTGCTACACCTTTCAAAAATAATTGTAATTTGTAAAAATTTATTCAAATTCAGATTTTTGTAAGCATTTGTTTAAATCAAACCTCATCATAGTTCAGATCCAAAACCTTTGAATTGCGAGCTGCAGCTGGAGTTCCGAATTGCAATTCAAAGTTGGTATATATTATTTACTGAAACTTGATTTCTAAATTCTCTAAAACCCGAAGTTCTTGAAACCCGGATTTCTCGAAACTCAGCATAATTCAAGATGTCTCACCTATACCAAATTGTTCGTCATAATTCATACAACAATGCTGATATAGTGGCTACGAGTTTATCTCTGGATTTTTGAAGAAATTTGTTCGATGAAAAAAAAATTCGATAGATTTTTTCAAATAGATCCTCTATATAATATTTGAACTCCTGATTTCTCGAAACTCAGCATAATTCAAGATGTCTAACCTAAACCAAATTGTTTGACATAATTCATACAACAATGCAGTCTATAAAACGATGCTGATATAGTTTTTTATCTCTCAAGTTTTGATCGAATATTTTCAATAATATAAAATAAATAAAAATAATTTTTTTTAAATAATTTTTCTAATGATTTTTCAAAACCTTATCCCTCACAACTGACCATTGTCAAGTTTGTCTCACAATATTTGCGTGCTGAATTCTTGATTTTGTTACAATTATTCTTCATATAATATATTGTGTATGAATTTCTGCCATGATATTTGCTAATCTGGCATCACTTTTTAGTTTCAAAGGAAATATTTCAACAAGCTTGAAATGTTTCGGCCTTGGCCTTAACTTCACATAAGTCAATTTCCGCTCTTTTCATCAGGCCCAGTATAAAAGGCCCTTTGGGAAAAACGTGGCCTCTTTTTCCGACAGTGGCGGCCGAGCTGTAAACAACAACAAAGCGACTCAGAAAAGCAGTGCGCAAACCGAACAATTTGAGATTTAAATTTAATTTGTAAATATTTGTAAATAAATTATTAAGTAAATAATATAATAAATAAATGTAGTGCACGAAATAAATGTAGGGAAAATAAAATAGTGAAAATAAACTTACCTTTGAATTCAACCGAACCTTGGGACTTACCTGTTTACCTACCAGAAAAGAAAGAAGAAATTAACGAACCTGAAAGGAAAACTAAAAGGAGAGGATTCCAACGGCGAAAAAGAAACGTACTTCCGTTCACACGGTTTTTGGGAATTAGCAGGGTATTTGGGCCTTTTCAACTTAAAACACCTAAAAAAAGGCTTGGAAGGTGAGACTTGAGAACATGCGACTCGAGATTTGAGACTTGAGGTTTGTTTCCTGAGAGAACGAGAAATTAATCGTGAAAAGTGAGAAGACAAACGTAAGTCGTGATACAATACAAGTAGAGAAATAGTCGTGAGAAATGATACTCACTTTTCAGGTCCCACGCCTCGTGGCTCACGTCTTATGTATCTGGTATCAGATCTGAAGTCAGTCGCCTCAAGTCTCAGGTCTCAATTTCTCCTGTCTCATGGCTTATATCGGTACCTATTTAGCTTTGTGAAAATATACCGGAAAATATGCATGTTTCTTCCAGGTACACTGCGACTGACGAAACGAAAACGCGAGGAGCCGGCTCGAATGTAAACAACAATCTTCACGCTGCGGGAGAAAAGATCATCGGTTCCCGAGTTTTCAACCAGTTGATTTTTCTCCGCTAGTTTAGCCAAATGATTCATTCCATTGGAGTAGAATCGTAGAGAAGATGGAAACCGTGGCAATCTTTTATCATCCTGGCAATAAGTTTCGTGCTATATAAGATAACAAGACCTTTTTGAGAAAGAGAATATTATTCATTTTCATTAACCAGTCTGTTCACGCAAGACTGCGAGGAGTAAGCCATGACTTTAAGGCGATGCACCAGTTTTTGTTTACGTCCATAAAAATTTTCGATTAAATTAAAGTCAAACAGTTAAACTATAAGTGACGGGGCTTGTGATATAGCTCAGTTGGCAAGTCCGTTGTCTCCTGAGCCGATGTCCGCGAGTTCGAGCCCACGAGTAAACATCGAACACAGTTGTACCGGATAAGTTTTTCAATAACGATCCGCCAACTGTATCGTTGATAAAGTCGCGAATGCCATAAAGATGGTAAAACGACTATAATCGAAACAAAAAAAAAAAGAATAAATGACCGGCGGAAGTTTCCGGATTGGTTTTGTGCTTTGTTTTAGAAACGCTGAAACCTGGTTGAGGGAGTGCAGAACGAAACGAAACGACAGCTTGTGCAGACTAGGGGAAATTGTTTCTAGACGAAAACAATGAAAATTGATTTGGCGAGATACTATTTCAAACGTTCATATTGTATTATTTCTTTACTACACAATGTAATGTGATTAGAGTATCAATTTTCAAATTATGTTTTAGGTATATTAGTAATCCACATAAAGAGCGTTTGAGTTCCCTACCACGCTTTAATCCTACCCTTGTTCCTGAAGTTTTTGCGATATTTACCACATGGTTGACCCGGCCGTAGTTATCTCGGAAATGCATGTTTTATGTAACAGAGATTACGTTGATAAGAAACATTTCCAGGATCACGCAAGACGGTATAGAAAACCTGTTCTGGCAAATTCGAATCAGGCAAAAGAAACCTGCTTAAGTCAGTATGCGTTTCTCAGTATTTTACTTATATACCTGGGTCATCTTATGATCCTGATGATGACGAATGGCTTATTGACTTTCCGAGAAATGTACATTAATTAGCGCAGCATAGGAACGCTGATCTGAATAACGTTATTTTGGATTCTACTGTAGTATCGGATCCAACCACCTCTTGTTTATCGTTTAATGTGAATCAGAACGGAGTGTTATTTACCATATTTCAGGATAAATTCGCCAAAAAGCGATCGGTCTGTAGTACATGTGTAAACACATGTATTTCATTTGAGCCATACTTGGCTAATTAAACCAAATTTTTAACCATGCTAGATTTCACAGGCAATGCTTTAGTTTATGCTAGTCAGGATTTTTCGTTAATATAGATAATATTTTAAGAGTCCATATGAAACCATCAAACACCGCTGAGATCAATAATTTTGAAATAATTATCAATAAATTGAGCTCTGCTCCAGCAGTACATTTTGATGACTGTCATGGATTTCGTTAACTAGTTTTGCCCCTGTAGCTAAGCAACACGGCAAACATTTTTTTTTTCAAATATATGAGCAGTTATGTCAGAACGCATGTGGTTAGTGGGTATTTGATTAACTACTGTTCTTTTTAACATAACAGCTGTTTAAAAATTTAGAGTAAAAAATCTTTCAACTTTTTATCTTTCTTTAAATTAGTTATGTTAAGGTTCATAAAATATGCCATCTAAAGCAAATCATGGACTGAACGAGCTGAGTGACAGTTATACTTATTACAAAAAAGTCCTTGAACTGAACCTAGTAATTTTATCTTATGAAAAGAATAATTTGGATTTTGTGAAGGAGGTATTTTGAGATTTTTTGAACAATTCAAACAGTAATAGAGGACGTGTTTTAATAATGGCATGCGCATGACTCTTTATTTGTTTTTTTTTCTGTGGTAAGTAACCGTAAGGAAAAAATGAAATGAATGCATCAAATTAAAAAGAAAAACCACTGAAAACATATTGTAAAAATGGTCTTTTTCCTAACGAACAAATCATTAAGTTGCCATCATTGCAAAATTACGGTAGATTTTGATTAAAGGACAGGAAAAGAGTTGCGAATCAGTGTACAGGCTACAAGCACGAAGGTCGTTAATAAGAACTCCATTAAAACTGTGATTGAGATTTCTTCGACACTCCTTTCGATTTTCTGCTCCTTTCCGGCGTTCGTCAGCTGACAAAGTGCATAAAAATTAATAATTTCCCCATTAAACCGTGTCATCGTCGTAAACCGATTATACGTGCGTGCGTCGAGCACATTAATCGTTGGTCGTAAAAATCTTGATGGGTACCTTTGAAAGACGGCCTACAAAGACGACAGAAGATTGAAGCCGGCATCAATCTCGAACATCATCACGCGTGTGCACCGAAGACGCCGATGAGAGAAATATTTAATTAACGTTTTATAACCGCACTAAATAACGCACAGGCCATTGATCCGCGTTCTTACGTTCTTCGGCTTCCTCATCGTCGTCAGTCGATTTGAGTTGTCATATCTTTGCGTCACATTGTAATCATCATTATGAGGAAGCCGCTTTCGATGATGAGGTTTGGAAATCGGGTGTTGGAATTCGAGTCCTCCCACTCACGAACCAGTAGGAAGGTAATCTTTGTGCTTTAATGATATTTACCAACCACTTCACGTACATGTGTCAACGGATTATCATGCTGTTTATAACTTGTTCAACGCCGACAAACTTAAAACCTTAATTTTGGATGATGAGGAAACCTTTGAAGGGTTTTACAGAGGAGACTATTCTCTGGTGGTTTCTTATAGAGTTAAAGCACTGATAAACTGATGTAATTCCCTAAGCAAACGAAAGAATGTTTTATCGCCCAGAAATTTTGGGCGACATCTAGCTCATAATTTCCGAACCATAGGCTCCTGTGTGAGCATTTCCTATTCTACTAGCGCCATCACTATCAACGGTATAATCACTAACTATTGAAATGATGGTTGATGAAAAGGGAGCCCAGAGTTACATCAGCTTATCAGTGGTTAAAGCATTAGGTTTCGAGTTGGTACTTCTTTATGGAATCTGTGAAATTGTTTCAAATAATTATCCACTTAACCCTCTTGAACTTTTTTTAAAATATTTCCACTGCCAAATTCACAGAAGTTAAATTCTATGATTAAAAACAACCTTTGTCTTACGAAACACATATATCGTTGAGGAAAAGTATTAAACTTTTTTTTTAAATTGCATAACCACAGGGGCTGAAGATCCTAGTTTTCAGTACTTTTTCTGTTATAGTTTAACCAACTTTATATTCTTTTCTTAAATATTGAAACATGTTAACACTGACTCATAGCTATATTTTAATGTAATTTTCAATACAAGTAGGATAAATGTACCCGATCTTGGCCCCTAAGGCAGTTTTCCCAAGATTGTAGACTTCCTGTTATGTTCAGCTATGAATATCCTTCCACAAACATGATTGCTTATTAGCCTGGAATGCAGTGGAAAAATTTCTGGCATTGAAACAATCTTTTCAAACTATTGATTCAAATGCTACATATTGTGGCCTCTTCGCGAAATTGTTGCCCTTTCTGAGTTCCTTGGACTGTCAAGTGAATTACACTATAACGATCAAGTCAAATTTATCTGACTCTTGAAGTGAGTTTCAAGTAAAATTCAAGTGAATTCCATATGAAGTTAAACTTAAACGATTTGTTTGTAATATAAAAAGATTTTTCTATCATGTGAGCCTATGAGCTAAATACAAAGAATACATAAAAACGTTTAAAAATGATTCAATCTTTTATTAGAAATATAATATAGGGGAGAGTGGGGTAACGTGGGCCATGGGGAAACATGGACCACCCTCAATATCTCAGATGTGTGTTGAAATAAAAATCTCAATCTAACTGTCATCGCCGCCGCTTTGCGTAAGCATGTTGTTGACTTAAATACCCATCATATGCTTCTCTTATTTATCAAGCTAAAAAAATTAAAAAATATAAACTTTCTTACATAATCAAACAAGCACCCGCTGATTGCATCGATGGGCAACCTAAAGGCCCATGATACCCCACTCTCCCATAATATTTTCAATCGTATGATGCGTATTTAAACTGTTTCAGATTTTGCAATTCTGGATCACCATTATGAAACTTTCTTTCTGTAGTTCCAAATCTGCATGAGTGTTGAAAGTAAAAATTTTAAATCTTCAAAATGGTTTGTTATTTTGAATATTTTCTTTTCATATTCCGAAATGACGAGTTTAGAAAATAGAAGTTGAAAATGCAGCAACGAGATTCTAATAAGGATTTTTTTTCTCAATGATGATCAAAACTGAAGTTCAGTAGCTATAAACTGGATGCAAAATTCGAATTCTAATCACAGCCATCGAATTTTAAATTTAATTAGCAAATTTGGAACAACCCAATCCGGAATTATTCTAACCTAACTTAGGTTACCTATGCTTTCCAAATATTTTTTCCGCAAGTATCCGGGCTGTGCAAATCTGGGGCCAATTTCCAAATTATTAGATTAAAATCATAAAGAAAAACACTTGACTTTTGTTTATCGAAATACATCAGTCGACTTTAAGTTCTTTAAGGCTTTAAGTTTAAGACTTTAAGTTAAAATCACATTTCAAAAAATTATTCACATTAATTTTGATGAAAATAAATAAAACAATTTAGAATTAAACACATAATTTCGATGCCTTAATTCAATTTTTTGTTTTGGGAGTGTTTGGGTAAACACTCCCCGTGCCTACGGTCATGCTTTGAACATAAATCCACCTGAAATGAAATTTAATTTATTTGGTGGATCATCGAAGAAATTGATTTCAAAACTAAACTGCAAGATACCGTAAACTGGGGTAACTTTGATCAACATAAAATTTTTGCAGATAATCATCATTAACTAAGTAAAAAGTTAAAACATCTGAAAACTGTTAACTACGTTTGAAAGTTTATAAATTGAGTTTCAAATAAGATAAATTTGGTTTTTATTCAATGATTTTTGTTATTACTTAAAATGTAATATTAAAATCTTAAATTATCTGGTTTTTCGAAGGATCACAAACAAACATCTCTCCTGGTCAAATTTAAGCATGTAGGAGCAAACGGGTTGTTTTATGTGAAAGTTCAATTTTTTTCTTGGTCTAGGTTTAGTTTAAATGTTATTTTTATGGTCATTTGATGAAAATTTTTGGATATTGAAAAAAAAAAACGATGATTTTCCATGAGAAAGCCCGTATAGTAAAAATGGCTAAACCCCAATGAAATGGTTAAATTTGAAGAAGAAAGAACATCAGAACAGTGCGAGGACTTAGGGAATTATATGAAGGCAAAATTACACTTGTTTTTGAAGCCAAAAAAAATTGAGAAATGTTTTTAATTTTACTCCTAGATGTATGCAGCAACATTGTCCATCTTTTGATTATAAATGTTTTTGAAAAAAAAAACGTTAAAAAAATCAGTTAAGTCCAAACAAAAATTCCTGTTATTAATGTTTAAGCCTTCTGTTCTAAATGGCATAATTTTGAAGATGTTGAGATGCTTAAAAACCACAGTGATCAAAGTTACTCCGAAACTCGAAATCTGGTTTTATAACAAACAGTAGCTGACCCGGCAAACTTAGTTGAGCCTGTATTTTTGAGAATTTTTTTTATATTTTAGCACTGTTCCTTAATCAGCCTTCCTTTTGAGTGGATAAATGCAAGTAAATACCCTTGTGTCAGAAAAAAATCCAGAATTATAGTTCATTATAGAAATAAGTTACGCTAACTTTTGGTTAGCGAACTTATATTCTTCCGGTAACTTAAGAACGCTTCATCTATCAAGTTTCAATTTAGTTTAGCCATCATTCCTATTCAAAAACTCCTATCTGATCAAGTATTTTAAATTGCTGAAGATTGATTTGAACAGAAAATGGATCTTTTTTGCTGGAGTCGTCATAAACTGAGTTTTTTTTCGATTTGTGTTTACCTATGTATTTAAATACATTGAAGTTTTCTTTAAGCATGATCGTCAGAATAGAAAAATTTAAAAATGAATTGGACAAAACCAGAACATTTAAAGAAAAATGAAAATAAAATAATTTTTTAATTTTTTTTCATTATTTCAAATGTCATTTTGTTTGGACTTTGTACTAAATACACTAATTAAATCTTATTGTGAATTGACAGAGCTGAGCTTGACAATTATTTAACAATTCAGGAAAAGGCTCTATTAATCTCATTTTACAGCAACACTTTTCTAATCAATATAATGATTGAAAATGTCTTTAAAATTTGTGTCATCATTATCTTTTTTCAATTTTCAGTTAGGGATTGGCAAATTGCACTATAAATTAGGAAATTTAAAAAAAAAAATTTAAACTGTCATTATTTTGGGTTACTTTTCTCTTAGCATTTAAAACCTTGAATGAAGGCAAATCTATTTTGAGTATTTGGAATAAAAGTTCAAAACTATCACAAATTATTTAAAATTTTAGTTTATGATCGTAAGATAAGAAACTGTAATCCAAACAGTTAAATTTAATTCTGAATTTTATTTTTAATTCATATCAAAATTCTGGATTTGGCTTTATGAATCTGGATTTTGAGTTATATTTGAACGTAAATTTAAAAGCTTACTCTCTTTGATCTTGATTTTTTTGTTGTTGATCGAGTTCAAGTGTTCATATTCTTAAACTCACTTGTGCTTGATAGATTGGTTTTTTGATCTGATATCTGATACGAAACTTTTTTTTGTATTTTGTGTATTGGTTCAGATTTTTCTCTACATTAAATGTTTCGAAATTTTAGGTGGCATGCTTTTTACTTAAATATAAAATTTTTATATTCTTTCAAGTTTGATGATATTTTTGATTACGATCCTTTTTTCTGACTTTAGAAACTGAGAGTTGGATCATCAAGTTAACGTCCTATATAGCTAAACTTTGGAAAAGTTCCTTTTGACAACTGAGCATAAAAGTTATTGTGCATTTTTCAATGTTTCCTGATCCACCAATCCGTTCTTATGATAGTGATGCAATTGACTTGGAATCACAAAATTGATAACATTCAATTCTCAAACTATCCAGTCAGTTCCTAACATCTTCTCAAAATCAACCAAAAATAAATTAAGGTGATTTTTTATGAGTTATATGACTTTCTATTGGTGTAGTCAAAACTAATCAAAAATGATTTGGCAATGGTAATGTTTTGAGTCTTTCGAAAATTTTACATCCATATTGCTTGAGTTGCTAAAAGAATATGACATTTCAAAAAAATTAACGGTTTACGAACAATCATCTAAGAAAATATTAGAATTGCCTTGATTCTAACGCAACAAAAACACATTTCGTAAATATGCTTCTTACCGGCTAGTTGCAGCACCCCATATGTACAATACATTTACCCCATTTTTCAGCCACTTATTTTAAATTTATTTCTTTGGTGTCACTTGAACAGCTTCTAATAATTTATCCGCATTTTTCATAATTTCCACTTTTTTCCAGTGTCACATAGACACAGTTGTTACCATTTTTCCCTGCGCCATTTAAGCACACGCTATCACTTTTAGATTTTTCCATAATAGTATTTTTCCGCCAATTTCCGTTACGCTTCACTTGAACACCTTTGCCAAATATCTTCTCACTTTTGGCCCAATTTTCCGCCATTTTGATTTAGATTTTCTGTTAGTATCACTTCAACAGCTATCCATAGTTTTTCCGCATTTTTTTTTTCACAATTTTACGATATTTTAAAGAATTTTCATTTTTTGAAAACTATTCAATAGCCTTTCATATTTTTTTTGGATTTAAATTTTGAATCACACAGTTTTTTTAAATCCTCCTCATCTTTTTGGCATGGCGTTACTAATTGTTTGCAATGGATACTTGCGATTTTCTTTCCGCTGAGTTCTTGTCGGCAGCACCGGATGATTTATCCGCTGGTTTACTGCTGGAAGCACTTGATTTTACCGCTGGTCTCTTCCCTGAAGCACTTGAAGATTGCCCGGCTTCGGGAGCCGACGCGCCATTGTCGGGATTGAGCGTCACTTTATCCATTTCTACACTGAACCAAAATTCACTCTTATAATACACATGATTTTCCACTTAAAAACAAGGATCCAGTGATTATCTTCCATTCAAGTGCGACATATACATTTCTCTTGGCAGTCACTTAAATTTCAAGTGAATTAATTTACAGTCGTCACTTGAATTTGAAGTGAGAAAAAGTATTCACTTCCCCATCACTGGAATTTCAAGTGAATGTCGGGTTGTAATTGTGTTTATTTTCAGAGTTCAAAACGGCAAATTCTAAAGAGCAGCGTTTAAAGCTTATGCTGGATTTGGATTTTCCCAATTCTTTACTAGGCGATTTTGGCGGTAGTTTGTGTTAAACGTGATGTAAGAAAAAGTTATTTAAAGGTGTTATCATGTTTCAGTTTGTGGGTTGAACTGGACAAATTTTCTGGTTTGCAGCAGGAAAGTTTTAGAAGTCGCACTATCCGCAGTAACCGATCTGCCTTGGGATTACGATGGAGTTTTCCAATCAATAAATTTATGGCGAAAGCGTAATGTAAGTATTTCAAATCGAAGTGGTGTTCTATGAATGTTCTTTTATTTAAAAACGCGAGAGATAATTAACTAGAAACTTACTTAGAAATTCAGATAAATTTCACTCGAACGTCATAGTGTAATTCACTTGACCGGTCACTTAATATTTAAATGAAATTACGTATGGCGAGAATTTACGACAGATGTCACTTATTTTTTAAGTGAAAATTATTTCGCGTATACTGTAACATTTTGAACATCGAAGTTCAGCTTTGATGAAGCACCCTATTCAAACGACGAAAAAATTCATGCGAAACACACTCCAAAACGCACGAGCAAAACACCCGAGCGAAAACCTTGAGCGTCGACCAAAAACCATACAGCATCAACAACAAACTGCACTAGATCAGAATTGATAAAAGGGCAATGATTGCTGCGATCGAGTTTCATTCTGTTCTTGGGCCTTCTCCCGTGTGGTCGGTGAGTGCGACCGAAAGTTTTGTGCGCTGCTGTTTTGCTGTTTGTGCCGATGCTGTGGTGATGGACGTTTGGAGACCATTCGCGTCCAAGGTGCGATGTTGCCGTGGGAGAAGAGTGCGGGAGCGATTTGGGTGTCAACCCGTTCACCCGTTTGTAGACCGCCTGGCGCGGAAACGGCAGTTTTCATTGCCACAAATTTGGATTAGAAAGAGGTCCAAATTTGAAACTTGATCGCTCTCGCCATCCGGAGCAAGGATGCCTGAAAGGGCCACGTAAGTTGCAAAACAACCAAGATTAATAGTGCAGTGCAATGCTAAGTTAGCCGTGGTTTTCCCCAGGAAACCAGTGGCCCTTTTTTTCGTTACTTTTGGGAGCGAATCGTTGGAATCTGGTTGAGCCGACGGAAGCTGGAGGCTGACCGTGAGATCTCACGCGAGTGTTTGTTTTTTTTTTTTTATTAATTCTTGGCCAATTAGAAAAATTGTAATACCAATGTAATCTTGTGAAAATTAAAGGGTGTGAAATCAGACTTGAACTTGTGAATTATCTGGCACGGAACCACGACTTCCCGCTAGCCGCCGGGCAAACTAAACGCGGGTGTTGGCAAATTTTCACAGGAAAATTTGGCGCTTAAGTCAACATCTTATTAACCTTGTTCGGTTTTGATTTTCCTTGAATTTTGCCTCACCAAAACGTTACAATACTCTACTTCACTCGTAAAAACTTTCCTTCGCAAAGTCACTTTCCAGAATGACTCTCCGATGCCACTCCGTATGCGGTTTAACCGTTGGGGCGAGTCATCATTTTTTCCACTCTTCTCACTCAGATGTTGCTCTCTCTCAAGAGATTAAATGGCATTTCACAGATATTCGATGTCGTTGATTTATCGTTTTATCGCTTCTACACTGAAATAAATAATTCTGCGTGTTTCAATTCGAAACTTTGAAATTCAATCAACTTTTTTATTTCATTTCTGAAATAAATACCTTTTTTATGTTTTGAGCCAATAATTTCATTTTGTCATTGTATTCCCTACACTCTACACATCGGTAAGTGCTTTAAAACTTTAAGGTATTATAAAACCTCTTTCAAAGTATTCATAAATTAATGAAAAAAGTGATCAAAGTTACCACAGTTTACGGTACTACTTTTTGCTTCATATGCTAAGAAACGGTTATTATATATTCCCACTTCCCAATTATCGCAAACAACTTTGCCGAAATAATGTCTACATCTAATATCACATACTTGAAAGTCTCCTACAATTTCTGAGAAGATCATAGCAAAATTGCAACTAGCTTTGATGCACAATGTGTAGAATCTATTTTTACGAGAAGATGTAATATGTGCATACCGTCAACAGGGGCAACACGCAACACTTTTCAACTTCAATGGCTTCTAAAAAACTTACGTCCACAGATAATAGCATGCATCAAGCATCAAAAGTTTTAAGTTTGATAGGACATCAAATAGACGTAGTCAGAAAAAAGATTGGTTTAAAGGCTATCACGCATTCAAAACACCAAATTTCGGTAATTTTCGGTTTCTATTGAAACTAATTTTTACATTTATTCTCAACATGAGAATGTTGCATACATTTAGGGGTAAAAAATACTACAAAAAAGTTCTACCTAGTGTGGATGGATAACATTTTGGAATTTTCAAAAGCGTGATTCAAAACAATCATATTCCATCATATGAAAACGAGATTTAAAAGGTGAATCTTTGATTTGCATATTGATGCATTTTAGCCCATACTGGTACCTGAATTATAAAATATTTATTTGAAAAACTTGATCATTGTCCGAAACATATTAATACTTAATATTAATAATAAGTGTTGGTATAGGATTATAAAAGCAAATAAAGTTTATAGGTGATATCATTAAGCCAATCCGTCATACTGGGTGAAGTTTTTAAGGGCATCGAAAAATGTAAAAATATGTATGTACATCTGTTGCTCGATTTTTTCAATTTTCTATGAGAATCAAAAACTTTAAAAAAAACTACCTCAAGATGTAAGACATTATGGCCTCATCCTTTTATTATCACTCAATAATAATTTTATTACATTTTATAAAAAAAAATTTGAATAAGTTTTGTATATCCATATGTTGCATCTACCTGCTGTTGCATGATGCCCTGTTGGACGGTGCAAATTTGTCGACTTGTTTTCGTTTTTTCTCAACCCTGCTCTTAGGCGGGGTTTATGTTTCATCTTAGGGTCCTAGCTTAGGGTCATTTTTTATCTCTAGATTCAACTGCAAATATTATTTTTTTATATCGAGAAGCACATGGAACAAGGGTTTCGGAGGCTAATCAAATTGTATATTTTTATACAATAGGACAAATTCCAGTTTTCTCATGTTTTTTTTAAAGTTCTCTTCACTGTAGCTTTTGATAACTGCCATAAAGTTACCATCATTCTATTCAGTCTAAAAAAAACTCGTTATACTGTTGAGCTCTGTTTTAGTAACCGAACACTGGATTGCTAGTTGAACTGAATACAGTATACTCAAAGGCGTTTTTGCCTTCTAGTAATGAGAATCAAACGAATACTTGTGTAACAAATCGTGTGTAACAATTTGTGTAGCAAAGTGCAAACTTCTGCTACGCGCTTCGATCATAAGGATAAACCACGCCCAAACTTGCGAAGAGTTATTTGTAGGGCCAATGCGCCTTACCTTTCAGAAATGACGTATGTAATAAAGGTATTCCTACCTCCTTCCTATCGCATGGAGGTAATCTCTTTCACCGGGACGGCGCGGCCCCATCGGACGTCCGATCATTCGATATATTCGGGTCATTAAAATGTCGATCAATTCATAAAGATTGACTTGCAAGCATCGCAATTCGTAAGTCAGCAGCCAGCCGCCTCGCCCGTTTCCTTTATCGGTGCCAATGCGGGAGGACCAAACAGCAGAGCTTATCGTGATGGAATTTCAATTTGTGCGCTCGGAATATAAGCTCATCCGAGTGCAATCGTCGTCATATCATAAATTGATTGAAATGCCGTTCTGTTGTGTGATGCACTTTCTTTGGGACGTGCCGGGTTATAGGTAGCTCGTTAGGATGGTTCTAGCTGCTGTTGATATTATTTTTTTCAATTACACGAGTTTACAGCATTTTTAAACTAGATAAACTGAAGATCAACTTTAATGTTAAATCGGGCGCTGAATTCGAAAATGATAAAGGGTGATAGGGTCAAAATTTGGTCAATATCAACTAGACGTATTTCTTTCAATTTTGCATTTAAAAAACCTGAACACCCCTCATTTTGAAGTTGTGTGTGTAAATGTTACTCCTATTTTGATTTTGGAATTCACTCTTCAGTTGTCAAAATGCCGTTCAAGGAAGAAGAGCAGCGTAACAAAATTTTGCTTGCGCTTTGCGATAATCCGAGCTACTCGCACGCAAAGCTGGCAAAATCGCTAAAAATTGCCGAATCAACCGTTACAAATGTAATTAAAGTGTTTGGGGAACGATTTTCGACAGCCAGGAAGTCTGGATCGGGTGGAAATCGAAAACCGGAAGCCACTGAGACGACAAAGAGAGTTGCCGGTAGTTTCAAGCGAAACCCTAACCTCTCTCTCCGAGATGCCGCAAATAAGCTGGATGTATCGTCTACAGCCGTGCATCGAGCCAAAAAACGAGCCGGACTATCGTCTTACAAGAAGGTAGGGGAAAGGTTTCCTAAATGGGCCTATCGGGTTAAATGACCCTACGGCTGTTTGATGAAATGGCTGACTAGACAGCTTATCTGACCAATGCATTTTGAGGGTGATACGCTTAGAACATACGGCAAGAAAGAATTTTATGAATTTACAAACTCAAAAAAATTTAAAAAATCATGCTAGGTTTTAATACATTTTTATGTAATATTTCGACTTTTAAAAATTATACGTAAAGAAGCTTAAAACAAAAACTAGGCTGGTTTTTGTTTCTAAGTCAAATGAACTTTAGAAATTAAACATATTTCAGCTTTTGTGGAGGTTTAAAAATGATTATATAGTGGAATAATAGAGTGTTTTTGTATGCCCCCATCATGTTTGTAAAATACCTGCATCCTAAAACAACAGGTTAAATAGAATAAATAAATGATTTTTATCATTGAACCTTCAAATCTAAGCTCTGAATAACATCTTAAGATAGAATTGAAGATCTGAAAACAGATATGATAAAGTTTTGCTCATTGATGAACTACCTCCATAGTATGGCAACCCTAACTTTTTTTTTATTCCATAAAATTATAATATACATAGATTTTTATAAAACTTCAGCTTTGTCGTACGGTAATTCTTACTTTCTAGCAGTTTCAATGAAATTATACGGAAATATTGCCCAAAAAACCGAAATTTTGTTCAAAACATAAATAGGCGCATTTAGCCCGCACGGTTTGAGGTTCGGCTGCACTGATTAGATATGATGAATCTCCAGCCATATCGTCAATCGGCTGTATGCGCATATTACCCAACATGCGCATTTAGGAACACTTCCCCCTACAGGTTGCATTTCGTGCGGTGGCTAAGTCTTCTCGACCGCAGTTGCTTGTGGAGTCCATAGTAGGCACGACTTCCGCTGATAATTCGCCTCCGGATCTCACGGCTGCTGTCATTGTCTTCGCCCTGCGGTCACCAGTGAGCCGAAATAGACAAGGTCTTCGACTATCTTCAGCTGGTCGCCGTCGATCGTGACCTTATTATTACTGGACAAGAGGTCTCGGATCCGCAGGCCAGCATGTACTTCGTCTTGGACGTATTAATCATCAACCCAATCCTTCATGCTTCGCGTTTCAGTTTGCGGTAGATCTCCTTCACCGCCGCAGATGATCTGCCGACTGTATCAATGTCATCGGCAAAGCAGATAAGTTGACTGGATCTGTTGAAAATCGTGCCAGGCATTTCGCCCACCGCTCGTCGAATAACACCTTCTAGCGCCACGTTGAACATCATGCAGGATAGACCATCACCTTGTCGAAGCCCCCTGCGCGATTCGAATGAACTCGACAATTCACCCGAGATCCGCACACAGCACTGCGTTCCATCCATCGTCGCCTTGATCAGTCTGATCAGCATCCCGGAAAAGCCGTTCTCGTCCATGATTTTCCATAGCTCGTTACGGTCGATCGTGTCGTATGCGGCTTTGAAGTCGATGAATAGATGGTGCGTAGGAACTTGGTGTTCCCGGCATTTTTGGAGGATTTGCCGTAATGTGAATATCTGGTCCGTCGTTGACCGTCTCTCCATGAAGCCGGCCTGATGACTTCCCACGAATCTGTTTGCTTGTGGCGTGAGGCGGTGGAGTAGGATTCGGGACAACACTTTGTAGGCGGCATTGAGGACAGTGATCGCTCGGTATTTTTCACAGTCCAATTTGTCGCCCTTCTTGAAGATGGGGCATATTACCCCCTCCTTCCACTACTCCGGTAGCTGTTCTATGTCCCAGATCCGGACTATCAACCGGTGTAGGCAATCGGCTAACTTGTCTGGGCCCATTTTGATGAGTTCAGCTGCGATGCCATCCTTCCCAGCCGACTTGTTTCTATTCAGCTGGCGAATGGCTTCCTTAACTTCACTCATCGTTGGGAGTGGCTCCTCTTCGTCGTTGGCTACGCCGGCGATGTACCTTCCCCCACCGTCTTGATCACCTGCATGTGCGCCGTTCAGGTGTTCATCGAAGTGCTGCTTCCACCTTTTGATCACCTCACGATTGTCCGTCAGGATGCTCCCGTCTTTATCCCGGCACATTTCGGCTTGCGGCACGAAGTGCATCTTCACCAGCACCAGATAGTGATCTGACTCGATGTTGGCGCCTTGACAGGATCTGACGTCGATGATGTCCGAGAAGTTCCAGCTGTCAATCAAAACGTGGTCGATCTGTGATTGCGTTTGGTACGGTGATCTCCAGGTGTACTTGTTTGGGAGGCGGTGCTGGACAAAAAGTACTACGTACGGCCATTCGTTTGGAGGCGGCGAAATCTATAAGTCTGAGGCCGTTTTCGTTGGTCAACTGGTGCGCACTGAACCTTCCAATTGTCGATTTGAATTCCTCCTCCTGGCCGACCTGAGCGTTAAAATCCCCGATGACGATCTTGATATCATGTTTTGGGCAACGGTCGTATTCACGCTCCAGCTGCGCGTAAAATTCGTCTTTGTCGTCACCGGTACTTCCGAGGTGAGGGCTGTGCACGTTGATGATACTGATGTTTTTTTCTGTATTTACATTTTATTTATACCTACATACAAACTTACATTACATTTTTATAAATAAAAACTAATTTACACATTACTTTTGTTCAAAACATTCTATCCTAACAAAAGTTGACGTGGTTTCCGAAAACTTTTTTAATAATGGTTCTGTTGTTGCAACGATAGTCTCTGATTTGTTTTTGAAAACTAAACAAACTTGGCTCTTTAATGTTTAAGAACCGGCCTTTGATTCTCAACCGAATGTCCAAAGCCTTTGATGTAATCAATATAAACGCTCTACTGTCGGTATTATGCAACAATGGAATAACCGGATCCTGTCTCCAATGGATTCGTTCGTACCTGATCGAAAGAACGCAATACGTCAAACTGGAGAACGTGAGATCTAGTACTTTCTCGGTCAACAGTGGTGTTCCACAAGGGAGTCACTTGGGACCGCTTCTTTTCATCGCTGTTATGAACGAATTTCCTGAAGTGCTGACTGATGTGTTCGCGCTGGCTTATGCCGATGATTTGAAAATGTTTTTACCTATTCGTCACCCGAAGGATTGCGTGACTCTGCAAAACGCCTTGCACAGATTCACAGAGTGTTGCAGTAGATTCGGCCTAAAGATCAATTCCTCGAAATGCAACGTGATAACATTTTCCCGGAAAATAAGCAATTTCACTTATGAATACCGCTTAGAAAACGATTTCATCATTGCTCGACAAAGCTCAGTAAAAGACTTAGGAGTGGAGTTGGACGCGGAGTTAACTTTTTCAAAACACATCGAAAAAGTTGTAGCAAAGGCCAATTCTATGTTCCGAATGGTTAGTAGAATCTGTCACGAGCTGGATAATCCCTACACGATTGTTGCTATCTACACTGGATTAGTTAGGACCGTCATTGAATATGCCGGCATTGTGTGGCGACTGTACTACAACATACACAACAACAGACTAGAGAGAGTTCAGAAGAAGTTCTTGAAATACGCTTTGAGAAACCTTGGGTGGCAAGCAGAAATGCCGGAGTATCGAGTCTTGTGCATGCTGGTAGGTTTGGACACGCTGGAAACCCGAAGAAAATCGATCGACGCACTGTTTCTAAAGGACTTAATCTGTGGAAGATATTACTCGCCGTATTTATTATCTTGTATATCTCCGTACGAAGGCCGCAGCAGTTTACGAAGCGTAAGGCCGTTTCAACTAGCTAATCGCATCCAGAATTACGCAAGAAACGAACCAATGCATGTACCGAATGATGGCATTTTACAACACAAACGTCGATATTATTCAACTAAGCATGTCCAGAGAACAAATCAAAAGTAGAATTGTGCAGTGCTCTTTTACAAATTAACAATTACTGTAGTTATTAAGTGTCATTTATATTATAGAACTAGCTGACCCGGTGTGCTTTGCTACACCTTTCAAAAACAAATAGTATTTTCAGAAATTATTCAAATTTTTATTGTTTTGTTGGCATTATTTTAAATCAAATTATAACATAATTCTAAAGCAACCGCTATAAAATGAGAGTTGCAGCTGGAGTTTTGAATTGCAGTACAAAGATGACTGAAACTAATTTTTTTAATCTTGAGCTATAAATTTGTGTTAAAGATCTGATAATTTTAATCTGTTTCTTTAAACTTCACCCTGAGCTGGGAGGGCCCAAATTAATCGTACGCAAATAATCTAACTTATAAAATATGGTTGTTTTTGCTTGATATGTTCTAGATTTATGCTAAAAACTGATAAGAGAGCCCCCTCCCCTGTTCTTTCTTTCACCTCCTGCTGAATGGAGGTCGTGATCTTTAATAATCATACCCATTTTTTTCGTTCCCGAAAATCCGCTTATATCAAATATAGTTCAATTGATTGGTTGATAAGTTTTTAAGCTTTACAACGAAATGTATACGGAACCTTCTCCTTTCTTCCCCTCTCTACACTGTAAAGCTTAAGGGTCTAAAACAATCGTAGAAACATATCTCGTAACCAAGTACTTTTCCATGTCATATTTGTGTCCATTTGTTGGCTTCGTTAGAACTTATTCGTTGAGAACTTATGCTAATAAAATTGTATTGGGCTCACCTCCCTCCTCCTTTGTACCTACTCACTGAAAGTGTGTCATATAATCATAGAATCATACCAAAATGATTTTCATGTTAAGTTTTGTCCATTTCTCGGATTTTTTTAAAAAAAAGTTAAATGTAAGCCTCTTCTTTCCCTCCTATATTCCTAATTCTATCATCCTATTGCAAGAAAGGAATTGTTTCACATAGAAAAAGTATTTTTCGTACTCAAATGCTTTTTGATGCCAAATTTGGTTTCATTTGCTCGATTAATTCTCGAGTTATGCAAAAACATTGTATGGAAGCCCCCCTTTCCTCCTTTATATCTTTCCGCTAAAAAAGATGGGGCCTCAATTTATAATAGAAACATTTCTCGTATCCAAATATCCTCACATGCCAAATATGGTTCAATTTGATCGATCAACTCTCTAGTTATACTGAAAATTGTAAGGGAGACCTCTACTCCCCCTTTTCATCCACCTCTTTGAAGGAGTGAGGGATACCAAATATTCATAGAAGAATTTCTCGTACCCAAATATCGTTCCATGCCAAATTTGGCTCCATTTGCTGTTGTAGCTGGAAAAAGGAAAGGGTCTTAAATAATCATAAGAATATGTCACGTTCCCAAATACCCGCCCATGCCAAATTTCGTTCCATTTGCTTAATTAGTTATTGAGTTATGTAAAAATTATAAAAGAGGCCCCCTCCCCCTTTTATATCTCCCTACTGAAAAGAGGGAGGGGTCCCAGATAATCATAGTAATATTTGTCGTATCCAAATACCCTCCCATGCCAAATTTGGTTCCATTTGCTTTATTAGTTTTTGAGTTATGTATAAAAATATGAAAGAGGGCCCCTCCCCCTTTCTACTGGAAAGAGGGAGGGGTCTCAAATAATCATTGAAATATTTTTTGTATCAAAATACCTATCCATGCCAAATTTTGTTCCAATATCTTGATTAGTTTTCGAGTTATATGAAAAATTCTATGGTAGCCCCCCTCCCCCCTTCCTATCACCCCACTGAGGGGAGGGAGGGGTACCTTATATTCATAGAAATATTCCCCGTCCCCAAATACCACCCCATGCGAAATTTGATACCATTTGCTTGATTGGTTCTCGAGTTATGCAAAAAATTGACTATTGTTTGGGAGGCCCCTCCCCCCCTTCATGTTAGAGGGAGGGGTCTCAAACCATAATAGGAACCTTCCCCGGCCTCCAATACCCCTACCTGCCAAGTTTCACACAAATCGGTTCAGTAGTTTCTGAGTCTATAGGGAACAGACAGACAGACAGACAGACAGAAAGACAGACAGACAGACAGACAGACAGAAATTCATTTTTATATATATAGATAAGATAAAGGGCTGAGGCCTAGGATCTAATCAATAAAACTAAACCGGCACATTCGTGAGTTGATCGACCACCACCCGATCACGCGCTTTTGCATCTTTCCCATCACTTTAAAAGCTGTTCCAAGCTAGTGTGTGTTGCCGCAGCTCTGGTAGATGGCACGACCATCTGGGTACGTTCGTATCGTGGAGCCCTTCCAGCATATCTCCTGCAGCGCTACGATGTCGAATTTGCTGCTCTTCAATTCGTTGGAGAGCACATGGGTACTGCCCACAAGATTTAGAGATCGGCAGTTCCATGTTCCAAGTTTCCAATCGCTAGTTTCCAATCGCTAGTCCCTTTTCGTCCCCTGAACCAATAGACTCAGTCGCGCTGATTCCAGCCATCGTCCGCTGTCGTCCCATCCCTGAGATCGATAGCGGCGACGGAGTTCTCCAGCCTGCACCAGCAGGCAAATACACAGCTCCAAATGGTTCTTCTCTTGGTGATGAAATTTTACCTTCTAGTGTGCAACTTCCCAGTTTGCTTTCTGGGCGACGCGACTATATGAGCATTTTTTACCAGAACGTCGCGTCGGTGGCATTAACTCTCGCGTAAACGAGTATCTGCTGGCCACCTCTTGCAGCTGCTACGATGTTATTGCCCTTACCGAAACATGGCTGAACGACAAGAACTCAACTCAAATATTTTGCCTTGAGATGCGGAGATGAATTCTTTAGATTCAGTGCCAAGAATGTTTGAGGAAATACTCGTGTTATCTGCGTCATAGACCTAATGAGTTATTCCTTACGTCCAAAGTGACACCTATGATACCTTGCATTAATAAAGTCACATATTTTGGAGCAAATCGAAATTCCTTCGTAAAGCTGTTCGAGATGGTCTAAGGAGACGATTTTGCCATAAAAATTGATTAAATTTCGTTTATTAGGGAGGGTGCCGTGAGCCAAGCGATTAAGCACCCTATATTTTGCCATTAAAAATATTTAGTGAGCACTTTTCATCAAGGAGTATAGTAAAAGACAATTCTTTCTCCATGCACCCAACCATGGTGTTTTTCTCCGTAATGCAGGCCTCATGGAGCATTTTGAGGTTCGTAACTTCTTGATCCATTGTAATTGCAATTATCGATTATCCAATTTGTCGGACGGCACGAACACATTTTTTTATAAGCCTGAATTGGCATTTACTATCTAAACTTTTATGAGACAAGACGAACGCATCAGGCTAGAAAGGCATAAAAGTATGACTAAAAATATGGGTGAAGGATCAAACTAATTTCCTTGAAAATAATTTTCAACAAATTAAATTTGATTTCCCTGTTTGAAGTTTTTGTACAGTCCTGCAACCATTATAGTAACGGCTTCAGTGGTCAATTTTATATGGTTGTTCTCGAATTTTATTTAATCATGCCTGTGTCTGGGAATCCGTAAGAATACCAGCTTTGACACTGTAGCCAAATTCTGATTTAACCCTCATCCGCATTAGGGTGTCATTTTGACACCATTGCAAGTTTGAAGGCTTGTAACTTTTTTCAGAAGCTTCAAAATACAAAAATTTCTTCGGGGACCCTAAATGAATTCAAAAGTTCTTCAATATTGCATCTTTACTTTTTTTTATGGACGAACCCTGGAAGCCTGGACAAAAAAACTCCCTTTTCCGACTTTTGGTGTCATTTTGACACCACAACAGTAAAATCTATTTAAGTCGTTTGAATCATTATGAACTTCATATAAATCTTATATCAATAGAAACCTTGTAATGTCAGTAAAATATGTTTAGAACATTATATACAGCTAAAGTTACAAGTTTTCTCGTTATTCAGCATGAAAGAAAAAAAATCTGAAAAAACATGCCTCACGAAAACTGCTGTAGTTCATATGTTACACGTCCAAAAAAATATTTGCCTTATGCATATGAAAGCTGAAGTTAATGCCTACATCATAAAGACAAGAAATATTTTTTTAATTTTTTTTTAATGAAATGGTCACAAAAAGTTCAAAAAAGTGGTCTAAAAAACCTACTTTTCATTCGATTGCTAGTAAATACTGTTTGAGCGATGGTAGAGTTTTGAAAAAAATATGACTACAAAATGCATTAAAATTCCAACATTTTGCTGTCTTTAGATTTTTGATGCAACAAAAATTGAATTTACTGGAATTTTTCAAAGTTCACTACTTTGCACGATTTTTTTACAAATTGAAATTTCATCTCTTTTTGTGGTCCACCGTCAGGTTGTACCCGGATTATCAGTGCTTTTACTTTGTTTGGACCAACCAAGAGTATATTCATTGGAAAGCACATTTAATCTTCATTCTAGTGAGGTGCTGCAATTCACGCTGTGAGATTTCACAAAAATATGAAAATTATAAACGTAAAATCATACCTGAATTTCTAGAACTACAAGCAGCCGTCCAGCAAAACGTGTTTGTTTGCTCTCCGAGTAGGTACGGTGGGTGGTGATTCGGGCAGAGAGCGAAGCCGACAAACGAAATAATGATGCGTGTCGTACATTTCTTGGTTGAAAATATTCTATTGAGAGTAGTTTGCATTTGCTATTCACGACACGCATCATTATTTCGTCTTTCGGCTTCGCTCTCTGCCCGAATCACCACCCACCGTACCTACTCGGAGAGCAAACAAACACGTTTTGCTGGACGGCTGCTTGTAGTTCTAGAAATTCAGGAATGATGTTACGTTTATAATTTTCATATTTTTGTGAAATCTCACAGCGTGATTTGTTGCACCTCACTAGAATGAAGATTAAATGTGCTTTCCAATGAATATACTTTTGGTTGGTCCAAACAAAGTAAAAGCACTGATAATCCGGGTACAACCTGACGGTGGACCACAAAAACAGATGAAATTTCAATTTGTAAAAAAATCGCGCAAAGTAGTGAACTTTGAAAAATTCCAGTAAATTCAATTTTTGTTGCATCAAAAATCTAAAGACAGCAAAATGTTGGAATTTTAATGCATTTTGTAGTCATATTTTTTTCAAAACTCTACCATCGCTCAAACAGTATTTACTAGCAATCGAATGAAAAGTAGGTTTTTTAGACCACTTTTTTGAACTTTTTGTGACCATTTCATTAAAAAAAATAAAAAAAAATATTTCTTGTCTTCATGATGTAGGCATTAGCTTCAGCTTTCATATGCATAAGGCAAATATTTTTTTGAACGTGTAACATATGAACTACAGCAGTTTTCGTGAGGCATGTTTTTTCAGATTTTTTTTCTTTCATGCTGAATAACGAGAAAACTTGTAACTTTAGCTGTATATAATGTTCTAAACATATTTCACTGACATTACAAGGTTACTTTTGATGTAAGTTTTGTTTAAATCGGTCTAATACGCCAAAAGTTATAACGATTTGAGCTTGTGGTGTCAAATTGACACCACAAGTGCTGATTAGGGTAATGAAATCTAATGCGGATGAGGGTTAAGTTACAAGTCACCATGATTAGTAGCACAATTTCATCCAGCTTATTTTGAATTTTCAGAACCTTACGTTTATAATGTCTAATATCTGGTAATCAATAGTGGGTTTTAGCCGTATACTTTTATGGAAGTTACTAGCTGATCCCAACCAACTGAACAGCAGTCTTGGTGACAAAACACGTTTCCAATCCTCTTAATGCCATAACCTTCCGTGAATGTATTTCCTGAAATTATGCTTACTGCGGAACGATATCTCCGGTGTAAATCTTTAATCTCACAAAATGGCATTGCCTTGTGCAGCTAAAATTCTAAGGAAAGTATAAAAAAATGCCAACGTAATCCTGCAAGAACCAACCAATATTTCAGTACGCCTCTTGCTTGAAGCATCGTCAACCTTCGCACTAATTGAACAAATCTGACGAAACGCACCGGCTCTGGCCTGGCTGGATGGACGGTTTTTCGAGAGGTGATTGCTCTCTGCCAGGCGTCCCGGGTGTTGGACTTGGCACTAAGCTAAGAAAACGCTCGACTACCCTCGTTTCCTCCTGGTCCCGGCCGGATATCTGGTACCTCCCATGTTTCACAGAGAACTGCACAGACACTTCTTGCACTTCTACGTGGCAAAACTCCTTCACCGATTGGAACATTCCGTTTGTGTTGTTGCTGTGTGCTGTGCTCTCTGGTGAAGGGCGAAAATCGTTATTTATTACCCGGCTGCCAATAAATAAACTCACTAATCCCGTAAGACGATCGAGAACACGAAACATTCGAAATGCGCTTTGGGTTCGGTTTGGTTTCTCTGTTATGGGTGGTGTAGCGAGCAGTGCGCCATACATTCAGGCGGAATGGAATGGAGAAGGAAAAAAAGTGCAATGTAAACGGCTTTTCCCCCGGACAATGTTCTGTGTTCTGTCTTTTTTCTTACTTCTCTCTTGCCTTTCAGTAGGGGCAGGAGGAAACTCGTCAAGGAGCTTAGTACCAACTTGTAGATTATTCGTGTATTTTTATTCTCCGGGTGTTGCGTTCGGTTCTTCTGTGCAGGTCTTATACTGTTCCACCACTATCCTTCCTCAGGCCAAGCCAAGCCAGGACTCAAATGCGCTCAAGTTCGATCGGGTGTGCTAATAACTTCGATGATGGACGGGTTTTAATCCCAGCTTAGATCCATCAGCACTTCATTCAGTAGTTTAATGTACCCCACCTTCAGCACCATGATAATTTTGATTCAATCAATGCAATGCTAGAAGGTTGGGAAGTTTGCGCAAAGCTTGTTTAGTGTGTCGTAAAAAGGCTACCGGAGTGAAGAATCGATGTCGTGAGAACTGAGGTTGATCGCTTTTTCATATTGTTTCATGGTTCTTTGGGAAACTATATCTTTCTTTGCCCGAATGTTCCTGTCGAAAACATCTTATATTTGAAAAATTCTCTGCAACCTGATGGAACAACTTTGAAGTTGGAAGTTTGAAGCTTTAATTCTGACCTAAACTGGAAAGGCAGCTAACACAGTTGTTCCCTCCACCAAAACGGAAAAAAAGGAAGTGGCTTGAAAAGTGTTACACTCACAGGGGTTTCCCCGCTCACTGAATGAAAAAAAAACATTAACTTCTAGTGACTCAAAAGAGAATAAACTAGTTATACGGAAATCAACCTACGCATGGAGGAATTTGAGTACGGGTTCACCGAAAGGTCTACTGAACCATCAGCAAATTTGTGTCCAAGTTTTGGCGGTATTTGCAGCAAAATTATTTGACATGCAGTGCTAACTAGATTTCAGATTCGGAACTAACAAAAGTGTGATGATAGCTGATTTTTAACACAGCAGTCCGAGGAAGAATGACCTTAACGGGTTAAACTCCTATCAAAAAGATAAAAAAAAACACAGCAGTCGATGGGAGTTATTTTCATGGCAGAATCGGGTTAGAAAATCTTCGATTTACTAGTCCTGATGGGCCTTTTTAAGCAAAGTTAGTTTTTAAGTAATTTTTTAATGAAAAACATTTGTGACTTTTTAAGATTTAAACTAATCGACATGGCGGACGTACTTGACTACGTTGGAGATTCTGTCCGGCCCATCTGAGAAGGGTCCGCAGTTTTTGAAGCCAATCACGTACTTTTAATCGGTTACCGTGAGAAAACGGACGAATTCATAAAGCTGACATGATATGTTACACAAACATCACATCCAAACGCAATGCATCATCACATTCAGCTTAAACTGAAACACTCCACTTCTTTGTGGATTTTACGCTGTAGCTGCAAAGCCGGAACAGGAAAGTGCATACATATCTGTGGTACATACCAGTCAAGAAGAAGAAAGTATGAGAATCTTTGAATTAGAAATCCAACCAAAATGATACAAGTTTCGGCTTATATGGAATGGAGCCTAATTGTTCAAACTTTTCCTTTGATAACTTAAAATACATATATTAAACTCTGTATTGGAATAAATTTAGAAAAAACGTTTGAAATTACTAATCAAATTCCTCAAAAAAAGTCGTTTTTACGATGCGCTTTGAAGAAATGTCTCTATCACGGACATCTCTTTGGTTGAACATAGCAGGGTGCGAACAGAAACAGTAGAACTATAATAATTAAAGTGAAGGTGCAGGATGGAGAACCCGAGCTCGACGGTGAGTGACAAGCCGTGTTCCAGTCAGATGACCAGCATAAAGGGTTTCAGCAAGGCGGCTGACAGGAAGTTGGTTTCTAGCCATTTGGGATCCAGCCTTCCGGGTTCCAGCCAGCCGTTGAAAACGATGGCCTACTGCAAGCTGTTCGAGAGGCAGCTTTTCGGGGAAACTGACGACATGGATATTGAAGACGGCCCTGGTTACGACACTATCATTGCTTGTTTGCTGTTTTTGAATCGATAAGGTTAAAACCAATCTTATTACTGGATTTCAACACAATTTAATCTCTTGAAGGTTCCGGAAGGTAGAATAGATGTCTTACAACTGATGCTACTCAAACGTAGATAGGACAAAAATGCACAAAAAAACAGAGCCATGGTGTGCTAAACCTATCCAAGAGTTTTGTTGCGTGAAAGATTGCAAGCAAAAGATAAAGATTTAAAGAAGCAAGTACTTCAAGAATCTTTTAAACGTATTTCTAAAGGTCGGCAGGCTTCCAAGTTGAAATGTTTCCCTAAGCTTTTTTATGAGGAATAGGATTATAATTTTGGCTTTACAGTAGCGGAAAATTTTTCTGTTGGAGGCACCGATAAGGTCAACAACAAATCAGTCCAAAAGTACTTGTTCAAATGTCCTCTTGCCGGTGATTTTAAACTCAAAAAACTTAATCAGTATTGTAAAGTTCAAATGAAACTGTGGGTTCTGAATGCAATTCTAGCAAATCCATTTTACATTCGTTCAAGGTGATGATTTTTTTGTAGTTACAATACCATTTGATGCACAATATGCCGAAACTGTTGTGAATAGGATAAAAAATTTGTATTTTTTTCCAACAAATTGAAATTTCTTGTATCTCGATAAATTTATTAATATCAATATCATTTAGATGGCCATTTCTACTGAGAAGTTTCGTGGCACAGAAGCTTCTATCTACCGACTTATTTTCGTTCCGAAAAAGCACCATCGGCGAGTTTAGCTTCTGCCTTCAGTGGAGTCGGACGTATTTTTACGAGCTCGCGCACCTCAATTGAAAGGCTATTGTTTTTATACCGTCCAAAGTAAGAATAATTAAATATTCATCCAGAAGAACAATAGGGACCAAACTTAGTCCCAATCCCACGAATTCTCCCGCGCCACGGAAAATCCATCAGGTAAGCTAATTTAAAATGCTTAATCGTGGATGATGGTTTTTGATTAAGTTGATGTGCTTTTTTGTGAGCCTTATGAAAAGAATTTATGATGGCAGAGGGAAAGAAACTAGAAAAAGAAAAATAAATTTTTAATTTATTGTCTTCCTATTGCTGTTGTCTATCCATGACCGAACAGTAGAGCTAAGCTAAAACGGTAGTTAAGGAATTTCCTATAGTGAAAAATCTAAGAACATTGGATACGATCAAGAAATGCAATCAGGATTCGTTTCTAGCTAAAGGGTGATACGGTCAAAATTTGGTCAAGGGAAAACGCGTGTAAATCGGTGAAATCATTTGTTTAAAAAATCAAATTTTTTTTTTCAAGTTAAATTAGTATAAAATTCAGGAAAAATATTCAGTTAAGTTTCTGCTTTTCCAAATCCGTATTGCCGGGCCTTACGCTTAACCGCCTACCATCAGATTTTGTACAGCCACCTTGTCCTCCTTCTTCGCCGCAGAAAGCCAGTTTGCCTTGAACTGCTGCTCGTCCTTAGTAGTTTTTTGGTCTTCTTTAGGTTCCGCTTGATAATAGCCTAGTATTTCTCAATTGGGCGGAGCTCTGGCGTGTTGGGAGGGTTCTTGTCCTTGGGAACCAGCTGCACGTTGTTGGCGGCGTACCACTCCATGGCCTTTTTACCGTAATGGCAAGATGCCAAATCCGGCCAAAACAGTACGGAACAACCGTGTTTCTTCAGGAAAGGCAGCAAACGTTTATTCAAACACTCTTTCACGTAAATTTCTTGGTTGACAGTCCCGGAATCTATGAAAATGCTGCTTTTCAAGCCACAGGTACAGATGGCTTGCCAAACCAGATATTTCTTCGCGAACTTTGACAGTTCCACGTGCTTGAAAATATCTGCTACCTTTCCCCTTCCTTTTGCCGTATAAAACTCCTGTCCCGGAAGTTGCTTGTAGTCGGCTTTGGCGTAGGTTTCGTCGTCCATTACCACGCAGTCAAACTTCGTCAGCATCGTCGTGTACAGCCTCTGGGATCGCGCTTTGGCCGTCGCATTTTGTTTATCATCGCGATTTGGAGTCACTACCTTCTTGTAAGTCGATAGTCCGGCTCGATGCACGGTTGTAGACGATACACCCAGCTTATTTGCGGCATCTCGGAAAGAGAGGTTAGGGTTTCAGCGCCGATGTGGTCTAGTGGATAGGCTGGCGCGAGTCTGGTATTGGTACGCCAGGCGTACTGGGTTCGATTCCCGGTATCGGCAAGAAAAACTTTTGGGTTCGAATCCAATTAGCGGGCCGACAGGTAAGATGTGGTTCATTATATAACTGACTATATAATTGGAATGTTCAATCAGTTGCATGCTGGCCAGGTATATACACGGATGCCGAAATACCTACGGCTTACTTACAAGTAAACTAGCACACTTGATTGATTCGTTCTTCCAAAATATACCTACATCAACACACGCAATACATTCACCACAAAACAGTTCATACGAAGCCATGGGGTCCGGGTATGGTGGCGCGCTGCATTGAAGATTTGTCGAACCTAATAATCTAAGGAATGTATGTGATCCCATACTCAGGCAGAAACTGCGGTGAATCCGTGCACCCATGGTGGATTACCAACATACAACATACATACATCTCGGAGAGAGGTTAGGGTTTCGCTTGAAACTACCGGCAACTCTCTTTGTCGTCTCAGCGGCTTCCAGTTTTCGATTTCCCCCCGATTCAGACTTCCTGGCTGTCGACATACGTTCCCCAAACACTTTAATTACATTTGGAACGGTTGATTCGGCAACTTTTAGCGATTTTGTCAGCTTTGCGTGCAAGTAGCTCGGATTTTCGCGATGCGTGAGCGGATGCGGATTCTTCCTTGGACGGCATTTTGACAACTGAAGAGTGAATTCCAAAATCAAAATAGGAACAACATTCTACACACACAACTTCAAAATGAGAGGTGTTCAGGTTTTTTAAATGCAAAATTGAAAGAAATACGACAAGTTGATATTGACCAAATTTTGACCGTATCACCCTTTAACATAAAAACGAGCACACAACTTGAGTTGGAAAAGGTCTCAAATATTTCAAATTTTTGTTGTACCTGCAAACATTGTGGAAAAATTGTGTATCTAAGTATACAAATTTAAGCACGCCAATAATTTTCTGCTATTGGAATTGTTGAATGTTTTCAAATAGTCAACTTTCTTATAAACTTTGTTATTTTTTCGGTTATGTTGCGTCGTGTCACTTTATTTATTTTTCAACAAACCCCATTTTAATCCGTCCCTTGATATTAAATAAGTAAAATCTATTTACAACGGTCATTTCAGGAAGTTAAGTAGGCGTTGGATTGGAAGGACGTGAAAAAATTTTCACCTCGTGTCAAAGTTATAAATTTTCATTTTCGATATGAAATTAAATGTGAAGTGCTATAGGCGATGGAAGCGCTGACGAATTTGGGTGATGGTTTTTCATTAGTGCAAGTGGGATGCAGCTATAATTTCACCCATCTTTTGACAGTTCTAAAGGGTTTTTCTTAAGGAGAGAAAGAATAACTTTTCGATTCCGTCGCCCATTGTAAGGAAGAGCAGTTTTGTAGTTGGGGGAATCGGCCACATGGTCGATTTCCCGGTAGAATCTTCATGAAAAAAATGGAAGCACGCAGCTAAGTCTATAATTTTCAATTAATTCCTAGAAGTTAAAATTTCATAAGGTCAATCAGAAAATCGACAGAAACATTCTCGAATTCGAGCAAATTTATCCGCGAAAACAAACTTGAATCTACCCGCAACATTCGCTTCACGCTTCGCAAGGTAAAATTTGTTACCGGGTATTTGTCCAAAATCCATTTTGACGAAAGTTTCGTCGTCCATCAAAATGCATCCGTTGTACTTGGTCACCACTTTCTCGTACAACTTCCTTGCCCTGGTTTTGGCAACCAGGTTTTGTTTCAGCGTCCTGTTGGGGTGTTTGCTTGCATGATACGACCGCAAGCCTTCTCGCAAACAAATTCGTCGAGCTGTACTGTGGTTTGTCTTGAACTTTTTCGCCAAATCACGCAAGGAGATTCCAGGATTATTGTGAACTGATCGAATTACCTTTGCTCGCAGCTTCCGGTCACATGTTCCACTTTTACGCCTGGTTTGTTTTGCTCGATCCACCGTAAGGGTCTCCCGGTAACGTTGCAGCACCGAATTTACAGTCGATTTTGGATGTTTCAGGAGTTTCGCGATCTTTACCCCTGACCACGTCGGTTTCTCTACGTGAGTATACAGAATTTTCTCTCGCCTTTCACGTTCCATCGTCGATAACTTTTGACTGACTGCTTCAATCTTGATGAAATTTTCACCATTAAGTAAACAAACCATCCGGATCAAAACACTGTTAATAGATTCGCGATGTGACGACTAGGGGCGCTGCAGTAAATGAAAAGATGCTACCAGATTCTATGTGAAAGCAAATTTTTCAAAAATCAGGAAGGTCTCTCGAAAATCAGGACAAATCCTGGCACCTCTGCGTGGACCCCTCAGAAAGTCGAGTTTCGGGCGTTCAACAAATTTCAACGTTATTGCTACTGCAAAAATTTATCAAAGAATTTTGTACTGAACTGTTGATCTAAGTAGAAAGTGGCTCTTTTTTATAACAGCTCAAAATTGACAAGACATGAATATTCACAATTTATTGTAATTTTTTTTTTTGGAAATTCTTTATTTGAAATGGTTTATACCTTTAGGGTTTAAGGAGCCAAAAACTCACAATTTATGTCACCGTTGAATCTCACCCCATCATGAATAAAAAATTACCAGCCTTACGAACAAATGCACTTCCGGTTCAAATTTGTACCCTTGATGTATTTAGTTACCAACATTTTTCGCCGGCATCGGAAGTTGGTCCGATGATCCCGACCGTCAAAATGGGCGTATATTTGCGTTTTCCAAGCTTCGCTCATACAAACATGCATACACACTAACAGGCTGATGCTGCTGCAAAAACCCGGTCTGCGGTCTCAATTATGTATTTTCCCTGTACGCGTACCGAACTTGCTGTAAATAATCGGATGCGGGTTTTGCGGCATTAATTTGATTTTCCCCATTTTCACAAACTTTGCAAATCTGATGGAATGAGAATGGGGCAGACAGCATCAGATATGGGATCAACGGTTGGAGTCAAATTTCAGATAATATTCAAATGTGTTTGCTTCGCAGCTATGAATTATGATGAACGTTGTTTCGATGTAACAAAATTTACCACTTTGGGCACAAATTTTCGATATTTGGAATTTTAGCTTTCATTGATAGATCCACTATCAGAATATCGAGAACTATCATTAAAGATTACAGCTACTTGAAAAGCGAAAATAAATTATCTCCGGAGGAGAACTGTCGTCTAGGCTCCAACAAAATTTGATCAGCGTCCCCGAACGAATCCCATAAGTGGCACACACATCCCAGAGCACAAATATTGCCACGCTCAATTTGCATACAAATTAGACAATCAAATAT
Organism: Uranotaenia lowii; assembly: GCF_029784155.1. Classification (NCBI taxonomy): domain Eukaryota; kingdom Metazoa; phylum Arthropoda; class Insecta; order Diptera; family Culicidae; genus Uranotaenia; species Uranotaenia lowii. The sequence goes on from NC_073691.1 coordinate 82,879,616, forward strand.
CGTTAAACCGTCGGTCTGGAAAAAGAGCCGGGTTTCGTGTAGCCAAATCCATTTATCCATGGCCACATTATTTTGAGACCAGAGTTCGCTCTTCTCTCCATGTTTTTAGTGGCTAACGATGGTCGATGGTGTCGGACAAATTTTTGTGGAAGCTGTTGATGAGTTGGCTTCCACCTCAGAACAACGAAATTGAACGTAACCTGTAACATCAATATATTTTTCTTGTATTTTTTCCTAAACACTAGTTTTCACGGAAAATTTTACAACTTCTTCAAGAAAACTAAACTCTAACTTCTGCTATTAAAAACCTCTAGTTGAAACGTCAACAGAATAGCTTATGATTCAGCTTCAGAATCTCGCTTTAACACTTCCGTTTCTCACAAGATCAAACCAATAAATAATTGATTTCAGTTTTTGTTTAGGGGAGAATGGGGATACTTGATCCCCTTTTTTTATTTTCATCATAGCTTTTTGGGAAAATTTAGCAACTCGCCGTCTTTTGCATTTTCCTACAGTTTGTAATTTCAAGTTTATATGCTCCAAATTTAGAACGATACATGAAATCGTATATTAACTAGAAACATTTTCATAAGACTAAAACAATTGTGATATTTTTTCAGTTACGGGAGACTTGATCCTTTCTGAATTCTAAAAGTTTGTCTACTACCCAAAATTGTTTGCATACTTTAAGGCGCAATTTTCTAGTGTTTAGAGAAATACAGTATTTTAGTCCATTTTAACAAATAATTACTAGATGACTGGACAGATATTAGTGATTTCATGATAACCAATAATGACGATCCATTCAGAAGAAAAATACATCTTTTTGGACCCTAGGGATCAATTAAACCCATAACATACATTTTGTAAAATGGTCCGGTTTGGACAAAGAAAAATCACTGAATTTCTGACAGCAAAAGCTTCAAAACTACAATATATAAGATTGTTAATAATTTTGGGTCGGACGGAGGATTTACAGTGGATTAACTATTCGAAGATCCGCCGTGCTGACATTTCCGATTTGTGGTGAGATCGCTTGGAACTCACGTCTCACCAGGGGCGGTCCTAGAGTTTGCTCTTGGGGGGGGTGATTTTCCAAATTTTCAAAAATCAGTCACTAAAAAGGATCGTAAATATCTGGCGAAAAAACGTTTATTTTGAGAAACAGAGTGGAGGATGGAGGAGAGGGGGGGGGGGGGGGCGGGGGGTGGATGATTGCAGTTGCAAATAGGCCTCGTATTTTTTAGGTTTGTAATTTAAAAGTTTGAAATTTAAGAAAAATAGTGACAACTTTTTACAAATTTCCTCAATATACTTATTTTGATATCATTTAATATCATTTCATACAACAATCATACAACAATTAGATGTTCACTGCGAAAAAGTGTTGATAAAAAGATAATTTTCGTATTTTTTTACATTTCGCAGTTTCAAAATTATAACTTTAAGAATTCTTCAAAGAATTTTTCTATATAAATGTCATTTCACAAATGAAAATTAAACACACATTGTCTTAGAAGAAAATGTAATAAAAAATCTTCAAGTTATCCATAATATTTTTACTGGGAATCTTCATATTAGAGTAAGACGCTCACAAACATTTTAATGATTCTCATTTTACAAAGATTCCAAAATAATTATTTGAGAAAAGAGTTTTTGGTTATAATTGCTATAAATTAAAAACTGAATATTTAATTATTCTTCTGAAGTATTTTGCTGCATCGTTGATTGAAACTATCGAATTATTATTAATTCTGGTTAAAATTCTTCAGATTTTTAATTTAAATTTAATTCTAAAATATGACCATTAAAATCAAATTCTAAGGTATGAAACTTTTGGAACTTCATTTTTATTTGTTTTTTCTTGAATTTCAAGCTATCTTACTAGATTTTTAATTTTGTTGGAACTGAATCCAAAGAAAAAGTTACTAATTTGCAGCGAATTATTTATGAAAAAAGTGAAAAGTCGTATTTTTTCATCATGCTCTAAATATTTTCAAACTTTTGTTAAAATGTTTGAATTAAATAAAATAATATTTAATAAAACGTTAATTTCTAAAAGTTAAAACTATTTTAATATTTCTGTGAAAATTCATAATCAATAGCAATCGAAATAACCAAACTTCCAGATTCATAGTGGATTTTTTAACCTAGATTATTAAGCTGGGTGTCTACTCTAAATGTTATATATTATTGTGTAGATGAGCTAAAAACAGTATCGGCGATATAATAGGTGTGAATTCTGAAATCCAGCCTCGTTGGTAAAAAATTAGAAAAACGTCTTCCGAATGTTCAACTTGAGCGATTGCCTTGTTTCCGAGAAAATAGTCGGGGATGACTGAATAGTTTCACCTGGGAAAAATTAAAACATAGGTAAGTTTTTGAGCCTATGCTTTAAAAATTGATTTAGGAAATAAATTTCTAAACTCGAATTTAAATTATATCCATCACCTCTAGTTTCATAAGTAGTATTTCAGTATTTTTCGAAAATTGAAAAGATATCATGAAAAATGTACCGAATAGTGCGAACGGCCGAATACCGACTATTGGCCCTTTTCAAGTATTCGGTGAAACGAATATTCTGAACATGAATAATCGCTTAAAATGTGTTCAAAAGTACTGTTTGCATCACCGAAAAACTAATCAGATCAGGTGAAAAACACTATTTTTGTGCTTTGTATAGAATTTGAAGCATATCTGTTATCAAGTTTCAACCAATAATCTAAGGTTCACATCTTTAAAGTAATTTTGTATCACCATAAAATCCCTATAATTGAAATTTATTTTTATAATTTTAATCATAACTTGGTCTCAAAACAACGATTTGTTTTATTGAAAAATGATAATGATTTATTAAAAAAAATAAAGAAACTTATTTCGAAAACACATTTTTAATTTGATGTGTTTGACCATTTTCCATATATTTATCCAAAATTTTTATTTCTTTTTCAAACGTTAAAATGTAAATTGAAATTTTAATTATCTGAAAAATTACCAAATATAGTTTGAATTATAAAGAATCGTTTTATATCAATAAATCAAAAAAAACGACCATTTTTGCTACGTCGAGGCAAATACAATCAAAGCTAATTTTGTTCAAAAACGTTCCAAAATAAGAAATCATTTTCAAAAAATATTCTGAAATTTAAATGTATCTTTTTAATTTAAATTGTCTAAACAGTTTCGATATCTTTATTTAAAAAAAAGGGCAGTCCAGGTGAACATTTGGGGGAGGGGGTAGCGGTTGCCAGATGTCCACACGGAAAGGGGGAAGGACTCATTTTCTGTCCACGTGGTATCTGAACGGCCCCCAAAGGCAATTTAACACTTAAAGGCTCAAGTCTTTTTTTTTTACTTTTGAAAAGAATCGCGATATGTTGATCCATCAAATGTGGAGCCAAACCGATTTGCAATAACTCGTCGTAAGATAATAAAGTTATGGTTGGAACAAGTTTGCAGGAAATATACCATCTATTTGATGAACATCATCTAAAAATGATCAAACTATAGCTAAAGTTTTAACGAAATTAGTGTGAAAAAATAATTTCACCAAATATCCAAAAAGCAAAAACAACTCATGAGCATTAAATATAACTCATCAGATTAGCGATACGTTGTTTGATGACAGGGATACGCACGAAATTAAACCGCATGTTCTGCATGCTCCCAAACTTATCGCAGATTCACCATACTGTACAAATTTTTAGTACAAAATTTAAAAAAAATGTGTTTTGAAATTTATGAAAAAAGATTCAAATGCAACTTGAATTTTTGAATTCGGTCCATCCAACCCTGAACTGATCGAGATTAAATATAAAGTGCGATTTTGGAAATTTCCCAACTTTAAGCCAAGTTTAAGTCATATGAGGTCAACATATACATTTTGCCAAAAACATACAAAAAAGGTTTTGATCATCGTTTTTAGAATGGGATCAAAAGAAATGCAATATGTCATAAAAAGATTGAGATATGATAAAACAATTTTTTTTTGTTTTTGAGGGGGTGATCCCAAACTTATGGCCGGTAGCGTATATGGTCAGCAAATTCAAATTCAATGCTGTAAGTACCTCAACAAAAGTTATTTGGTGAAATTCGTTCCAGGGAATTGCAAGTTACAGCTGTTATAGTTTGGCGGACCGATTTTTTTTCAATTTCAAGCTATTAAGTGATTAATAAATTCTTTTATTAAACAAACACCCCCACGGAGTGGAAAACTTTGAGAATTCGAAAGTACGCCTTCCAGGAAAAGTTCTTAGTTTTTATATAAAATCCAGCGTTTGCGAGTATTTTGTAACGGTTTTTTGCCGCTTGGGGGGGGGGTGATCACCCCGATCACCCCCCCCATAGGACCGCGCCTGCGTCTCACTCACTACGCTTGTTCTCTGTACGCAACAGAAAACTTCTCCTTAAAAAAATTGAGAATTTACTGTTGCTTTGAAAATATGGCATTTTGAAGTTCATGTTTTACTGTAATGAATGACATTTTGGGTTAAATATTTTTACCAGATTTTTCTTTAATTTGAGAAACATATTAAAGTGATAAAAAAAGATCTTCAAATTTCATTTTGTTAATTTTTTCTAACACAGTTCAATAATTCGAAAAGTAAATATTTTATGAGATTACAGCATTGTTGTTTGGCACATTTTGCTAGAACATTTGATATTTGTACGACATTTTTGTTTCGAGTTATAGCGAAGAAATCAAGTATCCCCATTCTCCCCTAAATTTATCAAGCTGTGCGCCCGAATTGTATACAAAACAGAAGGAAAAGGATGGACGCAAGAACCCCGCTTATACGAGGTAGTCGGGGGAAGGGCCACCACGGATAAGTGAAACCTCGGATTACACAAAACACATTGACAAACTCTATTCTTTTGCTCATGCATTGCATATCATCCAGGCGCATAGCTCGGTACTCATAAGGATTTATTTTTTTTTTCTAAAACCATAAAAAACATGACAAAAAATCCATAACAAAAAGAGGTTTTTTTAACACGTATCTACATCTCCTTTGTAAACATTATTTAATATTCGTGCTTATTTTATAAATGTACGAGGCATTTAAGCATATTTTCTAAATTGTCTGCATATTGATTACAATTTGCATACTCAAAGGCGCTTATCGCACTCACTGTTTATAAAAACCAAATATACATTAGACTGCTCCAAATGACCCGACTTTTGAAAAAGTTATACGCTGCAGGCTAAAATTGATCCTGGGCCTAGTACAAGATCTCGAGCCAAATTTGGGCCAGATCGGACCACGGGAAGGGGTCGCTCAACGAGCCTGAAGTTTGTATGGGATTTTGAGACATTTTGTTCGAGAGGAACATGAAAACCAGTTTTTCGTCGATAACTTTTGTCTCCTTCGACCGATTTCTTTCAAAAACGGGTTTTCTCAAAGCCTAAACTATGACAAATATTTCATTCGAAGGTTGCATTTCAATTAAAGTTAAGATAAAAAAGTTATTAAGCTTCAAAAATTGGCTAACTTTTTAAAGGGTGATATTTATCACTGTTTTAATGAGGCGACTAAATGTCCGACCAGAACACTCAATGTGAAATACATGCCGTTTCGTCAAATAATGACCGATTTTAACCATTGATGTTGCGCTCGATTGCAATTTTTGATGTTTTTCTAATATTTTAGTTTGGATGATATTCATTTGTTAGTTCGGAGAGAAGTATGGGCGGAAAAATGCTTGACAATTTAAAAAAAATTGCATAACCACAGGAGCTTAGGAACATGACTGGACGATTTGTGATGCCAATAAAAAGATAAATTTTCGAAAAACAGGTCCTTGTACAGTATTTCCACGTTTTTCTATAATATTTGCTGTAGCTAAAACTAAGTAGGGGAGATGAGGGCATAACGAGCACCCGAGGCATAATGAGAACTACGCTTTTCTACGAAAGTGCGTATTTTCTTAAATAAATTTTCATGAGGATTTGTTTCGTACTTCCTATAGTATTAATTTTTCACAAAAAAAGGAATCTCCTTATCATCTTTACAGAGATATTTAAATAAAACTAGCTTGGTTCTCAAGTTACGAAAATATTATAATTTTTGAGCACCACGAAATATGCTCTTATGATCTTAAAATAACCTTGATCAATAATGTACGCACTGCAACATGATGTACACATTGTTTCTCAATTTTTACCATCATAAAATTTTTTATTTTTCACTTTTATCAATTTGAAAACACATTTTTACTTAAATTTGTTGACTAGGGGCATATAGAGCACCATATTATCGAGGCATAATGAGCATTTTCTGCCGTAGAATCTAGCTGCGAATTATTATTGATTTATAGCGCCACACCTTGACTAGTTTTCATCCGACAATTTAGCCTATTGGTAAGGTGTCGGAGAGGTTATCAAAAGACTAGAGTTAGATTTCTGTTCGAGGTGATTTTTTTCCATTCACAATTCATGATCGATTTTTTTTATTGTTACATTATACGGCTAGTAGCATCATCCTCCGAACAAAGCACTTAATGTATGAGCGTGCGTGAATTGTTTGTATTCTACAAACAGACCTAGATTATTTTGTTATTGCTTTGTTTGATGAATCTGAGACTCACCTGACTTCATCGAATTGAATTCGCTGCTAGATTCCCCGGCAAAAACGCACATCTTGCTCTAATTAACGGTGCTCATACTGCCTCAGGGGGGGTTCTCATTATGCCTCCACAGTGGCTGGTTTTCAGCTTTTGGCAAAAATTTTTAAAATGCATTTTTTGACGTTTTCATCTAGTTTTCCACGTTTCAGCCCGTTAGGAAATAGGCTTTTCAAGTGTCTGAACACGAAACAATAATGTAACCTCCATATTATAGCTATTTTCTATGGTTAAATAACCGTTTTCCTTAAGGTGGCCATTATGCCCCCATCTCCCCTACATCATTTGGTTTAGAGTGTTTTTTATTACAAAAAATAATGAGTTTGACACGTGAAGTTATTTCCTAAAACTAACTAAAAACTAAAAAACTAAGAACTAAAAAAAAATTATTATATTTCAAAAACTTTTTTTTTTATTCATAGAATAACTAACAAAATTCAAATTTTATGCACAACATTTCCGATCAAATTATTTTTTGTTCGAGATTTAATTTTTTTTTTCGATGTGTCTCAACTAATTTCAATAAATATTGCAGTTGTTCTTCATTTTTGGTTATTTTTCCATTAAATTCCGAAATCAATGCAACAACTCTTTCGGCACAGTCGTTCACTACGGTTATTATCTTTAAAATATGTCTGGATTTTACATAGTCTCGGTTTTGATTCCATTTGTTTGGATTTTCTTTTAAAAAGTCTTTTGATAAATCAGTGATTTCAAAAAAACTGTTCGTGTTCCTAGAAACGAAACTTGCAAGTTTAAAATCTTTGAGCAGATCAAAATTCTCGATTTTGACTTTGAGGCTTCGATCCTAATATTTTACATTTTGGTAATGTGCTTCAACCTTATCTGGTTTTTCTTCCAAGGAAACATTTTCGTCAAAAAAGCCAGAGCAACTAATGTAATAAAAACGTGAGAAAAATTTAAAAGGACCCTTTTTCGAAAAAATTATCATTTTATTGGCACCATAAAGCGTTGGTTTTTCGACCAAAAAAAATTATTGGCGGTTGGGTCTGAGTGTAACAACCAGTCTGAATAGACTAAGGTTGCCAGAATTTTTTCCACTCCCATCCGGGCCTAGCAATTCCGGGCATTTTTTCAAAAAAACCTGGCAAAATCCGGGCATGGATTTTAATTTTTCAAATCCCAAAACCGGGCAAAAACCGGGCAAAATTTAGGTGTCATTATATATAAAAGCAAAGGAAAAATTCAAAAAAATGAAATTAATATTTTATTAATGTAATTGCAGACTTTCAAAAACTGTTTGGAACACTTAAATATTTAAAGGTTTATAAAAGTAAATCAGCGAAATTATTTGAAACAACTGTTGAAAATTTCCATACCGTTAATCGATTTTTCTGAAACTTACTCAAAAACTTTGATTTTTTTTTTGGGTTCTTTGTGAAGATTGTGAAAAAATCCGGGCAATATCCGGACTTTTTTCACGATATCCGGGCAACCGGGCCGGACCGGACATTCTCGAAATTTTGCATCAAATATCCGGGCAAACCCGGATAAAACCGGGCAATCTGGCAAGCTTAGAATAGACTTTGAAAAAAATGATCCTGAGTTGGGTAGATAAGATGAAACATAAACCCCGCCCAAAGGCGGAAATATGTACAATAGACTACCCCAAATTTGTATGAGAAATTCAAAACCTGTAAAATATTATGCACTGCAGGCTAAAATTGATTCTAGTCCTAGTACAAGATCTCATGCCAAATTTGGGCCAGATCGGATCACGGGAAGGGGTCGCTCAACGAGCCTGAAGTATGTTTGGGATTTTGAAACATTTTGCTCGGAAGAAACGTTTTTCAAAAACGGTTTTTCTTAAAGGATAGTATTCATCAATGTTAATGAATCGGGGCGATCGAACATATTGACGCTTCATTAACAGTATTGAATACCATTGTAAAAAAGTTAGCCCATTTTTGAAGCCTAATGACTTTTGAATCTTAACTCTTATCGAAATGCAGTCTTCGGATAAAATAATAGTCATAATTTAGGCTTTAAGAAAACCCAAAGAAAGAAATCGACCGAAGGAAACCAAAGTTGTTGATGAAAAACTGGTTTTTTATTTGGCATCATAAATCGTCCAGTCATGTTCTTAAGCCCCTGTGGTTATGCAATTTTTTTTTAATTATCAAGCATTTTTCCGCCCTTACTTCTTCCGAACTAACGAGTGAATATCATCCAAACTCAAATTTTAGAAAAACATTAAAAATTGCAATCGAGCACAACAACAATGGTTAAAATCGGTCATTATTTGACGAAACGGCATGCATTTCATATTGAGTGTTCTGGTCGGACATTTAGTCGCCTCATTAAAACAGTGATGAATATCACCCTTAAAAAAGTTAGCCAATTATTGAAGCTTAATAGCTTTTTTATCTTAAATTTAATAGAAATAAAACCTTCGAATAAAATATTTGTCATAATTTAGGCTTTAAGAAAACCCGTTTTTGAAAGAAATCGGTCGAAGGAGACAAAAGTTATCGACGAAAAACTGGTTTTCATGTTCCTCTCGAACAAAATGTCTCAAAATCCCATACAAACTTCAGGCTCGTTGAGCGACCCCTTCCCATGATCCGATCTGGCCCAAATTGGGCATGAGATCTTGTACTAGGCCCAGGATCAATTTTAGCCTGCAGCGTATAACTTTTTCAAAAGTCGGGTCATTTGGGGCAGTCTAATGAACAGTATTAAGGGAGTATAGTTTCCTGTTCTGCATAATACTTTTTCATTAAGAAATGTACATACACATGTTCATCGATTGAGTTCATTGACTATTATGTTATGGGTTTTTCAATTCGCGATTACGCCAGAAAGGCTGCACGAGTTTAAACACCGCGAATCAAAAGCATTTCTCAGGGCATTTTATTTCCTATAAGTTGGGCTACTTTCCTGACTTTGCAAGTTTTTTTTTGTCTTTATTTGAGAGGTTTTCAACTACAGGCTGGTTCGCCTCTAACTTTGCAAGTTTTAATTTTTCCTACCATTCAAACAACCTCATTAAAGCAATAATAAAAACCCAGCTTAAACGCGTATAACAGGCCCCAGCCACCAACCATGTATTCTAGAGTTTAATTCTTTAATTGCTTGCATCGGAACCGTATGAACAGACTTCAATTTGCTTATCAACTAGTGAACAAAAATTGAGTTTAGAACCGTCAATGTTAATGAGTAACTAACGCTGTCATAGTATGCGGTAGATGATCATTATCTAAATGGTTTTCACTTCACTGCTGGTAGCAACACATTTCAAACTTCTCAAAATCTTAAAAAAACCCTGTACAGAATTTTCGACCTACCTAAGACTCACTAATTTAGTTTAAGTCACCTTGAAATGTGAAACTAGCTTTTTTTCTATTGAAATAATTTTTTTTTTGACTGGGTGAAGCAAAACATCCTTTAATCAGAAAATTAAATGGAATACTTATCTGCAACCGTTCGGACTCCATAGAAATCTGCAAACATTTCATCGCGTATCCAAAACATCGATTTTCCGCTCGTTTGTTTTGGTTACCGTTCATTAGTGTCGGATGACGTTTGTCGACTGTGGCGTTACACGCTAACTTTTGGCTACCCCTTAACGAATACTTTTGACCCGTTATTCAATAAGACTGGGAGAACTCCTTTTTCAGGATAAAGTCCCTTTACCCTTTAAGGGGTACTCAGCATGATAACGCTTGTAGCGGGTCAAAATTACCCCTTATTTGGAAAGAGCTCGATTGCGGGATGTGAGCAGTTTCAAGTGACAGGGTCAATCATGTTTCATGCAAGGAAATCAAAATCAAAACAAAACCAACATTTTAATGATAATAGTTATTTATTTTGCAACTAAATATCACTAGCAAAATTTTTATAAATAGTTTGCGTATCATTCATTGTCCCAATTTGGCTGCTTGGGTACACACAAAGTTGGACCTTCATCATGATGACGGAATCGAATTCTGAAAGTCATTCAAATTTTGTATTATTTGGTTTTACTATAAATTTAATTATTTTGTTTGAGCTTACCTTACAACCAGCCAAAGATTGGAAGAGACGTTGCTTAATTTTTCACGAATCCGCAGCTCCCACATAGTTTTCGAAGTTTTCCTTCAACTGGCTCCGTGACCATCTGTTGGGAAATATTTTTATTTATATGATTGAGAATAAATTCGTTGAAAAAAAAACTTACCGAATCCTCCTCATCCAGTTCAGTTCCCCTTGCAGAGGTAAATTTTCACAAGCGCAAATAAAATTCAAAAATTTACAAAGTTCCAAGACTACCCTTTATGGCTGGACTCAAGCTTTTCGAAATAAAGGGTAATTTTGATCCGATAAAATGACCCGTTATTTGACAGATCGCGAGGGTTCTCAATAACGGGTCATTTTTACGCCTTTAAGGGGTAGCCAAAAGTTAGCGTGTACGTTCCACTTTCCGATAAAATCATCATCATCAAGAAAAAAAATACACTTGATAATTAACAAGCCAAATAAAAACCGTCTTGATTGAATCACCTATTAGTATTTGAAATTCTATCTCAAATATTTTCATTAACGTTTTTGTCTTCAATGTTAATTGTTTACTTTAATTTCCTGTATCATAATAAGAGATGAATGGTATACAAACAATGACTGTTGGTCAATTGAGATGAAAAACCCAACGTATAGCGGTCCTTAGTTTAGAGCCAATTAATTTTGAGATTCAGTTTTGATTTCAAAATTAATTTATCCGGCTGAGTAACAGTATGAAAATTATAATGTCTGTTATAAATAATTCATTGAGTTCGGAATTGTTCGTCTTAATCTAAAAGGTTGACTGCGACCAAAAAGAAAAACTATATATAACTCCTTGAAAAACTTGAATTCTAATTTATCTTAACTGTTTCTTGGCTCGTACCTAGATAGGTTTGAGGAGTGAAATAAGCTATTGACATATATTGAATAATATTTAAATGTGATGAATGTATTGATAAGATTTTTATTCCAATTTGCCGCTGGAAGTGTTCGTGATATAATGCTGCTAGTTTCACTAAAACTTATAAATTTTTGGAAAAATAACCTCAAAACGACCGTGTTTGTCGACCGGGTATTTTCCCAGCTCAAATATGCGTGAGAAATGTCAAAAAAAAAACAACTGTAATGACCATCTCGCGTGAGCTTTGATTGCGTCGTATGAAACATCTTGAAAATTCACAGAAAATTGCTTCAAAAGTTATCAAAACAACTTTAAAATTTGTATTTCACATATAGAATATGTTGTCCAGGCTACAAATATTCTAAATGGAAAGAAGTTGCTACTAGTTTAAGTCAATTTTTGTTTTTTTTCGTAATAAAACTGTTTGTTTACATTTTGTTTCATACGACATAATGAAAGCTCACGCGAGATTTTGGCATAATTCTGGAATGGACTGGAACATTAACCTTAAAAGCGACCATGTTTTTAGACTTTTTTCCCCATCTTAATCCGTACACGAGAGCAAGTGCGCGTGAGAAATGTCAACTTAAAAATCTTTTATTCAAAAAAAATTTTTGGAAAACTGCACTGAATTTGGAATATTTCAAAATGTATGTTTCAAATCCATTTCTCTTTGCTTCCGAAATTTTTTCACCTTTGACATTCAACCAAATTCTTTGATTCAAAGTTTTATTAAAACCATATTTCGAAAGTAATGAGTTTACTAAATGAATCTATTCTTCAAAAAGCTTTTAAATAAGGGTCATTTTAATGTTCCTTAACCGATGCCAACTAAACTTATACATCGATTTCAATGCCTTTCCACACCACCAAAACCAATTTTGAATGGTAAAAGAACAGTTCTATCTTGATGCAAACGAAAGTCATTTTTATTTTCTTGTCGTTTTATGGAATGTCAAATATCGTATGTATGTGTGAGTGAATTTATTTAATGTTTTGATTTTGATGTGACGAATTCACGTTTTTTTTTCTTTTACCCATGGATAAAATCAATTACACGTGCGATATTCAAAAAAAGGTTCGAAACAACAGAACAGGAAAAGCTAAGCTATTCTTACTAAACAGACTAGGATAATTGAGATTGTTTGTCAAGAATCATCATATGTCATATGAAATTGTACTAAATTTGCAGGAAAATGTATCATCTCGAAGCCAAAAATATTTTTTCCACAACTGCCTCTTCCAGTGGGCGGTAAAAGGGCTAGTTTGATATTCAAGTTTAGTTAGATATTTTGAAAAGAGGACATTTCTCGAATGTGACTAAATTTTTCATAGAACGGGAAGTTTTAGGATTTATTGGAGAAAAAAGTAAATAAAAATCTGTCACAGGTTTTTCGTTGTAGATGGTGACTAAATTGTATATTTCGTTGTTGCGAATTTCATTAAGCTTCTTCTGTTAACAAAACATTGCTTTACAAATCTTGTAAATATTACCTCTACTTTTGTTTTATCCAGTTTTTGTAAACCTCTATAAATGCGGCAATTCGGCTAGGCGAAGGGTTTTGAGAAACTCTAACTGAAATGATTATTCAACAAAATTTTGTAAGAATCTCGTCCATTCAACTGATTTACCAGTTCTAAACAGTAATATAATTTAAAGCCACATTCAATATACTGTAGTTTTGCAATATACAATCAGTGGAATGTTTTTACGATGTCATTTATCGTTTTCTCAACAAGTCCTAGATCGTTTGATAACTATTTACAAATAATTGGGTTGTCACAATATTTTTCTACTTGGGAAACTTGAACTCACCTTTGCGGAGGTTTCGGGGTTAACGAAATCCTGCAGTTGAAAGTGATCTTCACACATGAAGCCAAAGATGTCATAAAATGGTTATTTTTGAACCACAATGCAATAAGGAAGTGGTGCAGAAGATCTAAATTTTTCATTCAATTTTCATTTCTATCGAAGTCGATGTTTTTTTATAAGCTTTATGGTTGAATTCTAACCACATTTGGTTAGTGCGCTCCAATTCAAAAACGGTTCTTCAGTAGTTTTCGAAATATATCGTGTTATTTTTTTCTATTAAAAGTAGGTAACCAAAAACGACCGTGTTCATCGCTTACAGCAAGAAAAAATCGTGTAAATTTAGATCGAAAACGATGCACGAAAACGGAACATCGATTTTGGTATAAAATTCTACCACGGTGTATTTTTCTCAACAATGTAATTTTTGAAGCGAACGAAAACGGATGACATAAACCGTCGTGTAAAAATACACAATGATGTAAATTTCAAAACATATTAGCGTTAATATTACAAATCTTTTTTAAATAATCAGATTTTAAGAGTTGTTTATGAATAAATACGCCACATGTGTCATTTTATTTAACATATATTGCCGATACACTGCAAACTCAAAAAATGCACACCATCACTGGCAGCTGGAATTGTGGTTGTGTCCGATGATCCCTAGCAGGGCAATGTTTTGCCGATCAGCGTCAGGCAGCATTCTTGAATCCTTCCGGAACAGCATAGTAATTGGAATCCCCTAAACATTAGAAACATTCAACATTGATTCGGCTTTTGATCCATTTATAAAACAGCAATTCCTGCAATCGAAAGAGAATTTGAAGTTCCATTTTTTTTTTTCATTTCGTATATAACTATAATCTACCATTTTTTAATTCAATTCTGAAAGAATTTGGTTCGGTTTTAATACTAAATTAACTGCGGAAGCGATTTTTTTTTCTTTTCGCACAATAAACCACCATCTCGGATAAAAACAGAACAATTTATGCCGCGAAAAAAAGGAAAACAATGGATCTGTCGTGTTTTACATTGTTTTCGATGTAATTTTATTGTCAATTGCATGAACTTCTAGACTATTGAGAGAATCTGATTTGACAGATAACAATTCCGCACCCACTAACACCATCACATTCTTTATATAAACTATCATGTGCTAAAAGTTGAAAAGGGACTACATGAAAAAAGGACCAACATCAGAGTTCAGTTACTTCAAATTATTTCTACCAAAAAATCAACTTTCATACGCACCGTTGCCGTCTTTAACAAACTGCGCAGATTGCACCTATTTAGACCCCCGTGCAAATAATTTGCGCGCAGTAAAATCTGCTCACAGACCTATACATAGACAAAGACACATATCAATATTCTTTACATCTTTGGATAAAAATGAATTAAAAACAATTGCGATAATTCGAAAAACGCCCGAATAATGCATGAATTATTTGTTCCACTTACATTCTTGTACCCGAATGTACAGAATGCATTCTGTTTTCTGTTCGTTTCATTTGCTGATCGGTCAATTTTCGTTATTAAACTCCTTGGTTCGCATTTCTTAATAATTTTCGCCAAAACAATAACGATTATGCCGTTTGGAAATGTGATTCGAAAATCAGAAGCGAGCAACGGCTGATTTGAAAAACTGACACGGGTTGTCTATGTGTGCGTCAGTGCGAAAATATTTCTGCGTGGAAATTATTTGCACAGGAGTCTAAATAGGTGCAATTTCCGCAATATATTGAGATATATTTTTTAGATCAGGGCGTGTAAACATACATCATACAAAATTAAGATTATACCAACGATTCAAAAATAGATCAAAAAGAGTGTCAAATTACATCAGTTTTGAATTACACTGGTCAAAAAGTAGATCATTCGTATTTTAGATTGCGTATACTTTTAGAATTTTTTTTGCTGTGTAGATGTAAAAAAACAAATAGCATAATGCAAATGTGTGTGTGATATATCGAGATTTTTCCTTTTGTGTATGTGGCCGTTAGTTTCACGATAACCCGTAGATAGCGCTGCGGAACAAGCGCCAAAATCAACCTTCAGTGGTCAGTCTGGGTACCTGGTGTCTGCGAACAAGGGTAGGAATAAAGCGTGGAGCTCCCTATCAAACGCTTCATATGGATTACTAATATACCTACACAGCAAAAATTATTTGTTGTAAAATTACGGTAATTTTTTTGAGTTTTTTGCCCCTGGAGTTAGGCCCCACTATCAACATTAACAGTTAAAGTCCCTCCCATTTTTTTTTCTTCGGTTAAGTTTGGTTCAGGTCATTACAAAATACACCATCTAAATCACCAAAATACACCATCGAGTCCCGATTCACCGTATTTCACAATATTGATCTTGTTCAACTACAGTTTAGTTTGTAAAGTTCAAAAATATGTAAAAAATGAATAATTTTATGTATGTCCTATTGCTTTTGAGTAAATTCCACTTAACTCCAAAGTCGCTGTTCAACATCTCTCGGTCAACGCAGAATCTCTTACATTGGACCATTATCCTACAACAGTCTTCCAGAAGTCTTAAAAAGCACTAACAACCGTAGCTCCATCAAATCCCAACTCATTCGTCACCTCAAAGAATTACTTTAGTCATTAACCAAATCACCTTGCCAGTTTTTTTAGCGTGTTTTTTAATATGTTAATTTTAATTTAGTATTAAAACTTTTTTCTAGAATATTTGTTTTGTAAAGCGTTAGTTAAATAAATCTAGTTTAATTTTTGTTGGTTTTGTTAAATAAAATGGATCTCTTAAAAGGAAATCTTTTTCCACTGAGATTCATGTATAAATTTAGTTTATTGTATCGTACCATTTCCCCGCATAATGTAAATATTTTTTAAGTTCTCAGCATGAAAAAAACTATTTATCGTCATCTCTCACGAGTATGTT
This sequence comes from Uranotaenia lowii, assembly GCF_029784155.1. Classification (NCBI taxonomy): domain Eukaryota; kingdom Metazoa; phylum Arthropoda; class Insecta; order Diptera; family Culicidae; genus Uranotaenia; species Uranotaenia lowii. The sequence goes on from NC_073691.1 coordinate 82,895,860, forward strand.
GCTCGGTAGGTTCCAAATGATAAGGAAAATAAATAATGTGTGTTTTCTACAAACAAGTTCAAAAGAAACTAGAATTCAGCAAAGTATAGCTGATATTTTCAAAGATTTATTGGCTTTACATGTTTAAACAAACTAACCATTCTCCATATATCCGGTTTGTACACTTAGAGAGAAATCAGGCTGGGAATTTTAAACAACCTTAGTTATGGAATTGATCGTAATCAATTTAAGGTTTCAATCCGCTATTCTTAGTAATAGTAAACAACATGTGAAATTTATTTTTAGGATTGAATCTCGAATATTTCTTTAAGTGTAATGTCATTTAAAAATGTAATACTTCAGCTGATATTTCAGTCGTGAATCTTATCGCGTCCTTTTCCCTTCCTACCCACCATAACTTGGTGAGTTAGTACACATACGACATGCTATGCGAAGAACTCCCGGGAAATGGATCTTGCTGTTGATATCTTTCAGGTTTTAACCTATTATAAGACGGGGGAGTAGAAGCAAATAAAAAAAAAACTTCGAAAGTCCCTTTCATCAAGACCCTCCATGCGCGCGGCCGTTCGCAGAATGCAAAACGTGATACTTTCCGCGAAGAAAAAGGAATGAATAAAAAAACTCATCCACTTCAGCGACCGAAAGCCTAATTCTAAAAAAGTGCACCCGGTGAAAATCTCGCGTGCAGGCACGAAATGTGTTCGCGTATCTTCGCGTGCATCCCTTCTTCTTGGCTTGGCCTGGCGTGTGGCGTCCCACTGAGAGTCCCAAACTTGGCCGCGCCGCCTCCATCGTGTTGGTTATCTGGCATCTGGTGACACATTCCGTCGCACATACCTATTTAGTCCTGTCCCTTCCCCGAATAAAGCCGGTATTTTTCATTCCGCAAATCTGCGAGCCGAGGAAGTGAAGACTGGGGGGATGAAACTCGCAGTGTAGGCTTCAGTTTTCCAAGTCTCGCGCGATGGCTGATTTGCTAAAAACAGGAAAACCTGCTTTGAATAACCCAATCCCTATGCTCTGAACTGAACTGAGCTGTGCATAGTCCTCCCAATAAGTAGCTAGCTGAGCTGCATGAGTGAGTTGCATCCTCGAGCGAAACATGAATGGGACGAAGACGCGTGAGGGAACGAGGAATTGTACGAGGATATTAATACACTTTCATTGCCCTGCTCACGATGCACTTCTTTTGAGTGGCTCATTGCCTCAGTGCAGAGCAGAATGAAGTGCGGAGTGGAGTGGCGAATGAAGAAGAAGAAGCTGGGGGAAGCCAAAGTTGCATTATTTAGCGACAGGAGACCCGTCTAAGTAGCGTGCATGAAAGGCGATAAACTTGCACAACTGAATGAGGAAGCTGAAAAAGCGGATTTCATTGAAAAACGCTGCACACGTAGAGTGTGTTTTACTTTTTCCCCTCTCTTCTCTATGTGCTCAGCAAATGTCAAAGGATGGCAGATTTTTTATTTTTCCAAATGTGTTCTAAGTATAACAAGTCAGGTTTCTAACAGTTTGTCAACTGCTTTAACCGTTAAACCTCTAGAAATAACTTTCATTTTCGTTTATGTTTTCATATAGCTCTGTTAAATCATAATTAGGTACCGTGAACCGGGGATACTTTGATCACTGGGGTGATTTTGATTAACATGAAAATTTATCATCTATAACTAGCAGATCCGAATGACCTTGAAAGGTTAAAATGTCATTTCTAAATATTATTATTTTTGTTACTATCATCACTTACTGAGTCTGAAGTTTAAATGTCTGAAAGCAGTTTTCTACGTTCGAAAACCTATAAGTTGAGTTCCAAATAGTCAAAATTTGGTTTGTCATAAAAGATTTTGGTTGTAACTAAAAATGATATATTAAAATCTAAAAATATCTGTTTTTTCAAAGATTCGTACACGAACACTTTCTTGATGAATGAAAGCATTTTAGAAGCAAACGGGTCGTTTTATGTAAAAGTTTAACTTTTTTCTTTTATGTAGTTATATCCTTAATTTACTACTTTTCCTTCTCACGACATAATCTGATGAACGTAATTCCTAAAATTCAATCGGTCCATGGCGACCGTTCTCTAATCCCTCGGACATCCCACATTCGCCAGATCACGCTCCAGTTGATTTTACTTCCTCGCACGTTGCGCCCCTGATCGTCTCGTTCCTAGCGAATTCGTTTGCTGTTCTGCAGGACAGTCGTCTGGCATTCTCGCAACATGTCTTGCCCAGCGTATCCGGCCAGCCTTCATCACCTTCTGGAAACTGGGTTCGTCGTAGAGCCGCACAAGCTCGTGGTTCATCCTTCGCCTCCACACTCCGTTTTCCTGCACGCCGCCAAACATGGTTCTTAACAGTCGTCGATCGAATACTCCGAGCACAACTGATCAAAATCAGTTTAAAGTTATCGTGGGAGATATAACGTACCCATAAATAATCCTCAGTCTAAATTAGTACAAGATTATATCGATATTCATGATTGCTACAATTTTTACTGTTGTGAACACAATCACCAAGAGACCTATAAGTATCAATTTAAAAGATCATGTTGTTTGCTCAGATGGTTTACAGAGCTTGTGAGCTAGTGAACGAAATTCTACACATTCTGGATGCAAAAAAAAACTCGTGAGCATTCATTATTTGGACCTTAAAAAGGCCTTCGATATCGTAGATTACTCTGTGCTACTGTAAAAACTGCGTGTTTATGGAATCCAAGGAATATCCAATGAATTATTTGAAGATTATCTGAGCAGACGAGAACAGTACGTTAGAATAAACGTCACCAACAATAAGCATTTGCCATTGACTGTCGGCGTACCACAAGGTAGCAATTCGTTTTTGCCGATAAGTTTTCAAGAAAGTGTTTGATCTGGCAAGGTATATGCAGCTGCGGACGAAAAACCCCGGTTTTTGTGAAAAACAAGACCATGGACTCCGAAATGTACAAGGAGGAGTGCCTTAAAAAACGTTTTTTTTTTTCGTACATTAGATCTCACAAAGGACCAGTAAAGTTTTCGCCAGATTTGGCAAGCTGCCACTACAGTTGTATCGGGCCAAGGGGTGGATTTTCTCGAAAAGAACATCAACCCATCCAACTGCCTTCAATTCCGTCCTATCGAAAAATTTTAGGCAATTGTCAAGAAGAAGATGAAGGAGAATGGTAGGATGACTCGGGATGCAACAGAGATGAAGAGATTGTGGAACAAAATGGCCGCTGAGGTCAGCGAATAGGGTGTCCAAACTATGATCAGTGGTACTCGACGAAAAGTTCGAAATTTCATCTAAACAACATCGGAATATTTTTTTTTCTTATTTTTCCTTTGAAGTGCAATAAAAACCCTACATTTTGATTACAAAACATTTTTATTTCGTTAACATAGCTCCGAGATAGACCCTTTTTAATGCGTCCAGATTTTGCGTGATCCATGCTTTATTACGGTAGTCGAGTAAAACTGATCGAATTAATTTGAGTGCTCGAATTGCGGCTCTCATGTTGAAATTTTTCATAGTCGACTCAGTCGAGCTACTCGACTGAAGTTTGACTTGACTCGACTACTGTAAAACCAAAATGGCTCACTCGAGTAAAATGGCTCGTGACTTGTCTTATGTAATAAAAGAGCGCAAAAGGGGTCGTCCGTATTGACGGTTCACTGTTTTTACAATATTGACGTTATTATACATCGGATTAAAATGAAAACTGACACACAGAAGTTTTGAAGGACGGCCAATCGATTTTGAGTGTCAAATATTGTTCACCCAGCGGTCGCTATATGGTTCGCTTACCTATGAAGCAAGACGTTTTGAAAAACTTATGCGATAATCGGAGAACTTGTTACAATTGATTATTCCTTATATTTTGACGATACGATAAGAGCGCATTTTGCAAACATTTTTGTTTACCCATTCCCTTCATAAAGATACAAATACGCACTGCAGAAATATCGGAAATTTTCTCGGAGTGTAAAAAGCAGAAACACTGAAACAAGATACGGCGAAGAAAAACGCATTATTTGAGTGGACTTCGTTTAGCGTGTGAAGAGCCGTCAATCAAAAATAACACGAGGAAATTCGGAAACTTGGCAACATTGCTTGACCATTCGTGTTTCCGGTGAAAAAGAAAAAACACGCGACGTGAAGGTCCGCAATCGGTCGGGAAAAGCCGTCGTCGATTTTGCCCATTCTGGTCCCCGGAAAAGCAGGCATCGACAGGCTCGCTCCACCGATTGGCCGCCATCGGATTCTTCCGAGCAGGACGACTGCCGGAACGGGCAAAACACGTGGGCTAAAAATTAGCCATCACTGCCTCTCTAAACATCCGGAAGCACGAGGGTGGCTCAGCGGATAGAAATCCGAGCAAACCGGAAAGGTAAGCCAAAAACCCACAAAATTAGCTAACGACTAAAGCGCGCACTTTTGCAGGCTTGCTAAAGCTATCGGCCAACAAAGAAAAGGGCCACAGACGCCCGGAAAATTGCCAGCCAAAAAGGAAACAACCATCAAAAGGGGTCGAGAGCGTGAGTACTGTGAGTGTTACCGTCATGCCTCGGCTGACCAATGTTCTTTTCCGACAGGGCCCCTTTTCTTTTTTACTTCAACCCCAGTGCACTTTATCACCACACGTCTCATCCGGCGATTGACTTCCGGCGGAGAGAACCTCCGAAGGAAAAGAACGGCAAAAGGGCCAAGGTGGTGGCCAAAACTGGCTACCAGCAGAAACGACGGTGGAATCGTCCACAGGGCGAGTTGGCAGCTTCATCAGCAGGCAGTTGGCTGTACCAGTGGCAGCACAAGGGTGGCCACCAGCCACATATCATCTCCAGTTTCGTCCCCACTGCACCGGCAGTTGCATCATCGGTAAGCGGTCCTATTTGTGATCGTTCCGCTGCTTTAGCAGTGCAATTTAAGGCGGTTTCGCCAGCTTCACGTTTTCGAACCCATCGTCGATCGAATCAATTGGGACATCGGTCCCCGAGGTGCTCGCAATCCGTTGCGTCCGCAGCAGCATCAGTCGAGGTGATTGGTGTCGTCGGTTTAAAGCAGCTCCAGCAGGAATTTTCTCACCACGTCAGCATCCACTGTGCCTTTTCGGTTCGACCATCATTTCGTGGCCCAGGTGCTACCGATCGGTTACCACGTCAACAGGATTTCTCATGCCGCACCGTCAACTGTGGCAACCGTGGCCTGTTCGGCCGCACAACATCAACGGAAGCGTAAACCGCGCTCAATCAAGTGGACAGCTAGCAACAACGACGGTGGTGCCCCGACGCATCAGCTCCAGCAGTAGAATCTGCTTTCCAGTTTGCACCATAGCATCAGCATTTGCGTTGGCCAGCGAACGTCATCAGCAGCGCAGGCTGCTATCCATCAGTGGCATTGGCCACTTGGGCAAAACGAAGACGACAGCAGATCCGAAACCAACACCGAAGGCGGCGAAGAAAAGTTTGCTCACATCAGGGCAGAGGATGAAGCCGAACCGTGGCCACACAGTGCGCTGCAGCGCCTTCATGGAGGATGCCGTAAGTGGACATTAAAATCTGATCGCAATGTAATAGGGGAATGTGGGGTAAAATGTTGCCAAAATTATAAATCAAACTAAAATTTAAAGTTTTTTGAGAATCATTTATTCGTAGCTTTGCCTACGGTCAGCCCTTCATAATAAACTGCTTTGCATCGATTCCGTTTTCAGGAAGGTCGCCTCGAACGAAGTCCTCAACTAGAAATTTAGTACCGATTATATCAACCTGGGGCACATGAAAAGAATACATGATTCCTTAATCGAACGCCATCCGTCTTTCTTTCTTCCTCACCACCCAGTGGTTCAAGAACAAAGCAGCACAACAAAACTAAGCGTCGTATTCGACGCCACTTGTAAGAGCTCATCTGGAATTTCTTTAAACGAGGCCATGCTGGTCTGTCCGACCATTGAAGATGACCTTAGGTCAATTATTTTGCGATCTCGAATTCATCCCATTTTGATGGTTGCCGATGTTGCTAAAATGTTTAGGAAAATTTAAATCCATCCAAACGATACACCCCTTCAGAGAATTTTCTGGTGGTCAGATCCTGAACAAGAAGTTCAAATATTCGAATTAAAAACCGTAACATACGGTATTGCTTCTGCACCTTTTCTCGCTAGGTACTCGAGTTTTGCAGCAGATGGCTCACGACGAGAGTAAAAATTATCCAATCGTGTCCAAGGCGACTTGTCGAGACATTTATATGAACTATCTTGTTTCTGGTACTAAAACAGTCAACGAAGCAATCGAGCTCATTACGCAGTTAGAAGGCATGTTCTCCTCAGCAGGCATGGAGCTACACAAGTATGCAATCAGTTATTCGGAAGTCCTTGAGCAGCTACCTGAATCAAAAGGAGCTCTCCAGTCGACAGTAGATTTTGATAAGGATCACAAACTAAAAATATTCCAACGATTAGGGTAAATGTTTCCTAAATGGGCCTATCGGGTTAAATGACCCTACGGCTGTTTGATGAAATGGCTGACTAGACAGCTTATCTGACCAATGCATTTGAGGGTGATACGCTTAGAACATAAGGCAAGAAAGAATTTGATGAATTCAATGTTCGGAAAATCGCTCAAGAAAAGCAATCAGGATTGGTTTCTAGCTAGAATACTGATATCTCCGAGTACTGTGATACGCACGTGGTAAAAGTATCCATTGAATATATGTCGAAAATCAACACTAACTTGATACAAGAAAATATACCATGCCCCATCGGAGGCTACCGTTGCCATTCGTCACGTGGCTAATCGACGTTGATCGACATACTTGGTGATACACTATGAACGTCGCTCCCTCAATCATTCCCGAACGTCTATCCTCGCATCATTGTTGATAATGTTCGTTATTGATAGACGATCATGAATGTTTCAGAAGGAATAATCTGAAGAAATACCAGGACCACATGTTCAAAAAAAGCCTTAGCACATGCTGGGCAGTTCATTGCAGTTACCTAGTCATGTTTTTGTCCTTCTACGCAAAGCGAGAAATAAAAAATCATCTGATTGCCTACATAGATCGCTCAAAACTGATACATATCAGTTATGATCCTAAAGGTTCAAAGTCGTCAAGGAAGGAAATCAGCATCGAGACGTTCGTTACTGATAGTCTGCGTCCTTCTTTACCACATCATGTATCGCAAAAGTGTTTCAAATACAGAAGCGTCGTTGTCATGCATGATTGTTTGTATGATTTTGTTGAAGAAGGAAAATTTGACTACTTTGATTTTTTGGCTCTGAATGTATTCAAGCATGGCTCAGTGAAAATGATTGATTTTCAGAACATTGGATAAATTTACAAACTCAAAAAAAAAAATTAAAAAAACATACAAGGTTTTGATACCTTTTGATGTAATCTTTCGACTTTTTAAAGTTATACGTAAAGAAGCTTAAAACAAAAATTAGGATGGTTTTTGTTTCTTACTCAAATGAACTTAAGAAATTAAACATATTTCAGCTTTTGTGGAGGTTTAATAATGATTATATAGTGGAACAATAGAGTGTTTCTGTATGCCCCCATCATGTTTGTAAAATGCCTCCATCCTAAAATAACAGGTTAAATAGAATAAATAAATGATTTTTATCATTGAACTTTCAAATCTATGCTCTGAATAACATCTTAAGAGATAATTGAAGATCTAAAAACAGATTTGATAAAGTTTTTCTCATGGATGAACTGCCTCCATAGTATGGCAACCCTAACTTTTGTTTTATTCCATAAAACTTCAGCTTTGCCGTACGGAAATTATAACTTTCTAGCAGTTTCAATGAAATTATACGGAAATATTGCCCAAAAAACAGAAATTTTAGGCGCATTTAGCCCGCACGGTTTGAGATTCGCCATTATAGACAACACTGATAATAAAATCGTTTTCTTGGAAACAGAAGAAAATTTGAACATAAAAATTACTCCAATGTATAGAAAACAGATGCCTGCACACGTGTATATAGTTTGTGTACACATATTCGATGTAATATTTAATTAAATCAGTGTTCTGCTTAATAGGCGCATATAGCCCGCTCCTCCCCAACTCAAATGGAGCTTGACATAGAAATAATCCATAACAAATGACATTCATTCAATTAAAAACCAGTTTTGCTTACAACTTTAAATGCAGTGTCATATTTGATTGATTGAAATCTGACAATAATAGGAATTGCATAGAAAAAAATTGAAAAGATCATTCCCAAAGAAATAAGGGATCGAAGAAAAAGCAAGCAACTTTCTAGTGTGAAGTGTAGTTTTGATAAAGCAAAGTAAATCAAACGTTGGGAAATTTGATTTTTTTTATTGAAAACTTGGTTGAAAAAAAGCGGGACATTTCGAGTAAAAAGCGGGACGGCGATACATTTGCCAAAAAAGCGGGACATGTCCCGCTTTTGCGGGACGGATGGCAACCCTAACATAAGAGGCTGAATGTTCTAAGGCAGTGGTCGGCAGTGAGTCCAAAGAGCCACATACTTTAAATTTCCAAAATTTCAGGGTTTAAAAGAGACACATTAAAGATTTATTGTTTTTGTTTTCAATAAAAAAAATCAAATTTATGAATATTAGTTTTACGAAAATAACTTTAAACCCATTAGAGAAATGGGTTTCAAAGTGGGTGTTGAGAGCCTACGAGGGGCAGTGGATGGTCTTAGAGTTGCCAATTTTTGTTGCATTTCAGAACAAATTGGTTCCAAAGTAACCTTGGAGGGTGAGCTCCAAAATATAGAGACAGGGCGTGGTGAGCAAAAAAATTTGAAAACCACTGCATTACAGTTTTTTTTTAACTCTTGGTTTTTTTATTTGATTACCATTTAGTATATGGATTTTTCTGGAACTCTTCTAACATGGTATGATTTTATCGATCTTATCAATCTTATTCCTTAGTCAATCTTATTACGTTGACAAAAATCGAGACCAGGAAATTTATATATATCTATATGAAGCTTAAATGATTACTTCGAATAATGTCGAGATGAAAGATTTAAAAATATTTATATTAGCTGAATATTTATAATTTCTTCGGCAAAGAAAAGCTTTTAAAATAACAAAGTAAAGGGGATTTTTTTTCCTTAAAATTATCAAGCTTTTTTGTGATATTTCCCAGATTTAGCTTTTCCTTTCCAAAATCCAGAAATATGAGGTAAAATTCAACTAAAACTTATAAAGCCATAAAATTTATCTTCAGTTTCGTTTTTTTCTTACGTATCCAGGCAGGGCAAATCCGGTCATTGGTCGAAATTTTTAATTGAAAATCGGGTAATATCCGGTCAAACCAGTCAAAATCTACATATTTTCCATGAAAAGTCAAAAGAAAAGCTGAAAAATGAACACAAGAAAGATTATTTTAACCAATTGAAATCAGCGGCGTTCAAATCTTATCTGCATGCATGCAAATTAATTTCGCTGAAAATAGTTGGAAATTTGGAATTTGGTAAAAATGTTGAATACTCCTGGAAAAACCGGGCCTTTTGCCTCGATATCCGGGCAACCAACCGAACCTGGCGTTTTCCTATTTTTTCTTTGGAAATCTGGTCAAGCCCGGTTGAAACCGGGAAATCTGGAATGCTTGTGAGCTATCTATTTTCAGATTCATACAAATTATCGTTTTCAATTCAAATAAATAAGATAGGATTATTCAATAGTTTTTTTTTTATGTTTTTACGCATCAAAATGTTTGACGCGTAAAAATGCTTAAAATATAAAATTTGATGAGGATTGCGTTGTTTGATAGGTCTTAGAACTACTCGTTTGTAAATGATAAACTTTTAATTTTCCTGTTAGCTACAGCTCAATTTTTGTGTTTGATTGATTCAAAAATATACACACGTTTTATAAACAAGCAATATGATTTAAGTTAATTTTAAGATTTAAGTGATAAATTAAATCTTGATCTCTATGATGATGCTTCAAAATCAATAAAAAGCAATAAATTGTAAAATTAGCAGGGTTGCTAGCGATTTTTCGTTTTGAAATTCCAAAGTTTTTCCCGATTTTCCCCCGGTTTATTCCCGGTTATACATAAATGATGATTTTTCTATTTACTTTACTCGTTTTTGAATGTAAAATCATGATAAATTTATAGTAAAGAGCCGCAAATTTCTAACAATTGTATCCCAAAATTTGTTAACAGGTTAGAAATTATAACGAATACTTTGGCGTCTTTTAACACGTAGTCTTTTCATATCAAATTGACAGGTTTTCATGATTTTTTAAAACGAATCTAACGAAATTGGCATCTATTCTATGTTTTGCTCTACAATTTCAATAGTTATGCAAAAAAAATCCAATTTAACTGATTTTGACATTTTGATGTAGCATTTTTCAACGACTGTGAAATTTTCTACAATTTTATAGAGTTCTAGAAAAAAAATTTATAGTTTGTATAAATGATGTACCGAATATTCGGTCGGCCGAATATGCTGAAATAATATACCAAATGTTTGGATGGGTGGAAAATCAATGTCAATAAACATGGGATACAAAATATTCATATTACAAGACAATTTGAAACAAATTCTCCACTTTTTTCTTGAAGCTAATCTTCAATCCGCTACATTCAGCCAACAGGATGAAAATCCCCGAATCTTTTTTGCCATGAATTTACTACTTCGTGGCATTCTTCCCTAAATCCCCGAAACGAAAATCCGCTACCTAACTTCCTACGCTAAAAAATTGCGGAAATAAAGAGCTGCCTAACAATTATTGCTTCACATTTTCGTAGATGACGGAAAGAATTAAAGAAACATAAGCTATCGAAGAACGAAAGAACATAAGCCGTAAATATCATGAATTTTTCGAAAAAGATACAACGGCTCACCGACAGGACTTGAACCTGCAATCTCCGCTTCAAGTCCTGTCGGTGAGCCGTTGTATCTTTTTCGAAAAATTCATGATATTTACGGCTTATGTTCTTTCGTTCTTTGATAGCTTATGTTTATTTAATTCTTTCCGTCATCTACGAAAATGTGATTATTTTCAGGTACAAAGATGTACCAAACGATTTCATAACATCAGTATTGAATTATTGCTTCATTTGTAAAGATCATTTTCAACTGCAAGATTTTGTGCCCCGGAACCACCGTCAAGGGTAAGTTCAAGTATCCCGAAAAATATTGTAAATACACAATTTTTCGTAAATAGTTAAAAAAAAAAACGATCGAGGAATTGTTGAGAAAACGACAAATGACATCGTAAAAACATTCCAGATTGTATATTGCAAATAAATTTAAAAAAAATAAAGGTGATATTTACAAAATTTGAAAAGCAATGTGTATTTACAGAAGAAACTAATGAAAAACGCAACTACGAAATATACTATGAAGTCACCATCTACAACAAAAACCAGTGTCAGGTTTTTATTCACTTTTTCTCCAATAAATCCTGAAACTTTCCTTTCGATGAAAAACTTAGTCATATTCGAGAAATGTGTGTTTTTCAAAATATTTAACTAATTTTGAATATTAAACAAGCCCTTTTACCGCTCATTGAACGAGGCAGTTCTCGAAACAATATTTTTGACTCCGAGATGTAGCATTTTGTATACATTTTCTTGCAAATTTAGTACAATTTCCAACAAAGTGCGTTGGTTGAAATATGATGAATATTGCCAAACAATCTCAACCATCAGAGTCTGATTAATGAGAATAGCTTAGCTTTTCCTGATCTGTTGTTCAGTTTTTTTTTTTTAGTTAAATTTCGAACCATTTTTGAATATCGCACGTGTAATTGGTTTTATCAATGGGTATAAAAAAATGAACGTGAATTCGTCACATCAAAATCAAAACATTAAATGAATTCACTCACACAGACATACGCTATTTGACATTCCATGCAACGACAAGAAAAAAAAGGCCTTCGTTTGCATCAAGATAGTAATGTTCTTTTACCATTCAAAATTCTTTTGGTGGTGTGGAAAAGCATTGAGTTAGATATTTAAATTAGTTTAGTTACACCGTAATTATTGCTTATTTACTGGGCAGCAGTTAAGGAACATTGGAATGAACCTTATTCAAAATTATAATTTTTTGAACATCAGATCCATTTTGTAATCTAATTACTTTCGGACTATAGATTTAACAAAACTTTGAATCAATGAATTTGGTTTAATGTCAAAGGTGAAATATTTTTGGAAGCAAAGAAAAATGTACTTGAAACAGACGTTTTGATATGTTCCAAATTTAGTGGATGTTTGCCCTCGTTTTTAATTTTTTTTTTAATAAAAGATTTTTATGTTGACATTTTCCACGCACACTTGCTCTCGTGTACGGATTAAGATGAGAAAAAAAGTCCAAAAAAATGGTTGCTTTTAAGCTTAATTCTCCCCAAGTCCAGAATTATGAAAAAAATGCCATTACAGTTGTTTTTGACATTTCTCACGCACACTTGTTGGGCGTGTACAAATGAGCAAACAACCATCATTATATTACGAACACTTCCAGTGGCAAATAGGATTAAAAAGCTTATCAATACATTCTTCACATTTATTATTCTGCTTTTTACTTTTCTGAAAACTGTCTAAACAAGTTCTAATCAATCCAGCGATAATGTCAATAACTTATTTCACTCTTCAAACCTATCTATAGGTATGAGCCAAGAAACAGTTAAGATAAATTGTAATTCAAGTTTTTCAAGGAGTAGAATGTAGTTTTTTTTTGTCGTAGTAAACTATAAATCTGCCATTCAGATTGAGACGAACAATCCAGAACTCAATGAATTATTTAACACGGACATTATTATATTCATACTGTCACTCAGCCGAATAAATTTCGCAATCAAAACTCTCAACTAAGGACTGGTATAACGTAACGTTTGTATTTTTCCATCTTAATTGATCATTTGTCATTTTGTGTATAACATTTATCTTTTATTATGATGCAGTAAATTAGAGTAAAGAATTTAACATTGATGGCAAAAACGAAAGGGAAAATATTTTAGATACAATTTCGAATACTAATAGGTGATTCAATCAAGACAGTTTTCATTTGGCTTGTTCATTATCAAGTGTATTTTTTTCTTGATGAAGCACAATGGTTTCACGATGCCCCGACAGATGACGTATGATTCTGGGCGATTTTTAGTTGTATGGATTCAACCGCATCTGATCAGTCTGGGTATCTGGTGTCTGCGCTAAAATTTAGAGGAAAAATAAGTTCGCTCAGAAAACGTTAGCAGTTTAAATTGTTATTAGAGTTTTAGCGTTATTTTTCAGACTTCGCTTGTTGACGATAAAACCATTTCGATATTGCTAGTATCACGTTGGCAGCACTGTCTCATTGGCACATTTTTCCTTTTCAGAAGCTAATACGGACAAAAATTTCTCAAAGGGTAGCTACTCTCCAAAGCCGAGTTTTTAGACCCCGATGACGACACCAGGCGAGGGACGAGAAGCTCCGGGTTTCCAAATAGCTAACTAACTATATGGGGACTACTCTTCTTCGGGTAATAAATGAATGGAAAAAGTGTAAGAGGTTGTTGGTACGTGCCTTTGCTTATTTTTTCGTGCATTTATGCACTCGGCGTTTTGTCGTCGCTCTGGGAGAGTGCATTTTCCGCCCTTCCTCTGACAACTTTTCGCCCACCGCCATCGAGACTCTTGTGTGCCAGATTGTGATGCAAAAGTGCATTGCATTGCATTCATCGCCGCCGTATGGTTGATGCATTGGCATCGTCGTAAAAGTTGAAAAAAAAAACAGGGAAGAAAAGCCTGTCTGGTTCGTCCTGAACGAATGAAAGCCTACAGCTCGGTCGGTTCGGCACAACTATTTATAAGGCAGAAGGTACCTCAACTCGTTGTGAGCTGTTGTTTATGGAAAGGCTCATGACACATGAACAGCAGCCAGCAGCTTAGCAGCAGATCTTAGAAGTTCGGGCCCGACGCAACGGACGACGACGACGACAACGGCGGCGGAAGCAGGAGAATGATGGAGAATTAATCCTGTGTGCAAGAGCTAATTTGAAGAAAATTGCATTTAACTCCTGTCGACATTTGTCGTCTTCGTTGTCGTCTTTTGGGACTTTTTCACAGCAGCTAGCCTGGTACCTAGTTGTAGTTGGAAGGAAGTCACCATTGAGAAACTCTCGTTTGAAATAAAATACGAGAATGCACAATAGACTGTCGGGGATTCAACAGAGTAATTGCTTCACAAAAGTTATGTTGTTCGGGATCAAATCCACAAACTGTTTGTTCTTAGCAATGAGCCGAACATAGAGGTGGAATTAGTTTCTACAACTGTGATTTAGGAGAAATCAGACCTCGTTAGAGTCGAGAAATCGGAACAGTTAAATAGAATAGTTGTGTAGAGCAGCAAAGCATCTTTAGGCTGAGAAAATTTTCGTTCATTAAATTTTATTTGAGCTAGATGTTTCTCGTTCGAACTTTATCTTCAGAATTAATTCTTAGTGCTACAGAAAAGTAGGGGAGAATGAGGATACTTGATCCCTGGGGATACTTGATTCCTTAGCTATATCTCGAAACTGGAATGTCTTACAAAGATCAAATGTTCTAGAAAAATGTGCCAAAATTAGCAAAATAACAATGCTTGTAGTTTAAAAAATTTTAACAAAATAATTGTTTGAGTAATTGAACTTTGTTTGAAAAATTTCACAAAATGTAACTTGAAGATCTTTTTTCATCACTTTAAAATGTTCCTTACATGGGAAAATTATGGAAAAAATATTTGTTTCAATGTATCAATCGTTCGAGCGTAAAATGAACTTCATAATGTTCATAAAGTTGGGTACAATTGATCCCCCTTCCAAACCGCATATTCTTCTTCTGAAATGATCGTTATGATTGCTGATTGCGAAATTACTAACATTTATCCAAAAACTAGTATTTATCAAACAATTGTCTGAAGAAAAGAGCAAAAATAATTAATTTTCTCTTAATTACAAAAAATTGCGCCTTTAAGTATGCAATGTTATTAGCGTTGAGACAAAGTTATAGAATTTTCTTCTTATGTCCGCTATAAACTGTGAAATAAGAACAAACATGACCAAAATAGTCAATTAACTTTCTATCTTGGGGTTTTGTTTGATTTTATACAAGGATTAGGGCTTCCTGAATAAAATATCAAGTCTCCTTCAATAGGGGATCAAATCTCCCCTAACTTCAGAAAAATCGCAATTTTTTTACTCCCACGAAAATGCTTTTAGTTCAGCAACGGGTTCAAGTATCGATCTAATTTTTGGAGCATAGAAACTTGAAGTTACAAGCTGTCAGAAAATGTCAAAGACGGCAAGTTGCTAAATTTTTCCAAAAAGATATGGTGAAAATAAGAAAAGGGGATCAAGTATCCCCACTCTCCCCTATAGATAAGAATTTAAAATTCTCTTGTTGCTATTAAATTGTATTTCTTTGACCCTAACTATGATTCTATGTCGATCAATTACAACTACAATTTTAATTTTCTTTCTGGATGTTAAAGCTTAGTGCTTTTAGAAATGGGATAGTTACGAATGCGTGTATCTCCAAAACAATTCGTTTGATCGAAATACTTTCTATGAAAGAAATGCAGGTAATGTTATGATAATTCATGAAAAAATTTCAAAAAATTATTTATCAGTTTTTGTGTGCAAAATGTCTACTTTATTCATGATATCTCCCATCGGCCGGCGCACACTTTTTTTAGTCATGATATTGATGAGTTTTTCCAACATAGACTTCGTCTAATCTGTTTTTTAGGTGTCTGCATCTTCCTCCTTCAATTTCTGCTAGTTTTTGGTCCAATAATCCTCTTTTTGAAGAATTTGAATGAATAACTGATTTAAAATAATGATTTAATGAAATAATTTCTGTTTTCAGGTTTCAGGTTCAGGTTTCTACTGTTTCTATTTACATGGATTGATTTGAGAAATAATTTGAAAATTTTTTGAGAGCTTGTTTCTCAAACCAAATTATTGTCTTCATTAGCTACTAAATTAGAAACATTTTACGACTATAACAGCGTATGTGTTCATCCAGACCAAATTGAATAAAGATAGGTATGGTGTATGGAGCAATAGTTATGTCAAATATATTAGTTTTGAATTTAAGTTTTGAATTTCTGTTAGGTTCATTTGTTGCAGAATTGTCTGATAGTATGGGAATTTCAGAGTACATAAAATTTTGTTGATGGTCTTGAAATTTTTTAAAACTCGATTTCACAGCTATTGAACCTTCTTCTCCATAAATGGTAGATCTATAAAAATATTCAAGATGAACTTACTCCTTTTTCATTAGAACTTCTCACTGAACTCCGAGACTCTCAAGATTTGCTTGACATGAAATATATCTAGCTTGGCAAAAATGGCGTTATTCTTTTAAAAAATGATTATTTTGAACTAAAAGATGTTAAAAACAGAAGAGAGCTGGACCATTTTTTTATTTAAGTTTTTGAAAGCGGTGTTTTATTTTTTTTCAACAAATTGCACAAGTCAATAATTATGGTTTTCAGTGGTTTCGAACATTTGCGAATCATTGATAATTTTAAAATCTGACGGGTTTGTGACAAGCTTCCTTAAATTTTCCATAACATTACAAAATATGTTTATTTTGGCTACATTAAAACACATGATATTCTGCAGAATTCAAAATTAATATTTTCTGAGGTATTTGATATGAGATTTTTGCATAAAAAAAGAACTTTATTTGAAATCCACAGAACTTTGTAATTTTCATCAGATATTATAACATGGCACATCATTTTCAAAGGAAAATATTTATTACAGTTAGTAGTGTAAATATATTTGAAAAACTATAAATAAGCTGCTACCGTCTGCAAAAATGAGCAAATTTTAAATTGGGTCAAAATCTGAAGACATCTTTCGAAAATTGTCATATACCGTCAACTAGGGCAACATGCAACACTTTTCAACTTCAATGGCTTCTAAAATCTTAATTCTTACAGATAATCATACCTCTTGTACATCAAAAGTTTTAAGGTTGACGTTTAAATTGACTTAGTCAGAAAAATTATTGGTTTAACCAATTATTTTTAAAATTTACAAAAACATGCGATTTTTCCACCCAAATAAGAAAAAGGGATAAGTGGCAACAAACTCTGTAAATTACAGACTGAATTAAGGAAAAATCAAATGAAAACGTTGAAAATTTATAGATTTTGATACATTTGTGATGTCATAACGTATAAAGCACCAATTGCATTAAATTTTGGTTTTGTTCGAATTAGTTTTTACATTTTTTCTGACAAAAATGTTTTTAAAGAAAAAGATGCTGCATACCTTTAGGGGTAAAAAAATACTACAAAATATTCTATTATCTTAAATCATGTAAATAAATCTTAGGATGGATGAAATTTTAATGTTAACAAACGCATAATGCAAAACAATCATATTCCAGTATATGGAAACGCGATTTATTAGATTTATTTCTGATTTGCATTTTGTTGTATTTTGCTTCAGACCGCTAACTGAATTATAAAAAATATTTATTTAAAAAAATTTGGAGATTGTCCGAAAAATATTTATACACCAACAGTGTTGATATGGGGTAATGAAAGCATTATAAAGTTTGTAGGTGATATCATTAAGCCAATCCGTCATACTTGGTAAAGTTTTTTACGGCATCGAAAAATGTAAAAATGTGTACATCCATTGCTCGATTTTTTAATTTTTTATGAGAATCAAAAACTTTAACATTTAATGATAACTTTATTACAGTATATTGAAATAAAAATTGAATGAGAGTTGTGGTATACAAATGTTGCATCTAACCCTGCTTGTGTATGATGCCTCGTTTGACGGTAATTGAAAAAAAAATTTAAATGATCACAACAACTGACTTTTATTTAGTGATCTACCTAATCAATTTTGGCTGATATTGCCTGTTGAAAGTGTTAAATGATGTGAAATGCATAATTTTGATTTATACTTTTTTCTGGTCAGGTATTTGTAGTTATAAAAATAAATGGTGTTGGGGTGCTGGGGTACCTTGGGCGGTCTCTATGTTCCTTGGGCGATTCTGGGTGGCGAATTGGTAGGATTACCTTCAGGTAAGTACTCCGTACGGGGGGTTTTATCGGTGTCAATTCCGCAATAAAAATTCGTGGGTTTCACAATAACACACAATTTATTTATCCCAACTTTATTTGGTTTTTGACATTAGTTATTCATAACACATTACTTAGGAAAAATCAACGCTGAACTTGAACATTTATTACTAAAACAATTTTTACAGAATACATTTAACGATCTTCTATTTGAATGGCGAATCTACTTATAACAAAAGAACTGGATACAATTCAAAAATGGTGTTGTTGGTAAGGGACAAAAATAGCACAATTCGATGCATTTTACTTTTTATCTCATCAGATAGGTGCAACTATCAGATGCTAATTAGAGATGTTGTCAGTTTTCCAGATGAATCTCCCGTAATCGTCCGTCTTACTCACATAATGACTCAGTGTTGTCAGAAGGGTCTTCGATACGCTCTCCTGGCCCTGTGTTCTTACGAACTCCTGATAATCTGCAGTGTTATTTCAAATGCGGCTCGCCGACAGAATTTGAAACTCAAATTAGCCCGTTGGCTCAAAAGTTTACTCACCCCTGTTCTAGATCATTCAATTTAAAAAACTTTTGTTGAAGACAACAAAGCTCTATCTTTTGAACGACATGTTTTGAAGACATTATCATGGTTGATCGGCTCCTCCCAAACAACAAAGAGCCGGGAGAAAACAAGACTGTATTCAGTTCGGCTTCCGAGTGTAATCCTCTTTCGCTGATTACGAAGTTTTAGGCGCAATAATGGTGCTGTATACGCCTTAATTTATGCAACAGAAGAGATAAGAAGCTAGTTGGCTTGTAGTTTGTATCGAAAAAACGCCGTTCAAATATCATCTGAACCGATGATTACCATCGGCAGACTTGTTGGTGGTCACCATCGTTTGAACTTTTTCGGAGACATCCGCAACACATCGTTTGATCGGAGAGCAAAAAAAAATGTCAGATGAAATTTTGACCTTTGTAAGGGTTAGTCGTTTGACTTTCATTCCTTATGTAAATAATACAGGCCCCGGCAACGAAACAGGATTTGTCTATGTATCGTGTGACCAACATCTTTTAAATAAGTGCTGGTGAATATCGTTTCTAAGCTTTTTTTCCCTCAGATTTAAGCTGTTTTTGCCTTGAGAGCATAGGAGATGAAAGCTTAAATCTGAAGAAAAAAGCTTTATCTGAGTAAAAATGCTTAAATCTGAGAGATGTGATCCACACGGATTGTATAACGTTGCCGGGATCTGGGAAAACCAGGCTTGCTTCGATTTTTGAAATGTAGTGAGAATCGACCGAATGAAAAGTACCTAGTGTGGACAAACGGCGATTCAAAAAAACAAAAAAATTAAACTTCTTGTCTTAACAAAATCGACACTGACAAGAACAACAGACTGATAAGTGAGTTACACACTACATAATTTATTAACTAACAAAGCTCCGAAAAAAATTTGTAATACAATAATAAATTTCTAGTTCCCTTGAAAAAGACTATCAAAACTGGTCGAAGCGTCGAGTATTTCAAAACAAAGTTGTTTGATATACTAAAAAGACCGAAAAAGCCAACAATATCTAAAGGATGAACTTTTGTTTGTGTGTGATTGAGGAATGAATCATCCTTTGGGATGAAAATCCCGAGAAAAAGAAAAAAAAAGCTTGTGTGTGAATAAAATACGGAAGATTACCAATCTTCCATCTCTAAGTAAAATTATTCTATATTAAAACCTAATACAACGAAATGAAATTATAAACACATGAAAATTTGCCCTTTAAAATGCATATTTATGCTTTTATATTTAAAAGTTTGCAACTTTCAGAGATAATGATGCCTGAAACCATGCTATTTTAAAATTAAATCAGACCTACCGTGGGAAGGAGTTGTCTTATTAAGGCTTTTGCGTGAATGTGATTTTGAGAAATTTTTCTTGGCAAAAGCTAAACCATTGCCTCATTGGTTTCGCATGGATAACTTTTTTCGTTACTGGTGGATTTTTTTACGATTTTTTCAAAGCCTGTAGAAATTTAGCTTTTAGAAGCCATTGATGTTGAAAACCCAAGTTCCTCAGTTTTTTTGCGGCCGATCTTCAAAATGTATACGGTCGGTTTTCGTAATTCAACATGACCCATTCGGCTGCCACTCTATTAAACGTGCACTGTAATGTTTACAAAGTTGAGATAACTTACTAATTTTTTCAGGAACTTTTTTTTTTCACTTTATCTTTTCAGTCCGGGATTTGGGGCTTTGGAAGAACATAAAACCTGTGTCCGGTATTTAAAAAATTGCCCAACTATAGGGGAGAATGAGGATACTTGATCCCTGGGGATACTTGATTCCTTAGCTATATCTCCAAACTGGAATGTCGTACAAAGATCAAATGTTCTAGGAAAATGTGCCAAATGGAACAAAACAGTAATGGTTGAAGCTCAAAAAATTTTAACAAAATGAGTTTTTGGGTTATTGAACTTTGTTTGAAAAATTTCACAAAATGTGACTTGAAGATCTTTTTTCATCATTTTAAAATGTTCCTAACATGGAAATATTATAACAAAAATATTTATTCCAATACATCAATCTTTCGTGTGTAAAATGAACTTCAAAATACAATATTTTCAAAGCGATGGAAAACTCCCAACTTTTTTCAGAAAAAGTTTTCTAAAATGTTGATTTTGGGTACATTTGATCCCAGTATATTCTTCTTCTAAATGGATCGTGGTCATTGCTGATTACGAGATTACTAATATTTATCCAATAGCTAATATTCATCCATCAATTATCTGAAGAAAAGGGCTAAAATAACTGATTTTCTCTTGTTTATAAAAAATCGCGCCCGTAAGTATACAATGTCATAAGGGTTGAGAATAAGCTATAGAATTTTTTTTCTGACAATTATAGATTGTGAAATGAGAACAAACATGACCAAAATAGTCAATTAACATTCTATCTTGGGGTTTTGTTTGATTTTTTTCATGGATTAGGGCCTTCCTGAATAAAGGATCAAGTGTCCCCTAACTTCAAAAATATCGCAATTTTTTTACTCCCACGAAAATGCTTCTAGTTCATCTACGGGTTCAAGTATTGTTCTAATTTTAGGAGCATAGAAGCTTGAAGTTACACGCTGTCAGAAAATGTAAAAGAGAGCGAGTTGCTAATTTTTTCCAAAAAGATATGGTGAAAATAAGAAAAAGGGATCAAGTATCCCCACTCTCCCTTAAGGTTTGATCGAGTTAAACATTATTACTTACCAGAAGCGATCGTATTCTTCGATGTTGTTAACCTTTCTTTCTTAATCTTTTTCTGCAGAACGAAGAAAAAAACGAAACGGCTCAGATCGAATTCTCAAATACATATTTGAATTCCTTAAGGGGACTTTTTCTTTCACACGAAATAAACCCAGACACATTTCGGTTTTTTCATTTTCAATGAATTCTTCCTTTCTAAATATTTATTTTAAATAACATTAAGTATAAAAATATATTAATATTACCTCAATAAATTGTATTCTTTGGCATTCACTTTCGTCCGATCATATTTTGCTCTTCATCTTGTCATCATGTTTTTTTTTCCGTTTTACGTTTTCGTCGCTTCATCCTCATCCGGTTTCACATTTCAAAGAGAGCTTTTAAAAGGTTTTTTTTTCCTAACTTCAAATTTCATTCTTCTTTTGTTTTTTTTACCTCTGTTTCGTGTCTTTCTATCATTCACTTATCTGCCAAATTATAAAAGCGATCTTCGTCTGCTCACTTCACTCAACGCGAGCCGGAATCCTGTTTAAGAATGTTAATTTCATCTCTGTTTTTTTTTGTTATCGCGGAATTTTCGCTTTTCACCTTTACGCTCTATTATGAAAATCAAGCCAAAGAAGGAAAGCAAAAAACTAAATCCACGTTAAACCTAACCAACAAAAGCCGAGTTTACTCAAAGCAAATATCCGAATGATCAAAACAACAGCGACTATCAATATGTTAACAATTTTGAATTTGCTCAAATGTACAGTAGCAGCATGTTTTTTTTGGATTCGTGGTTATCTTGATTTTGATGAAAAAAATGATGGAAGGTAAAAATTTTATTAAACTGAAATGAGCAAAATTAAGATTCAACAATCGATTAGAAGAATATTAATTTGGAATCTAAATTCTGATTCGGCATTGAGAATTGCAATTCAGAACTAAGTTTCAGAGCTCAGACAAAAAATAAGATTCAGAAGTCAGATTCTAAAATCAGATTCAAAAATCAGAATTAGAATTCAGAGTTAAGAATTCAGATTCTGATTCAGAATTCAGATTCAGAATTCAGATTCAGTATTCAGATTCAGAATTCAGATTCAGAATTCAGATTCAGTATTCAGATTCAGAATTCAGATTCAGAATTCAGATTCAGAATTCAGAATTCAGATTCAGAATTCAGATTCAGAATTCAGATTCAGAATTCAGATTCAGAATTCAGATTCAGAATTCAGATTCAGAATTCAGATTCAGAAATCAGATTCAGAATTCAGATTCAGAATTCAGATTCAGAATTCAGATTCAGAATTCAGATTCAGAATTCAGATTCAGAATTCAGATTCAGAATTCAGATTCAGAATTCAGATTCAGAATTCAGATTCAGAATTCAGATTCAGAATTTAGATTCAGAATTCAGATTCAGAATTCAGATTCAGAATTCAGATTCAGAATTCAGATTCAGAATTCAGATTCAGAATTCAGATTCAGAATTCAGATTCAGAATTCAGATTCAGAATTCAGATTCAGAATTCAGATTCAGAATTCAGATTCAGAATTCAGATTCAGAATTCAGATTCAGAATTCAGATTCAGAATTCAGATTCAGAATTCAGATTCAGAATTCAGATTCAGAATTCAGATTCAGAATTCAGATTCAGAATTCAGATTCAGAATTCAGATTCAGAATTCAGATTCAGAATTCAGATTCAGAATTCAGATTCAGAATTCAGATTCAGAATTCAGATTCAGAATTCAGATTCAGAATTCAGATTCAGAATTCAGATTCAGAATTCAGATTCAGAATTCAGATTCAGAATTCAGATTCAGAATTCAGATTCAGAATTCAGATTCAGAATTCAGATTCTTAAGGTAAGTTAACCACCGTTAATTAATTTTGTAAATTTATTTTTCGGCATATCGGTGAAAAGTAGTTATGAAATTGATAAAGATGGATAGAGAAGTGAGAAGAAAATTTACAGATGTTGAAAAGAGCGAAAGAGCATTTTTGCGAGGAAACTTATTAACGTACACCATACTTTACCCTGCAACATTTCATTATTTAGGAGAAGTAGTACCGGGATAGAGGTGGCACTACCTTAACCTATACAATGAAATCTGGTTGGTCCGAAGTCTACATGTGGTGGACACGTATACTCCGCACGGGCCTGTCCGGAGTATACGTGTCCACCACATGTAGACTTCGGACCAACCAGATTTCATTGTATAGGTTAAGGTAGTGCCACCTCTATCCCGGTACTACTTCTCCTAAATAATGAAATGTTGCAGGGTAAAGTATGGTGTACGTTAATAAGTTTCCTCGCAAAAATGCTCTTTCGCTCTTTTCAACATCTGTAAATTTTCTTCTCACTTCTCTATCCATCTTTATCAATTTCATAACTACTTTTCACCGATATGCCGAAAAATAAATTTACAGAATTCAGATTCAGAATTCAGATTCAGAATTCAGATTCAGAATTCAGATTCAGAATTCAGATTCAGAATTCAGATTCAGAATTCAGATTCAGAATTCAGATTCAGAATTCAGATTCAGAATTCAGATTCAGAATTCAGATTCAGAATTCAGATTCAGAATTCAGATCCAGAATTCAGATTCAGAGATTCACAATTCCAGTGTGATATTGAAATTTGTTTTGGTTGTTTAAAAAGTTTGAAGTTCAACGTCTTTAAAAAAGACTCAATTTTTTACATTCCCCCAAAATTTTTCCGAAAATCGAAATAACCAATTATCGTAAAATAAACACGCAAATAAAGCAACTTAAAATTCTTCGTCTATATTCATGCTTTACTCAAACTTTCACCGCCGAAAAGCAGGGGGCGATTTTTGCCAATTTTTTCTCACTGATCTCACTGTTTGAGTGTTGTGTTTTCAGCTGGATCGGTTTCTACCGTGTTGTTTGCCTTCGATTCATCAATCATAATATTAATATTTGTTATTTTTATGTATATATTTGATTTATAACGCTAACTATTCACACTAAAAGATAATATCCTTCGCATCTGCCTTACGCGCGTTACTCTGTCAAATTGGTTCTCCTAGAGATGTTTTAATTTTTTTTTATTTTGTTTTATATTTACCTTAACTTGTTTACAACAAATCGAATGTTATCTTCCGAGTTATTTTTTTTGTTTATACATTTTGATTTCATATTTTACAAATTCAGTTAATCCAATTTATCGGTGCTGGCGTACGACTGGTGGTTTTTTTTGTTGTGTAAAATTCGATCTATTCTACTAATATCGACTTGCTCAAAAATCATTACACGTGTTTCTGTTGGACGTTTATTTACAATTATTTTTCCGTCACGAGTCTACAGTTGGTTCAAACAGTAGGCTACGCATTTCGGTATCATAGAATCTAGTACGGTCGGTTTGTGTTTGTGCAGCCTACTGGGATGGTTGCTGCACTGGTTCCTGTTTTGCGTCAACGTTTCGGTTCTCTGCTTCGGCAGCCGGGGTTCGGTTTGTTCCGTTTCCAGCGTCTCCGTCGTCATCATCGTCGTCGTCGTCGTTTTCTTCCAGTTCGATCTGTGTCTGCAGCGGGGGTTGTGGAAGTGGTGGCCGTCCGTTTGTACCGCCGCATGCGC
This sequence comes from Uranotaenia lowii, assembly GCF_029784155.1. Lineage (NCBI taxonomy): Eukaryota > Metazoa > Arthropoda > Insecta > Diptera > Culicidae > Uranotaenia > Uranotaenia lowii. Next base: position 82,920,670 of record NC_073691.1, read on the forward strand.
CATGAATGAGCGGAGGTGGCGGAAGCGGTGGAGGATGTGGGTGTGGATGGAAGTGTTGCTGATGCGGGGGTATCGTTGCCAGAATTTCACACGGAATCTGGTACTCGACTGCACTGCAACAGGAATGGCCACCACAGCAGGGTTCAACTGGATCGGACGGCGGTGTCTTCCACCAGGGTTCTATCGTCGTCGGTTGTTCTTGTTGCGGTTGCGATTGCTGATGCTGGTGTTGCTGCTGCTGCAACTGGTGATGATGGTGATGGTGGTGGAACAAGTGATGGTGATGCAGATGGTGCTGTCTCTGCTCTGCTTCTGTAAGTTTTTGCTGGTTAAATGTGGAAGTACTTTGATCGTTCTTGGGGAGATCTCAGAGGGGGGTCAAGCACTACGCGGTTTTTTTTTGTTTTCTTTTGAATGGGGTAAAGTTTGACCGAAACGTTCGACGGAAATTGGGAAGATTAATTTCTATATTCTAGGTGTGGTGTGGTGTTGACCAACTACGGGTCTGGTTGCACTACACGGAGGGGTTTTCTCGGGGAGGTTAAACTAGATTACCGTTGCTTCGAGCAATTGTTGCCGTATTGGTCGTGGTAGTCGGCACGGATTGGTTCATACCCGGCAGTTGATGCGGATGGCTAAGAAGCGTATGGTTATGGTGGTGATGCGACTGCAGATGCGGGTGGTGATGCAGATGCGTCGGTTGGTGAAAATGTGGCCCGCCTGTACTACAGCTGCTGGTGCTAGAGCTGTTCGAGCTGCTATTGCTACTGTTGGCACCATTACCGAACACTCCGGAAATTTTCAACTTCCCCAGTTTATTCCAAAAGCTAGATTTATCCCCTAGCATATCGGAATGGTCCGGGCTAGACTTACTAGATCTACTGTTTAGCTTATCAGAATAGAAACAACAAGAGAGCTTATTCGAATTAGGTATCACAACATTAGAAGCCAATCTACTACAATTAGCGCCTCCGCAGGTGGTGGAGTATCCGGTAGGGCCTGCTAGACCGCAACCACTGTTACTGCCACAGCTGCTTCGTATCGAGCTACTTCCGGCCATCATCGACATTCCCGAACCACTACCCTCGGCGTTGTCATTTATGGTCACTGTCTTGCTACTACCGCTGCTATTGTTACTCGTATACATAGCTGTCGTTCGATACAGCATACTACTGGAATAACTAGCACCACTACTGCTACTGCCACTAATTCCGCTGTCGACATCGCCGCTGTTTGGCTGGGAAGTGGTTGGCGAAAGTCGCTCTTGCATCTGAATCATCGCAGTATTAGACGAACCTGCCGCTATACAATCGTCCTGAGACATCTCGTCGTGGTACTGCGCACAGTGAATCTCATTCAACCGCTCCTCGATGGCATCCTGTTCGTCTTTCGTGGGCATAATCAGCGTTTCAACTGACAAATTCAACTCCCCAATGATTCGATCGTGTTGACTCTGGACATGCCTCAGTTCATCGTGAATGTTAAACTTATTGATCGATTCAAAACTCTGCATCGATGAGGAGTTCATGTTATTGCTAGCTCCAGCCTTGGCCGCTCCCATCAGTGTTCCCAAGCTAGAGCCCGCTCCAACGTCTTCGTAGATGTTCTCCTTCGTTCCGTACCTCGTCGTGAAGGTATGCTTCTCAGTCGACGGAGCCGTCACAGCTTCCGAGTTCGCTCCTCGACCGCCGCTCGCCGAATTGGCAGCCGAGAGAGAACTCTTGCGAAAGCTCTTGCTCAGTAAGGCACGTAGAGAATTGGTGGATGGCAGCTTCGACAGAGCATTGCTCGACACGGACGACGACAGCTTGTGGATCTGCGGAATTTGACTTGGGTGCAGCTGTTGGCCGGGTGCGCCCTGTTGCTGTTGCTTGAGCACGATCGGCTCGCAGTAGGCGTACGAGTATTCCGGATTGAGGCTACTGTCGGTGCTGGATGCGCTGTTCTGGTGCTGATGGTGGTGCTGGTGATGGTGCAGGTAGGACGAGGGTAGCGTTGCGGCATTGTTCGCCATCGACGGAGCCGGCTCGTAACGTTCCATGGTAGCGACGATGTTGTTGCGCCATTTTATCTGTGAAAAAAAAAAAGAAAAAAAAAACACTAATTCAATGGGGCTGTTCAACGTTTTGATGAAGCTCAGAAGCTGTTTTGATTGTAAGGTGAAAACAAATCGTTTATGGCTCTTTTTCAAGTAGGTATCCTTGTCCGATCTATGAAATTCCCTCTTGCCACTCTATGTTTACAATATGCTTCATCCCAATAAGGTTTACTTTTACAGTTGTTGCAGAGAGATTACGACGGTGAGAAACCCTGAATCTCGAATATTCAGAACTTGTCGATTTGAGCCATGAAAAGAGAGAGACCAGAAATGGGCTGTTAACAAACATTCAAGGGACACACTTTCCGGTCTTATACCCCGAGGGAAATCAACATCGTACAGACCCATTCGACTTTTTTTAGTTGGTAACCACAGGTGGTAAATGTCGGTTTACGGATTGTTTTCCAAGGCACGTCGAGCCACCGCGTCCCTCCAGTTTTCTATTCTGGGTCCATGGCTACAATGGGAAGACTCTTGATATACTCCGTATATACCTCCTACTCCCTAAACTCCACCTGGTGCCCCAGACCTCGTTGCTAGTAGGAGGTCTTTTCGCGCAAGTGCGCTCAAATGCAATACTCATAGACAAGACCACTTTCAGCAAAATCTTTTATCCTTACGACTCACCGTCTGAACTCTCCTCTAACAACTTGAGAACCGACATCTCCTCGCAATGACTCGAGACTCCCACTTGAACCTCTCCTTCTCGCGATTTTACGAATCAAGATCCGACCCCTCCTCGCATCGACTCGAAGTTGACGTTCACATACCTCTCCTCTACACGACCTTAAGGCCCGATCTCTTTGACCTCTACTCATAATGACTTGAGGTAATCACTTACAAAAACCCCTTCTCTTGTTGATTCAAGGCCTGATCTCTTTTCAAGCGACTCTGGACCCGACCTCTTACTCTTGGTTGACCACACAAACTTCTCCTCCTGAGGACTCGAGGCCTGACTTCTCCTCAAAGGACTCGAAGCCCGACCTCTTATCTCCAGGATTTGAAGGTTTGCCACCCTTGTGCCCGGATGATTCCCACCGAAAATGTCATCCTACTCCGACTCGAATGGCTCATCCGGCGCCGAGAGACACTCCACCCGTGGGTATTCCCCGACCTTGGAATAACCTTATCCCAACGATTTCCTCTGCGAAGAAGGTCAAGTCTTATCTGCAGCTTCGGTCGTTGGGATCCGCACTACTCGGATACTCCCCGAAGGTGGAGCATCCTACGCACAAACGCGGCGTACCCACGGCATCCGCTACGCAAAAGATATTGCCTTATCTTTGTAGCTTCAGACTGTGGGGTCGAACGCACTCTACTCGACAGCCCCCCGTCCATGGAGTCAGCCTACTCCGACCGTTGTCAGGTCTTCTTTTTCCCTTTGGCTGGCAACCACAGGATTTCTGGCCGCAGCTTTTTCTGCCCGTTGTGTGCCAGATCGAAAGCAGTTTGTCCTGGACTCGCGCCTGTCACGGCATACGTTCGGGACTTTGAACGCTACTACTCGGATGATTCCCGACAGTGACGACATCTTACACCCACTCGAGAGGCTAGCCCTGCATCGAGAGCCTCTCTACTCGTTGGTATCCCTCGACAGTGGTTAACCCTCTTTCTACGAGGTCCGCTACGAGGAAGGTAAAGTCTTATCCCCGCAGTTTACCCCTTAGGAAGCGGCATTACTCGGATACCGCTCGGCGTTGGGATATCCTACACACGTTTGCGGCGAACCCCTGACTTCCGCTACGCAGAAGATTATGCCTTATCTTTGTAGCTTCGACCAAGGAATTGGACGCACACTACTCAAATGCTCCCCATCGACGGATCCTACACCGTTTGCGGACTGCCGTTGATTCCAGCTCCTCTGCAGAGTTAAGCCATCGCTGACCGCATGCCAAGTGTAGGAGTTTGTACACATCCTCTGGCCCACACAGACAGGCAAATACCACGAGTTCGGGTGTTTCCTGTTCGTCACCACAATCTGGGCAATATCGCGAAGCCACATGTCCAAACCGATAGTGTTACTTCATGAAGCATCCATGACCAGTCAGGAATAGCGTCATATAGAAGTCCACTTCACCGTGTCTTCTTCCGGTCCAGCTCCCAATGTTCGAGATCAGACGATGGGTTCACCTTCGTCTCGCTGAGCTGTCCCACAGCTGCTGCCAGTTGGACATCAAGTCTTCATTGGCGAGATCTCGTATGATGCTTCTTTAGCAAAACCGAGATGGGCATTACGCCCGCCACTGCGAAGGCGGCCTCGGACGACATGGTCAGGTATCCGCTGATAACCCGCAGGTTCAGCAGCCGCTCAACGCTGCTAAGTCTCTGCAGGTCAAACTGTCTTTCCAGGGGCTGCCTACAGGCCGTCACACCGTACCGTAGGATTGACATAGTCACGCTTGACAGTATCCTCCTTTTACTACTGCGGATTGCCGAGGAGTTCAACATCATCCGTGTGAGTGCGGCCGTGGCCATTGCCGCTCTCTTATACACGTAGTCGACATGACTCGTAAAACTTAGTCTGTCGTATATCATCACCCCTAGGTACTTAATTGCGCGTTTGGACACAATATCAACTGCAATGGAAACTGGTTGAGGTGAGATCAGGTTGGTGATCAGCACCATCTCAAGTTTTTGGTGGGCACGTAGGCACAAGTGCATCCAGCTTTCCACTGCATGAATGGTTACTGTGGCCAGTGGCTCTATCTCGGCTGTCGAAGAGTCTCTCGCCAAGAGGACTACATCATCCGCAAATCCTACGAATTCAGCTCCCGATGGGAGGCTCATTCATAGAAGCTCGTCGTACGTGACGTTCCACAGGACTGGGCCAAGTATTGGCACACCCGCCGAAACCTTTTGCCTAACCGTAAGCCCGCACCGGCCATGTACTGTAGTTGGCGATCGTGTAAATAACTATACACAAGCCTATACAGATATGCCGACACCCTCATTTGGATGAGCGACGACGCAATCTCTGTCCAACTGACGCTGTTGAGGGCTTTCTTCACGTCCAGAGTGACCACCGCGCAAAAGAGAAGCCCTCTCCTCTTCGTTAACCTAACTCTTGTAAGAAAAAGACTCCCTGATTCAAACCTCAGGGTCGGCTTCAATCTAATCGCGTCAGTAGCCAAGAAACCAACATGAGAATACGGTAACTGTCCTATCTTTAGACGGGCTCACACAGCTAACGGCCGTCCTAGGCGTGTACACAGGTTGCGGCGATGGTTGTGTTCACAACAGGAAGGCCTGCCTACTAACGTTGAACAGAGTGTTGCAGAACTTTTAATCCGGGTGATGGTCGAAGTCAGAACTCAAGCCAAAACTTAAGGGGTTCTGGGTGATCTGATATTATACGCTTATTCTGGAAGAATCACCACATGCGTTCGTGTGCTCCTTTTTCCGGACCCTTATTTTTCTCATCCTTTCCCCCAATCGTGACCTTTCATCGCCTACATCATCGCGGCTCCATCTTAGGTATTCGCCATCTAGTTGTGGAGTAGTAGTTTTGATGTTCTCCGATAGCAGGCGGACAAGCGATGGTTTTTTCGCAGTTGTGTGCTGTCGACTGTTTGTTGGTTGATTGTGAGAAGTCTTTTTTGGTACGGTTAAACACTCTCTTGGTCACCTTTGTAAATCATCAATCGAACTTACTCGTTACACTCTGTCCGCTATCTTAATGACAGGGCGGATGGCATCTACGGTGCTGCGTCCTCTACGGAAACCAAACTGTTTCTCCGAGAGTCCGCCCTCACTTTCAGTGTACCTCTGGAGTCGGTTCTGAACCACCTTCCCCAGGACCTTACTCGCTGTGTCCAGTAAACAGATCCGCCGGTACGCCGATGTGTCTCCTAGAGGCATACCCGGTTACTTGTCAGGAAGCACCCGTTATGTCACATATCGTTGCAATGATTACCGTAACATTTCGGGAAACTCTCTGATCGCGGCCTTCGCTTCGATGTTCGGAATGCCGTCCGGTCCGGGGGCCTTCCTTTGTTGAAGAGACTTGGCGATTTTGCGAAATTTGTCCACCGTAGTTGTCTCCTCTATACTGGTGTCCCAGTCGTACGGAACTGTTGGCGGGTAACATAGTGCTGTGAGAACAGTTCGTTGATGGTCGCTCTCACGTTCTAAAGCTTAGTTCTTTTAGAAATGGGACAGTTACGAATGCCTGTATCTCAAAAACCATTCGTTTGAACGAAATACTTTCTATGAAGAAAAAGAAGGCAATGTTATGATCTTTCATGAAAAAATTTGGAAAAAAATATTTACCGTTTTTTGTTAAAGAAATTTCTACTTTATTCTTGGTATCTCTCATTGGCCGGCGCACACTTTGTTTAGTCATGGTATTGATCAGTTTCTCCAACTTACACTTCGTAAAATCTATATTTTAGGTGGCTTCACCTTCCTTCTTCAATTTCTGATACTTTTTGGTCCAATACTTCTCTGGAAACTGGAAACTGGAAGCATTTTAGTGGATACAGTTGTTTCGAAATGAACAAATTTGATTATTTTTGACCACATTTTTGAACGTTTTTTTTTCGGTACCGGTTTTACAGCTTAAGAGCTTTGGAACTATCAAAAAATGGTTGTTTGAGGTTGGATTTTAATGAGTCATCACTAGGCAACACTTTCAGCTTATCGGAGAAAATTGTTTTGGACATATCAGCGATCTACCCTTGGTTTTTCGTTTATTGAAAATTAAAAATGCTGGTATGAGACTTGCATTCCTTGATGATCCTTAACCGTTGTTGCCGATCATCTGCTTCACTCCATTGCTTGATTTGAACTTTGTGGACATTATTGACAGTGTTTGCATACTTATCCACCACAAAAACTCAGTAATTCTTTGAATAATCAACGGTTTTGTCAGCTATCAATTTGATAATGACGAATTTTAAAGGAAACTGTGCAAAATTATTTTTTTCTTTTTCTCTTGCATCGTACATATCTCAAAAACGCATAAATTTTAAATTTTGGAAAAAATTGGTCAAATAGTACTTTTTACAGGCAACAAAATGTTGTTAAAATTTTTAAAATCCAATAACTAGTTAACGAGCTATTAGCAAATGAAAGTGTCCCATTTCTAAAAGAACTAAGCTTTAGGCCCGTTTCAGGTGGCACACCCCCACTTTTAGTTTCGACCATGGCTATCCGATAGGCATCGCCCCATGGACAGTCTTTGGCGTCACGGCATAGTTGTTTGAAACGTGCCCTCTTGCTTGAATTGATTGCCCTGAGGAGGACCGATTTACCGCTCGTGAAGAGTGGCCTAAGCATAGCTTTCCCTTCTTCGGTCCTTGCGTTCTGCATCCTGCGCCTTGCGCTATGGAAGTCGGTGTCGTAACCGACCGAACAAATCACTTTTTTTTTTCTCAATCCAACAACAATTTTACTGAACGCTTCCTGGTCACGCTTTTCTTTTGTTTCAAATTCAATTTACGCTTTCTCATCCGACTGACCTTTCCTTCGTAAAACTAGTCTATAAACTGATCCTTCTGTTCGTTTCATCTCCCGCTCAACTCTCCTTTTTTTTTTAAAACTCTACACAACTTTTCTCTCTAATTGAAACGAACGCTCTCAAAATCTACAAGTTTCCGAGTACATGAACAGAAAGGTGCTCTCTCATGTACAAGTGTTGCCAATCTCTCAGCCGTTCATTTTTCATGTTTACCATCAGATATAATAATTCTCACTTTATTCCCTACATTCGCCTCCACCTCTATAGTCCTGAAGTAGTTTGAAAAGAAGTTATTCAACAATTTAGTATGAATTTAAATCTCGGAGGAATGCAATTTCTTTCCATTTTACATATCATAATCGTTTGTTAGGACTATCTAACCTTTTTTTTTTTTTTTTGTTCGATGACTCAAACGTTTGTCGACTCTTTTTGAAGCTTGCCTTTTTCTGAAGAGGAACCCACTGCGCCCAAAAGTTAATATATTGTGGTGATCACGCCGCATTACTATGTAATTTGCTATCAAGCTCAACTGCACTTTGGTCATTATATTTTTATTTGCTGTTGCACTTCCTGTTTGACTCAACCGCGAACATTAAACCTCCTCAAATAACAACTTCCAATCCATTGATTTTACACCTTGCTTGAAACACTGTAGCTCTAAAATACATCTTTTTAGTCAGTGCATTTTAAATCGTGTCGGCCTTGATGAAAGATTTTCTATTCAATTTGCTAATAATCCCAATACCATTGCTTTGCTTGCTAATTGGAACGCAGGATGCAAATCGATGCTTTGTCGCTTGAGCATGACATCAATCCTAGACAATCGCTCTTCCTCACTTACCTTTCCCGAGGGTTGGCACTTTCTTTATCCCTTTTCCATGTTTCATTATCAGATATTTGTTATTACAGGTTGTTCTGCCTCTCTCAGTAGATTGCATTTCTATTCCTAGTTTTCAATGTTTTTTTCTCCTTTTTCTTAATTTTCTTGAAAATAATTCTCATCTTCATTTTCCATTAGTTCATTCCCCGATTGTCCACGATATATTTTTTTCTTTACTTAATGTTCAACATTTTCCATTTTCAACACTCAATCGAATTACTTTTATAAATAATACATATCCTTTTTTTCATCCATCTTTGCATTTTCAACTCTTGAGTTTCCCCTACCGGAATTCTTTTTCTTTGTTTTTATTTCACCATTTATGCCTTCTTTTTTTTGAACATTTTATTGTTTACTGATTTCTGGATCTCATCGTTGCTTTATCTAATATTTTGTTGTTCTTGATTTTTACATCTTACTTCCTCTTTAATTTTCTATCTTTTATTTATGATACTCTCTTTATATCTCCATTGTTTTGTTCTCATTTTTTCTTAATTTTTCAACTTTTTTTTTTTAAATTTATTGTTACGTTTCCAAATTCCCTTAGTTTTAAAATTCTTTATTTTATTTTCCTTTCTCTCTTTTTCAATAACTTCTCTTAGTCATATTACCGTTTCTTATCATCCATTTGCCATCCTCCATTTATCGTTTCAAAAATATCTATTTGCCCTTTCCAAACTCTCTTTTCCATTTTTTATTGCTTGCAACATTAACCCTTTGTTTACTTGTGTCTGTCATTCAATTTTTTTATCAACTTAAGTTGCTATTATCTTATGTTTGTCAATTTGCCTTTTCTGCGCCGTTTTTATAATTCTTTAAATAAATTATCGTGCTTTAAAAAATATGATTTCAATTTTCCATTTTCCCATTCTCCCGTAACTCGTGATTCATTTTATCTCCATTTACAGCTCACTTTTCCCTTTCAACCAATCTTCTATAATAAATACATTCGTTTGGCATTTTCCGTTTTTTTCCGCACTTGTGTTTTTAAGTCTCCAATTTTCGTTCTTTCCATACATGTTTTTTTTTATAATTATTATTTTTTTTTAATTTCTTTTACTTTTAATTATCACTTTTTTCATTTTTGTGATATTGACTTTTTTTTAAATTACTTTTTTTATTTCATCTTCTCCATTTTAATTATTTCTACTCTCGTCATTCATTTTCCATTAAAATTTCAAACACCGATTTGTTCATTTCACTGACCCTCTCAGGGGATTGTTCCTTTTGTGTCATGGTACTGTACTTTAAACTCAAGTTTGAAAACGGACCTCCAAATTAAAAAAAACTGCAACTTTTCTATCCCTGAGCCGAGTTTCACCAAATAATTTTTGTTACGTTACTTGAATTGTTGATATTGACACACCCACTCTTCATTTTTTTTTGTTATGCCTCTTTTTTCCATAATCTATTTAAAAATCCTAATTTTTGTCTTAACTTAAGTTTCTATTTCAAATTCCGGTCATTCCCTTTTGTAGAACACATTTTAAATTCGTCAAGTAAATGATCTTTTTAAGAAAAAGAAGATCTGCAACATCCATTTGTGCTTTATCCCTTTATCGATATCTATGTATTTTTTTTTTCAATTACCATTCCTATTATATTATACATACTTCCATTTTTCACACTCTTCCCCAAAATTCCTTAGCTTTTTTCTAGTTTTCAACCTACCTCTCCACTTTTTTCTTATTTTTTTTCGTTTTCACTTCTTACTCTAATTCCATTATTTCTTTTTACAAACTGCTTTCTAGTTCCTATCAATCCTTCGTAATTTATCTTAGATTTTGTTGTTCTGATTTTTTTTTATATCTACCTTTTCCAATTATCTTTTTTCATCATACTTTAAGCGATTTAACACTTAAAAACTCAAGATCGAAAAAAAGTCTTTGCTACAAATTCAACAGCTGTGACTTTCTATTCCCTAAGCCAAATTTTATCAAATTCCGTTTATTCTTTTCTGTAAAACACTATTGTACATTCGCCAAGTCAATTATTTTTCAAGGAAAGTTGCTATCTTCAATATCCACTTGTGCACTCTCCCTTTAATCGTTATCGTTTTTTGCTTTCTCCTATTACCAGTCTTTTATTCAATTTTCCATTCTTCAAGGAAAATCCCGATTTTTGTAATAGTTTTTGCTTTCTCCAACTACTTCTTTTATTCAATTATCCCTATTATAAAAGCTTCCATTTTCACTATCGTTTTCCATTGTCTTTATTATTTTTTATTCTCAACTCCCTGTATACTTTTTTTTTATTTATTTTTTGTTCTCCTGTATTCAATTCTAACTGTTTTTTCTAGTCCTTTCCTTTTTTTAAATAAATTTTTCGCAGTTTTCACTTCTTACTCCTTTTTTATTCTACTTGCTCTCCAGCCATACTCTGTCTTTATAACACCATTTGACGGAATCCATTTATTTTTCGTCTTCCTGCATTTAATTCCAACTTATTTTCTAGTTTTCAACCTTTTTTTTCAAAACTTTTCTCCATTCAACTTCTTTCCCTTTTTTAAAACTTCCTGCTCTTTTGCCATACTCTGTCTTTAATTCACATTCGACTCCCTTTTTCTTAATTACTTAAACTATTTTCTTTCTTTTCTCCCTCTTTCAATTATTTCTCTTCGTCTCACTCCCTTCCTCATTATTTATCTGCTTTTCTCAATCTATCACCTCTAGTTGACCCTTATTTGTTTACGGAATCATCTCCACTTTCAACCCTCGCTCAATTATGGAAATTTCAAAATGAAACCAGCCACAAGCGATATGTCTGATATCAATTAACTTTTAATTTTCTTCGTGTTTATGCCGCTTTCAAAAAAAACCTTCATTTTTCTTGAAGCATTTCTTTTTTTTCTTTTTAGGGTCACATTTTTTTTTCCTTTTTTTTTTTTTGTATCTGTATGTATTTCCTTTTTAAAACTGCATGTTTTCCTTCATTCTCGTTTAAGCGCATAGCCGTTTCTCCCTTTCAACACTGTGCTACCTCTCTCTATTTTCCACCACCTCTTTTTTTATTCAACTTTTTTTTCAATTTTCATTTCTTACTCTAATTCAATTATCTCTTTTTACATACTGCTGTCTCTTCATACTGCTGTCATCCTTAATCATTTATCTTTGATTTTTTTGTTCTGAATTTTCTCTTCTTAGTTCCTCTTTATTGTTCTTTATTTATTTTTAAGGTTTTTTTTTTATATTATCTTTTTTGGAGTTGTTTTTAACTTTTTCTACTTTAATTTTTTTTTTCATTTCTCAATCCCCTTTAATTCTTCATTCTTTATTTTCAATTTTCACTTTTCACTCTTATTCTACTATCTCTTTTTCCAATCTACTTTGTAGTTCTAGTTTTCTTTTATGTTGCTATTTTAATCTTTATTTTAGCTTCTCCTTTTATGATTATTGATATTTTTCATCATATTTACTTTAAGCAATTTTACACTTAAAAACTCAAGATCGAAAAAAAGTCTTTCCTACAGATTCAACAGCTGTGACTTTTTATTCCCTGTGCCAAATTTCACCAAATTCTGTTCATTCCTTGCTATAAAATACTTTTTTACATTCGCCAAATCAATTATTCTTTAGGGAAAATCCCGATCTTCAATATCCACTCGTGCACTCTTCGTTTTTGCTTTCTCCAATTATTTTCCAGTCTTTTATCCAATTTCCATTCTTAATCTCCTATTATTAAAACTTCCATTTTCACTATCCGTTTTCCATTGTCGTTATCATTTGTTATTCTCAACTCCCTGTATTCTTTTTCATTTACATTTTTTTTTGTCCTCCGGCATTCAATTCTAATTCTATTTTCTAGTTCTCAGCTTACCTTTCTTTTTTTTTTCAAATAAATTTTTCGCGATTTTCACATCTTATTCCTTTTTTTTTATTCTTGCTTTCTAGCCATACTGTATCTTTAAATCACCATTTGGTAGAATCCATTTATTTTTCGTCTTCCTGCTTTTTGTCTTTAAATCATCATTTAACGGAATCATTTTTTTAATTCTTTCCAATTAATATTTATATTATTTTCTTATTTGACTCCCTTTTTCAAAATTGCCTATACAATTTCCTTTCTTTTTTTTTCTCTTTGTCATACTTCCTTCCTCATTATTAATCTGCTATTCTCAATCTACCAGCTCTAGTTGACCCTTGTTTTTTTTTTGGAATAATTTCCTCTTTCAACCCTCGCCCAACTATGAACATTTTAAAATTAAACCAGTCACAAGCGATATGTTCGATACCAATTAACTTTTAATTTTCTTCGTGTTTATGCCACTTTCTAATAACCTTCATGTTTCTTGAAGCATTTTCTTCATCTTTTGTTTCTTTCTAGGGTCTGTATCTGTATGTATTTCCTTTTCGAAACTGCATGTTTTCCTTCATTCTCATTTAAGCGCACAGCGGTTTCTCCCTTCTGACACTGTGCTGCCTCTTTCTATTTTCCACCTCCTCTTTTTTTATCCAACTTTTTTTTCTATTTTTTTTTGCATGGAGCTGTCCCTCTCAAGGGTTTGCTACTTTATTCAGAGGTTTGTCTTTTCTCTCAAAGCCAGACTACCCCATTCAGGGGTTTTCACCTTTTTACCTCGTGCTGCCCCACTCAGGGATTTGCACCTTTTTTTTCGTGCTGCCCCACTCAGGGGTTTGCACCTTTTCAACTCGTGCTGCCCCACTCACGAGGTTTGCACTTTTTTTTTCGTGCTGCCCCACTCAGGGGTTTGCACCTTTTTTTTCGTGCTGCCTCACTCAGAGGTTTGCACTTTTCCACATCGTGCTGCCCCACTCAGAGGTTTGCACTTTTTTTTCCGTGCTGCCCCACTCAGGGGTTTGCACCTTTTCACCTCGTGCTGCCCCACTCAGGGGTTTGCACCTTTTTACCTCGTGCTGCCCCACTCAGGGGTTTGCACTTTTCCACATCGTGCTGCCCCACTCACGAGGTTTGCACTTTTTTTCGTGCTGCCCCACTCAGAGGTTTGCACTTTTTTTTCCGTGCTGCCCCACTCAGGGGTTTGCACCTTTTTACCTCGTGCTGCCCCACTCAGGGGTTTGCACCTTTTTTTTTCGTGCTGCCCCACTCAGGGGTTTGCACCTTTTCACCTCGTGCTGCCCCACTCAGGGGTTTGCACTTTTTTTTCGCATCATGCTACGCTTAAATCATACGAACACAAATATCATTACCCTATGACAAGTTTGCATATCACTGCTCGTCAAGTCGAAATAATCATTCAAACTCACACACAATTTGCAACAATAAACCTGCAACACTCCTCTCCCTCATTCTAATCAACGCATTTGCTATTTCCATCATTTCACTTACCATCCATTCGAAATTGGAACCATCTTTGTTGTTTTTCCTCTACTGGTAGAAATCACTCAAATTTTTTTTTGTCCCGGAAATTCAAAATCGTTAATACACCACTTTAATTTAATCGAACCGACCGCGCCATTGTCGTAACCGACCGAACAAATCACTTTTTTTTTCTCAATCCAACAACAATTTTACTGAACGCTTCCTGGTCACGCTTTTCTTTTGTTTCAAATTCAATTTACGCTTTCTCATCCGACTGACCTTTCCTTCGTAAAACTAGTCTATAAACTGATCCTTCTGTTCGTTTCATCTCCCGCTCAACTCTCCTTTTTTTTTAAAACTCTACACAACTTTTCTCTCTAATTGAAACGAACGCTCTCAAAATCTACAAGTTTCCGAGTACATGAACAGAAAGGTGCTCTCTCATGTACAAGTGTTGCCAATCTCTCAGCCGTTCATTTTTCATGTTTACCATCAGATATAATAATTCTCACTTTATTCCCTACAGTCGGCTCGCAAACCCGCGATTTCCTGTGTGATGTGTGTAGATGTGTAGTCTAGTGTCTTTACGCTTGGCCCTTCTCGTCATCGCAGCACCGCAAGCGCGAGCTTGTACCCGAATTGTGAGGGGTTCACCTGTCCTTGACTCACGTCTACCTTTCCGCGTACTTCAGCCTAACCCATAGCTGATCGCGAAGTGATCGCTATGTGCCCCGCTCATCATCCAATCGTACACCAACCCTGGGCTTCCGAAGGTGACATATTCCGTATGTGATCCATTCGCCTGTTGGACCGTTTTGGTGAACTACTTTGCTTTGCTTTGCTGGTGAACTTTGCTGAAACTACCAGCAAGCGTGCAGATAGTCGGATTTGCAGACGAAATCGTGTTTATGATCACTACTGAAACAATCGAGGAGGTAGAAGACTTTGCAACGATCAATCTTAAGATAATCCACCATAGAACCGTAGTACTTTTACTCGTGAACAACAAAAGAGTTGTGCCGCACATCGAGATAACTGTCGGAGGACACTTCACATCTTTGAAGCAGCAGCTGAAATACCTTGGAGTAATGGTCGACAATAAGTGCAAGAGTACAGACTACCCCTTGATGTTGTATCATTGGGTGAATCTTTGGGATACATCAAGCATACGAACCCCAAGGTGGTCTAAGTTGCACGAACCCACTCACGGCAGCAAAAAATTGATTGATTGAAAATTTTTATCGTGGTTCCGATTTTAGATTAATGTAAGAAGTAACTTTTACATTTCGCTACATACTAGAATTCAAAAGAACTCACCTCTTTGCCATCGCGCACGGCTTCCTTCAAGTTGATCGGATCGTCCTCCAGGTACACCTCGATGATATCCGGGTCCGATTCCGGATATCGATTGTGCTTCAAATTTCCACCTCCGCCACTGAGCAGACTACTGTTGCTGCTGTTATTCGTTATCATGGCACCGCCACCCGAGTTCGCCGTCGTCGTCTGCTGCTGGTGGTAGATATTCTCGTTGAATCCCATCGAAGGAGAACCTGGGGGGTAGAGGAATTTTCCGCCACCGGCCTTCCCCAGCGAATCCTTCCGGTGCCGGGAGGCATGAAATCGTGGCGCTGTACGATGATGATGCATCGAATTGGTCAAACCCGGACCAGCCGGAGGCAGCGATTGAGCAGGATGCGGGTGCGTTTGCTGGTGCTGGAACAACATGGCCGCCGGTTGATCGTCCGGATTGAACTGATACGAGGGGTACGGCTGGTGAAATGGGTTCAGCGATTGGGTGGCGAATTGTGCTTGATTCTGTTGCTGCTGGAACTGTTGTTGCTGTTGCTGCTGTTGTTGCTGTTGAAGTTGCTGAAGCTGCTGAGAGGTCAAACGGCGACCTCCCATCGTCGAGAGCTCCATTTTGCATTATGAGAGGCGATGGTTGGTGGGAGAATGTTTACGCCTGTGGAATGAGAAAGAGCGGAAAGCCTTCTGTTAGATTGATTGTTTTTGACGAAGTGATACTTTATAATGGGAATTTTAACCCCTTTAGTGATTTTTTCGTTCCCGAGAATCGGGAATCTAACGGCCACGTTCACGGAAATTCCCAGGATCCATTAAAATATTGGAAAACATGTAAAATGTTTGTACTTTGATAGGAATAAAGCTGATTGAAGCTTTGCTGCATGGGTTTCAGAATGCCATCGTTTTCGAACTTCTCAAAGAAGTTTCAAATTTTGCCCCAGAAAATCAAACATTTAAAAATCGAAAACAAAATCGAGCGCGGCAGCAGCAAATCGTGGTCACGTTCAAATAGAATGTCACTTATCTCTGAGCTGTTCAAAATCGAAACCATATAACGAAGATCAAGGTCGCCGTACGTAAAAAAAGAACCTCTCGGTTCCCAAAAGGCGGCAGTTAGAGATTCGGGCACCGCAAATGTCCTGACTGACTTTCCTCAGCTTCGGGGAATTTATTTTTTATTTTTTTATGAGTCGCCCAACAAGAGTTTGTGGCTTTCATTCTGTCCTCCCTATTGGAAAACAAAATGTCAATGTCCAAGGAAAAGAGACCAATATAGAGAGAAACGGTACGTCAACGCAGGACACCGCAAAATATCTGCACAAGCCGATCATAAAATATGGTCGATTCGAGGTTGGTTTTTTCGTCATCCATTTACGACATTTTTTTTCGAAGCGCCCAGAAATAATGCGCCGCCGGAACTTCGAATTCACATAAAACGCAGCTGAACTAAGTGTGAGAGCGCAAAAAAAAAACAGGAAACTGCTTGGAAAAATAATGGTCCATAGAGCTACTCACCATGTGGATTAAAGCTTTTTCGCCCGTCATTTTTTTTCCAGTTCTGATTATATTTAATGATTATAGTGTTATTTATAAGCCCATGGTGGTCTCATGAATTGAAAATGTTTTGGAATCTTTCGGTCGAATCAAATTTTTTGTATCATATTTTCAGTAAATTTTGAAGCCAGCCTGCTTTCAGTTCTATTCAGACAAATTTTTTTAAACGAACATTTTGAAAATGTTATTCCATAAACTAAGTGAACGAATCATGACATCGTAATCATCACAATACAACCGAAAAAAAAACGGCCCTCGGCATGGGGATCGGAATGGAAAAATTGGTGAAATCTAGTATCTTCTGGGATGAATCCTGGAGTGGATTGGAGTTCGCAACAACATGAGGCAGTAAAAAAAAGGCAAAACACGGATTCCCGGATCCTGTCTGTCTGCCGCTTGTTGTAATCTCCAACAGACATCTTAATAGCGGCAACATCAGCCTCCAGTAATGTTTTCTACTGTAGGATATATGGCTATCATTCTGTCCTTGTTCTGCAAGTCCTTGGTTTGTAACTATGAAATGGTTCTTTTTTTTTATTTGAAATCACTCGTTCCTGGGGTTAAGCCATGTTGACATTCATAGAACCCGGTGGCGGGTTTTGAGTTTGGATGAATCAACGGGAATAAAATTGTTACTTAGCTACTTGTAGTCTTTTGATTTTTTCAAAAGCGATAACTTGAGATTTTTTTTTACGAATTGTATTTGCCCTGGATTTATGCTTAACACTGAAGCTTTTCTGAGTGTGCATTAGGATGGTCGGTTTTACTTTTTTTTTTGGAAATTCGGTATTTCAGTGCTTGAAAACGAAAAAAACTGATAATACCGAAAATCGTTAAACATGATTGAGTGCATCGTAATTCGCTTTGCAGATTTTTTTTCGGATTTTCCAATCAACAGTAATCACTTTTTTGATCACCCTAGCTTATGTTCCCAGAAATGTTTCATATGATGCCTAGCTTCAGGGGCAAAAATGACCTGGATCTCCAACTAAATCTGAAAGCCAAATACTACTGGCATCTACTTGAAAGTATTTCTGCTCAGCCAAAATGACTGATTAATCATCATCATCATCAGACCAGTTTGAGGTTCAAACGGTTTCATGATAAGCATTTCATTGAAATAAAACGAAAAAAAATATATATTCAAACATGGTTTTGATCATTAAAAACCATGCGTACGATAGTTCTAAACGAAAATGTAAGTTCTAATTTTGTAGAAAAATAAAAATCGACATATTAAAACTTTGAGAAAAGGTATAGTTCATGAAATATAAGAACGTTGTAGGATGTCAATATCAGATACGCGAAATGCCTCTTTGTAAAATAAACATTTATCTAACCAGATGAAATTTATGGAATTTTTTATCCTAACGTTGCATCAATGAGAATAGAAAAACTTACAAATTTGGTTAGGGATACCAATCTAAATTCAATGTTGTATGCCAGTTATTCAAATCAAATTTTACTCCAACTTTTCCCTAGTAAGCCAAACTCACAACCAGTGAGTATTAAAATCTAATCAAGTGTAGCTTGATGTTTTTTTCCTCTATCAACTGAAGATATAAAGATAGTGTGGATATGCGTTCCAGATCTGATCAGCACTTTTCGAAAGCCAGAAATCCGTGCCAATCCGTGCCGGTTTTAGCTCAGCAACGGCATCCTTCCTGTAGAAAATTGAACCCATTTTGGAGGACACTCCACGTCATGCTTCCTTCCTTCCGGGATCCAGCGAGTGAGTGTAGTGTCGTGACAAATGTTGGGATCCTAGCCGAGACGGATGCTTGCGAAAGCCATCCATTCCGTTCTTCTTCTTGCAGCAAGTCAATTCAAGTCAAGTCTTGCTCGACAAGTGCTCAAATACTCGACTCGTCAAAAAATTTACCATGTTCCCAGTGTATCCTAGGGGTGGGGTGGATTTTTTATCGTATGTTTAAATATTTAGAATTTATATTTTTCTAGAAAGCATCTGTTTTCTTGCCTTTGTTTCCGGAACATTTATGTTTAATTCAATCGGATAAAACAATTCTTGCAAATAAATGAAAACAGAAGAAAAAAGGACCCACCCAGGGGGTAAAACTGCACCAAAATAACCATAGAATATAAATAGTTCTTCTCCTAAAAAGGGAGGCAGCACTGGATTTGCTAAAAATCATGGACTAAGTCAGTGGTTCCAGCAAGGGAAGGAGGATTGAAGAATAGTTGACATACGGGACAAGTACCTTCCTACTAAAAACTGGATGAGGAAATCTGGTCCCCAAAAATGCATCCTTCTGATCCATCTGTGCTGTGGTTGCAAAAGATGATCATGGATGCTGTGCCACCAACTATAGACCAGATGAAGCAAGAGGCTAGAGGACAAGAAAAAAATGAACGACCAAACTGTTAGATATACTTGATATGCAGTGACGATAGTGCGACCGCACTCATGACAGGTTGAGTGCACAAGTGCAGGACCGAAAAAAAATCCAAGCTTGGGCACTTTTATCAATCTGGGGAGGGTCATTTAAGGGAAAATGGAACTCTTAGTGGGAAAGGGTTTTATTGCAACGGATTTCTGGAATATATTTAGAAGGATTTTTTTGTGATTTGAGTATACTGAACATGCAATTTTTTTTGGCTTTATCCGGGTATTTAAAACAAATTTTGAGAAAAGTACGTTCTTTTCGGTTGCCCGGATTCTATTGGAAAATAGCCCGGATTTTGCCAGCATTTATTCACGTTATTTGCCAAATTAAAAAAAATGTGTTTTAATTTTTTTTTTCGTCCATAACAAAATTCAGTCAGGAAGTTTCATAAAAATAATTATAAAAGGTATTTTTGAAGCCTGAAATACGATAAAAAATCTGATGGCAAGTTTTGATGAAAAACATTTTTTCAAGATTTTTCCCTTGATTTTGGTTGAGCCATTCCTGAGTTTTGACCAAATTATTGCTCGGATTTATAGCGACAATTTTTAAATGGAATTCCCGGATTTCGCAGGAGTTTAGATGATAAAGCCTGGTATTTTCTGGCCCGGATACGTGCTGAAAAAATTCTGAATTTATGAATTTCATTACTTTTTCTTATGGCGCCACTTCATAAGAGGATCTTATGGCCTACATAATAGGATTTTTCTGAGCGTACAAGCTAGCCCACGAAACTTGAGTAAAATTTCCAACAAACATTTTGAACCAATTTTTGTTTTTAGGCAGGGCCACCAGATGTCCCCAAACACACCAAAGAGAACTGTCAATACCAAACTGAGAAAAAAAAATTGGTCAGTTTTGAACAGGTCGTATGCACTGTTTGGCATGTTTCAAGTTTCGTTTCAGTTTCGTAGCACTTTCGTCACGTTGCATAATGGAAAATATCTTAGAAGTAATTGCTATTTGCTTCCAGCTAGAAGTACAGGGTGGGGCAGGGTGGACTCCCTGATTTGATCGGTTTACTGTATAAAAACCATACATTATTATTTCAAAAGCTTTCTACTTATGAAAGCTACAAACAATGACATTTATTTTTTATCAAGTTTCAAAAATGAAATCGTGCAGAAGACGACCTTGACGAGCGATGCACATATTCAACAGTTCAATGAAGTTTTCAAAAACTCTACGCAACATATCTGGCCTTATTCCAGCGATAACATCAACAATTGCTTCCTTAAGGACTTCCAAGGTCCTTGATCGAATTTTCTAAACCTCAGATTTGAGGTTACCGAAAGAAAGTAATCGCAAGGGCTTAGATCGGGGGATCCTTATGGTTTTAGCATCAGAAACACTATCATGACGATTCAAACCAAACCGTATACAAAATGCACGCTGGGTCGCCACCACACTATCTTTTTTTGAGAAGAACGTTTCGACTACTAAACCACGATGCTCGCCAGTCCACGACATGCTGACTACGAAAAATGGCGTCTTTTCCCCCACCACATGAAACCACTCGGACTCCGCTAACTCGTACGCGCGCTTTTCAGCGACTGATTGAAATTAGGTAGTCCTCTCTGCCCCACCCTGTACTAAATTTTGAACAATGGGATGCAAAAACAATACTCGAAAATAACCTTCTTTGAGATGTCTAGAATCAAATCTGATGAGTAAGACTGATTGTAAAGAATGTTCTTAATTGAATAGCGATAGCCGAACCGTCCTGTGACAATATTCGTCCAAGAAGGGCAAAAACTTATTCCAAAACTGTTAGTTGTTTTGATTGACTCAGTAGTGCAAAAATAAAGGAAGTGAAGTTCTATCCAGCAAAAGTTACTCTTATTGCATTTATCTAGCCATAAATTGAACTCGTCTATTTTTGAGCGGCATTAGTTTAATCATCACCGGATGTTCGATATTTACTCTTGGGCGAGTTCGAGCCCAAGAGTAAATATCGAACACAGTTGTACCGGATAAGTTTTTCAATAACTGTCCGCCAACTGGAACGTTGATAAAGTCGCGAATGCCACAAGGATGGTAAAACGATTATAATCGAAAAACAAATAAAAAAAATCAATGAGTTCATATACGATAACGCCTCCTCAAAAACTGAGCACTTGAAAATTTGATTTGTAACTTTTGAACGGCGCAATAGATGGCACTGTTCCAGTCAATTTCCAACGTATTTTTTGGATGTCAGCTTTTGAAATTTTACACACTTTTTTAAAGTTTTTTTGTTCGAGCTTGAACGTCTCCACGAAACTATTCAATTAAAGTGATGTCTAAAGTATTTTTCGACGATTCTTACAAAAAAGGGTTTTCTCAGAAAGCGATTCAAATCTTTTACAAACCATAGAAAGACTTTTAACATTTTTCGTATTTATTAAATAAAAGGGAAGCTGTTGATACTTACGGTTTTCGATGCCGCTCCGTCGGCGAAACCAAAACGCATGTTTGGTTCCGCATGCTTTGAGTCAATTCGCAATCGAGAACAATAGATCGATGATTGCTGATGACAGGTGATGATGGTAAACACGGTACAAATGTTTACATCATCACACGGTTAGGCGAGAAAACTCAAATTGGGTTTGAGGTGACACAACAGTGTTGCCAGATATTCTGGGTAAGAATATCAAAGTACTCATTGAGAAATGAGTACTTTCCCGGTTAGGGAATATAAGAAGTGGAAAGTGATAATTAGCTATCGCTAATTAATATAGTTGTATTCTACTGACCTCACAGACGAAACATGAATAAAGATAACTCTATTCCACCACTGAAACCTGCGTTTTCAACAGAAGCATATGATGTTTCTTTTTTTTGTAAAAAAAAAAGAAAATTCGCTAAACATTTACTACATTTTAATTACTGAAAGATTATCAAAATTTAGCATTTACCTGCTTTCAATAATTGAACATTGAAACAATTATTTTATGTAATTTCAAATTTTTACGACTTTTGTCCATCCTATGGGATCATTGTACTGTGCACTGTGGCAAATTTTCAGAGATGCCAATTTTTCCTGTTCAAACTTTTCAAAAAAGATACCGTGATGTGAATAAGTTCTCTAACTAGTTTTCAACTCAGTTGGACTGCGAACTGTATCGATAAGTAACAGGAAATTTTCTCGATATTAAGCGTTTTATCTATACATACTTCCACTACACAACACATGTACGAAACTCTGCACAAGGATTACAAAAAAAATCACTCATGATAGGTACCAAAAATAATTAGGTACATCCATCCCAGACCAAAAGTTAAGGGATAACGCAAAACTCACTAGTCAAAAATCAAATAACAACTCTTTGGTTAAAAATCGGATTTGTCATATTTTTTCATCCCGTTGTTGTTGTGTAGAGTTTGCATCGTTCCACCGAGCTCACATGAGGACCAGGAACATGAAAAATCACGCCCTCGAGCCATCTCCAAGATAAGCACCACCAGAGACACTTTTATTAGCCATTTTCCCCCACACGCGCCGGGCCACAAACACAAACAGAATCTGACACCAGCCAGCTAGCCAACCATCATCAGTCGTTCCGTGGACCAAAGGCCATGGAAAAAAAGGCAGACGACGATATGACGAGGACGACTAGGACGAGGACAAGGACCAGATGCACATATGCAAACAATAGGCCAAAACCATATGCATTTTGCAGCAGCACCACGAGACGGTCCTTTTCTTGTAGGACTACGCGCGCTCTCGATGCGACATTCAAGGGTGATGGTGGGTCGTCGCTTAGCAGGGAGTAGGAAAAGAAAAAAGAGTTGGGAAAAAAAATCAATGCCCTTCCGGGAGCAATTTTCATTCCGTGCCAAATGTGCCTGTTCAAAGGATAAAACGAATAAGAAGGAGGAACCTGAAGAGGAGAGCGGGTACATCCACTGAAAACAGATATCACACACAAGCCCCTAACGATGATGTGGGATCCTCTTTATTTGTTCGGCGTAAAGCTCTCGCTTTGCTGGTCCCGGTCCCGGTATGATTCTGGAAGTGGCGGATGGCATTGGGGGAGCATTTTTTTTTCTGACGTGGCAAATTGCGTCGAAAAGGATCAGCATCAGCTTCAGCTCTTTGTCACTGTCTGCCTTGGCGAATAATCGTAAAGGGTTATCTGTTTTTGTATGGTGGATGGTTTTATTAGATGATTTGGTTTGCATGGAGGAAAAAACGACTTCCTCCCATTTTGTACGGATGAAATTGGTACTTTGTCAGATTTGTTTATCAAAACAGCGAGTTACCGTCGGAAAAATGCATCTTGGGCAAATCGTGCTCGCCGTCGACATTGGTTATCTGTGAATCAACATTTTGAAAAGCGTCGAATTTCTAACTTTTTTTGGCTAAGAATGGCAGTGTCTGTCACAAAAGTGTTAATTTGCTTAACGCTTACTAAAGTCTGTTTCACATAGAATCTGTTCGGATAAAATAGATCATTTCTCCGCAAAGAAATAACGTACAACAAAAGTAAAAATGTCATTTTGTAGGGTTTTTATTGCACTATAAGGAAAAAATACATAAAAATCATTCGTCAGCTTTTCGGATTAATTTTCGAATTTTTTTTGTGATACCACCCTTCATTTTCTGCACAGTACTGCTGGTAACCTCATTCGCCATCTTGTTCCACCACTTTTCCATTTGAGCGGGTTTTTTCATGGTTCTGCCACATTTCTTCAGTTTGCCCTTAACTATTGCCTAATATTCTCCGATGGGACGAAAATCCGGACAGTTTGGTGGATTGATACTTTTTTCAACAAAATCGATCTTATTCTCCTTATACCACTTAACGACATCCCGGCTGTAGTGACAGCTTGCCAGGTCCGGCCAGAATCTTAGTCTTCTTCCCACAACTACAGATCCCTTGCCAAATCATCAACTTACGAGCAAATTTATCTGCGAAAACAAACTTGAATCTACCCGCAACATTCCCTTTACGCTTCGCAAGGTAAAATTTGTTACCGGGTATTTGTCCAAAATCCATTTTGACGTAAGTTTCGTCGTCCATCAAAATGCATCCGTTGTACTTGGTCAACACTTTCTCGTACAACTTCCTTGCTCTGGTTTTGGCAACCAGGTTTTATTTCAGCGTCCTGTTGGGGTGTTTGCTTGCATGATATGATCGCAAGCCTTCTCGCAAACAAATTCGTCGAGCTGTGGTTCGTCTTGAACTTTTTCGCCAAATCACGCAAGGAGATTCCAGGATTATTGTGAACTGATCGAATTACCTTTGCTCGCAGTTCCCGGTCATATGTTCCACTTTTACGCCTGATTTGTTTTGCTCGATCCAAGGGTCTCCCGGTAACGTTGCAGCACCGAATTTACAGTCGATTTTGGATATTTCAGGAATTTCGCGATCTTTACCCCTGACCACGTCGGTTTCTCTACTTTAGTGGGCAGAATTTTCTCTCGCCTTTCGCGTTCTATCGTCGATAACTTTTGACCGACTGCTCTTGATGAAATTTTCACCACTAAGTAAACAAACCATCCGGATCAAAACATTGGGGCGCTGCAGTAAATGAAAAGATGCGCCCAGATTCTATGTGAAACAGACTTTAGCAACACCTGCAGAAGCTGATAAAGCTTCTATGGTACTACTTTGTGGAACTTTTGGTTTGCTTAGACCAATTACTTCAATTTTAGCTCTTTTTTATGTTCATTGTGGTGAAATTGGCTCACGCGTCGTTGTACCACCGACCATACTCACTGGACACTCGATTTCGTTTTCTGGATAATTTTTCCAGAAAAAAAAAACAAAAAAAAATCATTTTTCCAACAGTACGCAATGTCGATTCCAGAGTGCGCATCGATCGATTTGAAGAAATGCTATCCCAGTTAGGAAATGCCACCCAATTTTAAAAATAAAACACGCAATTTCTACGATAAAATCGGGCTAAAAAGGATCATTTTTCCTACAGGGCATTTTTTGTCAATTTTTTCGGGTTCGCCACCTGCCGTCGGTATTGCGAACCTGCAAAAGCTGACAACAAAAAATTAGACAGAAAATGGTTGAATTTTTGTTCTAAGAGTCAAGTCAGTGTGGCCAGTGGTTGTACTGAAGCGGAGATTGCGGATTCTAGTGCCGTTGGTGAGCCGTTGTATCGTTTTCGAAAAATTCATGATATTGACGGCTTATGTGCTTTCATTATTGGATGCCTCATTTTTCTCTAATAATTTCTTTCACCTTCGAAAATTTGATACACAAGTTCTTTAAATCGATCTGACCCAGTAGAGAAGCTTAAAAGATTAAACGTGTAAATATAAAAAAAAATCAATCATGTTTCCTAAAATTCGAAAGTTAAATTTTGATTAGAAAATCCCAAAATGTCTGCTAGTCCATTTCTACGAAACTCATATTGGATCAACATGATCAGCTTGATCAAAGATTAATTTCGTGATGGAGTGGGAGGGCAATAATCAATTTTGAATGTAAAAGAAGAAGATTATGCAAATAGTCCAAATTGAATTTCTAGTTTTGGAAAACTTCTCGCGCGCCGTTTATCATATACATCACAACGAGACTAATTCATTGAACCTGTTGAGTCTGTGCGCCGCCATCAGGTTAATTTATGCAAATTTAAGCGAACCATCGGAAAAAACATTTCATCTTCACAGAACACCCCTAGACAGCAAGCAGCAGGTAGGTAACAACAGTCAGAAACAAGCACCTACAAAAAAAAACTATCGACAACGCTGAGTTCAGTAAACCACCCACGAACTTTGCTCTATTCGGCCCGCGACTATCCGAGCTCATTTACCAGTAGAAGAAGAAGCAAACTTAGTAATTCGAAACCTACCGTCAATAAAAACCATCCATTTGGACGACGCGCGGCAGCAATTCATTAAAAAATCACACATTTTCCCAGCCAGTCCACGGCGCGGTGTGGTGTGTCATTTTGTGTTGTTGGGTGATCGGTATTGCCACCGAGTATTCCCGTAGCTCGGTTCAGTTCATCCCCCCTTTCCGCACTACATCCCCATTAAAGTAGTAGGGAAGCCAACCACCATCCCCCCATTCTTCCCATCATCATCCATTCCATTCGGCTAATGGCTTCGAGTCCATTTCTTGCGACGGACTCCTCGCTCGCCGCCTTTCGCTGCTTAATAGGTCCAACTTGCTTGTTCTCACCAATTAAGAGCGATAAAACAGCGAAATTTACGACGGCTTTACCGTCCGTCGTCGTCCGGCTGACAGCCAAAGAACAACCATCGAGACTAAGAACCGGACGAAAACGAACGGACGTTAGGTGTGGGGAGTCTCCAAGAAGGTTTGAGAGTTTTTAGCTTTGATTTTTTCTTCGGATTCATCTCTCGGTGATTATTCCGCTGCTTGGGCCCATCGAGTTCTACAATCTTCAGCGTAAGAAATCCTACCGAATTTCCTACTACGGTATAGCGCAGAACCACAGAACATGACTAAGTGTTGTTGGTCGTTCTTTTTCCTTTCGCCTACCTACCAGGTACCTATCTATGGCGATGATAAACGGTTTGGTCGATAGAATTTGGATTTAATCTGCTGGTGAGCGCTTGATGGCTGGTTGTGAATCTTCTCCGGTCGTTTGTGGATTTTGGCTATATTAACAGTTGCATTCCGGTTGCTTACGACATTACGAAATAAATCTGTATGTTAAGGAACGCATTCAAAAATTTTACATTATATTTTTTACTTTAGTTTAAGCCACACTTAAACCATAATTGATTAGTTTTTTTACGATTCTAGCCTTCCTGTAGCGTGCACTTTTTAATGTCCTACAACAAATACGATCGTTTACTCACCTAGGGTGCATTGAAAATAAGTTTTGACTTTGGAGCTGTGAATTATTTAAGAGAAATACAAACCGAACCGTTATTTTCGACCAAGTCCATCAAGATTATATCTTATGAATGAATTTATTTATCTTTTTATTGAACTTTATTTTTACTTAATTTATTTTATTCTAAAATAATACAATTGAGATCTATGATTTTAGATGGGGTCAAATTTAGGAACTAAGGAACGGCCAAGCTCAGGAACAGGTAGCCAATATTAAGAACATCTTAACATCTCAACATTACTGTTATCTTTAGAACATCTCAATCAGTAAACTACTGACTGAGATGTTCGCAATCTTGGCAACCTCTGATCCTGATCTTGGTCGTTTCTTAGTTCTTAGAATTAACCGCACTTACATACAATCATTGAACCCAATAATACAGCAGCTAGTTAGACATTTGAATTTATGCAAATATTGCTAAAAATATTTGGACATAAAATACTGAATTAGAATTCTAATGAATCAGTTCAAATTCTTGTTTGATTTTGCAAAAAAAAAATGAACAAAATTAAGCAACCTTAGTCTTATCTTATTGAAATTCGATATTCGGAACTCAACTCCTATCAATAAAAGAGATTTTTTTTTGAAAAACTGTTGTAGAATTGTGGACCTGGAATAATATTTCGTGGATTTGGCTTCAATTCGTCGTCAAAAGTCGTTTATCAAAATTTTATCAAGAATTTGGAACTTTGAAGAAAAGAACATTTCGCTTGGTTTTTCTGAACTTCATGGGAGAGGAGGAGGGTGGTTACCCCCCCCCCCCCCCCCCCCGTTCCTACGACCATGTCCTGCGGTGATGATCTGTTAGCAAAAAAAAAATCAAAATATTGTAACAAAACTTTGGGAATAGCAAACAAATATTGAAACAAAGGGATATATAAATTTGAAAAAAAGAGAATAGAATTTTGATTTCTGTATCACAACTCAGACTTTGGATTCATAATCAGCTATCATTTAAAAATAATTATGAAACTCTAAAATGAATTAAATCATGAAATTCATGTGTGTGTTCGTTTGAGATTCACAAATCTTATTTTAAATTTGGTTCCGAACTCGGTTAGGTTTCAAGATTTACACCAATCATATCGTCATTATTGTTTCCCGATCGTTCTAAATTTAAGATTTGACAAAAATGTTGATTATTTAAAGTGCAATTGATTATGACTTCACATTAATGGATAGTATTAACTACACGAGAACATCATTTTTCGTGCAAATATTTTAATAACTGATTTTGAAAGATTTTGATGTCATGAATTCGAATATTTCGTTAGATTTTGTCTAGCTCTTCTAGTTTCGGTACTATAGCTCGTAGAAATTTAAAAATTACCTATTTTTACTGCAAACAGTCATTAATAGCTGATTAATCAATAAACGTAGATTTAAATTAATAACTGATTGTAAATCTTTTAAGTATCCTTTATTTAATGGATCCCCTATTTTCCAAGATATTAGAGTTTCAGAAGTATAATGAGTAACTTTTTCCAACATTACAAGAAGACGTGTTAAAGTTTTTAATATTAAAGATTTTTATTTATTTAACATCTTCATTGAAGACTGCAAAACGTTCTGGTTTCAAAAATTTTAAAAATTACTTACTATTACTGAATTTTTGTAAAACTGGAAAAAACCGAAACAAAACACATGTTGCAATTTCTTATAACTCGAAATTGCCCTCAGTCATAGTTTTCATATGAAGGCCTTGAATCTCTGGCTTCAGCAATCCCGAATCAGTCAAAATCAGCTCTTAAATTTTTGAATCTTGGAAAAATGTGAAAATTGTTGCCTTGTGCAATCAAAAATTGATCCTTCGTTCCATGACTAATGAATTACTTTAAAAAAAAAATGTAAATTTTTTGTCAATGTTTTAATCAAGGAAAATACAACAACAGCTTTTGCTTTATTCATACATTTTATGCTCCAATTTGTCACAATTCCAATCGAAGGGTTCAAATTTCATTTCATTTGTTTCAGATTAAATGAAGTAATGATGATAGCTTGAAATTCAAGAGCAAATCATATAAAGTATTCCAAAAGCTCTAGAGTTCAGAATCATGTTTCATAATTTGATTTAAAAATAAAATTTAGAATTACAGATGAAATTCTTACACCGCAATTCACAATAAGAAATAAATTTCAGAACTTATTAAAAGTACAGGATATTTCCCAACCATTATTCGGAAAAATATAACAGAGAAAATATCAGAGTTTTAAAATCAGTTTTACGTTCACAGCAATTATTATAATATTTTTTTTTTTTTCAAATTAATTGGTTTTCGAACGTATGGTTGCAAAATGAAAATCATGAAAATTTCGTTGTTTTAACCTTGCCTTAATACAAACAAGTTTAGAATAAAAAGTTGAAAAGTTATTAAAACGTTCTTCTATTAAACAAAAAGAGATTATGTTTATCCATTAAGTAGTACCCCCTTGTACACAAAATACGGAAAATACACAAAATACGGAAAATAGCACTAGTTATTGAGCATGTACTTTTCAATGAACACTAGTAAAATACTAGCCAATTCAAACAATAATATACAGCAGAAAAATGAATTAAAAATCGCTGTGCCACTGTTGAAGCATTTTCTACCTCTGTTCAAATTTGTATCAAGAATTTTGGTCTCTTAAAGCCACAATCTCCGAAACTAGACTATGTGTTGAAATTGTGGCTTGGGTTTTTCGACTGGATGAAGAAAACAGTTTTTTTATTGGGAGAAAAATTGGATTTGTTTATTTGTATTTGTATTTGTTTATTTGTTTATTTGTATAAAAAATCAACGGATCACATGTTGATCTAAATCAGGGGTGAGCAACCTTTTGAACCAACGGGCCAATTTAATTTTGAAATTTTGTCGGCCGGCCGCACCCAAACTAACTTTTTATTATTAATTAGCAGAGTATCACGTCATATTTTAGGAATACAAATTTTAGGCCCAAAGAAAACTGAAATAGGAAAAGTATAACGAATTCACGTGTTTAAAAACAGAAATTCAACACGACTTTTTAAATACCCCATATTTAAAAGGTACATCACTGAATCTTTGCCATTTTAAAATTATCTCAAGGTTTCAATAATACTTCTTGGCAAACATTCGTTCTTACAACATTCTTGTTAAAACCGATAGTACTAAATATTTGTCATCACTTCCATTTAAAAAATTTCTGGAGCTTACCACAGTGATAACTAATCGTATGAAAAATATATATTCAAAGAAATCACCGTGTTCTTAGCGTTGGATGTTGAATCGCTAATTGACTATCTGTGATTTTTTTCCACAATTAAAACTTGTTCTCAAAGCCTAGATATTTTCTCTACAACCGATAAATAACCCCGTTTTTAAATTGAAGTTCTGTTTCGGATCATGGCATTGATATGTTGAAAAAAATTGTCGAAATCACAGAAAAATGTTCAATTTTTATCTTTTTGAGATATCATTGGGATAGCAATGACATAAATTCATATTTAGGTCTTTAAATATTCAAAATATTATATGAAGCGTTTGGTAGGGATCTCCACGCTTCATTCCTCCCTTGTATCCTGTATCTTTCGCGGTTTTCATCACATGGTTGGCCTGGCCGTAGTAATATCTGCAATGCATAGGAATATGTAACAGATAATACGCTGAAAAGAAAAATTATGGACGCAAGTCTTCCATTTTCCAGGATGCCTACATGTTTTGGCCATGTTGATGTAAGAAGAAGAAGAAGAAGATATCATTGGGATAGGATTTTAAAGCTATATTATATAATGTCGAATGAGTTAATTATAAGTGAAATAACTGGATTTATCGATGTTTGTTATAAATTTTCTTTCCAATTACTAAAAAGTGCTTCACAGATAATCGCAAAGACCTTTTGGATCGAATCACATAATTTTATATATCTGTTGTTTTCATCAAGAACTAATAAATTTTGTCGATAATTTTGATGACGGCTGATTCAGTTGATAAAAAATCTAAAATCGTTCACTCAGGATTTATTATTAAACTTTATTAATTTTCGTTAATATTCAGAAATTAAACATATTTCACAAGGTTTGGGTTTAATTTTTTTTTGTCAGTATTTGAATGCTAACAGAACAAGCCTTTTAGCCGAATTGTATAAAATAATAAAAAAAAATCCGCTGAGCACATTTTTATCCATACTACTTTATCAAGCTAAAATACGAAAATAATGACTTCTGTAACGGACCTCGCAATTCCTTTTATCATGTGTAGCTTCCGATTTTTGTCTGTTCTTCTGATTCACTTTGATGGATTCGGCTTTTCAAAGTGGTAAATAATTAGGAAAAATGTATGTTGAATAAAAGAAAATTGCATTGAACAGAACAAAATAAATGCTTGAAATGTCAGAAAAAAGTTAACAATCTGACTGATTGTGAGGCAAATGCAGATAAGTGCATATTTGATCAAGTCATATAAATTTTCCCAACAATCCATTGTAGAAAAAGGTTAAGGCAAAAAAAAATTGAAAAAAGCTTCGCGGGCCGCACAAATGGCTCTCGCGGGCCACATGCGGCCCGCGGGCCGCTGGTTGCTCATCCCTGATCTAAATGATAACTTAATCCTAAATAACTTTCTAAAATTAAAATCCACTCGACACAGTTCTGGACACGACTAATATTTTCCTTCGGAACACATTTCTCGAAACGTCAAAGTCAAAATGCTCAGAAAAACGATTTTAAAAGTTTTTGAGATTCCGACAAAAGCGCTGTTGGCCCCATAGTTGTTCAGACGAATGGGGACGTAGAGCTGCAAATGCTGGTTTCTTAATCCTCGGGGTCTTACACTAAGAGGGACAGCCTCCAACAGCGCGGGAGAGTCTATTCTCGATGTCAGCAGGTCAGCCACAACCAGAACTGGAGTAGCGTTCCTACGAACTTGAAGCGTATCCAAGTCTATGAGGCGGCAATGATTTTCGTAGCTTGGCAGACGAAACGGATCGTGTCAATTCAAGTGACGTAGGGCATATCGCAGGAAGCGCCGCTGGATAGCCTCGATTCGTTCAGCTCCGTTTTGATAGACGGGGCACCAGACAGCTGATGCGTACTCGAGAATGGAACGAACTATGCAGCAATAAAGACTTTTAAGGCAGTACACGTCTTCTTTGACCATGCGAAACAGGAATCCAAGGTTTCTAGAAGCTTTGTCAACAAGAAAGTTCGTGTGAGTCTTGTACTCCAGCCATTGATCGAGGATAACTCCTAGATCGTTGATGTGCTCCACTCGGGTGAAGGTTTCGCTTTCAAGGATGTACTCAGCATGAAGAGTGTGCCGCTTACGAGAAAATGATATAACCGAGCATTTGCTGCGGTTCAACGGCAGGCAGTTAATGTCGCACCAGTGAGCAAATACGGAAAATTGCTGCTGTAAAAAGTCGATGTCGTCTTGGTTGTTTATGGCATGAAATTTCAGGTCATCAGCATAAGCGAGTTGTGTGCCGTCAAGAAGCGAGAGTGCGTCATTGAAGTAGATTACGAAAATTATCGGTCCTAAATGGCTTCCTTGGGGTACTCCTGAGGGGCAGGGAATTGCCTGGAAAATTATTCACCAGTTCGAACGGATAATTTTCGTCCCGTTCGATAACTCCAGAAGAGATCCACAGAATCCTAAGCATCCGAGCTTTGCGATAGCAATATCATGGTTCACCTTGTCTAGCGCAGCAGAGAGATCAGTGTAAATGGCGTCAGTTAGGGTCTTCCTGGCAAAGCAGTCTTGAACGAAAGATGCTCAGTAAGTTGGTAGTTGTGGATCGTTTAGGCATGAATCCATGCTGGTCGTTGGAAATGTGAGGTTTGCAAAACGAGAAAACAGGATTCATAACGACCAGTTCAAAGAGTTTGGATATCGCGCATATCCCACGGTAGTTGCGAACATCTCTCTTGTCCCCTTTTTATGGACAGGAAACATATGAGCTTCTTTCCACAGTGAGGGAAAAATTGCGTTGTTCAGCGATGATTGAAAAATATATTTGATGGGAGTCAGCTATAGTGGCATAAAACGCTTTAAAAAAAAGTTACTGGTATACCGTTCGGGCCCGTAGAGGTAGATTTTTTCAACTTTGCTGTCGCTTTCAAGATGGCTGCTTCTTCAATTAGGAATCCATTCAAAGATAAACCTTGAGGTAACTTATTCTGGACAGCCCTGGCTAGTTGCTCTGAAGAAATGCCCTCAGTTGTTCAGTTGTAAAGACGCTTGAGAATTTCCCAGCGAAGAGCTCACAAATTTAGGGATCGGAATAAGCTGTGTTGTTGTCCAGATACATGTGGGACGGGAGCCATGTTTCTTTCTTCTGACTTTTTACGTGCTTCTAAAAATTTTCGGACTGGTCTTGAAGTTTCGCTGAAGCCGATTAAGATACTTCTAGTAGCAGCGCTTACTGGTCTTTTTATATGTCGAGTTCTGTTTGCGGTATTCGTTCTGAGCGTAGAGCGACTTGTGCTTGTTATAGTTACGAAGAGCACTTTTTTTTAGCTGTCTTCAGTTGCCGCAGTTCTTTAGTGACCCACGGAGTCCGCAGATTACCACCTACGCTACGTTTCGGCACATGGCAGTTGCCGTAAATGCCTCTGCAGCTGCGTTGGGATCAGAGAGATCGAGCTCGACTTCCCATTCGATGGATTCCAGAACGCGCAAGATAGCTTCGGAATCCATATTCGAAAAATCTTTATAGTAAGACGTTTTCTCAATGGGAGAATATAACCTAGCGGCACCGAGTGAGACCACTAGAGCTGGGTGATGTAGGACAGCTTTGACGAATGGAGCGGGAGCTAAATCGATCGTCGGAATCCTGAACCCTTCGTTAACAAAGCAGAGGTCAAGCATCCTGCCGTTCTCGTTTTCAATGTTATTTATCTGACGTAGAGTCACTGTGCTTAAGGCATCTAAATAGACGCTGCCGGGTGCCGTGAAAGAAGAACGCGCAGGATCTGGAAACAGAAAGCCGCCTTGTGAAAAGCACCATTTCAAGCCAGGCATGTTGAAGTCGCCGATGACGAGGATGTCATCTTCAGGAGAGCAAATGGAACTGACTTTAGAGAGGCAACGTGAAAAAGATTATGCTACAACCAGGTCACTGGAACGATCAGGGGGCAGGGTAGGGTACGCACACATAGAGTTTCCGATCACCAAGATCGATGCGGGTCCAAAGAATTTCCAAATTAACCCTAGAATCGTCTTCAATAAGCATGGTGGGGAGCAGTCTTCCGAAAATCACTCGGAAGAAACGTTCATGATAGGTTTCTAGTTGGAAACATTCAAAGCCGATTTCTGCTGCCTGTTGTTCCCTAGAGAATCGGCAGAGCGACAATGCGAAGTCAATTTAAACAAGATTCAAAAGCGAGAGCGGACTCGCATCTAAGTCGATCTCTCAAGCTCACTACCTGGTGTATCAGAAGTGATTGAGACAAGGATGGTCTGAATCCACTCGTTCACTCAATCGCGATGCACTCTTCAACGATTCACTCAAGCGCTCTTTCGGATCTCGCGAATCTTTGTCTGAACCGAACGCTGGGGGAAAAAGAATAACGTTGATCGAATCTGATTGTGAGTGCTGCTGGTTTTGAACGTTGGGCGCTTGCATACGGGCAGGTTTGAATCATGCAATGATGCAATCATCGACTTTCCTGGCTCCAGATATTCGTTCGCTGATCCGATTCAACTGGTTCAACTGAAAGAAGGAATCGAATCGGCAAATGATTGGCCCGCCGTTCGTTCAGATATCTTTCAATCGCCGCACACAGTATTTAACAAAAAAATCATTGCGGCCAAACGGTACACGGTAGACATTTGAATTCTTCGCAACATGTTCATATTTTTTTATGATCTTTCTTATTTTCAAAGAAAAAAACTGATTTTATTGCCAAGGGATATGAAAAATAAGTTAAAACTTTGATGTACCGTAAACTTTGATCAGCGGGGTAACTTTGATTAACATGAAATTTTTGCAGATAATCATCATTAACTTAGTAAAAAGATAAAATATCTGCAAACTGTTTACTACGTTTGAAAGCCTATGAGTTGAGCTACAAATATGCTAAATTTGGCTTTTATTAGAAGATTTTTTATATTACTGAAACTATAATTTCAAAATTTCAAAATATCTCGTTTTTGAAGGCTCACAAACAAACATCTATTCTGATCAAATTGAAGCATTTAGGAGCAGATGGGTTGGTTAATGCAAAAGTTCAACTTTTTTCTTGTTGTAAGTTTAGTATAAGTGTTATTTTTATGGTCATTTGATGATAGTTTTTGAATATTAAAAAAATCGGTCATTTTCCATGAAAAAGCCGGAGAAGAAAAAATGGCTAAAATCCTATCAAATGGTTAAGTTTGAAGAAAAAAATGAACATGGGAACAGAGCAAGGATTTAGGAAATTGCATGAAGATAAAATTTCGTTTGTTTTTAAGATAAAAAAATATTGAGAATTGTTTATATTTTTGCCCCTAAATGTATGCAGCAACATTGTCCATCTTTTGAGTATATTTGTTTCAAGATAAAATTTGAAAGCATGTTAAAATACATTAATCAAATTTGGGAACTTTTTTGGCAGTAATAGAGAACACTATCAAAATATTTTTTTTTTTGAAAATTAAGGTTTTAAGTCAATAATCAACTTTCCCAAAGACCGCTAGAAATTTTGACTTTTGAGAGAAAAGTTATTGAAGTTTTCTTTTAGAAAATTTTGTCCAAATTTGCAAAAACTGGTATTGAAAGTTGTTGAATGAGCTCAAATATTCATCGTCAAATATTTAATGACTTCCATGAGTGATGTGAGGAATAGTTGTAATCAAATCTTTTGGGTCTTTTGCATAATTCAATTTTTATTTTAAGTGATGTATCTTTGAAACAAGAAAATTCAATGAGATATTATTAATTGATTCAAAAAAATCTTTCCATGTGTTTCCATGTACGCTTGTTTGTTTATCAGTTATCAAAAATCAATTTTACCCAAAACTGACCAATTTTAAAATTTACACACGCCATTTCACCAAAACTAAAGGTGAGAGACTAAATTTGACAAATGTTTTGAATTTTAAGACGCAAATTTTTTCCAAAATCCGTTTTTGAAACAAAGGTACCAAAAATGCTGTTTCCCTGTGTTATTTATTAATAAAAAAATAAAGATTAGTTTGGATTAAAATTTGTTCAAATTTGAAACTAATCATGAGTTTTATTTCATCACAAAAGGCTAAATTTTGATGAAAAAATAACAACACTATGAACAAAAATTAGCAAATGTGGTAAATATATGAATAATAAATGTATGATGAAAACATTATAAACTTATGATTAAACCATCGCAAAGTTTAGACAAAAAATTTACAAAAAAAAACAAAAATATTGAAAATTCTATTAAAACTGCGCCACAGAAAACCATCACAGAAGTTTTGGTTCAAATCACAGAATTCGAGAAATTTTTTTATTAAAAACATAGTTATTTTTTGGAAACCTTGGGATTGAATAAACAATAGTTTCTTGTCTTAAATCATTCTAGATGAAGCTTTGAACTTGCTTGAAGAATTGAAACATTTTTTTTATAATTTTTCATGGATTTTTCAATACATGTTAACAAAAACAGTCGAAAAACGGAAGAATACACAAAAAAAGTTATGAAGTATTTAAAGTTAATAATTGAAGATATTATTTTAATAATAAGATGAACAAGTTTTATAATCTCTTTTCACCGATATTGAAAATGGATACATTTCTTTTTTCATTACATTTATACCCATCATCTCTTAAGTTGATGTATACACATTTCTTAAAATCGAAAATGGGTAATATTTTGCTTTAAAAACGGCTTTTGATAAAAGTAGTTTCTGAATTATCAATTTCATAATTCAAACAACAAATCAAATGTATTAATGATACTACTCATCATAAAAAGGATCCACCTAATGCTGACGGTCGAGCTACTTTCAGAAGCGCCCGAACGCAGGCAACCAAACTGTAGCAAAACCAAATTTGCGAGCAGAACGAATGATCGGATGCGGTCGAAAGAATTGCAATCATCAATCGCTCGCTGATGATATTCGTCTGCGATTCTTCTGTGCAGAATCATCTTCCAAAGCAATCGCTTGATGATTGGATTATAGCATCGCAGACAGGCAACCCAATCGCCTCCTGAATGAACTAAAGAGGTTGGCTGGAAAGTCCGATTGGTTCGCTCACTGAGTGCCATCGTGTGTAATTTTTTCGAATGCGTTCGGGGAATGGGTTACCTCATAGAGTGAGAGAATCATTTTATGTTCGTCGATTTATTCGCCAATCACCATCCTTGGATTGAGACACTGACTGATACAAGATCCAATTCGAAAATCCACTCACTCACTCACTCAAACTCAATCAATGCGGCCTTGCATCGGTTCATACTGCCTGCGTACTTTCTGGCAAAGCGGCAGAAACATATGTTCATACCAGTGATTGAATTTTGCTGAGCATGAATTGATCAACCTTCTCTCGCTCACTGTTTTACTCGGAAGCAAAGGTTGCTTTGAGGCAGCGAAAACGACAAAACCGATGATGTATACGCTCTCAATATGGCCCGCCTTCAAGAAGCAGTATACATTCGAGGCAGCGAATCCAAAAAACCAAACGAATGGCTCTCTCTCATCTCCTGTTACAAGCTTGAGGGAAGCAAATTCAAAAGGCAGAGCGAACCCGAGTCTCTTCGTTTGTGCCTGGATCGAATACGTGAGGTTTTTCTGCTATTGCTATTATTGCACAGCAACCGCACGCAGGCAGCTAGTTTTTTCGTTTCTTTTTCCTCCCCCCTCTTTGCACTATACGTTGCGGGCCGTGCAACGCAATAAGTTCGGTTGTTTTTGTTGTTGCCTC
This sequence comes from Uranotaenia lowii, assembly GCF_029784155.1. NCBI lineage: Eukaryota > Metazoa > Arthropoda > Insecta > Diptera > Culicidae > Uranotaenia > Uranotaenia lowii. Next base: position 82,958,304 of record NC_073691.1, read on the forward strand.
AACCTTTGCGGCGAGATTGAAGATGTTCCTCTCAACAACAGCTATCGGCTGGAGTTATTCAAATTCAATATCGTAAATGAGTATGTGTGCCTCGTCTTCTTCATGCATCATGTAGCCAGTGATGTCAACCTTCCAGATTTTGTCTGGATCTTCCAGACTTTTTGGACTTTTGCCAGACACTTTTTAGGTTTCCAGACTTCCAGACTTTTGGCATTTCTTCTAGACAATTCCAGACTTTTGTGTTTGGACATAAATTGTTCTAAGATTCTATGAAAATTCAATTTTGTCATGGTGTAATATGGCAGGAAACGGGGTGGCCACCCATTCGGGAAATGCGGGATAAAGACGGGATTTGGAATCCACCGGGAAAAATGCAGGAAAAAGCCGGGAATTTCTCCCGAAAAGTCGGGAATTTTTGGCTCGGTGAAAGTCTGTTCAATGAAGTTTGAACGAAAAAGGCGAAACAAGTAAAAATTGATTCACAGTTGATCATCAATCTCTTTCCGATTGGCTTCGACCGATTTCTACCAGGTCGAAATGGATCCTCCTACCGTGTTGGATCGGTTTTGACTAGTTTTAACTTGCTTCATTGAACAACGGGAATAACCGTAACGAAATCGTTAATCCAGTATGCTCGTTATACTCACTCGAGAGATGCCGAGTCCTATTAAAACAAAAAAAAGGAAAACAATCTGTTATAGAAACTATTGCAAATCGGAAGCGAGAGGCGGCCGAGGAGGCGAAATAATTGAAGCTTCTATCCGACGCTCATAGAGAGGAAGCATGATGGACGAAAAAATTTGTACTCGGCCAACGGCCAAATACCGAATATTGACCTTTTAAACTATTCGGCCAAACGAATATTCGGTCGAATACCCCCGAGAGTTTTTAATTATAAAACCAAGAGCGATTATTTCATTTTCCTTATATTTGTTCCATTGTAATACCTCTCATGTTTTGAATCGATCATTTCCAATCAGATGATGTTACCGTTTGATGTATTACGAGGTCTTTTTCAGGTAGGGGTTTCTATGATATTCAAAATGTCTCAAAGAATTGAAAGGACATCAGATGACTTGTCGCTGCTAGGGCGTTGGTTACCAAAGATATTTGGATCCTGTGAAATCTGGAACAAAACATGTCAAAGCAGGTGCTAAGCAATTTGAAATTGCTTATTTGGTATTGAATAATATGAAGGTCGATTTTGAGCAAAATATCTTCAAAATAGTAGTTTCAAAGAACGATGATTTTTAACTTAAAAATACCATACTTTCCATCACACGTTTCTTCGTGGTCGGGCAATTCAGGACGATTTTTGAAAAAAATATAAAAACAAAGGCAAATCTTAGAAATCTAGGTCTAGGTAGGTGGTTTAAAAAATAAATATTCGGATTTTTGTTTTGTTTCCTATTTTACAAAATCGGGAATTTCATGTTAACATGCGGGAAAAATGCGGGAAATCCAAAATGGATTTCGAGTGGCCACCCTGAGAAAATTATTAGTAGAACCTATGAACTATGAATTCAATAAGGGTTCGAAACCTTGGCAAATGCTTTGAGGATGTATGTTAAATTGAGATTAAGACAGAGCACGTGACTGATATAGTGACAGAAAAATACTATTGTAACATTGATATCTGGGGACCAAAAAAAAAGGTCGCCACCTTCAAAACTTAGGTGTCCAGACATTTTCAGAAATTTCCAGACATTTTTTAAAAATCTTCCAGACTTTTCTGAAAAATAGTTGGCAACCCTGCATGTAGCAACCGAATGTTGAGAGAGTTCGTTCGGGGCAGCAAACGGATAGTGTCTCTCGGAGCAGATCCTCCTCATGGGGGGAGGTTTGAATGAATGTATATGTATCGTCTCCTGTATAGCTATGCGAGGCCTCAAAGTGTGTATTTTGAATGCCTCTGATGAGAAAATTGGTGAGGATTTCAATCACTGGTTCATACGTACTGCCTGCGTGTTTGAATGACTATTTTAATCCTCCCCAACAACAGCAACAACAAAGCAAGATGTATCAGGCAGACAGCATTCGATCATCGATCAGTAAACGAGTGAGTGAGTGAGTGATTGAGCAAGAAAAGTTATTGACTGAAAAAAGAAACTGAAAATCAGGTAGCTCCTCACTCAGTTGAGAATTCCAACTGGAGAAGAAACGCCTCTCTTTCAAATTTTATTTCTTTGATTCTCGGAGCAGCGCTGTCGAACACAATCTTTGCCCCACTGGGAGATAAACCAACCGACAATTTAGGTTTTGCTTTCGCTGTTGAAAACGTTTCAGTGTCTCTCATGAGAATTGAGTGATATTCGGAACACTGGTGGGGAGTTTAGAAACAGCAAGTTACACACCGCCTCCGGTCGACTTTTTGCTGTGGAGTGGACTTTGATCGCAACGTAACACTGCGTAATCAGAACCGATAACCTGACTAGATAGAGTGCGGTCGTTAAGCCATGTTTCAGTAAAGGCGATAATGTCGTAGCAGGAACACGAAGTGGCAAGGAAATAGTCAATCAAGCCAGAATGGACACCACCAACAGTCTGATAGTAAATGTTAATCGAGTCGGCTGATCCTGAAGCAGAACAGGAACGATTAAAGACAAATAAAATTCTAAGATATTAAAACGAGTGTTTTCAACTAAGTCTTTTTAGATGATTTTTGGAAGAGTGGCAAACTCTTTTATCGATTTTCTTAAAATTTTAAAGTGTTCAATCATTGGCTCACAGAAAACGCAAATGTTTCAATTATTGAACGTTCAATCTTGCAGTACTCGTTTCGTAAGGAAATGCATGTGCCAGTTATATAAACAAACTGTTTCTTTGTTGCTAGCTAAAAAAATCGCCCTGCAAGACATACTATCGACCGACATACCCCTAAATATATGCAGTGAAATTCAATGTTTACGTGTTTAATAATTAGAAGATTGTCTGCTCAATATTAGAATAATTGTGTTCAATATAATTGGGCCAAAAGCAATTATGAATAAAAAGGCTTAAATGATGATTTTAAACATATTCCCGCGAAAAAATACATCGATTTGAAGCTAAGAAATAAACTTAAGCAACACTATTGAAATTTTATCCGAAAACCTTTTCGTTATTATATATTGGCCACAAAAACGTTGAATCCCAAAAATATATAGTGTTCTTATCTAAATTCGTAGATTGAAGTTGTATTTAACGATATCTAAAAAAAAATTATATAGGTTATGGGTTAAAATTATGAAATCTTTAAAATACTTCTGGTTTCGTTCAAAGAGATCAAATTGTGCAGTGACCCCCCCCCCCTCCAGCCCCCCTCACACTCTTTAAAAATGATCGGTATTACTATAGATATTAAAGTTATTTTAATTGGTCGTTTTTTGAAAATTTGTCAATTTTTGAAGAACAATTTTGCACTCTAAAAAGCGGTCCACAAGACGCATCTTTTGAAAATTATAGTTAGAATTTGTCTGAGTGTAAGAGTCTGAAACCTAATTTAAACTAAGGGCATACATACAATTCATTTCAAATCCGTTTATCTTTGACTAATTCTGATCAAAACTGCAGAATTCTATTTTTTTTAAATTTTTTTTTTATTTCAGTTTTATTTAAATGGAAAAACGCTTTAAAAAAAATATTCTAGACTCAAAAATGGATTTTTTTTGTGTGAATAGTGTGTTAGATATGGTAGAGTCTTCTTGATATTATTAAGTATAATACCTAGTGGTTATTTAAATTGTATTTCAGCTTCAAACGCAAAATAATTTAACCGACTCATATGTTTGAAATTCACATAAATTAAAATTAATTGGATCGATTAAGGGAAGCACATCCTAATCAAATTCAATCGCACCACATAAGGCACTAAATTAGATATGAATGATACCGGTCGAACGCAATCAACGAAGGCAGCGAAACTGAATCTTCTGACCTAAATCGTTCAGGAACCCGCCTTGGTTTGTGCGCCAAAATGATCTAGCCTCCACTTTCAATCATCAGGGTCAAATTCGATTCCGATAATTGCTAGTCCAAATCGGGGGAACGCATTGCAACAACTACAACGCTTCTAAATCGCCATTCATTTGACAATCGCCAGGCAAGCAGGCACACAAATCATTCCAACTAACCGAAATCTAATCCGATCCGACCTCCCACATAAACAAAAGTAGGGGTCGTCCTCAGATTAAGACTCTTCATCCTATATTAAATTGGAGAAATTAAATTTGCCTTCGCTAACGACGATCAATTTTAAAGCGAATCTCGGCGTTTAAGAAAGACCTCTTCGGAGCAAAGGCCAAACTCGTGAAAATGACTGCCCCCCTGGAAGTGGTTTACTGTCTATAACTAAGCGGTGGCATCAGTTCCGCACCACAGACGTTGTCCCTCTCTTCGTATTTAGTAGGTATCGTAGACGTGTCGTTTCTCATGGCTGGATTTCGGGAGGTTGATCGGTCAAGCAATTAGCGACACATTGTAGGTTTATGCTTGTCTCCTCTGGATGTTCCTCTTCGCTTTGCTCTCTGGCTTGGATCTAGGGATCTGAAATTTGAGCGCACGAAGCAAAAGTCAGACGTCTTCTCCAGCCGACCGAGCAAAGTGTCGATACGGCGCGGCTCTAGTGTGGCTTGATTTCATACGTTTTGCTTCCGAAAAATGGTTTGTGTGAATTTAAAAAAAATATCTTAAGTCACTTGGGCACTTCTCTCTCTCTCTGAATCCCCCCAAATTTATGTATTATAAACCTGCAAGTCCTTTTAAATCCAAACTCACCAATAAAATCACCCAAGCCATGCTAATCGGCTGATAGCATAGTTCCAGGGGTTGTGGTGGAGAAAATCCCTCCGGGACGCAGTAGTTTTGAATTTTCACCGACGGAATTAATTTAACATAAATTAAGCCGGCCACTTCACCCGGATCGTTACAGTTTAAAGCTGCAATCCTCTAGCAGCCGGGAATTCGACCACTCATCTCGAAACGAGACGGGGAATATTTGCCGGTTGGCAAATCGTCGTTGACGTCGTCGTCGTCGTCGTTCGTTGGCTCGTGAACATTGAACACCCATTCAAATTCATCCGGGCGTGCTGTCTGGACCATCGCATCAGTTGCCTGGCTTCTTGCTCTTACTACTGATGCCTGCTCTGCTCTAGAGCTTAAACTTGAACATCAGGATCAACTACCGTTTTTTACAGTAAAGCTCAGATATCAGTTACGTTTATGTTGTTGGATGACTTGAGGGATTTTTCTTTCAACTAGGTGAGTTCTATGAAAATGATTATCAAATTAACGAAAAAAATTAAAATTTGAATTTTGAAAATCGTTTTATCAGGAAATGAAATACAACTAAGCAAAGTCAAAATTGGATGACGTTTTTTAAAGTAAGATTTTTTTCTACCGGAAGATCTGAGATAGCGGTCAAAACTTTCATTGGATAGATGGATTTTCGACAATTTCAAATATTAATGAATCACTTATATACAGAAAAGCTGTCAGAAGTTATGAGTATTTTTAAGATAAAATTGATTTTTCGAACTTTTTACTTTCTGAACCAGTTTCTGATGACCTGATTATACATATCGACTTAATTTGGAAATGTTGAGTAATAAGAATTAATTACCTACACAATGAATATACACTGGAGGAAGATACTTGCTGTATATGCTCCAGCTCAACTACCCCTTTGAAGGGCAAAAAGAAAAATAAACTTCCCGTTAAATGGATCGGCTGCGATGGATGTGCTTCCTGGACGCACTCCACCTGTGCTCGAATCAGCGAAGATTTGTTAGCAGATATTTCCAGTTATCCCTACTTCTGCGAGAAATGCTCTATCAGAGGTAGCCTAGCATGCAAAGTGAATGTTCCTGATCCCAATCCTGATCCAGCGGCTGTAAACGATTTAGAGAGCATTAAAAAAGTCAATCGTCTAACTCTCTTCAAAGATATCAGCACTGGGAAAAGATTTGGAATCCTTTCGTATGCAAATCAAAAAGCTGCATGATCGGGTTTTGAATAAGCTGAATTCTTTCGAGCAGTCTAGCGGAAAAATTTCAAGTCAAAATAGAATCATCGAAAACATGAGCGAGAAATTGGATCAAACGTATTAAAGCTGTTTGGTTTCAACGATATGTCAATCGTATGTAATTGTTTCCGTCTTCCTAGTAAACCATCGAAGTGGTCCGACCGGATGCTTACTCCCACTATCGTTGTTGTTTTCAATCAGCTTGAAACGAAAACAAAGTTACTCCGAAAATATTATGAAAGCTATTTCGAAGCGAAGTTAGCCAATCTTAACATTGGATTTGCGCTGAATAATCGTTTTACTGTAAACGAAATACTCTCCCCTCAAGCTTTTCGTATTCGCAACCTAGCCCTTCGCCTCAAACATAAAAAGCTGATCAAGTCGATCTTCGTACGAAACGATAAAGTGTCTGTTCTCTATCCCGACAAAAAAAGAGTATGTCCAGATACACAGCATCAACGAATTGTCCGAGTTATCCGAGAGTCTATTCAGTAACGACTCATCTAAATATTACGATGCTGTATCAGCGCACAACTCTATCAGTTCCCCTCAACATCTGTAACGCACTAATGACCTTACAAAACACCACCATAAATGACCCAATCTAAGCTTCGAATCGGTCACCTCAATGTGCGTGGTCTAGAGCAACACATTGACGGTATCAAACTAGTACTCAACAAGAACCAATATCACCTATTTGCAGTCACCGAAACCAAAATGAAAATGTCAGCTCCAGTCGGCCCCGTTCGTATTCCTGCATACAATCTTAATAAACATTGTCTTCCATGCGGACGTGGTCGTGGCACTAAAACCTGCAGTGGTGTTGCGATTTATCTTAAAAAAGGAATCAAAGCTGCAACGATTCTCAAATCTTCCTTCGACGTAAATACTCCTCTCGTATGCAGAGTTGAGTACTTAGCTATCCTTGCCAAAATCAACGACCTTACTGTTTGTGTTACCGTGCTCTATAACCCGTCAGGTTCGAATCAGTTGTTTAGTCGCAGCTACGAAAAACTGCTGCTTGATCTTATGGAGTACAGTTATGATCGGTTAGTAATATTAGGAGATTTTAACATCAACGTCAGCGCTCAACAACCATCCGTCAATCTATGTGCTCTCCGTCAGATCAATTCAGCTTTCCAACTCTCAGTGCTCCCTACCGAACCTACGCGGTTCACTGATACAAGTGCTAACACGATAGATCTAATGATCACAAATGCGCCTGAACACATTATAAAATCGAAAACTCATATGGGCAGCTCTATCTCCGATCACGAAATCATCTATCTCATCGCCGACGTTCGCGTTGCTCGACCACCTCCAAGAGTTGTCAAAATGAGGAATTACCGCAACGTCTATATTCTCCAATTGCAAATCGATTTTCAGGCTTGTGACTTGCAACCGTTCTTCAACACTGCTGACCCTAACATCAAGGCGCAAGTCTTAACATCAGAAATGCAAAGGCTTCTCGATCTTCATGTTCCCGAACGCGAAACAACTGTGCGAGATAAAAAAACTCCGTGGATCAATGCTTCAATCAAGCAATCAATCGAAACCAGAAACATGGCGTACTCTTTGTATATCAGAAACCCTGATCGTTCGAGAAACGACAACCAGTGGAAAGAATACGTACGACACCGAGACAGAGTGAAATCTGTTGTCTTTTCTGCGAAAAAGAAATACGCAGACAAGAATTTCGACCATCAGTTTCCTGCGAAGACACTCTGGAGTAATCTTAGACGTGAAGGAATTCATAACAATCCCAAGAGTAACTCGTCTGTAGATGACTGCAACGTCGATGAACTGAATGCTTTTTTCGCTGAAGGGCATCTCCAACTTTTATCACCATCTAATCGTTATGTGACTCCTCCAATATCCAGTCGAACTAATTCTCCCGATTCAAGACCAACTCTCAAATTTCGTCATACGCATGTGAACGAAATAAGTAGAAAGATTTACGAAATACAATCTAATGCCATCGGGACTGATCAAATTCCTATATCGTTTCTGAAATTACTCTGTCCGTACGTACTGCCTATTCTCTGCAACCTCTTCAATGCCATCATTGATTATAATACGTTCCCATCGATTTGGAAAAGAGCTTTGGTTACTCCTATTCCAAAAACATCTGCCCCAACTGATCCTAAAGATTACCGTCCTATAAGTGTTCTCCCTGCGATCTCATAAATCTTCGAAAAAGTACTACTGTCTCAGGTGACCGAACATCTTGAGAATGCCAACCCAACTCTGCTTGCTAAGCACCAGTCTGGATACAGGAGAAACTTCAGCACTACTACCGCTCTGGCTAAAGTCACGCATGACATCTACAGCAGTTTCGACAAGGGTCACTGCACAGTCATGGTTCTTGTCGATTTTTCGCTTGCTTTCAACTGTGTTCAACATCATCTACTGGAGAAGAAGCTACGAAACGGATTCCTATTTTCACGCGAAGCGTGTAACATGATCAGCTCCTTTCTTCAGAACCGTTCCCAACTTGTCAAAACTGGAGATAGCCTGTCAACTGAAATGCTGCTATCCGACGGAACACCACAAGGAGCATGTCTCAGTGCGTTGCTGTTCTCGCTGTATATAAACAGTCTGCCGAGGCATCTGAAATGTGAATATCATCTCTACGCTGATGACCTACAAATCTACCTCTCTGGGCCCGCAGAACTCGTCGATCACATAATAGCGTAAGTTAACCTGGACCTCGAAGCTATTGACCAGTGGTCTGATCAAAATTTTCTAGTACCGAACCCTAAGAAAACACAAGCCATCATTTTCTGCAGGTCCGGCACCATTACGCCGAACAGTGCAATTAAATTCAGAAACGAAGACATCCCCTTATCATCAACTGTGAAAAATCTCGGCCTTATGATGGACTGCAACCTAAATTGGACACGACATGTAAACGATGTTGTTTCAAAAGTGTTTGGTACTCTCAGAACGTTCCGGCGTTTCTCCTCAGTACTTTCTCAACCCACTCGATTGAAGCTGGTACAAGCTGTCGTAGTTCCCATCTTGACATATTGCGACATCGTTTACTATCCTGGCATGTCTATTGGACTCAGAGAGCGTAGATTTAGAGCATTCAAATCTGCTATTCGGTTTGTTTTTCATCTGAACCGTCTCGAAACTACACTACCTGTGCGCAAGGCAATTCTCGGACATGAACTAGGTGCAAACTATGATCTTCGGATAGCATCTTTCATGCGTCAGGCCTACCACCAAGCTCTACCAGAGTACATTCAACAACATCTACAACGAGGACGACACGAACGGACCCGCTGCTACATCGTACCACAACATGCAACATCTGGCGGAAAGAGTCTGCTGGTGTACGGTACTTCGTGCTGGAATAGAACTCCACTGGATGTGAAAAGCAAAACATCTTTAGATAGCTTCAATAACGCCTACAAACTAACATTACAATAACTTAAACATATTCCTAGTTAAATTTCACTATACCTTGTTTGAAATGTTAAATCTTTGTTCAGTTTATTTTTTTTAACAGTTGTTCAGAAATGTAATACTTTGTTTCGAATGTACTTAAAATTTCCTTGACCTTATAAAAAGGCCTTTGCTAAAAGGTTTTCGTGTGTAAATAAATCAACAATTACAATTACAATTACACTGGGGTTTTTTTACACGGTATTTTTTACGCGGATTTTCGAATTACCGCGGTTTTTTTACGCGGTTTTTTTTACGCGGGACGAAATACCGCGTAAAAAAAACCTCAGTGTAATATGATCAAAATCGGTTAACATTTACAGCTAGGAGAGCGCCATCAAATTACAACTCAGATTTCCCCGAAACGGATATTTTGCGAACGGCTTTGGAAGGTTAACCTAGGAAAAAGTGCGGAGACGACCCCATTCCTGACGCCTTACGTAGCCTTCGGAGACATTTGGAAAAACGCAGAGCACCACCAAATTGTATTGTACAGAAGCGTACGTGACCATAGCTGAGGTATGTATGAACCAGAACTAAACTTCTAAAGAAGCGTATGGGGTGGAGGAAGGACCCAATTGGGCCTGTGGGACCATCACAAATAAAAAACAAAAAAAATATATTTCATATTTCGGGGGAGGTTCTTCAAACAATCCTTTGGCCTCAGTATGGGAAGCAAATTATCCCCCTTGCTCGCTGAGCTGTTCATGAGCGATTTTGAAGGCGATCTCGAAAAAAGGGAAAAACTTTTCCCCCGAGTTTGGTGGCGCTACGTCGACGCCACAGTTAAAGAACGATATCTCCCACAAACTCTTGAGCTCTTGAATAGCCAACACAGCTCGATCAAATTCACCGTCGAAAAAGAAGTGGATGGAAAACTCCCTTTTCTCGACCTGCTCATCTCCAGAAAAGATGATAGCACGGTGAAATTTGGAATCTACCGAAAACCGACATCAACCGATCGCTACATAACGGTAGATTCAAATCATTTTGGTGCACAAAAACAAGCTGCGTTTCATTCAATGGCACACCGTTTGTTCAACATACCGATGGAAAACAGCGACTTCGAAAGCGAAAAAGAAAGGATTTTATTGGCGGCCAATCTGAACGGTTATGATGAAGAATTCGTGAATAAAATCCTACGCAAACAAGAAAGAAAAAGGTTCCGAAGTAATGCCACCACTTTCAAACCAGAAAATGAAGAATCCCAAAGGGTCAGTTTGCCGTTCCACCCACCACTGACCAATGGCATTCGGAAGATCCTCTCCAACCACGGTTTGAAAGTGGCTTACAAAAGTTCCAACACCTTAAAAGATTGTTTGGTTTCACTGTAGGATAAGGTGCCTCCGGAGGAAAGATCTGGTATCTACGAGATACCTTGCGAGGCCTGCCCGGCGGTCTATATTGGCCAAACAAGGCGCAAATTTAAAACACGGATAAAGGAGCATAAAAACGCCGTAGACAACAACAGATCCAACGAATCCAGTGTAGCCGCCCACACATCAGAATTCAACCATTCCATAGCTGGGAAAAGGTGAAATTCAAAAAATGTGTTCGAAAAGCGTCACATTTAAATGCCTGGGAATCGATGTAGGGGAGAGGAAGGCTATATGCGCATATTAAGGAAAGCACTCATTTTCTACCATATTTCAATAGATAGGAGTCTGAAAACTATATACACATGAGCGGACATCTGTTTCATATACGTTAGAGCAATTTTTCTGTTAAAATCTTTTACAGTTTTTGTGAAAATAATTTTATAATAAAAGAAGTCAAAATAGCCGATTTCCGAAACTGGCGGGCTAAATGCGCATATTTATGTTTTAAGCCATATTTCATTAACACTTGCAATATTTTGATATAATTTAATTGAAAATGGTAGAAACGGATGTTAAGCATGCGTCAAGGCTGAAATTTTGGTGAAATTTTTTACATCACTAGTTTTTTTGTATGAAACATAGTCAGGTATGCCATATGGCCATATTTCATGGTAAAATTTTGTTCATATCGTATTTTTATCGGATCAGTATGAAGTTCTTCTTTTTTCGCTGTAAGATCGTGATTTGAGCGTAGATTTAATGTTTAAATTATAAAAAGTAAAAAAAATTATAAGGCTAATCTCTTTTTCTTGATATAGGCATTTAACCTGCCTTCATATGGGCATTCAGAACCTATCTCTTATTCCAATATCTTATCATTTACAACTTTGCCAAAAGCTTCAATTTGTTGAATTTCCGATTTCCAGATGAATAAGAAAGAAAAACCATTAAAATTTCTGTTCACAGAATCTGTACGCACGATAATTAAAGTTCAATATATTACAACAAAACTGACAAAAATCTTGTTTGAATTTTTAAATTTTTTTGGCTTTTTATAACCATCAAATTTCTTCATGCCATGTTTCAATAGCGTATTACCCTCAAACTACACTGATTAGATACGTTGAATCTCCAGCCATATCGTCAATCGGCTGTATGCGCATATTACCCAACATGCGCATTTAGGAACACTTCCCCCTACATCACGACTTCAGAGGGGCTTTTCATGAACGAGGATGACGCGCCTATCATTTCGCCGCTTTTCAACTTGGCAAACAAAAATGTATGAAAACCAACCCCTCTTCGACAAATACTGCGTGACAGTATGATGCTGTGTTAGTGTTTTTCTTCTGTAGATGGGCAACATGATGGGCATAGTAAGAACGTTAAGTGTCGTGTCCTGTAATACGTCGTGTGTTATTTGTGTAGTTAAAATTTCTTACGTTGGCACAACCCACTAAAATGAGTGATGTAGCCAGGTTGTCGAAAGCAAATCTCCGTATTTTGCAAAAAAAAAATCTCATGTTCTCCAATATGAACCCAACATTCTGTCTTACCTCCATAGATGATGCTGTTTCTATTAAATCTATAGAAAAATGATGTGACACATCAACAAATCGGAACATTTTACAGTTTTATTAAAAAACAATTATAAAGGAAGATACGGTCAAAATTTGGTCAATATCAACTTGACGTATTTCTTTCAATTTTGCTTTTAAAAAACCTGAACACCCCTCATTTTGAAGGTGTGAGTGTGTGTGTGTAGTGTGTGTGTAGAATGTTGCTCCTATTTTGATTTTGGAATTCACTCTTCAGTTGTCAAAATGCCGTCCAAGGAAGAAGAGCAGCGTATCAAAATTTTGCTCGCACATCGCAAAAATCCGAGCTACTCGCACGCAAAGCTGGCAAAATCGCTAAAAGTTGTCAAATCAACCATTACAAATGGAACGTTTGTCGACAGCCGGGAAGTCTGGATCGGGGGGAAATCGAAAACCGGAAGCCGCTAAGACGACAAAGAGAGTTGCCGGTAGTTTCAAGCGAAACCCTTACCTCTCTCTCCGAGATGCCGCAAATAAGCTGAGTGTATCGTCTACAACCGTGCATCGAGCCAAAAAACGAGCCGAACTATCGACTTACAAGAAGGTAGTGACTTCAAATCGCGATGATAATCAAAATACGACGGCCAAAGCGCGATCCCGGAGGCTGTACACGACGATGCTGACAAAGTTTGACTGCGTGGTAATGGACGACGAAACCTGCGTCAAAGCCGACTACAAGCAGCTTCCGGGACAGGAGTTTTATACGGCAAAAGGAAGGGGAAAGGTAGCAGATATTTTCAAGCACATGAAACTGTAAGAGTTCGCCAAGAAATATCTGGTTTGGCAAGCCATCTGTACCTGTGGCTTGAAAAGCAGCATTTTCATAGCTTCCGGGACTGTCAACCAAGAAATTTACGTGAAAGTGTGTTTGAATAAACATCTGCTGCCTTTCCTGAAGAAACACGGTTGTTCCGTACTGTTTTGGTCGGATTTGGCATCTTGCCATTACGGTAAAAAGACCATGGAGTGGTACGCCGCCAACAACGTTCAGGTGGTTCCCAAGGACAAGAACCCTCCCAACACGCCAGAGCTCCGCCCAATTGAGAAATACTGGGCTAGTGTCAAGCGGAACCTAAAGAAGGCCAATAAAACTGCTAAGGACGAGCAGCAGTTCAAAGCAAACTGGCTTTCTGCGGCGAAGAAGGTGGACAAGGTGGCTGTACAAAATCTGAAGGCAGGGGTTAAGCGTAAGGCCCGGCAATTCGGATTTGGAAAAGCGGAAGCCTAACTGAATATTTTTCCTGTATTTTATAATAATTAAACTTGAAAAAGAAATTTAATTTGATTTTTCCTTTCCGTTTTCCTATGATCAAATTTTGACCGTATTACCTTTTATAACCAATGTCTGAATATTTTCATTAACTAGCGTCAGAAATTCAAAGAAAATATTGACAAAGAAATATTAATTTTGAAAAAAAATGTGCAAAACTTAGAGAATCTGTTAATTTTTTATAAAATCTATTATCTGAAACACAGATTCTATGAAACTGATTAAAACAGAATTCAATCAATTTCGGCCTTCAAGAAAGAAGTCGTACTAGATGTTAAAAATTTGTGTTTCTGGTCGAAAACATCTTGTTTTTCTGATTTAATTTCCCAATAACCTTTGTAAATTTCAAAAATGCTTTTAACAGTTGAATTTCATTTGCAAATTTAAAATAAAATTTCCAGATATCAAAGAAGCAACATTTTGAAAATTTTGAATTGCGAATAACAATTAATTACCTAACTTACGCCGAATAAAATTGTGATTATGTCGAATTTTGACGATAAATAAAAAATCTGCGACAAAGTTTTCTTGAATTTGAAATTCTTTCACAAACTTTCAGTAGACATTTGTTTGTTGTGCGTGATTATTTCGAGGTTTGAAACCTTTTTTTAAAACTTATTCTAAAATCATTGGAAAGAAATTGAAATTTGGTCGTGGCGTTAATTTGCTGATAAATTTTGAATAAATTTTAAACACTGTTTGAAGATTTGCTTGTGATGTCATAACTTAGCTTAAGCTTGCCAGATTGCCCGGTTTTATCCGGGTTTGCCCGGATATTCGATGCAAAATTTGGAGAAAGTCCGGCCCGGCCCGGTTGCCCGGATATCGTGAAAAAAGTCCGGATATTGCCCGGATTTTTTCACAATTTTCACAAAAAAAACCAAAAAAAATCTAAGTTTTTGACTAAGTTTTAGCAAAATCGATTAATGATATGGAAATTTTCAACGGTTGTTTCAAATTATTTCGCTGATTTACTTTTATAAACCTTTAAATATTTAAGTGTTCCAAAAAATTTTTGGAAGTCTGCAATTACATCAATAAAATATTGATTTAATTTTTTTTTTGCATTTTTTCTTTGTTTTTATACATAACAACACCTAAATTTTGCCCGGGTTTTGCCCGGTTTTTGGATTTAAAAAATTGAAATCCATGCCCGGATTTTGCCAGGTTTTTTTTAAAAAATGCCCGGAATTGCTAGGCCCGGATGGGAGTGGAAAAAAATCTGGCAACCTTAACTTAGCTGTTTCGTTAAAAAAAATGGATATTGCGTCATTGCCCCCTTGAGACCGTTCAATGCCCCGCCCCCTAATTTAAAGCGACGCTCATCGCTCCCTCCCCCCCCTTAGAAGCTCTCAACACCCCCTCCCCTCCCATGGGGCGAGTGGGACCACTTTGAAAATCATTGTCCTACTATTTGTACCACTATTTATATTTACTTTTTTTTTCATCAAAATTTACCATTTTATAGGGTTCCTATAGGAAATTTGTCCTTCACTTACGATGCCAGATTGCTCGGTTTTATCAGGGTTTGTCCGGATATTTAATGTTACATTTGGGAACAGTCCGGCCCGGCCCGATTGCCTGGATTTCATTGAAAAAAAGTCCGAATTTTATCCGGAATTTTTCACTTCATTTGGCAAATAAAAAAAATTTCAATTCATCAATTTTTTTAAGCTAGAATTCGTTTTAAAAGCCTTGAATACGATTTAAAATCTGTCGATAAATATTGATTAAAAAATATTTTTCAAATTTTTTCTCGAGTTTTGTTTAATAACTTTTGGGTTTTGACAAAATTTATCCGGATATCACCCGGATTTGTGGTCATCAATTTGGAAAACAAATGCCCGGATTTTGCCAGGTTTTTAGAAGAAAATGCTGGGATTTGCCCGGCCTGGATACGTGCTGAAAAAAATTCTGGCAACCTTTCCTTTACACTCCTTACTCTTGGAAATCGTCTTTGAAATGGAAATGGAAATAGTTTAAGAAATATTTACTATTCAATTTGGGATAAAATGTTTTTAAAATTTTGTCTAAATTGCTGTTTTTGCTAAATTTGAAAAAAAAAACAATATGAAAATGTCTATTGCTTTTTTTCTATTGCTTTTATCACTCGCGATTTTCGGGAAAGTTTTGCCAAAAAAGTGCAAAAATTGGTTTAATGTAGTATTACTTATATTCCAAAGTCATTTCGAAAACAAGAGCTGCTAGAAAAAAAAAACTAATTGCATATTTGGAATCAGTGCCCTCAAATTAATCAGTACTTAAGTTCTATGCACCTCGGAAAGATGTAAATTTTGATGCCTTGTGATGTTACAGGAATTCGAAATGTTTGTGAAACACATGTAAATTTATCTGAGTAAAGTCATTTAGAGAAGTATCGGTAGGGAAAATTAAAAATCGATTCTAAAGATCGATTTAGTAAAACTTAAAGTCGAAAGAGGAAGATGCTAAAAATAATTGTAAGAATGAGAATACACGTTTGATAAAATTTTAAAATGATATGACGTGAGACAAAACTTTTCACTTTTAATAAAATTCCACAGATTTTTTTTGCAGATTATTGATGTGATATCACCCAGTTATTTTTCATCTATTATGATTTTCAGATATTTGAAATTAACAAATTTTTCTGCAATGTCGTTTTAAAAAAACATCCCGGTGTGGTTGAATTTCCTTTCGAAACGATCAAATTATCATGTACTTTGTTTCCGAAAAATTAAGGGTAAGAGGGTTGGCAGAAAAGTATTACTATAAGATCGATGAATCTTCCTCCATGTTATCGATAATGGTATTTGAACATTTTTCCGGCCAAAAGAGGGCCAAAACAACTCCACGGCCAAAGATCTTGAAAACATTTCCGCATGGTGAAATTTTCAAAATTTGCTACAAGTGTCAAAATTTCTGCCACTTTTTCCCAACACGAGTGAGCTTGCTTTTAGTGATTTATTTCATAAGGCAATTCTGAAACATGCGATATAGATCTACCGGTTTTCCGAAAAACATTCCAGAAAGTAGATGTTTAGCCTAAAATCTTTACGAGATAACCAGAGCTCAACGTGTTTTGCATTTTTCAGTTATTTGACATCATAATGAAATTTTTGATTTTTTCAATTTTGAAATATCTACTTTTTACGAAGGCAGGTTCGTTTATGTGAGGGTTCAATATTTTTCCTCAGTAAATTTAAAGTTTTGGTGTAGTTTTCGTTAAATTTTGAAGTAAATTTTTGATATTTAAAAAATATGGGCATTTTCCTAGAGTAAGCTAGTCTAGGACAAAATGATAGAAACCCTATCAAATGGTAGAGTGTGAAGGAAAAAAGGGGGAATAGGGAGAGGGCCTAGTGAATTGAATGAAGGCAAAATTCTATTTGTTTTTGTAGTTAAAATATTATAAGTGATGTTTAAAAAATTTAGCCCCTGAATTTATGCAGCAACATTGTCCATATCTCGATTTTAATTGTTGTTCAGCCTTATCACATTAAGGATCGTGATGTTGTTTTTTTTTTGAGCCCCAAAGAAATCTTAACAAGAAACACAGAAATTCAGAAGGTGATTTATACCTTTATGATCAAGAAACCGTCAAAATAGAGACTGTTACCCCAAAGCATCAAATTCTTAACAGAGACGAAATTGATTTTTGAATCATAATTAAAGAATTAGATAAATTTTTGCAACCATGTGTTAAAATCAAGAAGTCCAATACTGGCTTAAAAAATATGAAACATGCTACATTCCTCTTAACAGAAAAAAATATCGAAAAATATTGAAAAATGTGATCAATCTTACCCTGATCACCATTTCTATTCGAGATTTTTGTCAAATTTTTTAGATAAAATAATTCCATCTTTTTGTTCAATGGAGGTATGAATGTTCGTTGCATGCAAGCTTTTTTTCAATTGATTCCATTTATTGAAAATTTGTTTTTTTTTTAATACCCTTCGAGATGTTTCAACTCCAAGTGACAAAAGAAAGACATCAAATTTGTTCCGGCCTAATTTAGGCTAAAAAAATAATTTTCGGAGAGCCCCTAAATTCAATCCGACTGGGCTGACATTTAGCGCAAGTCGTTTATTATGCCAAACTACGAAATTCATATGGGCCGTTGAAAAAAAATGCAACATTCCATTCTTGTACCACTGATAAACTACACAGTATTAAATAATCTTGTGCTTTTACATGTTTTAACCTGCAAATAATTGGAACAAGTTATTTCTACTAAATTTACATGACTTATGACGTAATGTAACTTCCCGAAAAGAGAAAAATGCCATTGTGAATTTACATGACCATAACAATAAAACCGTTCAGGCTCATTATTCTATTTTAGTTTTTGAATTCATAATTTATCAACTTCTAGCCATCAGCCTTACAACAAAGCATGACAATGATTAAAAAGTTGTTCAAAATATTTGTGTTTACTTGAAATTCACGAGCTCCACACTTGAAACAAATTTTTTTCGGCGCATCAAATCGAACTTGCTGCTTACCGGTCGGCCGTTCGGTGTTTGTTTGTCAAACGATTCTACTATAGGGTGTATCTGAATTTTCTTTTATGTTTCGTTCATAGTTTTTAGATGGATGGTTTTTTTTTAAATTATTTTCTTTTTCAATGTAGGTAGCATAATGTTCACCTAGAATGTTTTTTGAATAATATTACTTGATATTAATTCGTTATACATTGAAATGTATTTGCAAAATGATGGGATTTGAGGAAGGGGTAATGAAGCGATTCATTTTTATTGTACGAATATTAAACAACTCAAAACGAATCACTTATATAATTGTCCATGAGCCTGATTTTTTTAATCAACACGTTTATACTTAAATCCAAGAACAAAGAGAAAATAGCTTTAGTTTGCTGAAATTTTTGTAAAAACAAATTAAGAATATTGTTGACCTTTTTCTGCAATTTTTTTTATTCTTACCAAAAGTTTGACTACTTTTTATGCCATTCATTTGTTCAAATGTTATATTTCAAATCAACCTTATCGGTTAGAGTTATTCTTATGTTTAAAATATGTTTAGAAATGAACAAGAGGGGAACTGTTTAGCTTAGAACAATATATCATTTCTATCCAATAATGTCTATAAATTTCTCTAGAGTAATATACTATTTTTTAGGATTTTTAATTAAAGCAATAAAACATTATTTGTTTCTTGTTGAAATTTTTTAAAAAGATTTCTTTTCACATTTCATTTATAAAAATTAGAAAACAATAAGACACACCCTGTGCGCGACTGCAATGTTTTTGATTTCAAACATCGTTTCATGCAAAAGTCATGTAAAATTAAAACAAATAGACCCGAATGAGGAAACGCATGGTTTTTTTCAGGGCTGCGTTATAGTATACAACACATCTGACCGATTTTTACATGAAATCAAATTTTACATGAAATGTAAAGCTCAGTATTTTTTTCTGTGTAGTTCTACAAAAAAAACTGGTTCCTCCACATTTAAAAAATAAACACTTTGCGGGTTGAGCAAATTGAATTATTATGTTGGGCAGCCGAGAAAAGGTTTTCCGTTAACCAATCCAGCACCCCAAATAAAGAAATAATTTGCTCATCGATTGTGTCGGTTGGGTAATCAATTTTGTGTCCTCAGCATCAGGGTGCCCTCGTTTTTTGTCCATTTTTCACTTGAGAAAAAAAACTTTCGGGAAGCTCTTCTTCTTAACCACCAACTCAAATTTATCCCCATTTTTCATTGATGGGGCACAAATGTAAACCCGGAGCAGGAAAACGAAAGAATGTGACATAACAGGAAAGAGCCATCCCAGAGTTTTTTGGCAGCAAAAGGAAAACACCCAACCAATCCATAAGCTAAACTCTTCATCTGCTGACCACCAGACCATCCGCATTCAAGGACGAAAGTCTCAAGAGCTACTTCCAGGAAATTTACATACAATAAATAACCATTTAACTTTGGGCGGAAGTTTATTGGAAAATATTTGCTTGCTTCCCATTCTGCTGCTGTTGCTGGCTTTTCTTCCGGAAGCCTGGTTCTTAGTCCCTCGCCGGAAGAAGGATTTGCCAGCAGGATTAAATTTTGGTGGTATTACTTGAAGGCGAGAAAAAGAGAAAGTGTTTGGAAGAATCCTACCTACATAAGTCGTATCGCCGTTTGAAAGTTTCACCAGTAGCGTTAATTTTGGCCCGGCTTTGTGGTCTTCCAAGAATAGATTGATGATTTTAAGACATATTTAACCCTCCAAGACCCAAAACGGCATCTAGACGAAGTTTACTAAAATCGGCGTAAAACCAAGCCAATCATTATTTCAACTTCATTTTTGCGCAGAATGTGGCAAACAACTACATACAGAAAAAGTACTGAAAATTAAGTTTTTTAGCGCCTGTGGTTATGTGTTGAAACTCACGATTAGGCAATTCGGGTATTGACGATCGTTGGTGCAACTAGCAATCGCTAGTGTAGAGTGTAGTGTAAGGACCTTACTGAGATAGCAAATATTAGCTGTTCCATCTGCTGAAAATGAGGTATTCATTTCAACAGGTTGTAGGCCCAGTTACGACTGGAAAATTGGAAAATGAGCTAGTGAGGGGTACCCTCAAGTTTAATTTTTGCGGTTAGCAAATGCGCTGGTTGGAGAATCCAGAGGTGAAAAGGGCATACGTTGAACAACTTGAGTCTCGAGCCTCGGAATGGCCGACAGATAGAATAGTCGAAGGACAGTGATGTGGAATAAAGAACTGCCTGTGGAAGTAGAAGTGAATGGGTGTCGGATGATCGATGATCGGAGAAAGGCAAACGTCGGAATTGAGCAGGCATGTGCTGGGTCAGCCAAAGCAGCCGCCCGCTTACGATAAGCGGAGCTGGAAAAGGCAGTTAAACGAGCTTGTAGACGAGACAAGAGAGCCTGGACAAACTCCCTTACCGAAGAGGGAGAAAGAGCCGCCACCAATGACATTTCTCGCCGCCTCAGTGGTGCAAGGACTAATGCAAGAATGCCGCTGAAAGACCGAGCAGGTCAGCTGTTGACAGATCTAACTCAAGCGTTGGACTGAGCATTTTTAACAATTCTTCCGAGTCAAGAATAGCGATGGCCAACAGAACCCGCAGCTCGAAGCGTCGCAGTCGCATTAATGACGTCGATTCGGAAGCGCCCTCGCTGGCTGAAATAGAAGCGGCAATCAATGACATGAAATCGAACAAAGCGCCTGGAATCGATGGCATTCCTGCTGAGATACTACTAAGAGCCGACCCTGCCTTGTCAGCACAAATGTTTCACCGTCTTTTCGTTGACATATGGGAAACTGCAACATTCCCGGCCGACTGGATGCAGGGTATCCTCGTAAAGATCCCGAAGAAAGGATACCTGTCAGAGTGCGGTAACTGGTGAGGCATAACGTTGATCTGTACAACCCTCAAAGTACTCTGCGAAGTGATCCTGAACAGGATGCAGGAGAAAATTGACGCTACACACCGACAGAAACAAGCTGGATTCCGATCCGGACGATCATGTGTGGACCACATCACAACGCTACGAATCATACTGGAACAAATCAATGAAATCCAAGACTCTCTTTTGCTGGTTTTCGTTGATTTCGAAAAAGCATTTGACCAACATAACCACGAAAAAATCTAAGGCGAGGAGTCGCAGAGAAACTAGTCCATCTCATCGAAGAACAGTACGAGGCATTTTCGTGCAAGGTCTTGCACAACGGAGTCGTGTCCGATCCAATCTCGGTAACTGCTGGAGTGAGACTAGGATGTATTTATCACCGCTAATTTTTCTAATCGTAATGGATGAGATTCTGACTGGATCGATCGACTGTGCACCGAACCGAGGATTGCCGTGGAATCCTTCAACAATGGAGCAACTGAACGACCTTGACCTAGCTGACGATATTGTTGTGCTTGCCCAAACACAACCGGATATGCAGAGCAAACTCAACGACCTCACCGAAAGCTTCAAGGCAGCAGGTCTTAAAGTTCATCAACACAGGAAATCCCTCCAGTTTCATGGTAGCTGGGCAACAGGTTGAAGGGTGGAGTGCTTCCAGTAACTTGGTAGCTTGATAACGCCTGATTTTGATAGCAAGAAAGACATCGAAACCCGGATCAGAAAAGCCCGATTTGTATTTGCAAGTCTCCGGAACATCGGGCGCTCACGTCAGATACCTCTATGAACGAAAATTCGAATCTTTAACTCAAACGTCAAATCCGTACTGCTGTGCGAGTGCGAAATTTGCTGCGCATATGCGGTGAAGACGTGAAAACTGCTAGTATTTGGAAATCGCTGCCTGTGGAATACCATCCGCGCTTGGTGGCTCGGCAACTGGATCTCAAATGACGAAGTGGAGATGGATTAGGCACACGCTGTGAATAGATGAGAACGAGATTTGCAGAAAGACGCTTGAATGGAACCCAGAAGGTCGTCGAAGAAGAGGCAGACCCAGAAAGGAGATGCATACTAGAGAGTTTCATGTTGCGATATTCAGCTTCGCTGCGGGGCGGGTAGTGTGCAACTGCTGTTAACCATGATTAGGCTATTCGCGTATTGACGATCGTTGGTGGAACTGGCAATCGCTAGTGTAGAGTGTATTTTAGGAACCTTACTGAGATAGCAAATAAAGATTAACTCTATTCCACCATTGATGTATGTTTCAATGAACACCTCATTTCAACATTATGAATCTTTGAAAAAATGATTCAAATTTTTCCTCAACGATAAAGAATTTCGTGAAACAAATTTAGTTTTACATCCTAAAACAAAGAGGGATGAATCATCCTTCGGGATGAAAATCCCGAGAAAAAGAAAAAAAAATCCTCAAACAAAACTTTTTTAAATTTAGCAGCCAGAAATAATAAGTTCATTGGATTAAGCTATATCTATTTTTGACAGCTTTACCCACAGTACTGATTGTTTCCGGCAGTGCTACCATTTAATGCAAAATAAACAATCTGGAGGAACAAAATCCGATACTACTCCCTATTCCGAATCTGGATGTGAAACATTGTCAAAAAAAAGAAGGGCAATAAAAAAGTTCCGGCTAGCCGCGTCACCATATTCCGATTTCGATTCGTTCGAGTGGAAAATAAATGTTTTTCATTGATTTTTATTCACTTCCGTTATTGATATTGCCCGATCGTCTCAATCGTCTGCATTCGTGAATCTGGACTGGAAAGATTTGAAGCCGGGGGAGCATTGCAAAGATCCTGTGTGTGTGTGCTGCTGTGTAAGACTTAGTTTGTTCCAGAGGAAGGCGGTGCGGTTGCTGCTTTTCCGGAAGATACTTTGCATGATTTTCTCGCCGCCTCCCACAATTTTCTTCCCGGCTATCCACTGCTTCTTGTTACTCCTGCTGATTTGCATAGCTTTGAAGTGGTGTGAGTCAAGTTAGGTTCAAGGCATTCATTCATTGGAATAGAATGATCCGGAGGAGAACTTCAATGAAATTGCAGCATTGAAATGGTCCTGATGCCTGCAGCCATTCAGGCTGTTAACGTTTTCTTTAAATTTCAATTTAAAACGATTTAGTGGTGAAAAAACGATGAATTGCCTGAATTGCCGATGAATTTAAAATTGACAACTGCAATTTGAGGGGTTGAATTTAACTAATCGATTTAACTGAGGTGGATTGTTGAACCCGCAGGATAAGCGGGGTTCTACTGTGTTCCAGTTCTTCAGTCATTCGTAACTTCTTTGAATTCAAACGAATCATGATAAAATCGATTAATTTAGAGCATTTCAGAGGAAACAGTGATAACAGTGCATAAAAATATTAATCGACGAAAACTTTTGGTGGTATTCTCATACTCGAAATGGCAGTAAAACATATATCAAAATTTGTCATTTGATTTCAATCTTGCATAACAAGATTTGGGGTTTCTGTTACGTTTTTTTTTACTCAAATTCCAAAGTGAGGTATCTTTTTCCGATGCATATCGAAATGATCCGCCCCGATAATGGCTACTCCATCAAACTTCCATTGAACCGAACTCTTTCTTCACTTAACTTCAAGTAACTAGCACTGGTTCCGGATTACACTTTCCGGAACTTTTATTTACTCATCACTTGGCGGGCGTGCTAATCAGTAGCTGTGCAGTAGGAGCTGAGATGTGCTTCCACAAAACGCAGAGCGCATTAGAACGGGAAAACGGGAACGGAACCAAAGTGGAAGTAGCACGATTTTACGATGTTCATTACGTAATTGCTTTATCTTCTCATCGTTTAGTTTTAATTATATTTTCCCGGTACAATTCCACCGAAGCGCCCAACAAGTCTTGTCTTTCTACGAAGAAGACGACGACGACGGGATCTTACGGGGGTAACTTTTTACGGCTCCTCTTGTTGAATGAAGGCGCTCGTTTTCGGGAAGTCAGTTTTGTTTCTCTCCCTTAACTTGATGCTGTGAACTTTCAAGTTGGATGCGGAAAACTAAAACTAGGTTCGGTTCTCGGTACACGGAAGGTGCCGCGAAAGTGGAAGAATATTCAAGATCTTCCTTTTCAGGAGGTGGAAAAACTACTACTGGCTTGTTGGCTGAGATGCGAAATTGTGCTCGTTTCTGTTGGCGCTTTTCGGAACTTGAAACGCGCGTAACCGGGATGCTGTAAACGTAACTTTCATGTTCATTCTCGATGGTCGTTCTTGCGAGGTGGCGGGACGGGCCTTGGCTTGGCTGAGTGGGTGGGCAAATTTAGCTAAGGAGCCTTTCAGCTTCTGGAAGAGTCAACTGAGCCGGAAAACTTGGGATGCAGAGTTAGTCAGATCGTAATTTCTGTACTGTAAGGTAATCGGAGAAGTGTTGTGTAGCTATAATTTCTGAATGAAAAGATAATATTTGAAAAGAGTAAATGAATTAATGTGGCAAGAAGTACTTCAACTTCAGGTTTGGCGGATTTATATCTTCTATGACTTTAGGTTCGAAACATCCGTGACGTTAAAAAATCCTCAGTTTTTGTTTCATATTCAGATTCCATGTTCTTGAACTTAGTTCTTAAGCAGAATTCAAACCTAACAAAGCTTCAAAATAGTGATTCAGAATTGAAAAATCCGAATCAGATTCATGATTGAAAAATTTGGTATTGAATTTCGATTGTTAAATAAGTTTTTTGGGGGTAAATTTTTCGGCTATCAGTCAACTTAATAGCAAAGACGACTATTTAAGATCCAACGTTTCGATCCTTATAGGATCATCATTAGGGACTGTAATTTTATTATTTCTTAACACAGTTTTATAAATCAGTTCAATATTATGAAATTTCTTACCGAAAAAATGAAGTCTTTTTGTTTTGGATTGATTCGGCTGATTAGATAAAGCGGTCTTGTATATCTATTACAATATTTTTTAAATAAATTTGGGTATTGTTGGAATAAATGTTGTGTGTTAACTTACTGTGTACGAAGTTTTGCGGTTGAAAAACCGTTTTGTCCTACAATTTTTGGATTTATATTCACCAGCATCCAAAAGTTGTCACACAGTTAACTTTCACTTTCCAACTGATTTTTTATCTGATCATGACGAGTGTGTAGGTGGTGTCTATAACGTGTTGTTGGGTGTGTGTTCCTGTATTTGTGTGTTTATGTTGTGGTTTTAAATTAAATTAAACCACATCATTAAAACACAAATACATGATCAGATAAAAAATCAGTTGGAAAGTGAAAGTGTAAACTGTGTGACAACTTTTAGATGCTGGTGAATATAAATCCAAAAATTGTAGGACAAAACGGGTTTTCAACCGCAAAACTTCGTACACAGTAAGTTAACACACAACATTTATTCCAACAATACCCAAATTTATTTAAAAAATATTGCAATAGATATACAAGACCGCTTTATCTGATCTGACCCTGATGATGATCCTATATGGATCGAAACGTTGGTTCTTGAATAAATAGTCGTCGTTGCTATTTAAGTTGACTGATAGCCAAAAAATTTATTCCAAAAAAAATAATTGAATACTCCGAATCAGATTCATAATTCTGAATTAATATTTAAATTCACATTCACTGAACGGATTTATAACTAAAGAATTGAAATAATGAATTCCAATTAAAATTCAGAACAAAAGCAATCCACATCAGAGGGTTTAAAGAACATTTTTTTCTATACAGAGCTGAATAAAAGGGTAACCCGAATTATGTTTTTTTTTTAAATTTATTGTATTAACATTATTTCAAAATTGAATTCTCGCATGCATTGAAAAATTGTGGAATCCGTTTTTGTCATACTTCGTAAATAATTTGGACTTTAAATTTCAGATACTTGAAACATAATTTTTTGGACTCTCACTTTTGAAGTGATGTTTCATTTATTCTTCTATATATTTATGTTTTCAACGATTGAAAGCCGTGCACTACGATTTTCTCTATTTTCGATCATTTTCTGAATCTTCAAGACCCTCGAGCAAATCCAAAGATTTTTAACACCGAAGAATGTAATGTTCCTATTTTGTTACTTAAGGATTAGTCATACGAATTTAGCATACCGTATGAACGATTTTAGGATCTTCTATCAGAAATTACGATACAACACGAAAATTATTAATGTGAAAGAGCTTTAAGATGAATACTGAAATGATACAATAATTATAATACAGTGAGCGAAATAAGAATAGCACCACTATGTTTTTTGCTTGTTAAAATATGAATGTTTGAAAATCACCAAAATTTTCTTCTATAAATTGTTTTGAATTGTATAACGGATAAATCAAGCATAAGTTTATTTTTTTTGGACGTTGCAATTGGCGTTGAGGACCAAAACTATGGAAAAAGGGTGCGAAATAAGAATAGAACCACTTGTGTTTTTTCAACAAAAACAGGATTATTTCTAAAAATTTACTGTGTAAAAGTGAATAATAATGCTTCTACGAATTATTTGAATAGTTTACTGCATTTAAAGGAGTTTTTCAGAATAACAAAGATTTTAGAAGGTTTTAAAATGGTGTTTTAAGAGATGCTCTTCTAGAACTTAGGAATTTGATATTTGAGCTGTAATTCTTTTTCAAGCTGCTTTATTTCTTCATTATTATTCAAAGGTATGATGCAAATTGACGAAACATAGATTTGATGCTGAATTTGAATAAAAAAACAGGCTTCAAATTCAAAAATACTAATGTTCTTAAATAGTGAAACGCTATTTCTCTAGTTTCAAGCCATAGAAGGCAGCACTATCTTGCAATTAAACCGAATTGATGCCCATTTTCGAATATCTGAGATTAATTCAGGTGTGCTGGCTGATTTTGGTCAAGAAATAAGTACTTGGTACCGTGTGACCGCCTTGGAAATTCTAAGATCGCAATATCAAAAAATAAGAATTTTATCATGAACCCATAAAAGTGAATTTCTTAGACCGATAATGAGAATAATTTTGTTCTTTCCGATGGAGCTTGATGAACCAGATAACTAGCAGTATTATTGGTATGATTTGAAATTCAATCGGAAGTTGAGATGTGCAGGAATTTTGGCGGTGTTATATTCTTGTGCTGGTGGTTTTTATTGCAAATCCGGAAAAGGTTTCTGCAGCGTGAACTCCAACAAAACTGTGTTGGAAAACTACATCTTAATGATGATTATGGGCCGAAATAAACCTGAAAAATCAATATTGAGACTTAATTTGGTATTAACGGCAAGATAGTGCTGCCATCTATGACTTGAAACTGGGAAAAGTGATGTTTATTGAAAAAAAAATCTAAGTTTATGAATACCAACCTGTTTTTTTCTTATTTAAAATAAACCGAAAATGTTTGATTCATCATATCACGTCATTTTAATGAAGAAAGTAAGTAGTTTGGTAAAGAATTACAGCTCAAATATCAAATTTCTTAGTTCTAGAAGAGCATCTCTTAAAACACCATTTTAAAACCTTCGAAAATCTTTTTAATTCTAGAAAACTCCTTAAAATGCAGTAAACTATTCAAATAATTCGTAGAAGCATTATTATTCACTTTTACACAGTAAATTTTTAAAAATAATCTTGTTTTTGTTGAAAAAACACAAGTGGTTCTATTCTTATTTCGCACCCTTTTTCCATAGTTTTGGTCCTCAACGCCAATTGCAACGTCCAAAAAAAATAAACTTATGCTTGATTCATCCGTTAAACAATTTAAAACAATTTATAGAAGAAAATTTTGGTGATTTTCAAACATTCATATTTTAACAAGCGAAACACATAGTGGTGCTATTCTTATTTCGCTCACTGTATTAATAATTTCCCACGCGAGAAAATGTTGAAAAAAAGATGATTTTGGTTATTTTATACTTTAGAATTCAAAATTATCGACTGATGAGCTGAATTCACTTGTTGTTCAAAAAAGGAAATTTCAAAAATTCTTTTAATTATTTCGTTTTTCCTGACCCTTCTCATATCAGCGCTAGGTAAAAACAACGAAATGTTTATGATTTTCATTTTGAATCTTTACGTCCGAGAGAGCAAATATTTAAGATAACTTTTAGATAGTAATTGCTAGGATATTGAAAAAATTTTTTAGGACTTTGATATGTTGTTACTATTCTGGTATATTTTTCTGAATAGGTGTTTGTAAATATCTGTTAGTTTTATCAATTCGGAAGTTCATTTCTCATTGTGAATTGTGTTGTGATCGAAGAGTTTTATTTGTAAATCATAGTTTAATTCTAATATAAAATCATGCAATGTGATTCTGAAGCATTTGGAACTCTACTTTCATTTATTTACTCTTGAATTTCAAGCTCTCATACTGCATTTTTATCTTAATTAAATCCGGAAAGAATGAAATGAAATTTTAGACCTTCGTTTCGAGTAGTATCAAATTCGCAACAAAGAATGGAAAATGTTTTTCATTCCTTGTGGATACATTATTCCTATTTCCTTAAATGATAAAAAATTAAAAAATCAAATATGGGATTAATTTCATAACACTTATACATTTCAAAATAAATGTTTAAAAGCTTTTTAGAGGACTGCGATAAATTTTGATTTCTGAAAAATGTTGGATAAGTTTTTAACCTCTAAGGGACAAATCATCTGCATAGGATAAAAGTCCCAGAAAACGAAATAAACCAATTTATAAAGTTTTACAAAAATTTAGGAATTTAATAAAATTCAAAGAAATTTTAAAACAAAATGAATCTTAGGTAGTTTTTGAGTAAACGCTTTGCAGTCTTCAACAAATTTGTTGAATAAAGGTAGGGGAGAGTGGGGTAACGTGGGCCACTTCAAATATCTCAGCTGTGTGTTGAGATAAAAATCCCAATCCAACTGTCATCGTCGTCGTTTTGCGTAACCATGTTTTTCTTTATGTTGTTGACTCATGTACGTATCATATGCTTCTTTTATGAAACTAGCCTAGAAAAACGTACTTACATAATTAAACAAGCACCCGCAAATTTGCATCCGTGCGAGACCTCAAGTACATAACAAAAATATGCTCATACGCTTATGATCTTGGTTTTTTCATGTTCTTTCACGTGGAAAAGGAATTTTTGATGAAACATAAATAGGTCACACAAACGCATCCAATTTCCATATCATTGCTTGTGGGGAATCGTGGGCCACATTTTGTGGGGTATCTTGGGCCACCTATATTTTGGTATTTTTATACACGATCAGAACTTAAAATACGTTATTACTATTTGTAAAGTTTTATTATGCCAAATGAAGAATTATTAAAAATGTTTTGTCCATCTTTTCTTATGCGATAGAGACGAAAAACATCCTATATATGGAATTTTGCCAAAACGTTTGCGATCCAGGTTTTAGGATCTATTCGATTATACACAACTTTCTTTTTAGTTTTCTCATCTGAAATCGCTTTAAAATAACTAAATGAATTATGAAATTTCAGTTTTGGTTCAACTCATAAACTTTGCACGTTATCTAGTCAGTTTAGATTTGGTGGCCCACGTTTCCCCACAGTTTTCCAAAATCCAAAAAAAATTACTTTTTTTAAAACAGTCAAAACTCGAGAAGTTCATGTATTAAAAAAACAACAAAAAATGCCTAATAATACCTCAAAAATGTAGAAAACCTTTCCAATTAATTTTTTCATTTTATCTTTTCTAATAAAGAAGCTATGAAACAAAGAAAAAAAGTGGCCCATGATACCCCACTCTCCCTTACTAAAATCTTTATTTTAAAAATGATTAAACACTTTTTTTCAATTAAATTTTCTAAAGTTTGTAGAATTTAATTCTATTCATAAGATATCTCTGAAACTACAAAATCTATGCAAAATTTGGATCCTTCATTAGCCTTCTACTACCCAATTTTATTTTTCGCTGAAAAATTCACAGAAGCTTCGTGATTACAAACAACTTTTGTTCTACGAAAAACTTTATAAATGAGAATTTTTATTTCGAAATTTTCCTAAAAATTGCATAAGCACAGG
Source organism: Uranotaenia lowii (assembly GCF_029784155.1). Classification (NCBI taxonomy): domain Eukaryota; kingdom Metazoa; phylum Arthropoda; class Insecta; order Diptera; family Culicidae; genus Uranotaenia; species Uranotaenia lowii. The sequence goes on from NC_073691.1 coordinate 82,988,275, forward strand.
GGCAAAGGAATTTGACTTTCACTACTTATTCGGTTGTAGTTCCTACAAACTTCAACCAATTTTCCCTAAATTATGAAACACATTAACACTAACCTTAAGCTATATTTTTATGTAGCTTTAGCCGAAATTGGACGACAAATAATTGAGATATTTCAACTTATATGAAACGTAAATAAAGAGTATATTTTTCGAATAGTTGCCGTACTTTCCCAACTCCGCCTTTAGACGAGGTTCATGTTTCATCTCTCCTTCCTAACTTAGGATACATTTTATTTTAAATCAACCCAGAATGGTGGTAAGAAGAGTGAAGTGTGAAGTGTAGAATGAATTCCAAAATCAAAATACGAGCAACATTCTACACACACACACCTTCAAAATGAGGGGTGTTCAGGTTTATTAAATGCAAAATTGAAAGAAATACGTCAAGTTGATATTGACCAAATTTTGACCGTATCACCCTTAAAGTCGTCGTCTTCGTCGACAAAAGAATGCCTTTGTTACAAATCTTTATAGATTTCGGTCGTTCCCATATTCAAGAGAGGTTCTTCTCCTGTACGATTATGTGCCCCAAAATGAAGAAGCATTTCTAAAGTTCGCGCGCCTCCTCTCAAAACACACCTTCAATCCGCCATTTTCCTCACCCACATGGGAAGAAAGCCCCCCGAAAGCTTTGCGGAAACTGGGCCATCGGAACACAGCCACTGGCGCGAGCAAACGATGGCGCAAAGTTTACATTTGAAGAATGAGCGACCGGGGATCGACGAAGACGATGACGACTTCTCCACGGAGTCTTCACGGAAGCCCGGTAGTAGTTCATAAATTTAAATATTTCAAAAGCGACCTACACGAGAGAAGCGAGCAAACTTGCACGATTTGGAACCGTCTCGATGGCCAGGAAGGGTTCCCGGACCACCGCCGAAGATTCTCATCCGAACCGACTCTGGGAACCCGGGGTCGAGAGACAGAGACTTTGCGCTGAAGAACCGGAAGATTAGTCTCGGAACAGCAGCAAAGCTTCCCTTGGCAAACAGTTGGGGCCTTCCTTACTTCAACGAAAGAAAAAAAAAAAAGGAAAAGAAACTGAATTTTAAGTACCACACGGTTTTGGATTACATGGCTTCGTTCGTGTTTGGGGAGTGTGCTTTCAAAGCTCCGTCAGCTCATGGTTACAATGTCGGATTTTTTTAATGCTCAACTTCTCGTGCTTCTTTCAACCCTTTTTTTCGGAAGCAGAAGTATCTACAAAGATGAATTCAGGTTATGCAAAAATGACACCTCCGCACAGTGAAGCCTTGTGGGCGCTTCATCCTGCTGCTGCTGCTGCTTTTCCGGCAGCTTTTGGTAGATTCTCGGCTGCATTCCGGAAGCAACTCGAACTGTGTGAAGCTGGATGACGAGAGCTTTATGATGGTGGTTGCTAACGACTTACACCTGAACTGCCGTAATCTGGTAAACTGACGTATGCGCCAACATTACCGATTTGTGTTTTTTGCATTTGAACGATAGAAGATACCAAACTCGTCCTAATTACATAAAAATATGTTCAGAAATGTTAAAAATTACCAACATAACATTATGAAAACAAAATGACGTATGCGCCATTTCTACTCAAAGTGACGTAAGTTTAATAAAAAATATGTTTGCAACGCTTTAATTACGTCTCAAAAAACAGTGAGTGTAAGGACCATATTAAAAGACTGTCTTTGTCTAATTCTTTTATTCTACGAATCAAAATTACTAGTAAATTACTAGTGGCAGCTTCAGGACTAATAGAAATGAGGGACAAAACCTTTATACCATTAAACTTGTAAAATGATTGTGAATTTCAAAAGGTGTCAATGGCTTTGCCTATTCGCGAGGAGGGTGGGAAGGGCGGAAGGAGGTGGTTTTGGGTTTTAATTAAGTCCTTGTGTTTCATATTTTTTGCATAATGAATGACGCGTTTTAGTGCTGACTTTCTTTTTGCAAGAAACAAACACAATAGGACTTCATCTATCTAACCTGATGATAAGATAATATGTGAAAATATTGACAAGCTGGTTGGATTATTAGATTTTTGATTTAAATTCATAAGGTATACGTTAATTATAGAGGAAGAATGATATAATCGATTTATTTCTAATTTATTTCAAAATTGTTGACCAGAATGATATTATCAATATTCAGAATTCATTAATGTTATCGTTGACTTCAAGATCTTCCAAATGATGTCGTTTGCCATCCAGCATCAAAGGACAGAGTTTTTTTTTTAAATATGTTCCTTTCTTGACTTTTCGATACCTCTGTCCTAGCTATTGAATAGGAGAGTTGATTGAAGACTGAATGTTGGCTTTTGTACTTCCTTCAACTGCGATTGAGTAAATAGTTTAACATTCCAGAATTGTCCTCCAAAACGTGTCTTGTAACTGAAATCGAAAAATCCTCGCGTGAATCGGACCTGTATCACGTCGCACAGTTTCGGGCGAGTTTTCAGTTTGCTCAGAACAAATTGTTTCATCTGAATGCTGGATTGAAAGAAGTCGCTGCAGCTCATTACGGTTGAAAATGGTTCCATTTCAACATTAGACTGCTTTACACACTCAACAAAGTCCGAGAACGTGTAGAGTTCCCCTGACTGATATTTCTTCATGCTTCGCTCGATCGCCGCATGGAATGCATCAGCCGACATAAAGGTATGTCCTGTTTCAAAATATTTGAAGGTGACCTTATCAGTTTTGATGAGCGGTAAGTTTACTAACATTATTATATGAATCATAAAATTCCAGTTTTTGTTTTGGCTAGAGCAATTTTCTAGCCAATACAAAACTCGACTTGAAGAAGCAATCGACATCAGTTGTTTCGTGAAAACACTCGCCAAATCCATTGCTTTCCTGCCGCTTATGGTTTCATTCCACAGAACAGCGTGGACTGCTCGTTCTTTCCTCCTCCAAGAGGCGCGAAAGTCTCATTAAGAGCGACGATTCGCTTGGAAAATATTACGTCCTTGAAACGTTCCATTCGCGGAAGTTGGATAACCTATTGAAGAATACGTTAGTCCAGGTATCTGTTCTATTACCGGATTATCCTCAGGCTTACTCTCGCTCATGCTACCGTACTCAGCTATAAACTCCATTTTTTTTGGTTCAGATACAGCTCCACGAGCCGCGAATATTTGACTGATAGTGAAAGAAAATATCTGGAAATGGTTTGTCGCATGCTACGATGGATGTACGTCATTTGGTCTTGGAAACAGTGAAAAATAATAGATGTTTCCACAACAAAATGACGTTGGTAACATAACTTCCGTTAATAAACCTTTTTCCACAAATTATGTGTTTGGCCATGTTTTGTCATCGTTTAAACTCATAGTGTACAGATTTGATTATAGAAATTTGCTCGGAGGCTCAATAAAAAAACGTTTTTGCAAAAAGCTCCGTACTGAAAATTTTCCTCGCTGGCGCATACGTCAGATTGTCAGATTACGGCAGTGAAACCCATTTTTTCTGCCCACGCCAAGTTTGCGTTTCCCTTCTGCTGCTTCGTACCGGTGTGAAATCCGCCGGATTGCCGTTTGAAAACTGAAAGAACTTCCATCCCATTCTGGGGGTGAATTTTTTTCTCTCAATTCGTTGGCTTCTGTGAGTTTAAAGGTTATCATCGAGGTTTCAAATAAAATATTTGATGAACTCTAGCTGTGGATTTTTTTTTGTCGACAGACGTTGATGCTGTTTATCGTTATGTTAACTCTAATTTATGTTAAAAAAATAAAATTATATATAAGATAGGACCGGACTAAAAAAATATTGGAAATAGAATTATTCCTTTTTTTATTAGTTACTTTGGCTGTTGATTTTCCCAGACAACCATTTGGTGGGAATTCCGAATTTGCAACACAAATATACGTGCAAATATACGTGTAAACATATCGTATAAAATGCAGCAAAATCAGTATATACGAATCATTTTGGAGGCCATATACGTACATAAGCACCTATATTCCTGATTTGGATTGTATTGTCGTAATAAAATCATGCAATGTATTTAAATACGATAAAGAATATGCATGGGCAGTACATTGTGGGTGCAGATAAACGAAAATGAGTTTAAATGACATTCTATAAGATATAATCTGTAAAATAATATACGAATTCTGGTTGTCTGGGTTGTTTATAAGATAGACTAATAAAATTAGGCTTTTTTAGAGCTTCCAAAATGCCCCCTTTTTCGACGAAGTCTCGCTTTTTTTTCGTGAGTTTTCCCGCTTTTTTCTGAAAGCATCTGGCAAGTTTAGGTAAAACGGTTTGAAAAAAAAATAATGATGAATTTACGTTAAATCCAGTAGAATTTGTAAGCTTCATTCTTCTGGATTAAACCTTAGACAAATTTACCACTTTTCATCCGTGTAAACCAGAAAACCAAATTGCCCATTCTCCTTCGTACGCCACAATTTTGGTGGACTTGTGGAAAAGAAAAGTCTGCGAATGTTAGAAAACATTTTTGAAATTTGTGTTTAACTTATCTTTTTCAAATGATATCTTTTAGCATTACTTCTTTTAGTATAGCCTGTGATGGAACAAAAAAATTACCTGTTCGGAACATTCAGAAGAATTATTGATGTACCTGAACGCCTGGAACTAAGGGTAGTTTTTTTTAAAGCACTATCCTCATAAATAAAGGTACCTAACTAAACTCATATATAAGCATTCAAATCTTCCAACGGCATCAGTCAAAAGACTTGTATGACATACTCCTGTCATCCAAGACCCTTTTTGATTGTTCTTCAGAAGAGTATTCAAGCTCAATAATTTCTATTACAATACAATCGAATCTTTAGTAGAAGATTTTCTAAATGGTTCAAATTTTACTTAACAATAATTTTTGTCTTAAGAACCTGCATGTAAATGTTAATTTAAAAAAAACAGTCATTCTTTGAAAACTTCAGTCAGCCATTAGTCTAAAGAGCTACCGAGCTCAGTAATTTCTATTAAACTACAGTAAAAAGTTTGAAATTTTTCCTAGAAGCAATATTTTTTGCCTTAAGAACCGGCATGTTAATTTAAATAAAAAAGTCATGGTTTGAAAACTTCAGTCAGCTATTAGTCTAAGGAGCTACAGAACTCAGTAATTTCTATTGAAGACAGTAAAAAGTTTGAAATTTTTCCTAGAAGCAATAATTTTTACCTTAAGGAGGGGGGGTAGGGTCTAACACTTTCAAAAAATCGATTTTTTTATTTTCTTATTGTAAAACATTTCAAGAATGTTGTGTTAAATTTTCAAGTCATTTGAAGCAAAACTGTAGAAGTTATAGGCCTTTATCTCCTCCTATCTAATACTGCAAGAAAGCAAGAGCAGAAACTTCAAACGCGTTTTTCTCGAAAGCACATATTTAAAGTCCGTGGACATCGTCATTTGAAAACTACTTATCCGATTCTCATCAAATTTGGAACATATTTTCTACATATAAAATACCAGACCCCAACGTTTTTGTTTTTTGTTTTTTTTTTTTACTTTGGGGAGATTTTACAGGTGAAAAATGGCGGATTTTTTCGTGAAAAATCGTAGTTTTTACTTAAAACAGCCACAAAATTTTCATAAAAATATTTTTAAGTTAAATAAAAACGTTGGGGTCCAGAAAAATATCTATTAAAAATATTTTGCTCTGATTTATTGGCTTCAGATGATTCTGTGCTGAGATACAGTGTCCACCGCAAATCCTGTTTTCTAAAAGGCATCCTCAAAAGTGCTCCGTCACCGGCTCATTTTTCAATATTTTTCTACGAAAAAATTACTAAATGTTCTTTTAACAATGCTTTGTATGATGCAAAAAATTTGAATACATTTGTTTAAACGATAGCTCTAGAAAAAAATCGTGAAAATGATGTTTTTTTTATACCCGTTAGACCCTACCCCCCCCCTTAAGAACCTGCATGTAAATGTTAATTAAAAAAAAAAAAATCAGTCATGTTTTGAAAACTTCAGTCAGCTGTTAGTTTAAAAACCTACCGAGCTCAGTAATTTCTTTTAAACTACAGTGAAAAGTGTGGAATTTTTCCTAGAAGCAATAATTTTTGCCCTAAGAACCTGCCTGAAATATTAATTTAAAGAAAAACGGTCATGATTTGAAAACTTAAGTCAGCTGTTAGTCTAAAGAGCTACCGAGCTCAGTAATTTCTATCAAACGACAGTAAAAAGTTTAGAAATTTTCCTAGAAGCAATAGTTTTGCCTTAAGAACCTGCCTGTAAATGTTAATTAAAAAAAAAACAGTCATGTTTTGAAAACTTCAGTCAGCTGTTAGTCTAAAGGGCAACCGAGCTCAGTAATTTCTATTAAACTACAGTAAAAAGTTTGAAATTTTTCCTAGAAGCAATAATTTTTGCCTTAAGAATTGGCATGTAAATGTTAATTTGAAATATAAAAAACAGTCATTGCTTTGAGAAAAGAAATTATTTAATTGGCTAAATCGGTGAAATGTGATATTGTTTGAGAAAGAATATTTTAGAATGTAAAGATTATAGATTTTCTATTGGTCAATAATCTTCCAATTCTTAAATACTCTTTCTCAACAAATTTGTTAGAAGAATTGAAGTTTTATTTTTATTTTTTTGCAGAAATTGCAGAAAGTTTTCCAAATTTCGAAAAACTGTAGGATTTTCCTTTTTAAGATCAAACATCATCATCATCACAATATAATTCCTTTACAGAATGAACATAATCAGAATCAGATTTTTTTTCATAAATGTTGGTTTAATAGTTAATCAGTTACCAATGATTGATTTCACTTAAAACTGACACATTTTTAGTTACATAGCACTAAAACTAAGTGTGATAGTTCAATTTTGACAAAAGATTCGAGTTCAGATCTCTTAAACCTAGCAAATCAATTATTAAAACATTAGCACCAAAATGCTCCTCCCTTGATTCATTATTTAAATTATTTGAATAAGTTTTTATAATGGAAAGACGGGTTTAATGGAAAATGGAAAAAATCTTATCTTTTTAATCTTCATTTTTGGTTCTATTTTCCAGATAAATTTTACATTTATTTTACAGTTTTTTTTCAATCATTAAATAAATTTACCGAATTTTTAAGTCAAATTATTTGAACATTAAAAAATATTTTTGAAAAGTTAGTATACGTTATTCAGTTCTGAATTTAGGGTATTCTTAAAACATAAACCTTTAAATCGCGATTATTTTTTTTATTCAAATTCAAAACATGACATCGTATTTTTTTAATCAACCTTTCAGTTGAAAATAAAGGAAAGAAATGTAAATGAAGAGGAATAATAAATAACGATTATAAGCATTTTTTTAACAATTAATAATGGTTAACTTTTTAAATGATCTGACATTTATTTTAGAATTTTTTTAAATCTGTGTTTTGGGAATATTTATTTCAAATTTTATGATTTGACTCCTTAAAAATTATTTTGACGCAAATTTCTAGTTCAGAATAACAAACATCATTACATAAAAATTACCAATGACTTATCGAAAACATCATTGATTTGAAACTTTCATTGTGATTTGTTTTGGAAGTTTTGATTTATTTTATCATTGAAAATTATTGTTTTTTGAGATAGTGTGATAACTATGAGTAACTAATGATGTAAGATATTCATTTCCTTATTTATTTTGATTTTTGATGTTTTTGATATTTTTATCAAAATTTGAATTTCCAAAATCCCCCCCCCCCCCATAGACGAGTCCCTCGCACGGGCCTGTTGGGAGCCTTCGAAAAAATAGATATTTCAAGATTTTGAAATTACATTTTTACTTACATTTGAAATTAAAAAAAAAATCAAAATAAGTTTTTCCCAAATTGAAACGCAACTTAAAGGTTTTTAAACGTAGGAAAAAGTTTTTAAATATTTTAACTTTAGAAATACACAGCAAAAATTATTTCCTGTAAAAGTACGCAAATGTCCTGTTACAAAAAGGAGCAGGACATTAACCGTTATTTTACAGACATTTTTAACTTTTAAGGAAAACAATTTGAAACTATAGGTTTTGTAAATTACAGGTTGATTTATTATAAAGGTTGCAGTTTCATTGACACGTTAAAGTCAAAAAAAATTTTCTGTGCAGTTATTGATGATTATCTGGGAAAAGTTTCATGTTGATTTCCCGGTGATCAATGTTAACCCGTTTTACGGTACTCTTAAGAAAAATGTAAAATATCTCCAAATGCTTTCAGTTTGTAGGCTTCAAACCTCACTCCACAAACTAATTTCCTGGTTAAAGCATTATTGAATACTATATTTTGTTCTTAAATTTTGGATTATTTGTACAAGATAGTATGGATTTGCCAATCAAACTTCAAAACTAATGCTGATTTTCAAAATTCTGAACCTGTAATCACAGTGAATCTACTGCTGCATTTCGGGTTATTTTCACAACATCTAAAATCTGAATGCTGCAAAAAAGTTTATGTTATCAATGTTAAACTTCACTTGAATTTAAATGATATATTTTTTTATGAGGTAATCGCTATACTTATTGAATGGAATCTGGAAACTGACTTGAGACAGAAACTTATTTTTTACTAAGCATTTATCTTCTATTTTCATTTATTAATCTTATTCAAATATCAAAACCCCCCATAAAAAAATATACGAATTCAGGTTATATAGTTTGATTTTTTCATGATTAACTAGAAGCAAATTTTTCACTATTGATTATCTGAATTGAGGGTGATAAACACAAATCTTGAGGCAGAATTCGACAGAAAATGCAAATTTTATTTTTAAAATTAGACTAGATTGGGAAGATTCTTTTCAACTTTTCATCAGTTCTCTAATTGTTTTGTAATTAATTTTGTGTAATTCTTAAGCTTCCAGTATTTTTTCAATTTTAAGAATTACAACACATTTTCCCCTTTTTTTGCCTTTATTCTTTTTTTCTTCAGTACAGTGATAATTTTGAATTCAAATGCCTGAACATGAGTTGATATCAGGACATAATTTTTTTTTTCATTTTTATATAAAAATGTTTTTTTATAAGTCAAAGAAAAAAAAATGTGGATAAAACAAACCAATTTGTTAAAAATTTAAAAAAAATCTAATTCCACTTTCGAACTCAATAAAATCTCATCCTTTTAAATGTGTAAAATGTTTCTATTTGTTTTTGTTAGATTTCGGCATAGATATCTTTTTGTTATAAACTGATTTTGTTTCTACAGTTCCTAATTTGTCTATTTTGTAGCTCCGATACTAATTGCAGTTAGTATGTTCTAATATCAGATCTGCAAATAACTGATCATTTTACGTTCGGAAATGAAATAAAATTCTTTTATATGTGTTGTGAGCCTACTTGGTTTAGTAATCGAGGATTCCCTCGGATGAATTAAAGGAAAATCTTCAATTGCGTTGATTTAGAAGTAAAATGCACTTAAATAGTGGATCAGCACGAGACGAAAATTTGACCAAGGAGGCTTGTCAAGTGGCAAAATTACGTGTAGTGTTGAAAAAAATCGAGTTTTGCAACAAGTTACATAAACAATTTTGTGCAAATTCGAAAAAATCCCCTGAAAATGTATTAATTGGCAAACAAGAAGTGCATCTCAACAAACAATAACATGTGAGTGACCATGCCAACGACTGAACATTTATATTCGAGTAGGCCGTGAAATGTTTATTTCGACACTAAATTCAGTGATGCAATTTAGCACTTTGTTTTCAGAGTCGAAATGTTCACTTTTCAACACTGAAATGCATAAAAATCTTTATCATACGTTTATATTTAATAATATTTTCTGACCTTAAACTGATTTAAAAATCCAGTTTTTATTAAATTATTTTGAACATTGTTTGCTATCTACACTAGAGTTAAACTGAAAAAAAATTTCATCTAGGAGGCTTCAAATCATTTTTTCAACCATCCATTTTTATGCACAGCAACAAGTGATCTGAGTAATCATAAATTATTCATTGGCCCAGTGCCCGGCCCCCTTGTTAAGTCCGATTGATTGATTATTCCAGATCTATGGTAATCGGCCAGTCAGTATTGATTGAGTTGAGACTTCAGTTTCAATTTTCGTTTCACATTTCGAGAGGCTTCCCAATGGCCTGTTATGAGAGTGATATGTATGTTGTGAGTTGTGAGTTTTGAATTTTTTGTTATCCTCCACTCCATTTCTCCTACAATGAAGTCATCACAATGTGAAGTACCAGAAAGTGGAAAAATAAAAATAAATAAATATATTCTGAATGATATTATAAATTCATAAACCATGCTTTTATTGTAAGCTGCGTGGATTTGCTCCATTCTCATAACTTCCCGATCAGGAGGGAAAAACAAAATTATATCAAGATGAGATATTTTGATACCAATTTTTTTCCTATCTAAATGAGTTATTATTCAGTACTCGTAGGATGTTAAAATATCTCAAATTATATCAAAAAATCTATGCGATTATAGCTAAATTATATCAATTTTAGATATGCTCCTTTCAAGAATATATCTCATTCAGATAGTATAGTTTGATATTGGAGAGAACAAAATCTTTCTAAATTATAACTTATCAAGATATGAGTGCTTCGAGAAAAATTTCTAGTGGAATGTCAATTAACCACATTATTTGCTTAAACCTTGCCCCATTTTTGGTTTCCCAAAAGTTGGATTCAATTTTATGAATCTGTTGAGCGAAACTCATTAATGTACGGTTTGGGCCGTTGACTTCGATGTCCGTGTTTCATAAAAAGTTGTACGTATATCAAAATAAGATATAATAATTGTATTTTAGGACAATCCGAAAAAAATCTTTATCATTGAAAATGAGCTCAACCCCATTCAAGTCTGTCAATCAGAATAAGATATAATTCAGATTAGAGAAACTTAAAATCGAAAATTTAGAGTACTTAATTATAACTGAATCAGATGTAAATATCTTGGTGAGATACGTTAGAGTTATTAATTTGATATGCTCTCCTGATCGGGTTCCACGCTCTCGATCTTCAACGATTTGGAACAACTACAATCGAGAGAGAGACAAAATAAAACTTCACCTGCCCGATTCTCACTTGAGTTTGAAATTTGACTACGGTTCATAAATCATAATTTTTATATTCTTCCACAGCTTTGGTAAAAACTATCCACAGCAGACAAAAAAAAACAGTCAAGTCGAAAATCACCTGCCCATCTGAATTGCACTTAACTCGATTGCATGGCTAAATTTTTTTTTCTTCAGACTCTCGAAATTTGGGGATCACTTAAAGGCCTGAAGAAGGAGATGCCAGAGTGCTTAACAGAATTAAGACGCTTAACTAAATTAGCCCAATGAACGAATGAATGGATCGTCAAAGGAGGGAGTTCTGAAAACTTAAAATCGCGAAGCAAAGCATAAAAACTGAAATGGTAATGGAATCGGAGGAAGAGGGTTTTACCCCGTTTATTGCTTTATTGCACCTTTTTCTGGTTTTTGGTGGCAGTGGCTTGCGTTTGCATTTGAATGCTGCCTAATGCATTAAATGGCCGCAGTAAAGATTTCAATTAGAAATGCCACATTGTTAAATTTTTTTTTCACAATTTCACGTTTTAAAATAATTAAATCTCACCTCTCAAGATGTAATGACTAGTTGATCCAGAAGAAGAGTTTACCTGAAAAGATAAAAAAAAGAGTAGATTAATGGATTGTTTATTCCATTCCAGAGCACCTGGAATGAGAAGCACTTAGATGCATATTAATTAGCTTAATCAAAGTCCTTTTCCACGGGAACACTCGATTCAAAGTCGAGAGGCGAGGCGACACTAAAGGAGATTTCAATCGATTCAAGATAACTACTCTTCCCATGCATGGCATACAGACTACTGTTAAAATTGACCGCGAACTGTGATTTCTCCACTAAAAAATATAAGACGGCTAGTGGTGTTTTAAGTAAAATCATGGTCATGTTTGTGGAAGAAGAAGTGAATGGATGTCAGATGAAACTTGATGCAGGGTATCCTCGTAAAGGTCCCAAAGAAAGGAGACCTGACAGAGTGCGGTAACTGGCGTGACATAACGTTGATCTGTACAACCCTCGAAGTACTCTGTATAGTGATCCTGAACAGGATTCAGGAGAAAAGCGACGCTACATTCCGACCGACCGACCGACTTAATCATGAAAACATATGGGTGGCTCTAAGGCGACGAGGAGTCCCAGAGAAACTAATCCATCTCATCGAAGCACAGTACGAGGCATTTTCGTGCAACGTCTTGCACGACGGTGTCTTGTCCGATCCAATCCCGGTAACTGCTGGAGTGAGACAGGGATGTAACTTATCACCACTACCTTTACTAATAGTAATGCATAAGAATCTGACTGGATCGATCGACTGTGCACAGAACCGAGGATTGCCGTGGAATCCTTCAACAATGGAGCAACTGAACGACCTTGACCTGGCTGACGATATTGTTTTGCTCGCCCAAACACAACCGGATATGCGGATCAAACTCGACGACCTCACCGAAAGCTCCAAGGCAGCAGGTCTCAAAGTCAATATCGGGAAGACCAAGTCGATGGAGATCAACACCGGAAATTCCTCCAGTTTCATGATAGCTGGGCAACAAGATGAGAGAGTGGAGCCAGATAAGGCCTGATTGCTACCAAGAAAGACAGTGGAGATGGATTGGGCACACGCCGCGAAAAAAATGACAACGAGATTTGCAAGAGGCGCTCGAATGGAATCCAGAAGGACATCGAAGAAGAGGCAGACCCAGAAACTCGTGGTGGCGAATCCTAGCCGCCGAAATACGAACTGTCGACGAGAATCTTGACTGGGACCAAGTTAAGACGCTGGCTCCGGATCGTCAACAGTGGAGGTCTTTTACCACGGCCCTATGCGCCGAAAACTCGGCGCGGGACCATTCAGTAAGTAGGCAAGTTGACTTTGACGTTCGTCCTTCTGAAGAGCCTGTTGGTGAACTCGATTTTGATTTCAGAAACTGTTATTTCGAGCTTTGTAACCAACGGGCTAGCCTGCTGCTCAGTCGAGCAAGAACCCCCCTCTAAGCCTCAGGGACGGCACACTCTTAAAGGAAATTTCGCGATACAAGAAAACACTTTAGATTGCTCGTTTGGAATCCCACTTTATTTATCCTTTGCACTTTAGTAGCGACACTGGGCACTGGATGAACGGGTAGCGTAAATTGGTTCTCAAGAACCGCGCGGTAAGTTCCACCCTTAGAATGGTTGTTTGGTCCTACCTTGTAAACGGACACGGTGAGCTAACGTTGGTGGCTCTCGTCTACGGTAATCTTCGGCTACGGTCTGCGCAGTCTCACGGTTGTGTGATTGTTCGACTGGGACGTTTTGGGCTGGTTCGGGTGTCGGCTGTTCAGCTCCAACAGCAGACTACAGGTTAACAGGACACGTGGTACTACCGGCACCGTATTGCGGACAAAGCTTCGGATTGGGGCGGAGGCCGGTCCTCGGACGGCGTAAAGCAAGACGGGTGGAGCTGGTCGGGATGCCAGACAAGCTCTAGGTCGCTGGATTGTATGACGAACCGCGGACAGCGCAGCGAGGCTTTTCAGGCAACCGACAACCGGTCAGTTTCCAGCATAAAGCATCGGGGCCCTAGGATCAAGATGAGGAATAGGTTTAAGGGGGGGGGGGGTAGGGTCTAACACTTTCAAAAAATCGATTTTTTTATTTTTTTATTTTCTTATTGATAAACATTTCAAGAATGTTGTGTCAAATTTTCAAGTCAATTGAAGCAAAACTGTAGAAATTATAGGCCTTTTTCTCCTCCTATCTAATACTGCAAGAAAGCAAGAGCAGAAACTTCAAACGCGTTTTTCTCGAAAGCACATTTTTAAAGTCCGTGGACAGCGTCATTTGAAAACTACTTATCCGATTCTTTTCAAATTTGGAACATATTTTCTACATATAAAATACCAGACCCCAACGTTTTTCTTTTTTAGTTTTTTTTACTTTGAGAAGGTTTTACAGATAAAAAATGGCGGATTTTTTCTTTAAAAATCGTAGTTTTTACTTCAAACATCCACAAAAATTTCATAATTTTTTTTTAAGTTAAATAAAAACGTTGGGGTCCAGATAAACATATATTAAAAATATTTTGCTCTGATTTTTTGACTTCAGATGATTCTGGGCTGAGATACAGTGTCCACCGCAAATCCTGTTTTTTTAAAAGGCATCCTCGAAAGTGCTCCGTCATTGGCTCATTTTTCAATATTTTTCTACGAAAAAATTACTAAATGTTCTTTTAACAATGCTTTGTTTAGTGCAAAAAAAAAATGAATACATTTGTTTGAACGATAGCTCTAGGAAAAAATCGTAAAAATGGTGTTTTTTTTTTACCGTTAGACCCTACCCCCCCCCCCCCCCCCCCCTTAATGTTACATTGCCTGGTACGGGGCTGGCGATAGCGTTTACCTGGATGTGTTTTAGTTCCGTTCTCTGAACACTTCCGTTTCACACTTGGTCTTGTGCTCTGTTAGGCAAGGCTCCGTGTAATGCGGATGCCTTGCAGTATGAATTCCAAGTGACGCTATCAGGATCGGAATACGCGGACCGCGTACGCAGAACAAAGGGTTCGAAGTCCATCCAGTAATTCCTCCCATCATGTCCCATTTTCTCTGGGCGCATTGGTGGCGCTAACGTCTTCTTGAGCTCCACCTGGTGTCGACTAGCGCTGAGTTGACCCAATTGTACTGGCTGGTACGGTGTTCGGGAAATTACGGTGATCATTCTCCCTCGCGCACCACCTCTTTGCATATGATGAATCCATGCAATTGACACAAAAGATTCTTACTGAAAAGAACAGTAAGTTAACGCACTGGTTACAGCTTGTCGCAGCTGCTTTCGAATCAACCAATTGAGAATGCCTTGATGTGGCTACTAACGTGGAATCCGCTGTGGAATTGTTCTACTTGAACCTGTAGACAGTTATGAAACAAAATGTCCCTTTAAAGCGCCCCATAAATTCAAATCGATGAAACATGCATGGTGGAATTCTGATCTTTGTCGTCTACGCAACCAACTAGTATTGGCACAGACAGTAATTACCTCGTATCGCCCTAGTCCTACGACATAAACCTGCTCTTTGTGTGGGCCAAGCTCAACATGATGAACCGAGTGCAAAGCCGCTCATTTGAATGCTGTCTATCGCTGAAGCTCTTAACGTTGTTATGCATCGCTGACATAACAGATCTCTTCTGTAAATACACGTCAATGAGGTTGTAGTAATTCACTTTGGTATTGAGTGGAATTTCCATACCCTTGCCGCAGTTTTCCGTTCAGGATATCTACGAGAAGCTGACCGCAGTTGCCCCAACGGAAGGATCTGGTCCTGACGGCGTACCTCCTGTGATTCTGAAACATTGCGCCGTATCTGTTGCTGCCCCGATTTGCAGTATCTTAAATCGATCACCTAATGAAAGGATGTTTCCTAGTGCTTGGAAGATCGCAGCAATTTCTCCGATTTATAAATCAGGCAATGCTCATCACGTCGAAAATTACCGCCAAATCTCAATTTTGAATTCAATTTCAAAATTTTTTGAAGGTTTAATGCACGAACGATTGTATGCTGCCATCAAACCTCTTATCTCTTACCTCAGAGTCTCAGCATGGGTTTGTAAATAATCAGTCTACGGTGACGAATTTGATGTGTAACGTTAGTTTCCTGAGTAATAGTCTGGAGAAAGGTTGTCAAGTGGATTCAGTCTTTATTGACTCTGACTGTGTCCCGCACAGAACACTCCTTGCAAAGATGGATCGCATAGTGGACAGTAATTTCAAACCCCCTAGATTTCCCAAAACTCTCATAGATAATCACACCTCAATCCATCTACTTAAAAAAAACCTAAATGATCGATTTGTGTACAATATTTAAAACGCAAATGTTGGTCTTAAGTATTAGAAACAAGATAATTAAAATTACGCAGTCGAACAGACTAGTCATAAGCAAAAACTGGTGCCAACTTGAATGAAAAAATGTCTGCGATACTCAAAAGAGAATGTATTAAAACCCACACCGACTGTCACTCAGCTCCCTGTGGTATTTGCTGATGCTGGCTGCTAAAGATCTGATTAATTTGATATCATCTCCCTCTGACCGATGACAAACGTTTGGCGGCCCTTTGGAAATGAATTTAGATATGGGTAGAGAATTTTGAATTTTCATGAAAAAGGTGAATTGTAGGATTTTTTCCTCCCTAAAATGTTAATTATTACCTGTACTTTTAGAATTAAATATTTTTCGTAGAAGGCTTTTTGAAATTTAACTGTCAACGACCACCGGGGCGCCGAAAAGCCTTTCAATTCAAATGGGAGCACACATGGCAAAGAGATGAGATGAGATGAGACGCGTCGACGACGACAGATTCGTATACAAATATAAACACCACAAAATGCCGTAGGAGCAAATGAGTTTAATTTTTTTGTTGGTCTCTCGTCTCGATGTTATTTGGTTCCCTTCATTCGGTTCGCATCTGATGAGATTTTCGGTACCAATCCTATACGACGGGAACGTGTGTGAAATCGAGCGTGTGGGAAAAATATGGAAATGTGTTTAATTAATTAAATTAATTTTATATGTTCGGTCCCTGTCTCTGGCGGTGGCGAGAGGCTGTGATTCGAACAGTTTTGGGATGTAGCTATAACATTTGCTGGCAGGAAGATAACTTTACAGTTTTAACGCGGGAAAGTAATTAAATTAGCTCGGCTGCAAATGAACATTACTTTGTAGGATCTGATATGGAAGATAAAAACGTTGGTAAAGATTACTCCCTCTCTTCAAGATGATGCTTGAAAATGATTGTTTGCCTCTGTTAAAAATCCAAGGTTCTTGATTTAAACTGTAGATAAACATTTTTTTCTTATTAATTTTCAAATTAAGCTTAAAATGTTTCGAGCGACGAGACGGTTTCATTGCATCAATTACACCCATAAATTTGAATGCGAAGAATTCCAAGTAAAACGAATCCCTCGATTCGCTGTTCGCATAAACCTTGTGCAACAATCTTGAAGAGCGAATTTACTAACGATGCTCACGCGAATATGTACCCAACTCCTGGTGGCACCTGGGTTTCTATGTAGGGGTAATTTGCGAAAATCAAATTAGAATGTTAATATCCCTAGGGGTACAGTTTTCATTTCTTCTCGTCGAAAGTGCTGCTGCAGGATTGAGGTGGCTTTTACCTCATTTTCTTCCTGAGTCACCTTCTTCTTCACAGATTCACACATTCTTAAATTTGCGTTAAGTTGTTCACTTGCTTACTTTCTCCAAGTTCTTACACACCTATGTAGTAACCAACTGGTAGGTGGCTGCTTAGCACGTTGCAGTTGCAGCAGCAACAGCAGTTGTAAAGCTCCAAACTTGCCGCAATAAACACGCTACCTTCAGCATGTACATATTTATTAGAAATAATTAAAGGGTTGCAGCGAAGCCCAAGAAAGGTTCGGTAGAAGGTTTCAAAATTTTGAAACGCGGTTTTTTTTTTTGCAAGAAAAGATACAGTAGGATTTCAAATATTAAGTTGTTAATCAAAATCAATGATACAACTTTGAGACAAATAAAGGCTGTTTCACATAGAATCTGGTCGCATCTTTTCATTTACGGCAGCGCCCCTAGTTGTCACATCGCGAATCTATTGATAGTATTTTGATCCGGATGGTTTGTTTACTTAGTGGTGAAAATTTCATCAAGATTGAAGCAGTCAGTCAAAAGTTATCGACGATGGAACGCGAAAGACGAGAGAAAATTCTGCACACTCACGTAGAGAAACCGATGTGGTCAGGGGTAAAGATCGCGAAATTCCTGAAATATCCAAAATCGACTGGAAGTTCGGTGCTGCAACGTTATCGGGAGACCCTTACGGTGGATCGAGCAAAACAAACCAGGCGTAAAAGTGGAACATATGACCGGAAGCTGCGAGCAAAGGTAATTCGATCAATTCACAATAATCCTGGAATCTCCTTGCGTGATATGGCGAGAAAGTTCAAGACGAACCACAGTACAGCTCGACGAATTTGTTTGCGAGAAGGCTTGCGGTCGTATCATGTAAGCAAACGCTGAAACAAAACCTGGTTGCCAAAACCAGGGCAAGGAAGTTGTACGAGAAAGTGTTGACCAAGTACAACGGATGCATTTTGATGGACGACGAAACTTACGTCAAAATGGATTTTGGACAAATACCCGGTAACAAATTTTACCTTTCGAAGCGTAAAAGGAATGTTGCGGGTAGATTCAAGTTTGTTTTCGCAAATAAATTTGCTCGTAAGTTGATGATTTGGCAAGGGATCTGTAGTTGTGGGAAGAAGACTAAGATTTTCATCACTGGGGACACAATGAATGGAAATGTTTACAAAGAAGAATGTCCCCAGAAGAGGGTTTGGCCATTCATTCGGTCCGACAAAGGTCCGGTGAAGTTTTGATCGGACCTGGCAAGCTGCCACTACAGCCGGGATGTCGTTAAGTGGTATATGGATAACAAGATCGATTTTGTTGAAAAAAGTATCAATCCACCAAACTGTCTGGATTTTCGTCCCATCGAGAAATATTGGACAATAGTTTAGGGCAAACTGAAGAAATGTGGCAGAACCATGAAAAAACCCGTTCAAATGGAAAAGTGGTGGAACAAGATGGCGGATGAAATTACCAGCAGTACTGTGCAGAAAATGATGGGTGGTTTCACAAAAAAAGTTCGAAAATTCATCCGAAAATGTTTATGTATTTTTTTAAAGTGCAATAAAAACCCTACAAAAAGACATTTTTACTTTTGTCGTGCGTTATTTCTTTGTGGAGAAATGATCTATTTTAACCGACCAGATTCTACGTGAAACAGACTTTATAGTCTGAGGCATCGAATTGGAATACTTAGCTTCTTTTCAAATTACAAGTCAGGAAGTGTAACATTTTCTAGAAAAGAAAGTGGTGCAATTCACAAAGACTATGTTATTTTATAAAACGGAGAGCTGACGAGTAGCGCCAACTGAAGTTTTAGGCGACTGTTTATGCGAATGCGAATATTGAAAGAATGCAAGAAAGCGCAAGATTTTGCTTTCAGTTTAGGCCTCAATCCGTTGCCAGCGACAATATTTACAATCAATACATCATTAGGTTTTTAGCAATCTGGATGCACTGCTGGTCGCAGAGAGAGCCGCAAGGCTTTTTCTTATTTGAAGCAGTGTTCTGAATATCACTCATTTTCAATGAATGTTTCTGATTGCACTTCGCACCTGAACGTACAGCGGTCGGGTTTCGTTATTGATTGCTACTGGACCTACCCGATCATCGATCGTTCAATTCATCGCTAAAATACAGATCACCTCGCACGATGCTTGCTGTCAAAACAGTGCAGCACCATCATCAAATTGGAATATCACCAATGCGCAATGCATATGGCGAATCTTGTTGGTCTTCGATCAGGAGTGAATGGATCAGGCAGTGAGTGAATGATACATGAAGCCGATCATTAGCGTATTTTGTTTGATTTGATATAAAGCAAATTAATAAATTTATTTGTTGTTATAACGTTTTTTAACATCAGTATGATCAAAATCGAATTGCAGTTGTGTTTGTGAGGGAAAGATGTTCACTTTCGCCGTGTTTTTCAATTTTTACAAGTTCTCTTATTAAAATGTCGTACGTCACGTTAAAACTACTGAGAATTTATGGTGTCCCGCACATTTGTTTGATTTTTCTCGTCCTGCAAAAAATAATTTTGAATTTCATATAATTCAGGCAGATACTGAGTGAGCTACATTCAGAATGGATCAGTTTGTATCTCACTCATCTCCGATATGCGATGTTTGCTGAACCGATGATTCTGAATGATGCGACTCGGTTTGCATAGCTGATAGGAGCGCTGATCGAGATTGCATACCAGCCAGGCGAAGCAGTAGCGAGAGGCGCTATCCCATTATACAATCGGAATGTTTCCAACAGGAAACGCATCCTGAGTGTTTGTTTTGATTGATTTTCGGACCATTGATTTGAAGCCTACGCGGGAGAACTAATTGATCGAAATAGTTCAGAGAATCTGCAAACATGGCGTACTTTTTATCATATCCGATTTAAAACTACTTTAAGTAATAATTTTTACAATCTTTAACTTGTTTGCGATTCGCATTAACGATGTTAATGACTTGAGCTATCATTTTTTTTAGTCTTCGTTATAGATACCTCTAGCTGGATCGTCTCTGCATTGAGCTATCATTTCTAATGTTATTTTATGTTTGCTGGGATTGAGGTAAGGTTACGTTAGTGATACACACTCGGATTACTCATAAAGATAGAGTGTAATTCGTTCGACTGGCAACCGTTTCCGTGAACACTTGAATGTTGTTTCTGAAACAATAGCGAATAACGTTTCTCTCACTTTATTTTTCTGGTGCTTTTTGGTGCATGGTGCGACTCGTCGAATAATATACAGCATCCATAAGCATCATGTTCTGCCTCTAAATTATGTGAGTATTACTCTATTTTTCTACAAGTTCTTCAAATATCATAAAAGGTAACAAAGGTTTTAAAAAAGTACGGGAACATGCAAACTCATCGATCATGAGTGGGAAATGAAAAAAAGACTCGCATCTACCGAGAACTAATTTCCAGTCCTCTGAGCTACACAGAAAGAAAAATGTAATCTTACATTACACTTCTTAGCATCATCGCCGCAGAAAATATGAAAAAGAGTAGAGCATCTTGACATTTACGATGAAATTAACTTGCAATTCATGTAAATCTCAGTGTCGCAACCTTCGTCCGTATTTTGTTTTACCTGTTCGTGTGCTGTTTGCTTCTGATCGAGTTGGAGGCTCCTACCGGAGGTGGAAGGCACAGAATTATTCAGTAAGGTATGTGAAAATGTATTGAAAAGCCATTGTAGAAAGTTTTTACATTGTTGATTAACTTGTTTCATTTGTTATTTTGCAGAAATTCGACAGTTGCTTTCGATGTCCTCCGGCAATAGCACCAAAAAAACCGGTATTTGTGAAAATTTATTGAATAGGTACCAATTTTTCTTGTGTGGATCAAATAAAATGTATGTGTAAGATATTAAAATCTCTTATCGACAAATATCGATGCTTTTCTTATTGGATAAACAACCATACCAAAAAGAATGATTGGAAATGTAGGTTTACAGTAAACAAATCAGTTGAAGGCGATGGGAAGTTAACATGAATTAAGCCGTATTAAGTACCCGATTCCCTTCTACCCATGCAGTTGCATGTGATGTTACAAGGATTTTTCTAACTGTGTAGCGAATAACGTTTCTCTCACTTTATTTTTTTGGTGCATGGTGCGATTCGTCGAATAATAAACAGCATCCATCAGCGTCATGTTCAGCCTCTTAAGCATGTGAGTATTACTTTATTTTTCTACAAGTTCTTCAAAGATCGTGAAAGGTAACAAAATTAAAGAAAAGTACGGAAACATGCAAACTCATCGATCATGAGTGGGAAATGAAAAAAAGACTCGCATCTACCGAGAATCAATTTCCAGTCCTCTGAGCTACACAGAAAGAAAAAAAAGTAATCTTACAATACACTTTTTAGCATCATCGCCGCAGAAAATATGAAAAAGAGTAGGGGAGAATGAGGATACTTGATCCCTGGGAATACTTGATTCCATAGCTATATCTCGAAACTGGAATGTCTTACAAAGATCAAATGTTCTTGAAAAATGTGCCAAAATGAACAAAATAACAATGCTTGTAGTTTACAAAATTTTAACAAAATAATTGTTTGAGTAATTGAACTTTGTTAGAAAAATTTCACAAAAGGTAACATGAAGATCTTTTTTCATCACTTTAAAATGTTCCTTACGTGGGAAAATTATGAAAAAAATATTTGTTCCAATATATCAATCGTTCGAGCGTAAAGTGAACTTCATAATGCCATATTTTCAAAGTAATGGAAAACTCTCAACTTTTTTCAGGAAAAGTTTTCTACACCCAAAATTCAGCCTCTGTGCCAATGGCGTGTAGTCAATTACATAGCATCATTGGTACAAGAAGATAACGCGATCGGTGCTGATTCGATTTGCTCCCACCGGCATTAATCTCCCAAGTTAACCGAATTGCGTATGTCTGAAAGAAACAAAATAAAAACGCTTTCACGTCCCTCCCTATCGCATCACAAGACGAAGAAGGATGGAAATAAATACCGGCCAACACCAGGCAGCCAGCGAACCGAGCACTGTGCGTGTGAATGTAGCAAAAGCAACAACAAAAACATCCTTCTAATTCAATCCCTTCAATTCACCGGCAAACAACCACGGCCGAAAGTGCGTGTGTATGCAGTAAAAGCAACAACAAAAAAAACATTCCTTCAATTCAATTCGCCGGCAAACAACCACGGCTAAGCTGTGCGTGTGTATGTAGCAAAAGCAACAAGAATATATTCCTTCAATTCACCGGCAAACAAGCACCGGCCAAGCTGCCCGGCTTTAGCAGCTGTGTATATGTAGCGTGTGTATGTAATAGCAGGCAGTAAGCAAAGCACAGTTCTCATTCAATGGGTTTCCCGTTTCCTCCACTCCCGTTCCCTTTCCCGTTTCCATCGCAAGACAAATGAATACCTTGAAAGGAGGCCAAACGCCGGGAAGCCACTGTCGTGCGTTTCTTTTGTGATTGATCGGTGGCAGAATGCCTATGACAAATATCCCTCTTCCTGCATGAAGCTCAAATAGTACTCTGGTTAAGATGTCGGTCTGGCAAGACCATTTGGTTATGATGTGAGTTCGATTCTCCCTACGGGCGCTGTGGTTTATATTTTTATTTTCTTGTTTCTGGGATGAATTATCCAATAGGAACGAAATTCCATAAAATGTTTGTCTTGTTTCGCTTGAATGTAGTGGTCATGCATCATTTTAGTTGGGAGCCGAGTCCTTATGCCAGTTACGGTTTTTCAAACATATCATCTTCGGCACAGTGCACATTTCAGCGCATTATCGGCACAGAGATGTGCTAAATAGGCATTGGATTTCTGCAACCTCTTCTATGGGTGTAAAATGTTGATTATGGGTACAATTGATCCCCCTTCCAAACGGGATATTATTCTTCTGAATTGATCGTTATGATTGCTGATTACGAAATTACTAATATTTATCCAAAAACTAATATTTATCAAACAATTGTCTGAAGAAAAGAGCAAAAATAATTATTTTTTTCTTAATTATAAAAAATAGCGCCTTTAAGTATGCAATGTTATTAGCGTTGAGACAAAGTAATAGAATTTTCTTCTGATGTCTGCTATAAATTGTGAAATGAGAACAAACATGACCAAAATAGTCAATTAACGTTCTATCTTGGGGTTTTGTTTGATTTTTATACAAGGATTAGTGCTTCCTGAATAAAAGATCAAGTCTCCTTCATTAGGGGATCAAGTCTCCCCTAACTTCAGAAAAA
This sequence comes from Uranotaenia lowii, assembly GCF_029784155.1. Classification (NCBI taxonomy): domain Eukaryota; kingdom Metazoa; phylum Arthropoda; class Insecta; order Diptera; family Culicidae; genus Uranotaenia; species Uranotaenia lowii. Next base: position 83,011,611 of record NC_073691.1, read on the forward strand.
TCGCAATTTTTACTCCCACGAAAATGCTTCTAGTTCATCAACGGGTTCAAGTATCGTTCTAATTTTTGAGGCATAGAAACTTGAAGTTACAAGCTGTCAGAAAATGTCAAAGACGGCGAGTTGCTAAATTTTTCCAAAAAGATATGGCGAAAATAAGAAAAGGGGATCAAGTATCCCCACTCTCCCCTACAGCATCTTGACATTTTCGATGAAATTAACTTGCAATTCATGTAAATCTCAGTGTCGCAACCTTCGTCCGTATTTTGTTTTACCTGTTCGTGTGCTGTTTGCTACTGATCGAGTTGGAGGCTCCTACCGGAGGTGGAAGGCACATAATTGTTCAGTAAATTATGTGAAAATGTATTGAAAAGCCATTGTAAAAAGTTTTTACATTGTTGATTAACTTGTTCCATTTATTATTTTGCAGAAATTCGACAGTTGCTTTCGATGTCCTCCGGCACCTGTCATCGTTTCCGTCGCTAAGGGACTCGAAAAACACCAACCGGCGTTTTGTGAAAGTGAAAAGTTTCAGTGTTTTATATTAAATTTGTGTAATATGATAGATTTTTAGTATTAGATGGAGTTTTTGTCTTGGAAAATAAATGTACTATAAATGAGATCCCGATCTTTTTCTTATTGGATAAACAACCATACATTAGAGTGACATTGGAAATGTAAACCTACAGTAAACAAAGCAGTTGAATGCGATGGGAAGTTTACATGAAACAAGCAGTATTCTTGCATGTAAATAGCCGATTCCTTTCTACCCATGCTGTTGCATGTAATGTTACGCGGATTTTTCTAAGTGTGGACCTCTTCATAGCCTTTTTTTTAAAAAACGAACACACACATCAGTGAAACTTCTGCACACATCATTCAAGGATATGATGGCATAGCAGAGCATTTTACTAATGCTAACACCACTAGCCTACAGAATAATTACTATGTATGCCGTTACTGAGACTCGATCTCAAGACCTCTGGCTTAGAAGTATTAAACGGTATCTACTAGGCCACGGTCGGCGGCCCCTAGGCCAACTCGTCAGTTGAAAAATGCCAAGCAGTAGCTCTGTAATCGAGTAAGCTTCATCAAGTTGAATTGGCTGCTAGATTCCACGGCAAAGGCTGCTCAACGTGCCCCGCCTAATGGTGCTCTGTCCGTCCCCAATCAACAAGTAAAATAAAAAAAAAACATTAAAGAAAAAAACAAAGGTAGAAACCAAATTTTTGATGACGGTAAAATTCGAGAAATAATGTTCACCTCATGTTGCAGTGTGAAAACTTAAGCAGTGGTTTTCAAACTTTTTTTTCACTCACCGCCGCCCTAGGAGTATTTTCGAACAAATTCGAATAGGAGCACAACAAAAATTGATTGCTCTGAGCTCTTTCACCGCCTCTTGTAGGCTTTCAACGCCTCCTAGGGGGCAGTAGGAACCTAACACTTTTTCGAGGCTGAGCTGTCAAATTAAACCGACTTTTTTCGGTGAAAAATAACAGAAACTCCGCTGATCATCATAGATCATCAGCCAAAATAATGACAGTTGTCAACATGACAGATCGTTGTACAACCGAACAACCAGTATTGTTGAACCGCTTGATATTTTTACCAAAATACCTGTAATTTTAATCGAAATATCGATATTTTATTCCGAAAAAAAACTGTAAATATTCGGCCATATTTACCTAACAATCGGTAGAGTTTACCGACAAATCTGTAATTATTACCGAAATATCTATAAATTTTACCAGACAATTTAAAAAAGTTTGGTATTGTTTACCGAAATACCGGTGATTTAATACTGAAATACTTGTAATTATACCGAAACTCCTGTTGTTTTTACCGAAAAATCAATATTTTTCGGTGAAATATCCGTTATTACCGAAACTCCGGTAATATTTAAGGTATAATATAAAATTTTCGGTCAATTTTTCAGTGTCAGCCACTCACAGCTATTCAAACGCCACAAAAAAAAAATAAAAAAAATATGAAATTTTTGGTCAATTTTACCGAAAACCGGAAAATGTTTGAAAATTTCGACATAAGATGCAAGCGGCAAAGTATATTTTGCGAGATAATTCGAATCTCGAATAATAAGCTGTGCATCATAAGCTGAAACTACCGAACGATTTAGGGTTTTCGTTTAAAATTTCCGAAAGTTTTATAGTTTTCGGTAAATACTATCGAAATTTCCAGAAGACGCTTCAATAGCAGAGAGCCAATCTACAAATGAAAATGAGAAGCTGGATCAATCAATTTTCACTCCGTCTCGTGGCTTTTCAAGGAACCATGGACTAAATTATTTTCGGCCATATCCCTGTTTCTAGTGTTGTGGGAAACTTTAAAAAAAAAACTTCCAGCTAAAATCATTAAAAATAGAGAAGAAAAAGGTAGGTGTTCAAATCTTTAACTGTTTTGAACGTTTTTACATCGAGTGAAAAGTTAATTTTTAAAGATTCTGGAAGCATTTTAAGATTTGATAAATTTGGGCCAATGAAAAACTCATACATTAAATTCCAAATAAAACTTACGACAGATTCGAAAAACTTTGAAAAATTTTACTCAAGAGAGGATGGTATTTGAATGTAACTTTTACTCAACAATATTTTTAATTCAACTGAACAAATAATGATGCCGAAATTTTACAAATTCCTAACAGTAAATGTTACTAGCCAAATAATACAGAAATCCGAATTTCTGCTACAGCAGTTCAATATATCAAAAGCCTTCTATTTTGACCAAAAATCAATTTTAATTATGTTTTATTTTATCAATTAAAAATCAAATATTTTCAAGCATTACTCAGACCCATAGGGGAGAGTGGGGTGTCATGAGCCACTTTTTTTCTTATCTTTTGAATTATAAACGATTTTAAAAAAAATAATTCAAAGGTTTTTACATTTTAAAAGTATCATCAGGCATTCTTTTATTTTTTGAATACATTATTTTCGTGAATTCTGACTGTTTAAAAAAAAAGGTTTTTTTTTTATTTTGAAAAACTGTGGGGAAACGTGGGCCACCAAATAAAAAAGACTAGATAACGTGCAAAGTTTATGAGTTGACCCAAAACTGAAATTTCATAGTTCATTTAGTAATTTTAAAGAAATTTCAGACGAAGAAATAAAAAAGAGACTTGTGTATGATCGTGGCTCGCGATGTTTATGTTCGTTTCTATCGCATTGGAAGATATGGCAAAATATTTTTCATAACAATTTATTTGGCATAATAAAAATTTGCAGATAGGAAAAACGTTTTTTAAGTTCTGAATGTGTATAAAAACACCAAAATATAAGTGGCCCAAGATACCCCACAAAATGTGGCCCACGATTCCCCACAAGCTTTGATTAGCAAATTGGTTGCGTTTGTGTGAATTATTTTTATGTTTCATTAAAAATTCCTTTGCCACGTGAAAGAACATGACAAAACTAAGATCATTAGCGTATGAGCATATTTTTGTTATGTACTTTAGGTAAGTAAATTAGATCTCTTGAAAAAAAACATGTAGTTTCACTGAGATTCTATATGTGTGTGTTCGTTTCAAAATAATATCTCCTTTGGTTCTCAACCGATTTTTACTATATTTATTGATTTGAAAACCTTGTGATGTAATTCAAATACGTTTTTCAGGCAACGTTCAGCTACAACTTTGCAGTTTTCCGTTATTCGAAGTCTAAGAAAAAAATCCGAAAAAACATGCTTCGGAAAAAAACTTTAGATCAGCTACGAGCAAGTTCACTGGTGTTGGAAAAAAGTGGTAGAAATTTTGAAATTTTGAAAATTTTACCATGAGAAAATGTTTTCAAGATCTTGGGGCGTTGTATTTTTTTACAACACTGTTTCTATTTCAGCCGTACCGTCAAACGGGGCATCATGCAACAGCGGGGTTCGATGCAACATTTATACAACACTACATTGAATCAATTTTTAATTTAATGTATTGTAAAAAAGTTATCTTTTAATGATAACAAAATGATGATGACATAATTTCTCGCATCTTAAACTAGTTGTCTTAAGTTTTTTAATTTTCTGTAAAATTTGAAAAATCGAGCAATAAATGTACAAATTTTAACATTTTTTGATGCCGAAAAAAACTTTACCCAGTATGACGGATCGACTTGATAAAATTATCTACAAACTTTTTACAGGTTTCCTCATGTTATACCAACATTGTTGGTGTAAAAATATTTTTCGAACAATCACCCAATTTTTTTAAATAAATATTTTTTAAATTCAGTTAGGTGTCTGGGGTTAAATGCAACAAAATACAAATCGAAGAAATACCTTGTAAATCTCGTTTCCATGTGCTGGAATATGAATGTTTTGCATCACGCGTTTGTAAACATTTAAATTTCATTCATCCAAACATTTATTTTTATGATTTCAGTTTGTAGAATTTTTCGTAGTATTTTTTAACCCCTAAATGTATGCAGCATCCTTATTTTCAGAAAAAAGGTGAAAATTTGTTTTTATAGACCCAAAAACTACTGCAATTGGTGTTGTCATGCGTAAAAGTCTTTAAGGCATCGTAAATATATTAAAAACTATGAATTTTCGTACGTGTTCATAAGATTTTTCATTAAAAACAAAGTTTGTTGCAAGTTACCCCATTTTCTAAGGAGTGTGAAAATCGCATGTTTTTAGAAAATTAAAAATAACTGAAGAAACCAATAATTTTTTTAACTACGCTAATTTGATGCCCCAGCAACCTTAAAACTTTTGATGCATAAAGGATACGATTAACTGTGAACATAAGTTTTTTAGAAGCCATTGAAGTTGAAAATTGTTGCATGTTGCCCCAGTTGACGGTATTTGATAGAAATATTGCTGTTTTTGCATCACAGCATGCGAAAATATAACACGTGTTGTAAAAAAACTAGAATGCCACAGATCTTGAAAATGTTATTGTTTTGCAAAATTTTCAAAATGTGCCGTAAGTGTGAAAATTTCTACCACTTTTTTCCAACACCAGTGAACTTGTTCTACGGAATGCTTAAAAAAATTCACTCAGTGTCCAAGAAATCTGAAGTTAGAAGCTATTCATTGCACATACGGATTTTTTATGAAATTGTCTAAGATTCTCTAAGATCATGACCACAAAAAACGATAAAAAGTGGTGTAAAACTCTACTCTTCAATCAATGAACCGTCAATTTAAGTTACACTATAGGGGAGAATGAGGATACTTGATCCCTTAGCTATATCTCGAAACTGGAATGTTCTACATAGATCAAATGTTCTAGAAAAATGTGCCAAATGAAGCAAAACAACAATGCTTAAAGCTTAAAAAAAATTTGCAAAATAATTGTTTGAGTAATTGAACTTTGTCTGAAAAATTTCACGAAATGTGACTTCAAGATCATTTTTCATCACTTCTAAATGTTCTTTACATGGAAAAATTATAACCAGAATATTTGTTCCGATATATCAATCGTTCGAGCGTAATATGAACTTCATTATACCATATTTTCAAAGCAATTGAAAACTCTTAACTTATTTCAGAAAAAGTTTTCTAAAATGTTGATTATGGGTTCAGTTGATCCCTAGAGTAGGGTTACCATACGTACTCTTTTAAGAGCACATGTACTCTTTTTCGGTCGAGAAATGGGCTTACTCTTCTTTTTGTGAAATTTTACCAAATGTACTCTTTTTTTATTGAAAGACAATCTACGTCCTCCTTTCATTTTATGAGGTTGTTTCACATCTTATGCTAAAACTACGAAAGGAATACGACTTACAACAAATTACTTTAACATCTTGCTTCCATTAACATGCATTTTTACTCGTAATATAGCCAGCGTGATGAGCGCCTTTGAGTATGCAAACAGTAATCAATATTTACACAATTAAACCAATACGCTTAAATGCGCACAAATCTCAAATGTTATCTTTTTCAGGTTTTATTTCTGACATTTTACCAGCGTTATAGCATTCGTGTCTTATTTCAAATAATGATTGTAATGTAAATGTACGCGTCCTGATCGCTGGGATCTCAGAAAACCAGAGTAGTATCGTTCCTCCTGACTTTTTGGGTAAATAATCTCAATGTACTCTTTTCGGTGCTACAGGATCTGGTAACCCTACTCTAGAGTTACAAACGGCATATTCTTCTTTTGAATTAATCGTGATCATTGCTGATTACGAGATTACTAATATTTATCCAATTACTAATAATTATCCAACAATTGTCCGAAGAAAAGGCTAATATAATTAATTTTTATCTAAATTATAGAAAATAGCGCCTTTAAATATGCAATGTCTTTAGCGTTGAGACATAGTTATAGAATTTTCTTCTTCTGTTAGTTATAAATTGTGAAATGAGAACAACCATGACCAAAATAGTCGATTGACATCCTATCTTGGGGTTTTGTTCCATTTTTTCCAAGGACTAGAGCTTCCTGAATAAAGGATCAACACAGAAAATTCTTTTGACTATTACGTGTCACTGAAATTGCAACCTTTAAAATAAATCAACCTGTAATTAACGAAATCTGTAATTTCAAATTGTTTTCCTTGAGAGTTAACGAAGATTCATTTATTATTACAGCAAATGTCCTGTAAAAAAGTTGTACACTGAAAATTAAATGTCTCGTAATTTGTTTTTCGACCTGTAAAATTACGGTAAATTTCCTGCTCCTTTTTGTTACAGGACATTTGCGTAATTTTACAGGAAATAATTTTTGCTATGAAGTTTCCTACAATAGAGGATCAAGTCTCCCTTAACTTCAAAAATAACGCAATTTTTTTTCTCCCACGAAAATTTCTTCTAGCTCATCTACGAGTTCAAGTATCGTTCTAATTCTTGGAGCATAGAAACTTGAAGTTACACGCTGTCAGAAAATGAAAAAGGGTGCGAATTGCTAAATTTTTCCAAAAAGATATGGTGAAAATAAGAAAAGGGGATCAAGTATCCCCACTCTCCCCTATACATTTTGAAAAGTGGATTGGAAAGTTTACGTAATTTGACACATTTCTTCTAGAAGAAAATCGAACTTTTTTGAGGCTTTACATGTATGTGTTTCAATGGCTTTTCATCTTAATATTTTGTTTGTAGAAGATTGATAAAAATGCTCTTTATTTGGTTTTAAAGTTTTCCCCAATGAAATTTGAAACGATCTAACAAGCTTCGTGAGTGCCAACAAGTGTGAATCACTATTTGGGAAGGAAACCTTCCACAGAAAATGAGAGAAGCGGCGAACTTCGCTGCTAAAGACAGGCAAATTTTCAAGCTACAACCAACTTTATGGAATGTTTAAAATGATTATGTTCGAAAGTGTACGAGTGTTTGTATGAAAGTGTGTCTTCGGAAGAACAAAGAGAGGGAAAGTTTAATTTTATGAATGCCCCAGCAGCAGGAGCAGCTTTTCGGAGCTAGAGTGTAAATTCTACTGAAAACTTTTACCTGTTCCATAGAGGAGGAACAAATCCATTCTGATCCCATTTTTTTTAGCTTGTGGAAAATAGAAGAAGGTAAACAACCATAGATATTATTCATCAAAATTCAAATGCAACACGTGAGCCAGCGACTGCGAAAGTTTTCATGTTATTCCGGGAGCTTTTGCCCGAGTTTCGAATCGAAAACAAAACGATTTCCCAATTGGGTTGGTCCAACTTTTGGAACCGAACACAATGGCACTGAGCCAGATGGAATAGAAGCAGTTTGAAAAAAAAATCTGACAGAAAGAAAGAACAACAATCAGTGGAAACAAATCTTTCACGCCGCTCGCTTGGAAAAGCTCCTCGGATTTCACTACCGGATTCAAAGAATACTAAAATTTCAATTCAATCAAGCGCTTTTACGAAGGAGGGCGAGTCAGACAGGAAGGATTTTTCTTTTTCCACTCGGTGAAACAGATTACATTCAAAATAGATGAACTGGAAAGTGAATTCCAACTACTCCGTCGAGTATGCAATCACTAATATTGGTTCGGTTCTGGGATTTTTTTCTTCTGCTCCCATTCAATGGAGAAATAACAAAAAAAAAATCGTCTCCCATTCTCCTTCAGCATTTCTCGGAGTTGATCCTCCCCTCACACTGAAACAAGTCAGATCTCCGTTGGGATGTCTTTTTTCCCACTACACTACACCACATCGACAGCAGGAACATCACAAAAGCCAGGATTAATTGGACGGATTGCTTTCCATCAGCAGCTGCTGGAAGCTGGAGGCTCTCTTCGGAAAAATATGCAGGCAGGCCGGATCGGATCAGATTTTTCTCCTCCTTCACTCCGCTTGATTGGCGCCGAGGAAGCAAATGAAAATCGAAGCCGCTGCACAATGGCGGCACAAAAATGCATTTATTCCGGCTTTCTTCGAGGCAAGTTTAGTGGAAAAGCTCTCGGAGCTTTTATTTTGTTTGAGGAAATTGAAAAATTCTCTTCAACCGTCTCAATCGATTGAAATTCAATTTCAATAATGATTCAAAGGTATAAAATGGGGCTTCATTTGTCTTTGTTGGTCTTAGAAAGAAAAAAAAAACGCTACAACAGAAGGCTAACAACCGAAAGGAAATGTCCACGGTGAAAAATCCCTAATATTTCAAGCTTAGACCGATTCGAGTCAAAAGATGAACACCTAAAGTACAAATGAAGGCAATCAAAACACGGTCGTTCATAGGAGAGGAGACGGGTTGTCAGGAAAAAGCAAACAGAACCGAGAGCTCACAATCGGATTGAGATGTTTGATTTGGCTTTTGTGAGGCTGAATTCTGTGTTTTGCAGCCTTTCAGTCAAAAAAAGGATCTCTGGAAGTTAAAACCCCGAAAGAAAACATGTGTGTGAAATGGAGCAGCTCGAACCCGAGGAAGCTGAATGAATAATTGTGATAGGGGAATTTTAAGAATGAAGAAAAACAAACCTTTTTCCATGTGTTGAAAGCGCCATTTTTCATCAAAACTGTATGCTGGAAGGATTATTGTTGAGATTATTAATTGATCCTTATTTTTTGCTGAGGAGCTAAGAATTAGTTTGAAAAGGAGTTTCTTTTGAAACCTTGAAAGAAGTTATCATATTAGGGAGCATCTTGTTGCATGAATTTTTTACATGTTTTGTCAGCTCTTTGCAAATAAACTAAGAGTAAAGACAGAAAAGCTCTCACTTTTGTGCTGCTAACAGTGCTGACTTAGAGTGCAAATGTAAGAGATTTTCATAGCAGAAATTGTTGTGTTTTTTTAATCGTAAAAAGCTGTCACTTTTTTATGATGATCTTGGATATAAAATTATTTTTTTTTATTTATTTGTTGATTGCTTTTTCTAAAAGTCAAACTTCAAACAAAAAAATAAAGGGTGATACGGTCAAAATTTGGTCAAGGGAAAACGCGTGTAAATCGGTGAAATCGTTTATTTAAAAAATCAAATTAAATTTCTTTTTCAAGTTTAATTAGTATAAAATTCAGGAAAAATATTCAGTTAGGCTTCTGCTTTTCCATATCAGAATGGCCGGGCCTTACGCTTAACCCCTGCCATCATATTTTGTACAGCCACCTTGTCCACCTTCTTCGCCGCAGAAAGCCAGTTTGCCTTGAACTGCTGCTCGTCCTTAGCAGTTTTTTAGGTCTTCTTTAGGTTTCGCTTGACAATAGTCCAGTATTTCTCAATTGGGCGGAGCTCTGGCGTGTTGGGAGGGTTCTTGTCCTTGGGAACCACCTGCACGTTGTTGGCGGCGTACCACTCAATGGCCTTTTTACCGTAATGGCAAGATGCCAAATCCGGCCAAAACAGTACGGAACAACCGTGTTTCTTCAGGAAAGGCAGCAGACGTTTATTCAAACACTTTTCCACATAAATTTCTTGGTTGACAGTTCCGGAAGCTATGAAAACGCTGCTTTTCAAGCCACAGGTACAGATGGCTTGCCAAACCAGATATTTCTTCGCGAACTTTGACAGTTTCATGTGCTTGAAAATATCTGCTACCTTTCTCCTTCCTTTTGCCGTATAAAGCTCCTGTCCCGGAAGCTGCTTGTAGTCGGCTTTGACGTAGGTTTCGTCGTCCATTACCACGCAGTCAAACTTCGTCAGCTTCGTCGTGTAATACCCGTAGCCCGTACCCGGCTAATACCCGTATTTTTGGTCGTCAATTTAGAAATCAAGTGCCCGGATATTGATAGAAAATAGCCTGGATTTTTCCGGCCCGGATACGAGCTGAACAAAATCTGGAAACCTTTTTTTTGGGGGTATATTCAATAAAGTCATTAAAATTTCTTAATCTGCTCAATTTACAGTATATCTGCTACCAAGACATCTCGAAGAAAGGATGTAGAACCAAAAAGTCAAAAGCATGGATGGCAAAACTGCTCAGTTCAGCTTGTCCAGTGAAAGAGAGTTAATTTGTTTCCATCTGCTCTCCCTAATCTGTGCGGGGAGCAGGGTTGCCAAAATTTTTTTAATCAGGGAACTAGTGAAATGAAAATCTGGCAAAACAAGGCTTCTTTCTTATTTAATTTTTGGCATTTCGGCGAGTTATGAAAATTCAAGGTAGAATGTTTAGACAGAAAATGAAAGTATTCTAGCTGGAAAGATCAAAACTAGAGCGCGTTGAGTAGAAGAAATTGAATAGTTGGTGAAAATGTGAGCAATTTAATAAAAAAACAAAATCAGGCTGAGTAATAGTAATGGAAATTTCCTTTTTTTGGTCACCACTCCACATTTTCACTCTCATATGTGTTGTGACTGTTGTGGGCCTACTTGGTTGAATAATTCTTCTGAATCAAAGCAATCTAAAGATTCCCTTTATTTCCTTTTTAAATACGAATGGAAGGGAGTCTTTCGATTGCTTTGATTCAGCCACATTTTCACTTTTGAACTTCAGCAATGATATTATCCATGCAGAAAAAATTCAAAATATGAGCGCAAGTAATCAAAGCAGCTTTGTCTACTAGCGACACGTCGCATACGTCGCGACGTTGAAATTAATAATGACGCCTCGCGAGTTTCCTACGAAACTTGAAGCATGCAATTGATGACCTAGGGAAAATGTACAGTAAATAACGTAAACAATGTTCGAGTACTACATTGAAATCGCCTACTGGACTGAAAAAGAATAACAAACCGGCGAATGACAGGAATCTCGCTAGTAAAACAGCGTCGCTAGTCCTGCTGTCGCTATTCGGTTTGGTGCTATACACATAATACCTAATCCAGTTCTTTACTACCCATTTTTCATCACATTCGTAAAAATCAGACAAAATCAGGCAAATTTTCAATATTCAAGGAAATTCAATGGCTTATCAGTGGCAGGCTGAGCCTCGAAAAATCAGGCAAATCCTGAAAAATCAGGCACATTGGCATTTCTGGCGGGGAGATGCAATTAAGAATAAGATTTTCTAAACATAAAAGTGAGCAAGACCACTCAAATCTGCTGACGAAGAGAATTTTCTGCTCCGGAAAATCTATTGAGGAGAAACCTGAGAGCTAACACAGTTTTTTCTTGGTACCTACGTTTATGAGAAAATACGCTACTCGCCTAACTGGAGGTGCCTAAGGTGTCTTGATTTGTCCTCATTTTCGGGGGGCCGTCCTGATTTTTCCTAAACTCTCGAATCATTCTGATTTTTTATTGGTCCTTAATTGTCCTGAATTGTCTTGAACTTAAAAAAAATCTAAGTTATAATTTAACCTGTAGTTAAAGGATGAGAACGTCAAACCAATCTGTTATAAAACAATTTAACTTTTCTTTTGTTCTGATGATATTTTAACGGTGTTTTTCGATGTAACCTGTAAGAAGTTGATCTCTTCTGTTGCATAAATCCAAAACCGCGGATTTATCTTTATAAGTAAAGATTTTTTCATTAGTTTTTGGTACAGATTCTGTTTTCACAGAAAACAGAGATTTTAGGGATTTGGTAAAGATTAGTACAGATTTCACCATTAAAATAAATAGACCACAAGAAGCGTTTTGAAATAGGAAATAAAACCCGTATCGATTAGACATTTCATTAAGAAAAAGACAGAATTCAGATTCATGTGAAAGCTGTCAATTATGAAGAATAATAACACAGTATAAAGGAACTTTCGGATTTTAAAACATCATTAGATATTTATTTTATATTTTTTTTATTGAATAATTAAGAAAACAGTAATGGTATCAACAGTCAAACAAAATAAATAAAAACCTACAAAATTTTCGAATTTATTCCAGTGATAAACTTTATTGTTGTTGGTGCACATTTCGGTGCAGATTTTATGTCGATGAATTTTTTGATCAATAAGAGTAAAGATTTGAATGTGGCAACGCTGATAGTGGGGGATAAATAGTTGTTTTTTTATGTGCGTTGTGTGGTGGAGGTCTAAATTTTTTTTTCTTCGGTATATGATTGAAAAACTTGGGCGCTTTTGTCCAGAATTCTTGTTCTCTCACTCAGATGCGAGAGCTCTCACACTTGCGCCCGAGTCGCTCACAGCCAGGGTTGCCAAATTTTTTTTTTGTGAAAATTCAGGGAGCTTGAAAATAAGAATTTGGAAAAATCAGACTAATATAAAATCGAACTGAGTGCCTTTTCTGGTCGCCGTTGTAAAATGTTATGGAGCTGATAAACAGTACCGTTCATAATTCTTTCAAATTAGCTTAATGCTCACTGACACTTCATCCTTTGAACGCGATATTTTTTATTATTTCAAGCCTTTTATTCATATTTCCTATCAAAGATTGATCAGCTTTCACACGTTTAACTGACGTAAAAAAGAGTTTTTCAAATATGTGATTCGGCAGTTGTTTGAAAATCTACCTTTTTGGTCTTGTTTTATTCAAACTGTAATATTTGAGATACTTATCAAAGCCTTTTGCAAAATTCTTTATCATAGTTCTCGCGAAAGTTAGCTGAATTGTGGCAGATTTCAAATTTTTTTGTAGCAATAGGCAAAAACAGTTTTAGAAACTTGAAACAAAAATTCTGATTTCTATAGAAATGTTCATTCACGTTAGTCCCATAGTCAATTTATTTTAATAAAAAGTACTTATTAGTTTGAAGATAATGTAATTGGCTGATTTTTGAGCGAAAACATGATATGTTTAACCGTGAAACAGAGGAGTCTCGCATTATCTAAAATAAATAGCAGCTGTAGAATAAAATATGATTTTAAAAATTAAATTTTGAACGCAATAATCTACTTTCCCGGAAACTGCAAGTAGTTTCGGCCTTGAAGTTAAAGCAATTTTATTAAATATTTCCTTCAGTTAAAACCAAATTCCGATGAAATTTCAAACCAAAATGAATTATAGATATTTTTCACATTGTAATATTTAACAAATAATAGCAAATAAAAAATAATAAAAAGATATCAATGATTGATTTATCATAAAATTGTTTTTTTAACGCTTTATCAGTAAAACTGGATGCGATAGATAGAATCTGACAAAAAAACGAGTTCAGGACGCCAAAATCTTCTAAAACGAGTTATTAAACATTGATCGAAGATTTGAATCGAACAGAGTATGAAGTTATTGAGTTCAAGGTTGGAATGACGACGAGCAAGCATTGAATTTCTTTTGAGTTTTGAACAAATCTGTACAAATTTTCTGTAAAAACCAAAAAATCAAGCAAAATCAGGTTTATTTTAAAAAATCTGGGAAAAAGCTTATTAGATTATCAGGATAGACCTTCGAAAAATCAGGCACATTGGCATCTCTGCGCACAGCTCTTGTAAACCGGGAGACTGAGATAAAGGGAGAAGATGCGGCAATGATCACACAAATTGTCCATCCAATGATTGAAATTGTGCGATTTGTGTGGAAAAATTAGAAGGTTTGAGAGAAACAAGTTCTCAGAGAGAAAGAAAATGTGTGAATTGTTGCAAATTGTTGCAATTTATGAAGCAGTTGTGTGATCTGAACATTCCAAATGCAAAGAATTCTCTCTCTATTGCAAACTCTCGGTGTAAACGTAGATAACGAGTGGAGCATGATGAATCTAGTATGGTGGTCTCACATGTAAAATCGCGCGTTCAGCCATATTGAAAAAAGTTTTGACAACTGGCTGAAGTGTTTACGAAAAAGGGGTCCAGGGGTGCCAGGTGTTTGAGATACAAAATCAAAGAAAAAAGTCTATATATGCCTGTGCATGTCGTAGATCAAAGACAAAAAGATTTAAAATTAAATTGTGTTCAAGTTTATTTCCTTAATTACAATACACTCCGCACTTTTCGGATGCCCCGAAATAGCTGTGATTAACCGTGAATCATTTGCACCAAACAACTATAATCCTAAACCGGATGTTGCTTGTCCGAGCGATGGCATCAAGGTAGGACTCAGGGTGTTCACCATCGAAGCGGCTGTCGAGGCTACATCATGCACTATGACACTGCCACCGGTTCCCTCGTTCAAAAGGGCCAAAAACTCCATATGGTTTTCCCCATCAGATCCGGATTACTCCATTGGATCTTCTAGAGCAGCGATGGCAACAGACGGGAGTCCTCCCGAAGCAGATGTTTCATCTCGATGAAGATCAGATGTTCCTGCAGGAAGACCAGCCACTTCTCGGACGATGGAATGTCCTACCTCGACGTGTTAGCATCCGATTCGATGACTTTCTGCTACTTCCAGACAGCTCTGGGAAGGAAATAGTGTTAAATAAGCATACATCTGTTATAAGTAATTGATTACTTATGTTACTCACTGCTACCGACAAAACTGGTTCAACGTTTTCCAGCTTTGCTTACCAGCCCGGAGCTCACCCGGAAGATTTTTTCTCGCTCCTATGGATTATATTTGCAAAAATCATGGCGTGTTTTAAGAAAATCAGAGCATCTGGCATCCCTGCCAGCCAGCAGCCCAGCCAACAGCCAGCTGTCAAATTTTGGCTGCGTTTCACCCCCACCGCCGCATCCAACCCTTGTGTACTTTTTGCCAAAGTGAGACCACCATATCTAGATTCATCATGGATTACACTTGGAAGCAGCGTTGCCAGATTTCAAACCGCTCAAATCAGTAGTTTTGACGATAATCTTAAAATGTACTGATTTGGGCAAAATTAAACTTGATCCGCGGAATCTCTATAATTTTTTCGATAATCCGTAAAAAATCCGTACATTTTGAGCATCGGTGCAAAGATCCTTAGAAGTACTTAAAATCCGTAGACCTTCGAAGAAACCCGTCCTTTGTCAATCAAGACCCAGTATTAAATTAATCAAAATGTTTCCATTTTTTGCATTTCATTTAAAACGAATTCATAAGATTTATTATTACTGCAAAACGAGATCTTATGTTATCTTAATGGAAGTCACATGATTTGTTAACGAAGGTTTTTCTCGAGTCATCTTGGAATTTGTACACTTAAACAGTAACAAAATTACACGACTGTGGTTGAAAAATTTGGAGAAAAAAAGTCACCTAAAATGTTGCCGGAAATTTTATGTCTTTGGACTAAATATTACTTCAAACGTTCGTGTCTTTTTTTCACTTCAGTTCTTAATTTTGAAATCGAAAATTTTATGTGGGAAGTGATGTTGTAAGTTTCGAGCATCCAATTTGACAATAGAATTTTGAAGTCTTTAAAAACTTTCTCTAAGTTCGTTATCGAACTTCTACGTAAGTTATGATCAAAGAATGATAAAGTGCTTTCACAATTTGCGGTTAAACTGATCTTATAAGTACAATGTACATATTTTACTATTTTCAAAAAAAAAATCTCTAGAACACATCTTGCCCTTCAGCATTCCCAACTACTTTTGGTCGAGTATCACTTGAAAGATAACAGGAATTGTTGAAAGGTTGGACTTTTTTGTTCCAGAGACGAAATAGAAAACTTGTTGCGCTGTGGGTCAGTCACCAGTATACCATTTAAAGATAAAAAATAACTTTTTTTCCTCTTAGCAAAGCACAAGGTACAGGCTACTGATGAAAAAATTTTGCAAACAAATTTTGACCGCGTACTAATTTCAAATTCAGAAATTCTTATTCCAAAATTGAAGTTGATTGAAATTTAATAGAGATGTATTCTTGTATATTTCTCCTAGGGTCACAGCCCACAGCAGCTTTCTTTCTGAAGCAGCAACTTTTGTGTAATTTTTAGAACTGACTTTTTGGTGGCGGCCCTTGGCTGAGCAACTCTTTGAGAAAGGGAACAGATCCGAAAAAAAATCCCCAGAAGTGTGCACTATTTTTCACATCCTTTACCATGACCAGCAACAATGCGCACTTGGCGGAGGAAAACTTTTAAGTGGAAAATGGCTGCTCCATTATTGCTTTTCACGGCGCGGCTGCTGGAAACACTTCTCGAATTTTGTGGCCAGCTTTTGCTAAAAACTTTGAAGCAAAATTTCCTATACTTAAAGCTGGCCTGCTCCCAAATAGTTTCTGTTTCATGGGGGAAGTCAATGGGGGGCGACTTGGCTCAGAGCAGCAGGAAATCGGATCCGGGTGGCTCCATTATCGCCTTTTCTTATTCATATTCCGGGGCCAGCAGCTGCTGCACTTTTGCATTTCGGCTTGCAACACACCGGTAAAGGCAAATTTTTCGGGCTCGTTCCGGTCGTCGGCACCACCTGAAGAACCCCGGCCTGGGATGGAGAAACCCCACACGTGAGTGCACTTCTAAAATGCCGATTTTCACCAAGCCACTTGAGTTATTATATATTTTTCCTGTGAAATATTTATTGCTTAAAAAAGGGAAGGTCTTTCGGCAATTTTGCAGCACGAATCCTGCGAAGGTAGGTCGAATACACTTTTTTCCTTCCCTTCTTTTCGGAAAAAAATGAAACTCAATAGAAGAACGCCAGGGCAAACGGGTTTAGAAAAGCTCCTAATGCGCTTGACAGATGACGACCAAATCGTGACGATTCGATTATGCGGAAATTGGTGCAGCTGGCTGATGATGTTCGATGCATAACATTGCATTGGAGACGGTTTGGCTCCTTTGAAAAAAAAACAGTCCCTAAAGGTATTTGGATTGTCGGCTTTTTCGCTTTATTTCGAAAATTGAAGCCTATTCGTCATCATCGGCATCGGCACCATTAAAATGAGCTTGCAGCCACTAATGATGGCTAATGTGAGGTTGAGAAACTCTTTAACAGCTTAATGATTGCTGCAGATCACGCGAGGGTTGTTTAGTTTACAATTAGGAATTTGACAGCAGGTTGTGTCGAATTTTGGAAGCTGTAAGTTGAAATCATCTCAAAAGAACAATAGTTTAGAAATGTTCGCCTATAACAGTGATTTACAAATTTCAATCGTAATATTTACTTAAGAATTGTTGCTACTGATTCCGGATTAAAACATTATAATTTTTTTGTTTTCCTCACTTTATAAGATAATCATTTAAGGTTTTTTGAATGCCAAATAAACAATTTAAAATCTGCTGATAATTTTTGATGAAAAACTAATTCTTTCTTGTTTTTTGATAAGTAGTTCTTCATTTGATAGGGTTTCTAGAATTTTGATTTCAACAGGAAGGGTGTTTGTTTGCGAGCCTTTTAAAAAATAGAAATTTCAAGATTTTGAAATTGAAATTTTACTTACATTTGATATTTTGAAAAAAAAAAAAAAACAAACCAAGTTTAACCCAATTTGAAACTCAACTTATAGATTTTTAAACGTAGAATAAATTTTTAAGATATTTTAACTTTAGACTTAGTTACTAGTGATTATTTGGAAAAATCTCATGTTGATTAAATTTACCCCGGGGATCAATGTTACCTCGTTTGACACAAAATGGATTCGATGGTTCGGTTTCAGAGTTAAATTAAAAATCATGTTCGTTTTTTTTCAGATCAATATGAAATAGTCAACAAAAAGTTTGGATTTCTGCAAAAAATATCATGGATAAGTTTTGAAACCAATCGAAACAACCTTCATAAAGGAGTGTATGTTTTCACCCAAATGTGTATGGTAATCACTCAAACCATCACAGATTTCTTGGGGTAAAAACAAAGAAAACAGTTTTTTCTAGGAAAATTTTTTTTTTCGATCACCTTGCTGAGATCCTGTTTGTTTTCTTTATAGAAGAGTGATCACATGGAAACAAATTTGACATTTTCTGCAAAGAATTTGAGAGCTAATTTTGACTGATTTTGGGGCGCATTTCCTAATATGCAACCATATTTTTCAATAAGCTCTTGTTTTTAGATAATTGTAAAAAAAACGTAAACATCCGTGTAAGAAATTTGTTCACCTTTTTGGCAAAACTGTAGAATGAAAATAAAATTTGGTATCAATAATAAACTATTTAAAATATATTACGAGTAATTTTTGAATTTTGATTGAAACAAGTTGTAGAAGTTTTTTACTTGTTTATTCTGCAGAATAAGGGAATTTTGGCGATTTTTCAAAGAAATTCAAACCAAATTGAATCTAAGATGTTTTTAAAAGCATAAGTTCAATAGTTTCGCAATCTTCAACAAAGATGTTAATTGAAAACGAATCTTTAATAGCAAATACTTTTAAACAATCAGAAAAAGCTGTAATCTTTCTATTCCAATTTCTAAATATAGAAAAATTATTTTTTTTCCAAAAGTCAAAATAAGAAACAAAAAATGTTATTTTCTTGTGTTATCACTTTATTCATGCAATTTTCTTAATGAAATTGCGGAACATAAACATTGGTATAACAAATAAAACGGCCGAATCAGTTCGGATTTGCTTAGAAATTCACAGAAGTTAGGTTCAAATGTTGGAAACGACTTTTGTTATCGTTTTGCAAAATTTGATTGTTTTATTTTTTTTAAATTGCATAACCAAAGGCGCTAAATGATTTTATTTTCAGTACTTTTTGGTTGCTGTTTTTAAACAAAACCATTTAAAGCTTAAGTTGTCAAACTAAATTGCGTGTAAATCCATTATTTGTTCATTAAAAAAATCAAAGTTCAATCTGTATAAAAGACGGACAAAATACTCAGTTGAGATTCCGGTCGACCTTGTCCGAATTGGCGAGACTTTCGTTCATTTATATCAAAAGTAAATTATGTAGGGGAAAGGTTTCCTAAATGGGCCTATCGGGTAAAATGACCCTACGGCTGTTTGATGAAACGGCTGACTAGACAGCTTATCTGACCAATGCATTTTGAGGGTGAAACGCTTAGAACATAAGGCATGAAAGAATTTTATGAATTTACAAACTCAAAAAATTTTAAAAAATCATAAAAGGTTTTGATACATTTTAATGTAATATTTCGACTTTTAAAAATTACACGTAAAGAAACTTAAAACAAAAACTAGGATCGTTTTTGTTTCTTACTCAAATAAACTTCAGAAATTAAACATATTTCAGCTTTTGTGGAGGTTTAATAATGATTATATAGTAGAATAATACAGTGTTTATGTATGCCCCCATCATGTTTGTAATATGCCTCCATCCTTAAATAACAGATTAAATGGAATAAATAAATGATTTTTATCATTGAACCTTCAAATCTAAGCTCTGAATAACATCTTAAGAGAGAATTGAAGATCCAAAAACAGATTTGATAAAGTTTTTCTCATGGATGAACTGCCTCCATAGTATGGCAACCCTAACTTTTGTTTTATTCCATAAAATTATAATAAACATAGATGTTTATAAAACTTCAGCTTTGTCGTACGGAAATATTTACTTTCTAGCAGTTTCAATGAAATTATACGGAAATATTGCCCGAAAAACAGAAATTCTGTTCAACACATAAATAGGCGCATTTAACCCGCACGGTTTGGGGTTCGGCATTTTAGACAACACTTATAATAAAATCGTTTTCTTTGAAACAGAAGAGAATTTTAACATAAAAATTACTCCAATGAATAGAAAACAGATGCCTGCACACGTGTTTATAGTTTTTGTACACATATTCGATGTGATATTTGATTAAATCAGTGTTCTGCTTAATAGGCGCATATAGCCTGCTCCTCCCCTACATATTTGTAGTTTTCTTGTAGTGGTTTTTCCCAACCCTTCCTTTAGATGGGGTTTAACTGTTATATCTTCTACCTCGATAAGGATCATTCTTTTTAAAACTCACTCCAGAATATTTTTTACCCCTTTTGTATGATGATCTTTCGAAAAAATAGGTCCATTTTCAGTTTCCACATGTTTTCAAGCTTGTCTTGTGTTTGTTTTTATTAAAGTATGATTTCTCTTGCAGTCCTTACAATATCATACCCGACACCATGGCTTTGTGTTGATTATTGTGGAATGAATAAATTTCGTGTCACTGTATGAGTAATTCTTGGAAGAATGTTTCAATAAACTACGAAACTAGTTCAAAATTTGTAAAATGGAGAGCTTTATAAATTTACTACAGGCATTCCGGCATCCGTGTATATACCTGGCCAGTTTGCAGTTGATCGATCATTCGAATGAAATGCGATTATTCAATTTTTATAATCTGAATCTTCCAAAGCTGTTCTTTTCGGGGAGTTTTTTAGGCTTGCAGTCTTGTTTTTAGCAAAAACGACGTATTGATTTGCGTTTCCAACGTTTCGATCCTTCGTGGGTCTTCTTCAGGGACTAAAATAGCGTTTATTTAGTTAGTTCTGCTGATTATAATTTATGTTTTCTTACCGAAAAGATGCCGAGACCTGAAACTTGAGATTTTAGACTTAAGACATGAGACCTGAGATTTGAGACCTGAAACTTGAGACTTTAGACTTACGACATGAGACCTGAGATCATAGACTTGCGAACTGGTACCTGAGACTTGAGACCTGAGAACTGAGATCTGAGACCTGAAACCTGAGACCTGAGACCTGAGACCTGAGACCTGAGGCATAAGACCTAAGACATGGGACATTAGACCTGAGACCTGAGACCTGAGACATGACATGAGACACGGGACCTGAGACATGGGACCTGAGACCTGACACCGGAGACTTGACCCCTGAGACATGAGACCTGAGACCTGAGACTTGAGATCTGAGAACTGAGACCTGAGACCTGAGACCTGAGACATGAGACATGAGACATGAGACATGAGACCTGAGACATGAGACATGAGACATGAGACATGAGACATGAGACATGAGACATGAGACATGAGACATGAGACATGAGACATGAGACATGAGACATGAGACATGAGACATGAGACATGAGACATGAGACATAAGACATTAGACATGAGACATGAGGCATGAGACCTGAGACTTGAGATATGAGACATGAGACATGAGACATGAGACATGAGACATGAGACATGAGACATGAGACATGAGACATGAGACATGAGACATGAGACATGAGACATGAGACATGAGACATGAGACATGAGACATGAGACATGAGACATGAGACATGAGACATGAGACATGAGACATGAACCATGAGACATGATACATGAGACATGAGACATGAGACATGATACATGAGACATGAGACACGAGACAGGAGACATGAGACACGAGATGAGACATGAGACATGAGACATGAGATATGAAACATGAGACGTGATACATAAGACATGAGACCTGAGACTTGAGACATTAGACCTGAGACATTAGCCCTGAGACTTGAGACATGAGACATTGGACCTGAGACATGAGACATGAGACATGAGACATGAGACATGAGACAGGAGACCTGAGACCTGAGACCTGAGACATGTGACATGAGACCTGAGACCTGAGACCTGAGACCCTTGTCTCATGTCCCATGCCCCATGTCTCATGTCTCATGTCTCAGGTCTCAGGTCTCAAGTCTCAGGTCTCAGGTCTCAGGTCTCATGTCTCATGTCTCAGGTCTAATGTCTCAGGTCTGAGGTCTTCACCACAGTGTGTTCAGGTCTTCACCATGTTGTGTGGTGAAATTTTAAATTTTAGCTATGAAAAGTGATGAGCCTGAGCCTAAAATGTTGTTAAAAGTAGTGATTGGAGATCATTTTAGTGCCACAAGTGGAAATATGTTCGAATGGGCTAAATATCGGGGGCTAAATGGTCCAAGAAAATTTTTATCAGCCGGTGCCATTTTTTCCACGCATATGAGAATCCCATGCAGCATTGAAAAATTTGAAACGGAACACTGAAAAAATGAGAAATTAAGATTAATAAAGTGCTTCTTCAGGGTAATTAGTTTGAGAGTGTATCAAAAGGCCTTTTGCTGCACAGAATGCAGAAAATGATTGTTTTTTGTTTACGTTGAAGCGAAATCCAATAGGATTGCTTTGATATTACAGATTTGATACCAGAACAGAACAATTTTGGCTGTTTCACTTGTGTTTTTTGGATGAGTTTAGTTTTTAATTTGTTCAAAAGAAGTTTTTAGTGGTCCCGGGATCGGTCAATATAGTTTTTCCGTCGCGTTTCCGGTCGTTCGGTGAAAGGGATGAATGTTGAAAGGTTGTGAAATAACGGGGTGGCGAAGCAAAGCCTGGTTGATTTGAGAATTTGAAAAGTATTTCACTTGAATAAGCTTGAATTTGATAGTGGTGATATTTGGCTTGTTTCAAGGGTTTCTCTATGGCTTTGATGGTTCAGAGCGTTAAAGTGTATATGTTTGTGATGGTGTGCGGACTCAATTCAAAAATATTGAATTGAAAAAGAAATAAGATTAAACAACACGATCGTTCAACTAATGTTTAACGGATGTTATATTGAAGCAGCGACAGTAAGGAAACTACTAGATTCGGGTGAGAAAATTCCGATTACCTTCTCTATATTTCCCTCTCTTTGTCACTGTGTACTTCAACTACGAATTCAAGTTTGAGTCGGAATTCTTGTCAGAATCTAGTCTGAATCAGATTGTGCCGGAATTCTTCAGTGAATATAGTCGGAAATCATGTCTCAAACTTGAAAGATTTAAGTTTGAGTCAGTAATTAAGCTTGTGTCAAAATTCTTAAGTGAATATTGTTGGAAATCTTTACTAAATTTTTTCAGAATTAAGTAAGAGTCAGTAAATATGCTTGTGTAAAAAATCTTGTCTGATTTTTGTCAGAAATCTGAAATATTGTCAGAAGTAATCTCGTCAGAAAACTACACGTCAGTTTAAGAACTTGTCTGAAATTACAAGTCTGAATTTGTCAGAAATTTGAAACCTGAGTGAGTTATTATTAATTCTGTATTGGACGAATCGGGTCTAAAGGTGTTGATTTGTCAGAAATCGAAAATTTGAAAATTCAACGGATTGAGCTGTAGTCCAAAGTGAGTTTTGAAGACCGTTTCTCCCAGTTGAAGAGTGCACTGTCGAAACTTCAAAACAAAACCGAGCGAGCTACATACGTAGGCGACTCTTCCCACAGTCAAGGGCATCGAGAGTTAAGCTGCCAGAAATCCGATTGCCCAGTTTTAGTGAAAAACTTCATGAATGGGTCTCATTTCGTGACAGTTTTCAAAGTTTGATTCACTACAAGGGAAAACTCGCACCCATGGAGAAGTTCTCATACCTCAGGTCATCATTAAGCGACGAGGCACTCTAAGAAGCTCTTTCTTTCAATGTCGCATATGAGATTCGGACAGAACGATACGAGAATAAGAAGCTTATAGAGAAGGCGTACCCTAGATTTTTGGAAACACGAGGTTCTCCGACTTTTCCAGTAAGTAGGCGAGGAGTGAGCGGGGGCTCAATGTGTTTGTTTACAAAAATAAAATTATTTGCTCAGCTTTTTATTGGTTTGTTGGTAAACAAACTCCATGAGTTCCGCAGTTGCAAAGCAAAAATGGCCAGAATGGCTGAATCGGAAATTTGATATACGGTAGCACCACCTGTATATACACACCTTGAGTGTAAAATACGGGGACATCAGAAAGTTCCTGCGTAACTACAGCTCCGTCCTGCAGTCCCTTGCTCCAGCCAAATTAAATCACTGCCGTGTTAACACGTTCGTTACCAAGCTCATTTTAATAGTTTTATTAGCCGTACCCAAAGAAATTCTCGGAGCGAGAAAGAAAAGAGGAAGAACTCCAAGATTTGCAACATCCCAGTAAGCGCGTCCTCTCAGAAATCGACAGAGCATGCAAAAAATTGAGAGTTGAGTCACCGAACTTAGAATAAAACGGTTAACTTCGGCGACACTCCAAGAACGCAAATATTTTCATTCGGTTTGTCCTGCCGAGATACCTAGAGGCAACAAATACGAATGCGTACATGCGAAATCAGTTTGAATCGTACACTCGCACGGTGTGGTCGCATTTTGTCCCCGTGTCCCGTGTGTGCTTTCAATCGTAGCTGTCGACTTCTCAGGCAGGCGAACACGCGTCTCGGAGGGAAACATACAAACACGATTCGGATTGTGTTCGTGTGTTTCTCTGGAGGGCGTGTCTTAGCTTAATTCGTGGCACTCACCCAAGGCACGCGTATGGTTTGTTCCTCTCTAACGATGTGATGATGCAAAATCGCCAGAGAGATCGTTACGATCCCTCTGGCGATTTGAGTTACCTCTCTGCCGATTCAAATTTACCGGGATGTGGCTACAACGAGCGGCAAACTTGAGAAAGAGAGCGTCAAACGTTTTTGATGTGACGGGGCCTCCCAGGAAATACACCCGTCACCCGAATTCGGGTTCCATGGCGACGAACGTGATAAGATCGCGCACAATAAAACCTCAATCGATAGCAAATAAAGTGTTTCGATTCAAAGGCAATTTGAAATTCGCCGCGTTCTTATTCGGGTCCGATAGTGTCCCGGTCCCGTAACAGGAAGCGAGGTGACCCTTCTGCAATTTTAAGTTTAAATAAATACCGGCAGTCAAAATTGGTTAGCCATTAATATCTTCAAAGAAAAATCCCATCTTTCCAATCCACTAACCCTCTTCTTTCAAAATCTAGCTGCAAAGTCCATCCTTGTTAACACTTGATGTAGTAATATATAGAGTTGACCTCCAGAACCCTACCAAAGACTTTTTCGTTAGCATTAAAGGTTTCAAAGGCCAACCATTGAGTATTTTTACAAAATCAGACCAATCTAAACCGAGAATAGAAGATAGGAATATGATAAAAAAGTAACGATGTGATTGTGACCACAAATATTTTTTTTTCTTTATTATTGAGTCACTACAACTCGTACCAACCTTATTAATCTTTTATATCTACATATATACCTCCATGGTTTTCATCGATTGAATTTGAGTTTGAAAAATTAAATATATTACTTACGGTTATTTGAATTCAAAAAGCGTACCTGAAATAGGAAGAAAAAAAACTCTCATTAGATTTCAGTTTATTTTCGTCTTAGAAAATTTTATCAATTAGCATTATAATTTTAAACATATTAGAATTAAACCATTACAGTATTTATTTAATACGAAACAAAACTCTTCCCAAAAATTAAACAGGCATTAACCGAGATTGCGTTTGTTGGCGTCATTGTCAGTAGCGGTCGGTGTGCCCGGATAACAACAAAAAGGGCCAAAATTAGAATTCCCCGGCACGAAATTGATTAGCGTTTGGGTTCGTTAAATGCACATAACCACCCTTTCTTGTGAAGCCTCAAAACAGTCGTGATGTTTGAAATATGTTCGCTTTATTTCCTCAAATATTAAAATACCACCTTTTTGCCTTTCTTTCAGAAAGGTATAGTTATCGGTCGATTTGGGAGATCCTTAATTTTAGGTCTTAGATATACCTTTATAGGTACCTATCGAATCAGCTCGACGAATTCAGACGATGTCAGTGTATTTGTGTGTGCTGGTGTGATTTTTTGTAAACATTGTCCACACGTTTTTGCGAAACTGGGAAGTGCAATAAAAATGATTTTCGTCTTAAAAAATTTGATTTTGTTCCCTCTTCAATGTATAAAAGAAAAAAAAAAATAGTTTAAAAAAAAATTTCCATAGTAATTATCATCAAATCATCACTCCAAAAAACGTGTCAATTTGGCTTGCTAGCCACAACCAGCAATCACTAAAATGAAGATTATCGTGTATATGACGTCATATACACGATGGGCGCGTTCGCTACACGCTATTCGCTACACGATGGGCGCACTCCACTCCCACTCATAATGTCTGCATGACGACAAAACGAGCGGTAGAAAAGGGAGTCTCTTTACAATTTTAACTATTTTCCAGCTCAGTGTTAACCGA
The DNA here is from genome assembly GCF_029784155.1 of Uranotaenia lowii. Classification (NCBI taxonomy): domain Eukaryota; kingdom Metazoa; phylum Arthropoda; class Insecta; order Diptera; family Culicidae; genus Uranotaenia; species Uranotaenia lowii. The sequence goes on from NC_073691.1 coordinate 83,037,512, forward strand.
ACCGGTCGCAAAAATTTTGAAGCCGAAGCTTCAAAACCATATTGTGATAATATGGAGTTTCATATTGGGGTACAACCCCGAATTGCCATATTGAACCGATGGGTGTAGGGTTCATCACCGCATTTTTCTGCAGCGATGGCTGGCTTCGATACGTCGAAGCAAGCGTGAATCTGTTAGATAATTTTGTAGTAAGTTTGAAAAAGGGCGAACGCACCAAATGTAAACAAACATAGCGTAACATTTCATAAGGGCGAAACTATCAGTTAGCTCGAAAAAAAAAACGCTTTTGAAACTTCGGAACATCTAATCAAATCCTATTTCAAAAATCGACGCTATCTATTGGCCCTACCCGGATAAAAAAATCCCATTTTAAATAGGCGTAATTTCGCGTTCAAAAGAAAATGCATCAACAAAAAGTTTCACCCAATTTAATTTTATCAACTGTTTTAAAGTTTAAAGTGATTTTTTGTACAGACGTGTTAATTTCAAAATGTTGAATTCCCTGGACTTTAAAGTATTTCTGATTTTAAACTTAACTAAAAAAATCGGGTCCAATAGTGAGTTTCAGAATTCAGATTAAAATCCACAAATTCAGATGCAATCCAGCGCTAGACGATTTTCAAAACAAATTTACAAAACCGACATAATGGACAAAAATGTCAAAATAGTCAATTACTACAAAAATGACAATTGTTTAAATTTTCTTAAATTACAAAGTGTATCAAATTTACATAATTGATAAAATTGATAAAAATTACAAAATAGACAACATTCACAAACTTTAATCAAGTTTTAACAAGCCTGACATATTTCGCAAATATGGGAAAAATTGACCAAAATTGACCAATTTTGAATGGATTGACATAAATTATAACATTTACAAAATTGACAAAACTGGATAGATAAAATGAATATAAATCATAAAACTGAAAAAGTTTTCAAAATATGCAAAATTGACAGAATCAATATAGAAAAAAATTAAACAAATTTACCAAACTGACATAATTTACAAACATTTCAAAATAGTCTACAATTACAAAAATGACATGATTGTTAAAATCATCAAAAATTACAAATTGGACCAAACTTGCATAGTTGACAAAATTGAAAAAGAAATGACTACATTCACAAACTTGATAACCTGACAAATTTTGCAAATATGGCAAAAAATGTGCCCTTTTCAAAAATCGACCTTACGTTGCGAATCATTCGTTGGCATACCCAGAATCCCATTATTTTCTTCCAATAAGATTCTATATTCCCTACCCAGAATGAGAGCAGCAGTGGTATAATTTTTTTCAAAAGGGCGTGCGGCCAAATGTTACAAACAAATTGTCAGCTGGGTGAAAAAGTACCGTTTGAAGACTTACATTTTAAACCTAATTTTCTCGAAACAGCTTTCGTCCTTTCCAAAAATGAATCAACATAGAAATCAAAGTTTTTAGCATACCTATCAGGGGCATTCTTTCTTGTATACTAGTAAGAATGCCCCTGAAAGGTATGCTAAAATAATTTATACCACTGCTGCTCTCATGCTGGTTAGGGAAAAAAAATCTTATTGGAAATAAAATAATGTGATACTAGGATCAACTGATCTAGCAGTAGCATGTATATTGACAAGTTAAAGTCAAAAATCAAAAATAAATATTTTAAATATTGTCGAGTATAAGTTTTTGCATCATTCAATTTCACTTGCCGTTCTAAATGTTCTAAATGTTGACAAAACTACCCAAGTGGACAAAATGGACAAAATTTACAAAATTTACAAAATTTACAAAATTTACAAAATTTATAAAATTGACAAAATTGACAAAACTAATAGAATTGACAAAATTGACAAAAATGATAAAATAGACATAATTGAAAATATTGACATTTCAAAGTTGTCAAAATGTTTAATATCTATTGTTAAATCGATAGATAATTGTAATCTACATTGAAGCATCGTATTTTAGTTTAGCAGTTGAAAATTTATTTAATTTTTTTTCCATTTATTCGCTTCCTTTTCTTGAGAGGTTGAATTATTTGAAACACATGGTTAGGAATCTTTTTTTAAAAATTATACCCTTCATTTTTAGACCTCTTCTATTTTATAAATATAAGATCATAATGTCATAGAAACGGGATCATACAAGATATCCCAGAATTCAATCATTCAAAATTTTTCAATTAGTTTACAATTATGTTATTATTTATGTGAAAATTATAATTATTTCAAAATACCTTCATCCTTTAAAAAATTTAGAATCCTCATTTCTTAAATTAATTTAGGATTTACTACGTTCGAAATACTTTAATCATTACTCAGAATTTATAAATCGATCATTTTATTATTTTGTGTCATGTGTATCCAAATATAATTTTTAGACTGTAAGAAAGGCTACAATCCACTGTTAAGTGTCTTAAATCGGGTTTTTGGGGTTGTTTCCAGGATACGATTGGTTAGGGTGAGCAATTTTTCTCATAAAACAATAAAATGTTTGAAACGAGAACAAGCTATGAGACTCATAAAAAATCAACACAAACGCGTAACTTAAAAAAATCCTTCCTTCTTGGAAACTCAATATAAAACTTCGAAAACTCCTAAATAAATCCCGAAAAAAATCATGTTAAAGTACCCTAACCGACTATCAGTTGCTAGGGACCTTATTTTAAAATTTTCATATAAAATGAACACCTCACTCAAAAGCGTGTGCCCAATCTTCCATCACGAAATTTGAAACTTGATGGAAACCGGCGCGACGGCGTTGAAAAACGTTTTGCTCCACTCCAAATTCATTCATCCCCCCTTTCCGATAGGCTGCCAATTTCGGGACGCGATGGAAAATTCCCTCGGGGTGCTTCATTGGAACACGAAAAAGGGACACGGCTTCGATGCCAGAATGCAGGACACGCGATCCGGAAAACCGAACTGCGAGGCAGCACCCGCGCTTGTTATTAAATCCACGATCCGTGCACCTGATTATTATTATATGCTTTTAATTAAATGCCGATAAACCACACACTCATTTAATTAGAAAATTATGCATAATTAAAACCATCCGGGCCGGGCATCGGGTTTCGGTTTTTCGCGCCGGCATTTCGTCGTTGTCGTCGTCGCGACGTCCGTCGTCACTGTGGTTTCACGCCCGGTTTGCTCCGGAATTGCACCGAAATGTTTCACAATGTTGTTTTTCTCTTTGGTTTTCCTCCGTAAAAAAAGGTGATTCAGGTTTTATCGGAAGCATAAGCTCAAATATTTTTTCTCATTTTGCTGACACTTCTCAGAACGTCGAATGGTGGAAAGCCATTTCTCAGAATCGTTTAATTCAATTCAAAATTAATAAAACGTATTGCCTTTGGAGGTAAACCAAAAAAAAAAAATACAAAAATGAAAAAAAGGAAAAAATGACAAAAATTACAAAAATGGCAAAAATGACCAAAATGATAAAAATGACAAAAAAGACAAAAATGACAAAAAAGACAAAAATGACAAAAATGACAAAAATGAAAAAAATGACTAAAATGCAAAAATGACAAAAATGACAAAAATGACAAAAATGACAAAAATGACAAAAATGACAAAAATGACAAAAATGACAAAAATGACAAAAATGACAAAAATGACAAAAATGACAAAAATGATAAAAATGACAAAAAAAGACAAAAATGACAAAAAAGACAAAAATGACAAAAATGAAAAAAATGACAAAAATGACAAAAATGACAAAAATGACAAAAATGACAAAAATGACAAAAATGACAAAAATGACAAAAATGACAAAAATGACAAAAATGACAAAAATGACAAAAATGACAAAAATGACAAAAATGACAAAAATGACAAAAATGACAAAAATGACAAAAATGACAAAAATGACAAAAATGACAAAAATGACAAAAATGACAAAAATGACAAAAATGACAAAAATGACAAAAATGAAAAAAATGACAAAAATGACAAAAATGACAAAAATGACAAAAAATGACAAAAATGACAAAAATGACAAAAATGACAAAAATTATAAAAATGACAAAAATGACAAAAATTACAAAAATTACAAAAATTACAAAAATTACAAAAATTACAAAAATTACAAAAATTACAAAAATTACAAAAATTACAAAAATTACAAAAATGACAAAACTGACGAAAATGACAAAAATGACAAATATTACAAATTGAAAAAAATACAAAAAAAAAAATGATAAAAATGACAAAAATGACAAAATGACAAAATTGACAAAAATGACAAAAAACGTCAAATTCATAAATATGTGCCAAAAATAATTATAACCGTGAGAACTTTTTTTATAGCACTTAGCCAAAAAAAACTTCTCAAATCTCTTTGTATTTTTAAGATTTCCTTTCATGTTTCGAAAGGATTTTTCTCATGAAACAACTCCTTGTTCCAATTGGATTAATTATTTATTCTAACCAATTTTCTACAGCAAATTCCTGCGATCGTATCTCGTTCCCCGCCAGTCTGTTTTGTGTTTTGTGAGTTGTACTTTTCGAAATCAGCAATCTACAATTCCCGACACATTTCCAGCTTCACAATTTCACAAAATTTATATAAAAAGTTTTCGCCGACAACGAGGTGAGCATTGAGTGTTCGGTTTTTTTTGCTTCGCATTTATTTTCGAATTCAACTTTTCCCCTCAATGGGTAAAATTAAATTGACGTTGCCAACTTCCGCTGTCCTCTTCCCAGCCTTTTTTCCCTGCGATCATCCCCCCTTACCAAACCAGCAGCCCATCAACCCGGCCCATCAAATTCGGCTCTAGAATACGTGTTAAACCACATTCTCTCCATCTCGTTGAACCATAAATCTTATTGCCCCCGCGCCGCGTCCGACGGAGTTTTTTGCTGCTGCTGATTCGGTTGTATTTTTCCCGATTTCATCCCCCCTTTCTGCTGGTTGAAACTAAACTTTCAAAACCCCCTTCAGAATGTGTTATTCGAATCTAATGCTTTCGTGCAGCTCACAGCAGCTCTTGTTCTGCAATGCTTCTTCAAGATTTATGACGCGATGTAAGTCGGGTTTTTTTTCGGTATTTTGCTGTTGTTGTTGCCGCGAGCACAGTGTGACAATTTCGCTTTGAGGATAGTTGTCAACGTTATCTGATGAAATTTAGAAATTTTGCAAAAAAAAAAAGTGTCCCTCAAAAACTTCTCTGCTCAAACCTCGAAAATGAACTAACAGAATGATTTCAAATTAATTTTCTTGTAAATTTAGACAACATCATTGTCGACTTTTGTTAGAATGATCTAAAAACGAAATTCTTCCACTGTCCAGACAGTTCTTCCCTTCTTCAGCACACTCTGTCATCTCATCGTTTCGGATGCTGAGATCTGGAGTGTGTGGTTTTTATTATGATTATTTTATTGTTTGGCACGGCAAGATGAAGTGTTTGCGATTATTTGGTTTTCAACGACGAAGTGCGGATTCCCACAAGAAGTTCTTGCGGCTTCGCTTCATTGCCTACAAGCACAGAATGGCCATTCGAGTTCAGAATGGCAAGTAAGCAAGTAACGTGCGAACGCCTTTCGCCATTCTGAGAGCTAGAGAATTTATTTTGTGCTCCCTTTCCCTGCTGGTACAGAGTAAGGTGAAGCTACTTTCGCCAACTCTTTGTAGCAAAACACTCGAAATGTTTGGATTCTTGAAGACTTAACTTCGGTCGAGTGCCTGAGACGATTGAAGAAAAACAGACTGGCGAAAGTTTGGTTGCTTATTTTGAGTTTCTGGGAGCGAAGTTTTAACAAGCAAAACTCGTTTCATTTTAAAGTATCATAACATTAGGTCGAAAAAGAATTTCTATAATTTTTACAACAGTTTGTAATTTTTTAGTAAACTTCATCACGTTATCATTTTTGTCATTTTTGTCATTTTTGTCATTTTTGTCATTTTTGTCATTTTTGTCATTTTTGTCATATTTGTCATTTTTGTCATTTTTGTCATTTATGTCATTTTTGTCATTTTTGTCATTTTTGTCATTTTTGTCATTTTTGTCATTTTTGTCATTTTTGTCATTTTTGTCATTTTTGTCATTTTTGTCATTTTTGTCATTTTTGTCATTTTTGTCATTTTTGTCATTTTTGTCATTTTTGTCATTTTTGTCATTTTTGTCATTTTTGTTATTTTTGTCATTTTCGTCATTTTTGTCATTTTTGTCTTTTTTGTCATTTTTGTCATTTTTGTCATTTTTGTCATTTTTGTCATTTTTGTCATTTTTGTCATTTTTGTCATTTTTGTCGTTTTTGTCGTTTTTGTCATTTTTGTCATTTTTGTCATTTTTGTCATTTTTGTCATTTTTGTCATTTTTGTCATTTTTGACATTTTTGTCATTTTTGTCATTTTTGTCATTTTTGTCATTTTTTGTCATTTTTGTCATTTTTGTCATTTTTGTCATTTTTGTCATTTTTGTCATTTTTGTCATTTTTGTCATTTTTATCATTTTTGTCATTTTTGTCATTTTTGTCATTTTTGTCATTTTTGTCATTTTTGTCATTTTTGTCATTTTTGTCATTTTTGTCATTTTTGTCTTTTTGTCATTTTTGTCATTTTTGTCATTTTTGTCATTTTTGTCATTTTTGTCATTTTTGTCATTTTTGTCATTTTTGTCATTTTTGTCATTTTTGTCATTTTTGTCATTTTTGTCATTTTTGTAATTTTTGTTATTTTTGTCATTTTTGTCATTTTTGTCATTTTTGTCATTTTTGTCATTTTTGTCATTTTTGTCATTTTTGTCATTTTTGTCATTTTTGTCATTTTTGTCATTTTTGTCATTTTTGTCATTTTTGTCATTTTTGTCATTTTTGTCATTTTTGTCATTTTTGTCATTTTTGTCATTTTTTTAATTTTTGTATTTTTTGTCATATTTGTATTTTTTCAAATTTTAGTAATTTTTGTAATTTTTGTAATTTTTGAAATATTTGTCATTTTTGTAACTTTTGTCATTTTTGAAATTTTCGTAATATTTGTCATTTTTGTATTTTTTGTCATTTTTGTAATTTTTGTAATTTTTGTTATTTTTGTAATTTCTGTAATTTTTGTAATTTTTGTAATTTTTGTATTTTTTGTAATTTTTTTAATTTTTGTAATTTTTGTAATTTTTGTAATTTTTGTAATTTTTGTAATTTTTATAATTTTTGTAATTTTTGTAATTTTTGTAATTTTTGTATTTTTTGTATTTTTTGTAATTTTTGTAATTTTTGTAATTTTTGTAATTTTTGTAATTTTTGTAATTTTTGTCATTTTTGAAATTTTTGTAATTTTTGTAATTTTTTGTAATTTTTGTAATTTTTGTCATTTTTGTCATTTTTGTCATTTTTGTCATTTTTGTCATTTTTGTCATTTTTGTCATTTTTGTCATTTTTGTCATTTTTGTCATTTTTGTCATTTTTGTCATTTTTGTCATTTTTGTCATTTTTGTCATTTTTGTCATTTTTGTCATTTTTGTCATTTTTGTCATTTTTGTCATTTTTGTCATTTTTGTCATTTTTGTCATTTTTGTCATTTTTGTCATTTTTGTCATTTTTGTCATTTTTGTCATTTTTGTCATTTTTGTCATTTTTGTCATTTTTGTCATTTTTGTCATTTTTGTCATTTTTGTCATTTTTGTCATTTTTGTCATTTTTGTCATTTTTGTCATTTTTGTCATTTTTGTCATTTTTGTCATTTTTGTCATTTTTGTCATTTTTGTCATTTTTGTCATTTTTGTCATTTTTGTCATTTTTATCATTTTTGTCATTTTTGTCATTTTTGTCATTTTAGTCATTTTTGTCATTTTTGTCATTTTTGTCATTTTTGTCATTTTTTAATTTTTGTCATTTTTGTCATATTTGTATTTTTTCAAATTTTAGTAATTTTTGTAATTTTAGTAATTTTTGAAATATTTGTCATTTTTGTAACTTTTGTCATTTTTGAAATTTTCGTAATATTTGTCATTTTTGTAATTTTTGTCATTTTTGTAATTTTTGTCATTTTTGTTATTTTTGTAATTTCTGTAATTTTTGTAATTTTTGTAATTTTTGTATTTTTTGTAATTTTTTAATTTTTGTAATTTTTGTAATTTTTGTAATTTTTGTAATTTTTGTAATTTTTGTAATTATCGTAATTTTTGTAATTTTTGTAATTTTTGTCATTTTTTTAATTTTTGTAATTTTTGTCATTTTTGTAATTTTTGTAATTTTTGTAATTTTTGTAATTTTTGTAATTTTTGTAATTTTTGTAATTTTTGTAATTTTTGTAATTTTTGTAATTTTTGTAATTTTTGTAATTTTTGTAATTTTTGTAATTTTTGTAATTTTTGTAATTTTTGTAATTTTTGTAATTTTTGTAATTTTTGTAATTTTTGTCATTTTTGTAATTTTTGTAATTTTTGTAATTTTTTGTAATTTTTGTAATTTTTGTAATTTTTTTAATTTTCGTAATTTTTGTTATTTTTGTCATTTTTGTAATTTTTCAAATTTTTGTCATTTTTGTTATTTTTGTAGTTTTTGTTATTTTTGTATTTTATAAAATTTTTGTAATTTTTTAATTTTTGTGATTTTTGTAAATTTTGTTAAATTGGTAATTTTTGTAATTTTTGTAATTTTTGATATTTTTGTTATTTTTGTAAATTTTTGTCATTTTTGTAATTTATGTCATTTTTGTCATTTTTGTAATTTTTGTCATTATTTGTAATTTTTGTAACTTTTGTGATTTTTGTCATTTTTGTCATTTTTGTAATTTTTGTCATTTTTGTCATTTTTGTAATATTTGTATTTTTTGTAATTTTTGTAATTTTTTTCATTTATGTAATTTATGTCATTTTTGTAATTTTTGTAAATTTTGTAATTTTTGTTGTTGTAATTTTTGTAATTTTTGTAATATTTATAGTTTTTGTCATTTTTGTTTTTTTTTTGTAAATTTTGTAATTTTTGTAATTTTTGTAATTTTTGTAGATTTTGTAATTTTTGTAATTTTTGTAATTTTTGTAATTTTTGTAATTTTTGTAATTTTTGTAATTTTTGTAATTTTTGTAATTTTTGTAATTTTTGTAATTTTTGTAATTTTAATTTTTGTAATCTTTTAAATTTTTTTATTTTTTGTAATTTTTGTAATTTTTGTTTTTTTTTGTCATTTTTGTCATTTTTGTTATTTTTGTGATTTTGGGAATTTTTGTAATTTTTTTAATTTTTATAATTTTTGTAATTTTTGTAATTTTTTTAATTTTTGTAATTATTGTTATTTTTGGTATTTTCGTAGTTTTTGTAATTTTTGTAATTTTTGTGAATTTTGTAAATTTTGTAAATTTTGTAATTTTTGTCATTTTTGTCATTTATGTTATTTTGTCTTTTCATCTTTGTCGTTTTTGTCTTTTTTTAATTTGTGAATATTTTGTTTTTTTTTGTCATTTTTTCATCTTTGACTTTTTTGTTATTTTTGTTCTAACGAAATTAAGCAAAGTAAGTAGATTTTAGAATACTTAGAGGTTTTTTAAGGATATTTGATTATTAATCAAGTTTGAATTGCAATTTCATTAATTTCTCTGAATGTTGACGACAAACTCGTTCCTGCTAATGGATTAGTGCGATTTAGTCCTGCTCAAACAGCAAGTTATTCAAAACGCACAATTCTCCTCGAATGCATTAAATCATCTGCCTGATATAGGATTTCCTGCGTCGCTTCGCACAATTCCTAATCACGTGAATTCGCCAGGGCGGCAGCTCCACGCAGTAACAAACCCGTGAATCCGGAGGACAAATTCATGCCCCTTTCCATCTACATTCGAGACCTAAGACGTGCTTCCTTCACTTATTTGATTACTGTTTTCCTCTCTCGCGCGCTTTTGCTGTTCCACAATATTATGCGGTAATTTATTGGGGCTTTTTCCGGTTCCACCTCCGGCAACGACGACGACTTCCAGCCCGGGCTTTGGCAAATACAATCCCACATTTAGGACTACCTTCAACTGGTATCGGCACCTTGTTTTCGGGGCCTACGATCTGACTGTTTGTTGCATGTTGCCACCTACCATCAACATCAGGTCCCCGCACCTTCTTCTAGAAGCCTTTCGAAAAGTTCAGGAAAAGGTGCTGGGAAAGGCTTAGAAGCTCACCTTTAAACTTTGATGATCCGAGTTTGCCGGATGGCGGTAGGCAGCTGGAAATGGTCTGAGAAGTGTTGCCAAACATTTGGTAACCTTTCTAACCTTTTATAAGAATACTGAATTGTATGACGTTGGAAAGGTAGATTTTTGTTTCTAATAGTTCATAGTAAAATCGTAGAAAATTATTGAATGCTTGATAAATTTCCGATACTTTTTGATTTTTGAAAATGAAAATCACTTTCAATCTTGTTAACTGTGTTTAATCCTGATAAAAAAAAACACTATTTACAGGATTTTTGTTGGTAAGGTAGGGTAAATGTACCCGATCTTGGCCCCTAAGGCATGGTTGACTAGTTTTCCCAAGATTGTAGCCTTCCTGTAAAGTGATCTTCGAGTGTTCTTCGAGAAATATGATTGCTTACTTGCCTGAAATATAGTTGAAATTTGGCTTGGTTGACAACTGCGAATTATTTGAGATAAATCCTTTTAAACTTTTAATTTAAATGCTCCAAATTGTGGCCCTTTCTGTGTTCCTAAAACTGGCCGTCTCTAAAAAAATTCTTTTCCGGGCATAGTAAGTGCTATTGAAACTGGTAGCACTGCACCGAAATGCGTTTCGCAGCTTTTTTTCTGCCGCCGTTGTTTCTGTTTGCTGTTGCTGTCCTATCTCAACTCTTTCAGGAGGATAGAGTTCGCACTCTTCAGGTTCGCACTAAGGCTGGCCTGGCTGGCACATAAATCTTCCAAAGAGATTCTCACACCCTCTCGGTCTCGTTCCGAAAGAAGAGATCTATCGGCCTGGTGAAGGTTCGGCGGGCTCGAATTGAGAGTCTCGTGCGAAACTTTGTGCGGGTTTGCCGACGGCGACACATAATTTAAATAATTTATATTACTCGAAGGGAAGTGCGCGCAAATTGATATATGGGCCGAGTTTGTTGTGGAACTCTTCGTGTAGGTGTTTTTCGGAGTCTTTGCTTTGGATGGAACAACTTGGAAACAGGCACAGACTCACTCACTCACGCATTTTTGCAAGCACGCGTGACCAGTTTCGTTGTTGTCGGTGAATTTGTTGTTGATGTTGTTGTTGTTTTCTGCAATGTTTACAACTTTGCTGGAAAGTGTTTCAAAACAAATGCCATGTCTGCACGCCGGGTGTGCTTGTTTGTTGCTGCAGGAAATTGTTGCAGAACTGGAGAAGTAACGAAAGCAGAACCAGAAAAAAAACATTCCTTCGAGGCACTCTTTGAACAGCTAATAAAATTGAAAAAAATATAATCAACTGCGAAATCTGAGCCGAACAAGTTGCTGATGTAGACGCAGCTGCCAATGCATGTTGAATTTTAATTTGAGCGATTATTTACGAGCAAGTGGGTTTGTTTGATTTCGTGGAAACTGATGAACAGCTTTGTGAAATTAGGTTTTATTTGTGTTACTGAAAAATAACTTTTAGACCATCTCTACCTTCACATGCTACTAATAATCCCACAACAATGTAACAACGAACAGGCAAGTTGGCGTACGAAATTGTTTGTCTCCGCTTGTTTTACGGCAGCAGGGTGGCGTAAACAAATCCATTACTCCATTTCCAACTAAAACGACAACAATCGTCAACTCCGGTATTAAACTGTGTCAAAAGGTCAGCATCGCGTGAGCTCGAAAGCAATGACGATGACGACGACGCGTCACCCATATTGGACTGACATGGCATTCCCAATCGGGAAAAACAATGCACGGAAGTAAATCCACCTGATATCAAACAAAGCTGAAAAAAAAAGGAATAAAAAACCCAAACCGTTTGAAATTGAAACCGACACTCAGCTGAACAATATTTTCCATTCGATCCATCATATTTTGATGGGGATGAGTGTGAGGACGACCGTTCCATCAATCCAACTTCGATCCGGTTGAACTTTGTTGGACAGAGATAGGAAAAAACGGGTTAAAATTTCGCAACAGGGACACCATCAATATCAATATTGAAATTTAGGTTGGGTATTTTTCAAGTGACAAAAAAATTATCAATTTAAGGCGCATTTCAAATAAAAGATGATTTTTTTTAGATAGAAATGGTACTTTATTACATGTCATTGATATCTGAAAATTTAATTTGAAAAAGGTGTCGAAAATTACTTTCATGTATGTTCATAGAGGAAATGTAGCTGAAAGTCTGCGTCGCGACGCGTCGTTGTCAGGGAGCTTCATTTATCCTAGGCAAATGCGTCGAGAAAACTGTAGGTGTTGACATCACTTTTGTTATGGTAACTATGTTTACGAAGAAAATACTTTAACCTTGCAACGTTTGTTTTTCATTACTTCTCTTTACACCACATTGAGTGCCACCCTCCCTAGCTATCGATATCTTGAGACCAAGATAGCCGCTCAGTTTTGCTACGCATTGTAAATCTGGAGCTCTTTCGCTCTACTTTCACGCTCCCTTATTTTTTTTTATTTTTTTTGGGCGACGAACGTGTTGAAGGCGATTGGATCTGCTGGATAACTCGAAAACTAAAACTGGTAGAGACATTTTGGGAATCTAAACCCTGAAAAAGCGTATTTGATCTAGTGAGATCATCACGAATCGAGTCAACAGATAAGTGGGTAGTTTTGATGATCACTCCAGATCAAAAACCACCGGCTAAAACTCGAAAAACTAACTGTTTGATCAGCAGTACAAAAGTGACGCTTGTTCAGCTGCCAGTGGGCTCACCCAACATAGAAGATCCTGCATAGTGGGTCTCGAGAATACGTCCGATGCGTGAGAAGTATTCGATTAGTGTATTTTTCTTCAAAGAACGAAATTTTATATATATTCAAAGAGTTATAATTCAAAATCAGTGGTACATTTTTTGAAAATATGATGGCAAGCATCTCACATATGATAGCAGCACCAATTAAAGCAGCAGAATTTTCTTTATCGGCTCCAGCAAAACTTCAAGACCAGTCGGAAAAAATTTTGGAAGTACGTAAAAATCAGCGGAAAGAAACAGGGCTACCGTCCCATATGTTTCCGGACAACAACACAGCTGCTTCCGACCACAAAATTTGTGAGCTGTTCGCCGGGAAATTCTCAAGCGTTTTTACCACCGAGGGCATTTCTTCAGAGCAACTAGCCAGGGCTGTCCGGAATGTTTTACCTCTAGGTTCATCTTTGAATGGATTCCTAATTGAAGATGCAGCCATCTTGAAAACGACAGCAAAGTTGAAAAATTCTACCTCTACGGGCCCGGACGGTATACCAGCAACTTTTTTGAAGCGTTTTATGCCACTTTTGCTGACTCCCATCAATTTTTTTTTTCAATCATCGCTGAACAACGCAATTTTTACCTCACTGTGGAAGGAAGCTCATATGTTTCCAGTCCATAAAAAAGGGGACAAGAGAGATGTTAGCAACTACCGTGGGATATCGGCTCTATGCGCGATATCCAAACTCTTTGAACTGGTCGTTATGGGTCCTGTTTTCTCGTTTTGCAAGCCTCACATTTCCAACGATCCACAACTACCAACTTACAGAGCTTCACATCTTTCGTTCAAGACTGCTTTGCCAGGAAGATCCAAACTGACGCCATTTACACTGATCTCTCAGCTGCGTTCGACAAGGTGAACCATGATTTTGGTATCGCAAAGCTCGAGAGCTTAAGATTCTGTGGATGTCTACAGGATTGGTTCCGGAGGTACAAATCTAACGGGATGGAAACTATCCGTTCGAACTGGTAAATCCTTTTCCAGGCAATTCCCTGCCCACTCAGGAGTACCCCAAGAAAGCCATTTAGGACCGATAATTTTCGTTATCTACTTCAATGACGCACTCTCGCTCCTTGAAGGCACAAAACTTGCTTATGTTGATGACCTGAAACTTTTTCACGCCATAAACAACCAAGACGACATCGACTTTTCACAGCCGCAATTTTCCGTATTTGCTCACTGGTGCGACATTAACTGCCTGCCGTTGAACCGCAGAAAATGCTCGGTTATATCATTTTCCCGTAAGCGGCACACTCTTCGCGCGGAGTACATCCTTGGAAGCGAAACCATCACCCGAGTAGAACACATCAACGATCTAGGAGTTATCCTCGATCAACGGCTGGAGTTCAAGACTCACACGAACTATGTTGTTGACAAAGCTTCTAGAAACCTTGGATTCCTGTTTCGCATGACCAAAGACTTCAAAGACGTGTACTGCCTTAAAAGTCTTTATTGCTGTATAGTTCGTTCCATTCTCGAGTAGGCATCAGCTGTCTGGTGCCCCGTCTATCAAAACGGAGCTGAACGAATCGAGCCTATCCGGCGGCGCTTCCTGCGCTATGCCCTACGTCACTTGAATTAGCACGATCCGTTTCGTCTGCCAAGATCGTTGCCGCCTCATAGACTTGGATACCCTTCAAGTTCGTAGGAGCGCTACTTGAGCTCTGGGAGAGCTAAGCAAGCCTTGGTCGAGTGCGGTCGTGTATTTTTCGCTCGTACATTTTTTTCCGTTTAAGTTTCCGGGAAAATTAAAATTTAAATATTAAATTGGTCGTTGAAATGAAAGCTAGTGTACTCGGTAGATTTTCGTCTGGGCGCAGAGTTATAAGCAAGAAATTTTTATTTCAAATCTACGGTCGGGCTCGAGATTTGTGTAAAAACATCAACGGACCACATGTTGATCCTAATGATAACTTAATAAAATAATGAGTTAAAAACTAGTTAAATCTACAAAGTTCTCGAAACCATTAAAATTTTTCTTCGGAAAGTAGTCCTTGAAGCGTCGAAGTCGAAGTACTCGGCGAAGCGGTTGAAAGTTCTCAAAATCCCAATAAGAGCGCTGTTGGCTCCGTAGTTATATAGCCGGATGGGAACATAGAGCTGTAGATTTTGGTTCCTTAATCCTCGGGGTCGCACACTGAGAGGAATGGCCTCCAGCAGCATGGGAGCGTCAATCCTCGACGCAAGGAGATCCGCTACGACTAGAGCACGTGCAGCGTTACGACGAATTTGAAGCGTGTCTAAATCAATTAGGCGGCAACGGTTTTCGTAACTGGGTAAACGAAACGGATCTAACGAGTTCAAGTGTCGCAGGGCATAACGTATGAAACGCCGCTGGATAGCCTCTATTCGTTCAGCTCCGTTCTGGTAAAATGGGCACCAAACTGCAGATGCATATTCAAGCGTTGAGCGAACTATGCTGCAATACAAACTGTTGGGGCCATGAACAGTCCTACTATGGATCTACTTCGCACTGGGCTCCCTGGTGACACCTGACAGTTATCATCAGTGGAGACAGCACACAGTGAAAGAAAGAAGAAGAGATTTTGACATTCACTTTTATTTCCCGTCGCGACACACTCTGTAACGTGTTTTTATACTAAAGTTTTAATATATATGTAATTCCCAGTTTAACCCCGTATTTATGTTCCGTCTACCAATATCACGGTCACCTTATCTCGGGACATAACAGTGGCGACGAGTTAATCGGTTGTGCGCGAGAGCGAACGAAAAATTCCCGGTCCAAGTAAGAAAAGGCGAAGAATGGAAGACGATCATATGAGCTCCCCACCATCCGGAGGGAGAATTCCGTCGATTCCCGTTAACGCCAACGGCCAAGTTGGCAGTAATTCGGATTATGCACACAGGCAGCATCCCGTGCAACAGCAGCAGCACGGAAATCCGATCATTCGCCCGTCCTTGCTTCCATCACACGTTCCGGGAACCCAACCTCACTTTCATCAGCAGCAGCAACAACAACAATTCCCGCAGTACCAAACTGATCCGATGCTTCTGCAGATTCTGCAGCAGATGCAACAGTTTATAATGCATCAACAGGAACGTCATTCTGCAAACCTGCCTCAGGATCATGGTCCTCCGTTAGCACCTAATCCGGAGCAAATATTAGAATCACTAAGCACGAATATTAATGAATTCCGCTATGACCCGGAAAGTGGGGTAACGTTCGGTGCTTGGTATTCGCGTTATGATAGTTTGTTTTCGGAAGATGCAGCTCGTCTTAATGATGATGCTAAAGTGCGGTTGTTGTTACGTAAACTCGGTCCAGCTGAGCATGAGCGTTACTTAAATTTTATCCTGCCAGCTGTTCCGAAAGAAATTAAGTTTGCCGATACAGTGTCCAAACTAAAGAGTTTGTTCGGAACGGTGGAGTCACTAATCTGCCGCCGTTACCGGTGTTTGCAAGTGACAAAGCAGCCTTCGGAAGATTATAAGGCTTACGCTTGTCGCTTAAATCGGCTATGTGTTGAATTCGAGTTGGGGAAACTAAGCGAAGACGAATTCAAGTGTTTAATGTTCGTGTGTGGGTTGAAGTCGGATAGTGACGGGGAAATCCGCACTCGTTTATTAAGCCGCATAGAAGATAACAGTTTAGTGAAGTTGGAGCAAATCTCTACCGAGTGTCAGAAATTGATGTCGATCAAGCACGACACCGCGATGATTGCCACCCCGTCAGTGTCAGCAAGGGTGGTGCATCGTAAACAAACTTTTAGCAAGTGGTCTGAGAAGCACAAGAAAAACAACCCGGAAGGAGAAGTGAATAGAAATAGTTACAAAAACCAAAACAAAAACAATAAAAGTGGACCATTTTCTCCTTGCTGGTGTTGTGGTGCTATGCACTATGCGAAAGATTGCACATACCGCAACCATCGGTGCAAAGTTTGCGGTGGGTTTGGACACAAAGACGGTTATTGTGCAAGTGCTAAAAAGACTACAAGTGAAAATAAAAGAAAACCGCAATCGGCTGCAACGAAATCAGTGCAAGTTAAAAGTGTTAAACAAGAAAGGAAATATGTAACAGTGCAACTATTGGGAACTCCAGTGAAGCTGCAGTTAGATACGGCGTCGGATATAAGCGTCATTTCCAAGAAAACCTGGGTGAAAATCGGAAGGCCTATGACTTCGCCGGCATTAGTAAAGGCATCCACAGCATCTGGACAGCCTCTCAAACTTCAGGCTGAATGCACTTGTGACATTTCAATCAATGGAGTGTGTCGCAGTGCCAGGTTTTTCATTGTGAAGCAACCATTACACCTAATGGGAATTGACCTCATCAACCTGTTCAACCTGTGGTCAATTCCGATGAATCAATTCTGCAATCAACTCACATCGTCCGGTGATGTCGGAAGTGCCATCAAGGCCGCATTTCCGGAAGTTTTCTCGGACACTCCTGGGCTGTGTACGAAAGCGAAGGTTAAGTTGACTCTCAGAGATGGACAGTCACCTGTGTTTCGCCCCAAAAGACCTGTTGCTTACGCGATGTACAGTGCAGTGGATGAAGAGCTTGATCGACTGGAGCACGCCAACATCATCACACCAGTCGAGTACTCGGCATGGGCCGCACCGATCGTGGTTGTCCGCAAAGCCAGTGGTGCCATCAGAATTTGTGGAGATTACTCTACAGGTCTGAACAACGCTCTCCAAGCTAACCAGTACCCTTTGCCTCTTCCGCAGGACATATTCGCCAAGCTTTCGAATTGTGTGATCTTCAGCAAGTTGGATTTGTCCGACGCATTCCTGCAAGTCGAAGTTGATGAATCTTCCCGAGAGTTGTTAACCATCAATACTCATCGGGGGCTATATCGCTACAATCGACTATCGCCGGGGGTGAAAGCAGCACCTGGCGCCTTCCAGCAGCTAGTCGATACCATCCTGGCTGGCCTTAAAAACACTTTGGGGTACTTGGACGACGTTTTGATCGGCGGATCAAACGAGGAGGAGCACAACCGTAATCTTACAGCAGCCTTGAAACGTTTTCAAGAGTACGGTTTCACCATCAAAGCCGAAAAGTGTTCCTTTGGTTCGCAGCAGATAAAGTATCTGGGGCACCTGATCGACAGACACGGGTTGCGCCCGGATCCAGCAAAAATCGACGTTATCCGCAACCTTCCGCCTCCTACAGATGTGACCGGTGTTCGATCCTTCCTAGGAGCGATCAATTATTATGGCCGTTTTGTTCCAGCCATGCGAACACTGCGTTACCCACTGGATGAGCTGCTGAAAGGCAACAAGCAGTTCAACTGGTCAACCGAGTGTCAAAAAGCGTTCGACCAGTTCAAGACAATTCTGGCATCTGATCTTCTGTTGACACACTACAGCCCGGATTTGCCGATCGTTGTTTCGGCAGATGCTTCATCGGTTGGTGTCGGTGCTACGATAAGCCACAAGTTTCCGGACGGTTCGGTGAAGGTCATTCAACACGCATCTAGGGCTCTCACTGCAGCCGAACAAGCATATGGGCAACCCGACCGTGAAAGTTTAGCGCTTGTTTTCGCCTGCACAAAATTTCACAAAATGCTGTACGGTAGAAGTTTCACCCTTCAAACAGATCACGCTCCTCTGTTACGCATCTTCGGATCCAAGAAGGGGATACCCACCTACACTGCCAACCGCTTGCAACGATGGGCGTTGCAGCTACTGCTGTACAATTTCCAAATCGAGTATATCAGCACAGACAAATTTGGAAATGCCGATGTGTTGTCGCGGTTAATTAACAACCACATCAAGCCCGACGAAGACTATATTATTGCCAGTGTCAACCTAGAAGAGGATTTAGGATCAGTAGCACTCAACTCCGCTAAACAAGTCCCTCTTAATTTCAAGGCAGTTCAAGGTGCTACTCAGACCGATCCGATCCTTGGTGAAGTTTTCCGTTTCATCCAAAATGGTTGGCCGAAGTCTCGAAAAGTGATTCCCGATCAAGAGGTTCAACGTTTCTTCGACCGCCAAGATTCCTTGTCCATCGTCCAAGGATGTATTATGTTCGCTGAGCGTATTGCAGTACCGTCCAAATTCCGGAACCAATGCCTTCAACAGATGCACAAAGGCCATCCCGGAATCCAGCGCATGAAGGCAATAGCGCGAAGTTTTGTGTATTGGCCATCTTTGGATGCAGACATCGTCAAGTTTGTTAGCTCCTGTAGACCGTGCGCTATGGTAGCCAAAAGCCCACCGCTTTCACCACCACAGCCGTGGCCCAAGCCGGAGAAACCGTGGCAGCGTGTGCATGTTGATTATGCGGGGCCTATAGAAGGAGACTATTTTTTGTTGCTCGTTGACTCTTTTTCGAAGTGGGTGGAAATATACAAAACCAGTCGCACCACATCAGCGGCTACCATCGGCATTCTACGTGGCATTTTTGCTCGCTTCGGAATGCCAATAACCCTGGTCAGCGATAACGGTTCGCAATTCACCAGTACCGAATTTGCAACCTTTTGTGTAGAAAACGCTATTGAGCATTTAACCACAGCACCCTATCACCCACAATCAAACGGGCAAGTTGAGCGTTTTGTAGACACTTTTAAACGCTCCTTGCGAAAAATTAGAGAAGGGAAGGGAACGATCCAAGAAGCTCTAGATACATTTTTATTAACGTACCGAACAACTCCTAATCCTGTTACCGGTAGATCACCAGCGGATTTAATTTTTGGACGACCAATCCGCACTTGTTTAGAGCTACTTCGACCACCGCCGAGGCCAAACGTTGAAGAAAGACATTCGGAAGGCAACATGAGATTCTTCAAACAGCATGACACAGTGTACGTTCAAATTCATTCCAACAACACTTGGAGATGGGCAGACGGAGTTGTACTTGAGCGTGTTGGCCGAGCCATGTACAATATTTGGATCGAAGATTCCCGAATGTGCCGAGCACACGTGAACCAAATGAGAAGCCGATCGATCACACCAGATGTACCAGTGAGTTCGAGTAACCATGTACTACCGTTGGACATACTTTTGAAGGAGCATAATTTGTGTCTACCGTCCGCTTCACCCAAAACGAATTCACCATCTATGGTTTGTGGTTCGCCGAATGTTTCGAATCCTGGTGCACCTTCCCATCATTCTACACCTGTGCAAACGTCGCATCCCGAAGAGAAAGTAGTATCGTCTCGTAACGATGCTTCTGCGCTGTCAGCATCAGTACCATCGTCGTTGTCTCCGCCCTCA
This sequence comes from Uranotaenia lowii, assembly GCF_029784155.1. Lineage (NCBI taxonomy): Eukaryota > Metazoa > Arthropoda > Insecta > Diptera > Culicidae > Uranotaenia > Uranotaenia lowii. The sequence goes on from NC_073691.1 coordinate 83,057,522, forward strand.
ATCACCACTACAAGGAACTCGTCCGGTTTCCGGACGGCAACAGAAAATCTATCAGCTGTGCAACAGCCACGCCGATCTTCGCGGGTTCGAAGAGCGCCGCAGTGGTTCGATCCGTACCAGATATATTAAGAGGGGAGATGTTGGGGCCATGAACAGTCCTACTATGGATCTACTTCGCACTGGGCTCCCTGGTGACACCTGACAGTTATCATCAGTGGAGACAGCACACAGTGAAAGAAAGAAGAAGAGATTTTGACATTCACTTTTATTTCCCGTCGCGACACACTCTGTAACGTGTTTTTATACTAAAGTTTTAATATATATGTAATTCCCAGTTTAACCCCGTATTTATGTTCCGTCTACCAATATCACGGTCACCTTATTTCGGGACATAACACAAACTTTTTAGGCAGTACACATCTTTAAACTCCTTTGTTACGCGAAATAAGAAGCCAAGACTTCTAGACGCTTTATCGACGATGTAATTCGTATGAGTCTTAAACTCCAGCCGGTGGTCTAGGATAACTCCCAGATCGTTGATGTAGTCCACCCGGGCGATGATTTCGTTCCCAAGAGTGTACTCTGCGTGAAGAGGGTTCCGCTTGCGAGAAAAAGAAATGACAGCACATTTGCTGAGGTTCAGAGGCAAGCAGTTGGTGTCACACCAGTGAGCGAACGTGTTGAACTGCCTTTGCAAGAGATCGATATCGTCTTGGCCATTGATGGTGTGGAAAAGTTTGAGGTCGTCGGCATACGCAAGTTTTGGGCCGTCCAATATAGTGAGAACATCGTTAAAATAGATGACAAAAATTATCGGTCCCAAGTGGCTTCCCTGGGGCACACCTGAACAAGCAGAGAATTGTCTTGAAAAGTAATTTCCAGTTTGCACACATAACCTTCGTCCTGTTAAATAACTTCGAAACCAGTCCAGTAGGGAACCACAGAATCCTAAGCGTTCGAGTTTAGCAATAGCAATATCGTGATTTACTTTATCGAAAGCAGCAGACAGATCAGTATAGATTGCGTCGGTTTGTGACTTCATGGTGAAGCTATCTTGCACGAACGATGCAAAAGTCAGCAAATTTGTTGTCGTGGATCGTTTCGGCAGAAATCCGTGCTGATCATTGGAAATGTATTGTTTTGAGGACGAGAAAATCGGATCCAGAACAACCAATTCGAACAGTTTGGCTATCGAACAAAGAGCTGATATTCCGCGGTAGTTGTTCACATCTTTCTTATTTCCCTTTTTGTGAACAGGGAACATGTAAGCTTCTTTCCAGAGCGAGGGAAAGGTTGCGAAGTCCAGCGAAGCTCGAAAAATATGTCTGATGGGAGTCAGCAAGTGTTGCATGAAACGTTTCAAGAAGATAGCTGGTATCCCGTCCGGACCCGTAGATGATGAATTTTTAAGCTTTGCTGTCGCCCTTAAAATGGCTGCGTCATCGAAGGCAATACCGTTTAAGGAAGAGTCTAGAGGTGTGATATTTCCTACAGCCATATCCAGTTGCTCTGAGGAAATGGACCCAGTTGTGAAAACGCTAGAAAATTTCTCAGCAAAGAGGTTGCATATTTCAAGATCGGTGTTCAAAAACATTTGAGATGGAAGCCCAGATTCTTTCCGCTGATTTTTAACGTACTTCCAGAAAGATCTCGGGTTGGTCTTAAAATTACGCTGTAGTCGGTGGAGATAGTTCTGGTAGCAGCGCCTACTACTTTTTTTGTACGCCGTGTTCAGCTTGCGGTATTCTTCCTTTGTGCAGAAGGATTTGTGCTTGCTGAAGTTTCGAAGAGCACGGTTTTTTGCCGTCTTCAGTTGTCGCAGTTGATTAGTGACCCAGGGAGCTCGAGGGTTGGAGGGTAAGCTACGTTTCGGAACATGGCGGTCAATTATATAATTCAGTATATTTGAAAAAGTCGCAGCGGCTGCATCGGGATTAGACATATCGAGCTCGTTCTCCCATTCGATAGAATCCAGGACAAGTGAGATAGCTTCGTAGTCGACGTTTTTGAAGTCCTGGTAGAAGGGAGCGGTTTCCTCTATAGGAGCGTTAACTCTAGTGACATCGAGTGAGACCACTAAAGCTGGGTGATGGGAAACAACTTTAACAAGAGGAGCAGGAGCTAAATCAATAGTCGGATTCCTGAAGCCTTCGTTTATGAAGCAGAGGTCTAGCATACGGCCGTTTTCGTTTTCAAAGCTGTTGATCTGGCGAAGAGTCGCGGTGCTCAAAGAGTCCAGGAAGATGTTGGAAGGAGTCGAGAAATAGGAGCGCATAGGATCTGGGAACAAAAAGCCGCCATCGGAAGGACACCATTTCAAGCCAGGCATGTTGAAATCACCGATGACAAGTATGTGATCTTCGGGAGAGCAGATTGAGCTTACTTTGGATAGGCACCGCGAGAAAGACTCAGCTACAAGCGGGTCACAAGAGCGATCAGGAGGCACGTACACTACGCATAAGTACAATTTCCGATCAACGAGATCAATGAGGGCCCAAAGAAGCTCCAAATCGTCCCAGGAACTGTCTTCGATGAGTTGAGCCGGGAGTCTAGAGTTGACAGCAAGTAAAACTCCGCCTGCAGTTGACTTTTTGCTGTTCAGGGGGTTTCGATCGCAACGGAACACTGCATAATCTGGGCCGATGATTTGACTGGATAAGGTGCGGTCATTTAGCCATGTTTCTGTAAAGGCGATGAAAAATGGTAGACGCAAGTCTCCCATTTTCCAGGATGCCTACATGTTTTGGCCATGTTGATGTAAGAAGAAGAAGAAGAAGTAGGAGCGCTACTCGAGCTCTGGTTGTGGCTGACCTGCTGACATCGAGAATAGACTCTCCCACGCTGCTGGAGGCTGTCGCTCTCAGTGTACGACCCCAAGAATTAAGAAACCAGCATTTGCAGCTCTACGTTCCCATTCGTCTGAACAACTATGGGGCCAACAGCGCTTTTGTCGGAATTTAAAAAACTGTTAATCGTTTTTCTGCGCATTTCGACTTTGATGTTTCGAGAAATGTGTTCCGAACGAAAATATTAGACGTGTCCAGAACTGTGTCGAGTTGATTTTAATTTTGATAAGTTATTAGGAATTAATTTATCGTTTGGATCAACATGTGATCCGTTGATTTTTTATACATAATACAAATAAACAAATCCCTCTGGGAAGATGTTCCACCATCCTGTATTCCTTTGCGCATCTTTTTCCGAAGCATTGCCAATAGCCCCGTACGATGTGGGAGTCGAGGACATCGAGCCAGTAGCGAACGAGGAATTTGTGGCCATCGCAAACAAACTTGAGGTCAATAAGGCCTCAAGTCTGGACGGGGTCCCAGATTCAGTGGTTACCGTGGCGGTACAGGTCATTCCAGATATTTAGAGAGTGTATCAACGAGGGATCTTTCCCCAACCTATGAAAAACTGCGAAGCTGGTAAAGCTAACCGGGAGAAGTCGCAGGGCATTCGTCATCCTACAGACCTATTTGTCTGCTGGATACTAGATACTAGAGAGGATAATCTTCAACTGTCGGGTTTCGAAAAGGGAGATCCACAGTGAACGCCCTCCGAATCGTGATAGAGTACGCGAATCGATAGAGTAACGATCGATGTTAGAAATGTCTTCAACAGCGCTAGCTGAGAAGTTATTGTCAAAGCGCTCCTCTGGATCCGTGTTTCCAATACCCTCTGCAGGTAATTAGGAATCTATTTTGAAAATCGTGGCTCGACCCATGAAACCGAAACCATGTTACGATCTACAGCCTTAACAGCGGATTTTACACAGGGATCCATACCTGGACCTGTGCTCTGGAATGCCATGTATGGTGTGGTTTAATCGCTGAAGCTAACAGCAGGTGCGAAGATATTAAGTCGGATTTGCAGACGACATCGTGCTCCTGATCACCACGGGGCATCTGAATGGAAATTCAGATAGCCCAAAATACAACAGGAATACTACTCGTGAACAACAACAGTTGGTAACCACAGGTGGTGCGAGCCACCGCGTCCCCCCAGTTTGCTACTCTGGTTCCATGGGTACAATGGGAAGACTCATGATATACTCCGTGTATACCCTCTACTCCCTAAACTCCACCTGGGGCCGCAGACCTGGTTCCCACCTCTAACTGTTTAGTACACTATGCTTCAATAGTGTGAGGTCTATTCGCGCTAATGCGCTCCAAGGCAATACTCATTAACGAGACCACTTTCAGCAAAACCTCTCATCCTTACGACTCAATGCCTGAACTCTCCTCTAACGACTTGATAACCGATATCTCCTCGCAATGACTCGAGATTCCCACACAAACCTCTCCTCTTCGCGACAAGAGGCCTGATCTCTCCTCTAACGACTTGAGATCCGACCCCTCCTCGCATCGACTCCAGGTTTACCTCTCCTCTGCACGATTCAAGGCCAGATCTCTCCTCTAACGACTTGAAATCTGACCTCTCCTCGTAATGACTCGAGGTGACTACTTGTACCCCTTCTTTTGTTGAAAAGGGGCCTGAAACAAACAACAACAGTGTTGTGCCGCACATGTAGAGTACTGTTGGACTGTTGGAGGACACACCACATCTTCGAAGAAGCAGCTGAATTCCATAGGAGTAGTGGTGGACAATCGCTTAAGTTTTCGAGCGCATGTTGTGATAGTGCGTCGAAAGTCATCGACTCATTGACGTGGAAAACGCCGAACTGTCTTGATCCAAAGAGTAACAAGAGACGTCTACTTGCGAGCGTTGCACTGTTCTAGAGGTAGAGCGTAACAGAAATTACGGAGTGAACATCGGCTGAAGGCCTTGCGAGTTTGCTGTGCAAACAGAACCATCTGAGCATGATTCTCATCGACATAACTCAGGCAGAGGATAAAGAGTGTTACGTAGCAAGACGAGTGCGTAAAGCTCAACGAGCAGCGTCAATGATCAAGTGGCAGGAGCAATGGGACGCATCCAACAACACAAGATAGACGCAAAGGCAAATCCCGCGACTTTCAGATTTTGTAAATCAGAAGTATAGAGACTTTTACCTTCATCGGTTTAAGCTCATCAGCTCACCATACTGCCAGGAATGTGTAGATATGGAGAAATCGGCTAGGCATGCAATCTTTGTGTGTCCCAGGCTCATGTCAAGGCGTAGGCAACTTCGAGCCTTGAACGCTGAGCTGTTGTGAGTGAAATGTGTCGCGACGAACTTTCATGGTGATATATGATCGACAAAATTTCGCAGATTATGTGCGATCTGACACTGATCAGGAGAGAGGATCAACAGACAGAATGCTCAAACTAGAGGAGCTTGAAGAGCTTGAGAAGGAACAAGGAAAAAGGGTGGATGCATAAGTGCAAGATCACAGCCTTCCTTCTTGATTTAGTATCATAGGGCGAAACCAAGAGGCTCATCAGGCATACAAAGCTAAAGGTGATTTTAGGCAGGGGGGCGAATCCACTCACGGCAGCAAAAACACCCGGTTGCTATGGTTTGAAGCGTTGGAAGTCAAATTTCCATCTTGTTAAAAAAGTAAAAAGGTGCGAAGGGTAATTCAGGGGAATAATCACCTGCTAAAGGAAATGACCGGATGGGGGACTTTATATCATATCCGATTTATACTGACATTTTAAACGATCTTTTCAGTATGCAGTTGGAGTTGCGATTCGCAACACTATTGTTAACGACTTAATTTATCATTTCGGATACGATTTCATCTTTGCTTTGCAGCGTGTTTTCAGCAAGAAATTGTTTGTTGGGATTGTTTGGCGTAGACAGAGGAATCATAGGTGTTAGGATGTGCGACCAGAGGATGTGCGATCAACGGCTCGTTTTGTTTCTGAAACTTCTTGCACCCGGTTCGCAAATTGAGAAGTTGCGCAATTCGTGGTTCTCAAATCAACACGAAAAGAGGTCGGATCTTGAGTCGTTAGAGAAGAGATCGGGCCTTGCGTCGTGGACAGTTAGGACGTGGAATCATCAGAGTAAGCCGTGAAGCTCACTAGCGCGAGAAGACCTGACAAGTCAAGTGAAGTTGAACGACAGTGCGACTTGAGAAAAAAAAAAGTCTGCTGGCCAAGGTGGAGTTTAGGGGGTTAGAAGCATACGTGAGTTATCCCATTGCACCCATGGACGCAGAGTAGCAAACTAGGGTAGCCTCGGTGACTCGCCGTACCTTAGAATGAAATCCATAAACGAAGATTTACCACCTGGTTTACCAGCTAATAGAAAAAAACACCAACCCCAAGGAATAGTACGGCGTAATTGAAATAGGCATAGGAGACTTTTACGCTCTCTTAACACGTTCGTCGCCATGGGACCTATATTCGGGTGACGGGTGTATTTCCTGGGAGACCCCGTCACATCAAAAAGTTCTCCCTGGTTGCTTTCTGCTGTCCGGAATCCGGAGCTCCGAAGCTCGGAAGCAACACCGGTGAACCGCCGAATCCCGAACTACCAGGGGAACATACACACACTAATTGACTCGCTCGCTTGATCACCGACTGACTGACTGACGAATGACGCGATGTCGGTTTAACACGTTCGTCGCCATGGGACCCATATTCGTGTGACGGGTGTATTTCCCCGTCACATCAAAAAACGTGTGACGCTCTCTTACTCGTGTTAGCCGCTCAGATTAGCCACACGTTGCAGGAAACTCTCCTTTTTTTATTTTCTCGCTCCGAGAATTTCTTTGGGCCCGGCAAGTAAACCTACTAAAATGAGCGTGGCGACAAACGTGTTAATCCGTTCACACAAGTACCAGACCTCCAGTGATTACGAGGAGTTGTCGGACCTTAAGTTGTCAATCTGGTCACGATGACCATGAGCCTTCCATTGTATCCATGAACTCAGAGTTGGAGTGCAATGGAAGAACGCGTTCGTCTTGCAATACATTCGTTATGAAAAATTATTTCCGGATAAACTTAAGTCCGGAAGTCAAAAAGATATGTCCAAGCTCTGAATCTTCTAAACGCCATATTTTTGACCAATTCTTAGAAGAAATATTTCAGCCATTTGTTTAAATTTTTCAAGTTTTAAGAAAAGTATCAAATGTTTGGCGTGTAACTGACACAATTTTTAAACTTAAAAAAATGCTTTCGAAGCTGATAAAAACACGAAAAACAAAACCGGCATGCATGCATGCAAAACCTGTCAATTTCTGATGCAGAGCCATTTTTTTGCCTCAACCTCCGAACATCGAATCGCTCACTGTCGTCTGTTGTTGGGTGGATGGTAAACTGATCCGAGTTTCATATGGGTTTCTACATCGAGTTGGGTTCATATTGGTATGTTGGATGCTGAAAAATGCATGCCAATTCCATCCATCAAAAAACGTTTTGTGACGCTTGTTCCAACCACCTTCTCCTTGGTTTTCCTTCAACTAATACTGGTGGTGCTCCCCCTACCTCACTTCTAAGCCTCTCGGGTGAAAAACGCGAAGTGGGAAACCACATACCAATAGATAGTAGTGAGCACCCACAGGGAAGAGCCACTAAACTCAACCGAATCGGACAGGTGTCGTTGTCTGCTGTTGGTGGTGCTGGTATCCCTCATTGAGGTGTGGGTGGGTAGGTGAAAGGATGACTGACTGTCGGCCGACTGATAAGGAGGAATGGTCGCCTCTTCGCCGTTTATGAATAGGATGGGTGGTTGGATATTTCATAAGTGTCTGCCCACCCTGGCATTTCAAATGACGCGAGAGATGAGGGCGAGCGAGCGAACAACGGTACAAATGCCAACCATCAATCACCAGGTGACGCCAGTTCATCCTATAGGCGTATGGGTGTGTGCTTGTTTGTGCGTCGTCGTATGACTATGGTTGGCTTTCCTTCACTCATTTGACACAAATGCTTACCGCACTTGTCGGCAAGGAAAGAAAAAGAAGCGAATGACTGCGACGACGACGTAAAAATTGATTGATTTCCCGCGCTCGATGACAGGATATGTGAACTTGGGATGATAGGTTTCCTGCATTCTCAAAACCTCATGGGCGCGGGTAGAGAGTGAAATTGAACGAGATGATCTCTGGGAGATAATTGGAACAGCTATATTTGTTTGTTCCATGCATTATTGAATCAATCGGTAAATTAACTAACTAGAGACATGGAAGAGTCGTTGGTCGTGCTGGTTGAGTGGAAAAATATGGTTTACATTCAGAGTTTAAAATTGATTTGCCTGTTGCTGTTAGGAATAACTAAATATAGTAACAGCTAAAAATATTTATTTATGGAGAAAAAAAACGAATAAGCAATCATGAACTTTAACAAAATTTTCGAGGCAATTACGATAGATTTTCTTATTCGCGATGATAATATGTGATATCATGAATAACTTGAATTTCATTAGAGAGCATTACAGATAAATTTTTCTCTAGAAGGCAAGGCCCTGCGAAGTAGTTGAACCTCCCACACCCCCCGCCCACCCTGAAGATCTGTTAAATTTTTAGTTCAAGAAATAAAATTACCGTAGTAACGTGAAATTACTTGATCCCAAACGATGTTCAAAATAAGTCTTTAAAACATGTCAGTGAAATGGTGTTTAATCCTTGATCATTCTAGGCCTCACATATTTCATTTCACGACACTAAAAGCCGATCACGAATTGAATTTTATTTTTAACTGTCAATTTCACTCAACAGCTGTCAAATTTTTATAAACCTTTTGATTTCAAACTCAAATATTGACTCACTATAAACTTATCTCGTCTTAAAATTTGGGTTTTATTAAGAAGTGTATCTAAAACAATTCAACCATTGTGCCGGTCAAGTGTCAGTCAAGCGTCAGTCAATTGTCAGTCAAGTGTTGGTTAAGTGTCAGTCAAGTGTCATTCAAATGACAGTTAAGTGACAGTCAAGTGTCAGTCAAGTGTCATTCAAGTGTCAGTCAAGTGTCAGTTAAGTATCTATCAAGTGTCAATGAAGTGTCAGTCAAGTCAGTCAAATGTCAGTCAAATGTCAGTAAATTGACAGTCAGGTGACAGTCAAGTGTCTGTCAAGTGTCAGTAAAGTGTCAGTCAAGTGTCAGTCAAGTGTGTGTTAAGTGTCAGTCAAGTGTCAGTCAAGTGTCTATCAAGTGTCGATGAAGTGTCAATAAAGTGTCATTCAAGTGTCAGTCAAGTGTCAGTCAAGTGTCAGTTCATTGTCATTCCAGTGTCAGTCAAGTGTAAGCCAGGTTTCAGTCAAGTGTCAGTCAAGTGTCAGTCAAGTGTCAGTCAAGAGTCAGACAAGTGTCAGCCAAGAATCATTCAAGTGTCAGTCAAGTGTCAGTCAAGTGTCAGTCAATTGTCAGTCAATTGTCAGTCAATTGTCAGTCAAGTGTCAGTCAAGTGTCAGTCAAGTGTCAGTCAAGTGTCAGTCAAGTGTCAGTCAAGTGTCAGTCAATTGTCAGTCAATTGTCAGTCAATTGTCAGTCAATTGTCAGTCAATTGTCAGTCAATTGTCAGTCAATTGTCAGTCAATTGTCAGTCAATTGTCAGTCAAGTGTCAGTCAAGTGTAAGCCAGGTGTCAGTCAAGTGTCAGTCAAGTGTCAGTCAATTGTCAGTCAATTGTCAGTCAATTGTCAGTCAATTGTCAGTCAATTGTCAGTCAATTGTCAGTCAATTGTCAGTCAATTGTCAGTCAATTGTCAGTCAATTGTCAGTCAATTGTCAGTCAATTGTCAGTCAATTGTCAGTCAATTGTCAGTCAATTGTCAGTCAATCGTCAGTCAATTGTCAGTCAATTGTCAGTCAATTGTTAGTCAATTGTCAGTCAATTGTCAGTCAATTGTTAGTCAATTGTCAGTCAATTGTCAGTCAATTGTCAGTCAATTGTCAGTCAATTGTCAGTCAATTGTCAGTCAATTGTCAGTCAATTGTCAGTCAATTGTCAGTCAATTGTCAGTCAATTGTCAGTCAATTGTCAGTCAATTGTCAGTCAATTGTCAGTCAATTGTCAGTCAATTGTCAGTCAATTGTCAGTCAATTGTCAGTCAAGTGTCAGTCAAGTGTCAATCAAGTGTCAGTCAAGTGTAAGCCAGGTGTCAGTCAAGTGTCAGTCAAGTGTCAATATACTGTCAGTCAAGTCAGTCGAATCAGTCAAGCCAGTCAAGTCTGTCTAGTCGGTCAAGTCAGTCTAGTCAGTCAAGTGACAGTCAATTGTCAGTCAATTGTCAGTCAATTGTCAGTCAATTGTCAGTCAATTGTCAGTCAATTGTCAGTCAATTGTCAGTCAATTGTCATTCAATTGTCAGTCAATTGTCAGTCAATTGTCAATCAATTGTCAGTCAATTGTCAGTCAATTGTCAGTCAATTGTCAGTCAATTGTCAGTCAATTGTCAGCCAATTGTCAGTCAATTGTCAGTCAATTGTCAGTCAATTTTCAGTCAATTGTCAGTCAATTGTCAGTCAATTGTCAGTCAATTGTCAGTCAATTGTCAGTCAATCGTCAGTCAATTGTCAGTCAATTGTCAGTCAATTGTCAGTCAATTGTCAGTCAATTATCAGTCAATTGTCAGTCAATTGTCAGTCAATTGTCAGTCAATTGTCAGTCAATTGTCAGTCAATTGTCAGTCAATTGTCAGTCAATTGTCAGTCAATTGTCAGTCAATTGTCAGTCAATTGTCAGTAAATTGTCAGTCAATTGTCAGTCAATTGTCAGTCAATTGTCAGTCAATTGTCAGTCAATTGTCAGTCAATTGTCAGTCTATTGTCAGTCAATTGTCAGTCAATTGTCAGTCAATTGTCAGTCAATTGTCAGTCAATTGTCAGTCAATTGTCAGTCAATTGTCAGTCAAGTGTCAGTCAAGTGTCAATCAAGTGTCAGTCAAGTGTCAGTTCATTGTCATTCCAGTGTCAGTCAAGTGTCAATAAACTGTCAGTCATGTCAGTCAAATCAGTCAAGCCAGACAAGTCAGTCTAGTCGGTCAAGTCAGTCTAGTCGGTCAAGTGACAGTCAATTGTCAGTCAATTGTCAGTCAATTGTCAGTCAATTGTCAGTCAATTGTCAGTCAATTGTCAGTCAATTGTCAGTCAATTGTCAGTCAATTGTCAGTCAATTGTCAGTCAATTGTCGGTCAATTGTCAGTCAATTGTCAGTCAATTGTCAGTCAATTGTCAGTCAATTGTCAGTCAATTGTCAGTCAATTGTCAGTCAATTGTCAGTCAATTGTCAGTCAATTGTCAGTCAATTGTCAGTCAATTGTCAGTCTATTGTCAGTCAATTGTCAGTCAATTGTCAGTCAATTGTCAGTCAATTGTCAGTCAATTGTCAGTCAATTGTCAGTCAATTGTCAGTCAATTGTCAGTCAATTGTCAGTCAAGTGTCAGTCAAGTGTCAATCAAGTGTCAGTCAAGTGTCAGTTCATTGTCATTCCAGTGTCAGTCAAGTGTCAATATACTGTCAGTCAAGTCAGTCGAATCAGTCAAGCCAGTCAAGTCTGTCTAGTCGGTCAAGTCAGTCTAGTCAGTCAAGTGACAGTCAATTGTCAGTCAATTGTCAGTCAATTGTCAGTCAATTGTCAGTCAATTGTCAGTCAATTGTCAGTCAATAGTCAGTCAATTGTCATTCAATTGTCAGTCAATTGTCAGTCAATTGTCAATCAATTGTCAGTCAATTGTCAGTCAATTGTCAGTCAATTGTCAGTCAATTGTCAGTCAATTGTCAGCCAATTGTCAGTCAATTGTCAGTCAATTGTCAGTCAATTTTCAGTCAATTGTCAGTCAATTGTCAGTCAATTGTCAGTCAATTGTCAGTCAATTGTCAGTCAATCGTCAGTCAATTGTCAGTCAATTGTCAGTCAATTGTCAGTCAATTGTCAGTCAATTGTCAGTCAATTGTCAGTCAATTGTCAGTCAATTGTCAGTCAATTGTCAGTCAATTGTCAGTCAATTGTCAGTCAATTGTCAGTCAATTGTCAGTCAATTGTCAGTCAATTGTCAGTCAATTGTCAGTCAATTGTCAGTCAATTGTCAGTCAATTGTCAGTCAATTGTCAGTCAATTGTCAGTCAATTGTCAGTCAATTGTCAGTCAATTGTCAGTCAATTGTCAGTCAATTGTCAGTCAATTGTCAGTCTATTGTCAGTCAATTGTCAGTCAATTGTCAGTCAATTGTCAGTCAATTGTCAGTCAATTGTCAGTCAATTGTCAGTCAATTGTCAGTCAATTGTCAGTCAATTGTCAGTCAAGTGTCAGTCAAGTGTCAATCAAGTGTCAGTCAAGTGTCAGTTCATTGTCATTCCAGTGTCAGTCAAGTGTCAATAAACTGTCAGTCATGTCAGTCAAATCAGTCAAGCCAGTCAAGTCAGTCTAGTCGGTCAAGTCAGTCTAGTCGGTCAAGTCAGTCTAGTCAGTCAAGTGACAGTCAATTGTCAGTCAATTGTCAGTCAATTGTCAGTCAATTGTCAGTCAATTGTCAGTCAATTGTCAGTCAATTGTCAGTCAATTGTCAGTCAATTGTCAGTCAATTGTCAGTCAATTGTCAGTCAAGTGTCAGTCAAGTGTCAATCAAGTGTCAGTCAAGTGTAAGCCAGGTGTCAGTCAAGTGTCAGTCAAGTGTCAATAAACTGTCAGTCAAGTCAGTCAAATCAGTCAAGCCAGTCAAGTCAGTCTAGTCGGTCAAGTCAGTCTAGTCAGTCAAGTGACAGTCAATTGTCAGTCAATTGTCAGTCAATTGTCAGTCAATTGTCAGTCAATTGTCAGTCAATTGTCAGTCAATTGTCAGTCAATTGTCATTCAATTGTCAGTCAATTGTCAATCAATTGTCAGTCAATTGTCAGTCAATTGTCAGTCAATTGTCAGTCAATTGTCAGTCAATTGTCAGTCAATCGTCAGTCAATTGTCAGTCAATTGTCAGTCAATTGTCAGTTAATTGTCAGTCAATCGTCAGTCAATTGTCAGTCAATTGTCAGTCAATTGTCATTCAATTGTCAGTCAATTGTCAGTCAATTGTCAGTCAATTGTCAGTCAATTGTCAGTCAATTGTCAGTCAATTGTCAGTCAATTGTCAGTCAATTGTCATTCAATTGTCAGTCAATTGTCAGTCAATTGTCAGTCAATTGTTAGTCAATTGTCAATCAATTGTCAGTCAATTGTCAGTCAATTGTCAGTCAATTGTCAGTCAATTGTCAGTCAATTGTCAGTCAATTGTCAGTCTATTGTCAGTCAATTGTCAGTCAATTGTCAGTCAATTGTCAGTCAATTGTCAGTCAATTGTCAGTCAATTGTCAGTCAATTGTCAGTCAATTGTCAGTCAATTGTCAGTCAAGTGTCAGTCAAGTGTCAATCAAGTGTCAGTCAAGTGTCAGTTCATTGTCATTCCAGTGTCAGTCAAGTGTCAATAAACTGTCAGTCATGTCAGTCAAATCAGTCAAGCCAGTCAAGTCAGTCAAGTCGGTCAAGTCAGTCTAGTCGGTCAAGTCAGTCTAGTCAGTCAAGTGACAGTCAATTGTCAGTCAATTGTCAGTCAATCGTCAGTCAATTGTCAGTCAATTGTCAGTCAATTGTCAGTCAATTGTCAGTCAATTTTCAGTCAATTGTCAGTCAATTGTCAGTCAATTGTCAGTCAAGTGTCAGTCAAGTGTCAATCAAGTGTCAGTCAAGTGTAAGCCAGGTGTCAGTCAAGTGTCAGTCAAGTGTCAATCAAGTGTCAGTCAAGTGTAAGCCAGGTGTCAGTCAAGTGTCAGTCAAGTGTCAATAAACTGTCAGTCATGTCAGTCAATTGTCAGTCAAGCCAGTCAAGTCAGTCTAGTCGGTCAAGTCAGTCTAGTCGGTCAAGTCAGTCTAGTCAGTCAAGTGACAGTCAATTGTCAGTCAATTGTCAGTCAATTGTCAGTCAATTGTCAGTCAATTGTCAGTCAATTGTCAGTCAATTGTCAGTCAATTGTCAGTCAATTGTCAGTCAATTGTCAGTCAATTGTCAGTCAATTGTCAGTCAATTGTCAGTCAAGTGTCAGTCAAGTGTCAATCAAGTGTCAGTCAAGTGTAAGCCAGGTGTCAGTCAAGTGTCAGTCAAGTGTCAATAAACTGTCAGTCAAGTCAGTCAAATCAGTCAAGCCAGTCAAGTCAGTCTAGTCGGTCAAGTCAGTCTAGTCAGTCAAGTGACAGTCAATTGTCAGTCAATTGTCAGTCAATTGTCAGTCAATTGTCAGTCAATTGTCAGTCAATTGTCAGTCAATTGTCATTCAATTGTCAGTCAATTGTCAATCAATTGTCAGTCAATTGTCAGTCAATTGTCAGTCAATTGTCAGTCAATTGTTAGTCAATTGTCAGTCAATTGTCAGTCAATTGTCAGTCAATTGTCAGTCAATTGTCAGTCAATTGTCAGTCAATTGTCAGTCAATTGTCAGTCAATTGTCAGTCAATTGTCAGTCAATTGTCAGTCAATTGTCAGTCAATTGTCAGTCAATTGTCAGTCAATTGTCAGTCAATTGTCAGTCAATTGTCAGTCAATTGTCAGTCAATTGTCAGTCAATTGTCAGTCAATTGTCAGTCAATTGACTGACAATTGACTGACAATTGACTGACAATTGTCAGTCAATTGTCAGTTAATTGTCAGTCAATTGTCAGTCAATTGTCAGTCAATTGTCAGTCAATTGTCAGTCAATTGTCAGTCAATTGTCAGTCAATTGTCAGTCAATTTTCAGTCAATTGTCAGTCAATTGTCAGTCAATTGTCAGCCAATTGTCAGCCAATTGTCAGTCAATTGTCAGTCAATTGTCAGTCAAGTGTCAGTCAAGTGTCAGTCAAGTGTCAGTCAAGTGTAAGCCAGGTGTCAGTCAAGTGTCATTCAAGTGTCAATAAACTGTCAGTCAAGTCAGTCAAATCAGTCAAGCCAGTCAAGTCGGTCAAGTTAGTCTAGTTAGTCAAGTGACAGTCAAGTGACAGTCAAGCGACAGTCAAGTGTCAGTCAAGTGTCAGTCAATTGTCAGTTAAGTGTCAGTTAAATGTCAGTCAAGTGTCAATAAAATGTCAGTCAAGTACAGTGATACCAGTCAGATCTGGTCGAAGCTTGAACATGCAAATATGGAACAATTTTCAAAGATATAGTTCAAGGGTATAGTCCTCAGGACGCCAATGTCCTTTGAAACATTGAAAAATAATCGTAAAAAAGTTACGACAAAAGACGACGACAACATGCACACGGACACCGGTGCACTCACTTGGCTGTAATGTGAACTGACTGTGGTGTTTATCTTGGCCCGGTCCGGATGGATTCTCCGTATAGGACAAGACTTTGGCATGAACCCGATCGTTCTTTGCAAGTAGGAACCTAATACCTGCATGCATTCAGGCTCAGGCCGACAGAAATGAAAAGTCATAATTCCACCACACACCGCCTGGAGATTCTCTTCGTCGTCGTCGTACAAGAGACAACCAGAGTCCGAAGGGATGAGACCTGTTCCAAAAGATATTGGTTGCGGACTTAGCCACCACAAAAGCCAACCTTGCCGGCAATAGTCCTCAATGATCGGGCTCCAGGAGGAGAATGGGACCGGGTCCAAGTCAATTGCAAAGGTGGGCGCAGGCTGGCAAAAACCACAAATTGCTTCACTTTGGATTCCGACATGTTCCTTTGCCCGCCGCCGACAGACAACAGTCAGACGAATCGACGACGACGACGACGACGATGGAATCCTTGGGACCCCGAAAAATTGAACGGTCGATGATAGATTCCGTCAGAGGGTGGGTTGGAAATTTCAAGCAGGAGAAGGATGGGGGATTCGGCCACAGCTGCGATGATATCGAAATTGTGGCCGCTCCAAGCCATATCGTCGTCGTCTCATACGTTTGACTCGTGGTGTGTCGTTTGGCTCTCGGGAAGGTACTTCTGGATTATGTCCCAGGTATTGACAAGTTATGGCTGCCAAATGGCTGCACAAACATGGCCATTAACTGGAAGAAGAATGGAAGATGAGAGATAAGAGCAATTTCTGATTAATTTTATGCATTTAAGTATAGGAAGTCGCTGGAACTACGAAGGGAGTCTTGCGAAGCTTCTGTGCAGCGAAAATAGTTATGCAACAACATGGAAAAACAGCATGATGCTACTGCTGCTGCTGCTGTCTTCTAGGAATGACTCTAGGAAATTGGTCCTCTAGTACAGGATATTTGTGGTCATTTTCAATCGGAAGCGATTAGATCTTGACCATTTTCTTAAACTCGATTATGTCAGTTAGTTTTGACGATTTGAAAATAGAAAAATAATCATGCTATGTAGATAGACATTTTTTTCATTTGTGAAAATAACAAATCACAAAGACATATAACTAAATAAAAAAACGTAAAAGTGATAAACAACAAAACATTAAAAACTGCAGTTACTTGAGAAAAACATGGCCAAAGATATTCTGAAAAATTTAAGAATGACATTTCAAAATGACTTAAAACTCACTCCAATTCCTATAAAATAATATGAATGCTCAAAGGCATTTTGACCTAAAATTCATATTTTTGTAATTTTTTGTAATTTTTGTAATTTTTGTAATTTTTGTCATTTTTGTCATTTTTGTCATTTTTGTCATTTTTGTCATTTTTGTCATTTTTGTCATTTTTGTCATTTTTGTCATTTTTTTCATTTTTGTCATTTTTGTCATTTTTGTCATTTTTGTCATTTTTGTCATTTATGTCATTTTTGTTATTTTTGTAGTCATTTTTGTCATTTTTGTCATTTATGTCATTTATGTTATTGTTTTCTTGTTGCTCAAACTTAAAACAACATGGCGACCGTGAAAAAATAATTTCAAATAAATCGAATGTCTTCTTTTAATGCATCAGGTTAAAGTTCAAATATGTTACTCTCTTTCGGAGTTTTTCAGAATTCAAACTTCATTAAGCAGATTTAATGATCCCAACTGCAATCTCGAATTGCGTCGATGAAGTTCAATTTACACAAACGCCTTCAAGAGTCATTGTACTCATTACTCATCATTTCACGCATACCATAATTGTTAACAGGCCATTCGAAATCCCTCTCGAAGCGACTCGACAGAAAATAAAAATATGAACCCTTCACAAATGTGTAACTTAACCAAAAATTAAAACGAAATCCAATCACCACCCGCAGGTTCAACGCGCAACCAAACTCAACTCTGCTCTCTGCAAGAAAGAACAGAAGACCTACCAACTCTTCAAGCAGCAGCAAAAGGGGAAAAAATAACTACAAAATCGCTCACCCAGCGCCCGACACGCCAACATTTAATTCAATTAAACCTCTTGAAGCCACACACAAACACATAATATGAGATATATTCACACACGAGCCCCGTGACATCAAGCCCTGAAACGCCATTATCCCAAATTATCCCGGCCAAAGAGGCTAGAGTTGGAGGTGGCAAGGAGGAAGGAGCAGCGAGAGGAAATAAACCCGAAATTCCTACTTACGGGCAACAGTTGGTCCACTTTCGGGGAAAGGAAGCTGGCCCAACAAAAAAAACCCGCAGTCCAGCCACTTGGTCAAGAGTGGCTCGTACAAGCATATATTTTTACGAAAGCAAACCAGTAAAAAAGGGCAACCAAATGGATGACCGGAATCTGGGTGTGTGTGTGTGTAGGTTTGTAGTGGCCCTCATCCTTTAGTCGCCGCTTCACATGATGCATTTTGGCTGGCTGGCTGACTGGCCGAAAAGTGCAAAGTGCAAAAACTTTGCTGGACAAGAGGCGTTGGAGTACTTTTCGGGAGAATAGTCATGTTTTCGGTCTCGTAACATTATGGTCTTGTAAAAAATCTTCCAACGAATTTGAGAAACTCGGTTATTTCTCTCCGTACTGATGTCTTTTCTGCATTTTAATCCGTATGGAGTTATGATAACAGAAAAAGTAGTTTTTTTTTTTGGATGAGGCACCAGCACAAAACTATTTGTTGTTTTAATGTATAGATAAAGTACTGCTTTTGAGCAGTGTTCTAGCAAGAATATATTGCTTGAAAGTGCGAAAGGCCGCCGGTCGTGGCCTCGAGGATAGCGTTTCAGTCTTCTAAGCCAGAGTCCAAGAGATCGAATCCCGATCAAGGCACATATAGTACTCTTTCTGTGGTCTGGTTTTTTATTTTTATTTTTTATTATTTTTTTTTTTTTAAATATGTCTTTATTTGTATCAAATCATCATTACACTTATATTACATTATTGCATTAAACTAGGTGTTCAGCTCAATAATGAACTGTTCATAGCCCTATAAGTAACTAGATTATAAAAATTTATTTATAAGATTTTAATTTGCTGAGCGCAATCAAGTTTTTAATGTAGGAGAACATCCTGTAATAACAAAAATATTTTATACTTAAAACTAAACACTATCTTAAAATTAAACTAAACATAAAGAGAACGAATCTCTGCGATGGAAGACTGCATCGATTTGCCTCTGAAGTTGGAGATGATTTTGTTGGCCATCTCTTCGATCGATTCAATGCCCGCAATCCGATGAAGATCTTCGGTGCTGTGCTAAGGTGGAAGCCGCAAAATCATTTTCAGAACTTTGTTCTGAATCCTCTGGATGGCTTTCTTCCTCGTCGCGCAGCAGCTAGACCAAATCGGAACTGCATACATGATCGCTGGTCGGAAAACTTGTTTGTAGATGAGCATCTTATTTCGCAGACACAACCGGGATTTCCTGTTGATGAGAGAATAAAGAGATTTAGTGTATTTATTACATTTAGATTGAATATCTTCAATGTGATTTTTAAAAGTAAGATTCCGATCAAGTGTAAGTCCCAAGTACTTCACGTGATCAGACCATTCTAATGAAACCCCATTAAAAGTTATGGAATGATTTTCATTAGGTTTTAAAAAATTTGCTCTTGGCTTATGGGGAAATAAAATAAGTTGAGTTTTGGAAGCGTTAGGAGAAATTTTCCACATTTTCAAGTAATTCAAAAAGGAATTTAAATTTTGTTGCAATCTACTGCGTACCACCCGTAAATTTCGACCTTTGGCTGAAAGCAAAGTATCATCAGCAAATAATCTTCTACCTTTTCCTTCTGGTACATCAGGAAGATCAGAAGTAAAAATATTATATAAAATTGGCCCAAGTATACTACCCTGAGGGACACCAGCTCTAATGGGTGTCCTTTCAGAGCATGAATTTTGATAGCTTACTTGTAAGGTTCGGCTAGTCAAATAATTTTGAATAATTTTGGTGAGATATACAGGAAAATCAAATCGAGCTAATTTAGCTACTAAACCTTTGTGCCAAACACTGTCAAAAGCTTTTTCAATATCAAGAAGAGCAACACCAGTTGAATAACCTTCAGATTTGCTAGCGTTAATCATATTAGTTACACTCAAAAGTTGATGTGTAGTAGAATGTCCATGACGAAAACCAAATTGTTCATCAGGGAAAATAGAATTCTGATTAATGTGAATCATCATTCTATTCAAAATAACTCTCTCAAATAGTTTACTTAAAGAAGGAAGCAAACTAATTGGTCGATAACTTGAAGGCTCTGAAGCACTTTTTCCAGGTTTCAAAATTGGAGTTATTTTGGCATTTTTCCATTTATTAGGAAAATAAGCCAAATGAAAACATTTGTTGAAGATTTTAACTAAAAAATTTAAAGTGCTTTCAGGCAACTTTTTAATAAGAATATAGAAAATCCCATCTTCCCCTGGAGCTTTCATATTTTTAAATTTTTTGAAAATCAATTTAAGTTCATCAATATTTGTCTCACAAGAACTTTCAAACACATTTTGCTTGGAAAGAATATCATCAAATTCTAGGGAAATTTGAGCATCAATTGGACTTACAACGTTTAAATTAAAATCCTGAGCAGACTCAAATTGTTGGGCTAATTTTTGAGCCTTTTCTGAATTAGTTAAAAGAAGTTTATCCCCATCTTTCAAAGTAGGAATTGGCTTCTGGGGCTTTTTTAAAATTTTAGTTAATTTCCAAAATGGCTTTGAGTAGGGTTTTATGCCCTCTACTGCTTTAGCAAATTTTTCATTACGAATGAAATTTAAACGACGTTTGATCTCTTTTTGAAGGTCGCAATAAATTAATTTCAAATAAGGATCCCTAGTACGTTGATATTGGCGTCGACGAATGTTTTTCAGTCGTATCAAAAACTGAAGATCATCATCAATTAAAGGTTGATTAAATTTATGTTTAACTTTAGGTATTGAAGCGGCTTTAGCATTGACTATTGAAGTTGTCAAATTTTCTACAGCCAAATCAATATCTTCTATTGAATTCAGTGGAACGTTGACATCTAAAATACGTTCAATAAAATTCATATATCGCTCCCAGTTAGCCTTTTGAAAATTAAAAGTTGATTTTAAAGGGTTTTCAATGGGACTTTGAGATAAAGAAAATGTTACTGGAAGGTGGTCTGAATCGAGGTCCGCATGAGTAACTAATTGACTACAATGCTCGCCTAAATCCGTTAGAACCAAATCAATTGTGGAGGGATTTCTAATTGAAGAAAAACAAGTATGCCCATTAGGATATTCAACAGTATAATAACCTGCAGAGCAGTCATTAAACAAAATATTCCCATTTGAATTTGATGAAATATTATTCCAAGATCGGTGTTTTGCATTAAAGTCACCAATAATAAAAAATTTAGATTTATTTCTGGTGAGTTTTTGTAAATCTCCCTTCAAAAAATTTTTCTGTTCACCGCTACATTGAAAAGGCAAATATGCGGCAACAATTATAATTTTCCCCATAGAAGTTTCTAATTCAATTCCAACTGTTTCTAAGACTTTTGTATTGAAAGAAGGAAGAAGTCTAAATTTGAGACGACTATTGATGACAATAGCTACACCCCCACCTTGTCGATCAAGTCGATCATTTCGTAAAATTTTAAAGAAAGCATTGCTTTTCAAGTTAATGTCTGGCTTTAAAAAAGTTTCAGTGATGGCAGCAATATGTATGTTTTGAGTTTTCAAAAATAAAAAGAATTCATCTTGGTTAGCCAGCAAAGATCTAGCATTCCAATTCATAATATTTAAACATCTATTTGGATCCATGAGGGAATCGTAAAGTCATAATAATTTTGTTAGCATAATTAAAAGAAGTTTGGAAAGCTTCAAACATTGAATTTGCTTTCAACATAAGTTGCATCATTTCCATTAAATTTTGATGCAAAAATTTTAATTTTTCCTCAGTAATCTCACCCAAATCAACAAAATTGTTAGGATCAGAAAATGAAGGAGAAGAACAAGTAATTGAATTTCGAGGATTTTCCCAAGCCTTCGCATGAACGTTGAGACTTGGTTTTTTCCCATTTTTATTAGTTAAACCTGAAGAGGGAAACCCATTTTCAACCACCTCTGAGAACGATAAACAACGAGTCTGGGGCGCAGATTCAGCACAGGTAACATTAAAATCACTTCGGGTATTACCCAGCCGTGATTCCAATGTAGACCGAGGCTGAATGCGAACAGGCAGGTTGTTTGCCGGCCCGACGTGTGAAGACGAAAAAGAGGAAGGAGGAGAAGAAACTTTTCTGGAAACTTTGGGATTTTTCCTAGAAGCAATAATTTTTGCCCTGATGGGACAGTCTAGCGAATTCGAGGAATGATTACCTGCGCAATTTGCACACTTGAAAAATTCTGTTTTTGGTTTATCACCACCAAAAAGGCATTTAGATTTTTCATGATCGAATGAGCCGCAAAACATGCATCTGGCATTCATTCTACAATTTTTAGTGCCATGACAAAAAGCTTGACAACGACGACATTGCGTAATATTTTGAAGGAAATTGGTAGAAGATTTACGAAAAGGTTCGAATTTGACTCGACAATGAAACATAAGACGAGCCTTTTCCAAAATTTTCAAATTATTAACCTGATCCTTTTTAAAATGGATCAAATAAAGTTCAGGAGCAAAACCAACACTACTGGTATTATTCGTGTTGGTTCTTTTCCTCATTTGAATTACTTGAATTGGAGAAAAACCTAACAAAGAATTTAATTCAGCTGTGATCTCATCCGGTGTCTGATCGCCAGTGAGACCACGAAGTACAACTTTAAATGGACGATCACTTCTAGCGTCGTACGTAAAAAATTGGTGTTTTTTATTATTCAAATAATTTAAAACCTTTTGAAAATCATTAAAAGATTCCGCCAATATACGAGCAGTTCCCCTTCGACCGATCTGAAAAGAAATCTTCACATCCTTGACGGAAGTGACGATTTCTTTTCGAAAGGCATTGAAGTCAGGAATCGTGACCGTTATTGGTGGAATCTTTTCGTTTTTAAGAGTATAAGAAGAAGAAGAAGGTTTCTTAGTACTCTTATCAGAATTAAATATGAATATTTCCTCATCACCGATGTTATGAAGGACATCGAATGAATTGGAAATTTCAACTTTTTTGGCAGATGGCCCTGGATTAGGTTCAGCAATCCGTTTTCTTCCGGCCCTTGAGCCGGCCGAAGACTTCCCCATGCTGGAAAGAAAAGAGAAAATATGAATAAAAGAAAATGAAAATAATTTTAGCACTGAAAAGTGCTGATTGAAATACAGGTAAGGAAAAAATAAATAATGTAAAATGTTCCTGCAGGTACACAGCAACGATACGATGCTCCGGCGTACTCCGGCTCCGGCGTGTTGACGGCTCAACGGTACAGATGGAAGTGAGATCTGTGGTCTGGTGGTTTTAGCATTTGTAGGATGCTAGCCATAATATCCTTGAAAGATGCACGCATTAGAGTTAAGTAAATTAGATCTCTTCAAAGAAACATGTAGTTTCACTGAGATCCTATATGCGTGTGTTCGTTTTTTTTTAAAGTTCGTCAAGCTTTCCAAAATTAGTTTATTTCGATCGATTGGCTTGACCTACGATATTTTGGTTCGTAAATTGGGAAAAAGTTTTTAGTGACGAGGTGGTGTCAATGGTTGCGCTTGTTGCTCGAAATGAGTAAAGGTAACACTGATCAAATCGACAATTTAGCAACCCAGCTAACATGAAATCGTAATAGAGATGATAATCCAAATCGAATATTAAGACATTTTCAATGACCATCGTAAACAAGTTGGTATTGAGTGATTATCGATCATTCATTTACGACAAGCTTTGCCCAAAAAAAGTTGAATCGGATAGCAGTTTAGTCAATTCGTAAATATGTCTCCAAAAAGTTGAGAATATGCTTAATCGTCATTTACGATTTGATTGAACTGATTTACGATAAATGGGCGGTTCTTCAATCGACGCTCCATCCGGTCTCCTCCTTAGACCGGTTCGTAAAAAGAAAATCTCACCTATAGAGCTATAGCGTGGGTCATATCAACTGATGAGTTGGCATCGTGGTAAGGTATCGGTCAGCCAACTCGGAGGACTGGAGTTCAAATCTCGGTCGAGGTTTATTTTTTGTGTGTTTATTTTGCTTTTTGTAGGAAAATCAAATCGTTGAAATCTTGTCATTGTAGATATATCGCCTCCACTTTTGTAGCTATATGCTATTTTGGTAAGTTTAGAAAATTATAACTAACAGATGGCTGGAGGTCTTTTCGCGCTTAAAACAAATTATTGTTAACTTCTAATTTATTGGAAAATCTTCTGATATGAATCAATTCAATCAATTGAAATATCGACCTGAAGCCAAATTTTAATTAGTGATCGCTGGAAGTCGGAAACAATTTTGTGAGCCGACCGTGAAGCCAAGAAGGATGAAATTTCCTTGATCATGGATTTAAGAATCGTGATTGTTTGTGTCGTTTTATGGTGAATGGTGATTGAAATTTCAATCCATGGTTTTGATACAAATTCCAAATATCGGGGGAAAAATCTATATGAAAGAATAATCAAGTTCTGTGTGAGAATAGCGAAGAAGAGAAATATGCTGCAGTCGTTGAACCTGGATAGAATAAAAACGGCTTGCTATGAATTGTCACTTGCTGCTGGAATGGTTTTGTATGATACGTAGGCTTGATCAGTCGTCAGGCTGTTAGTTTTCAAAAGGTGGTCAGTTGGTTCCACATCTCAAAAAGGCCCTCATGAACTCATTTGGGTACAACACAAAATTGGTGAGCTCGTTCCATTATTTTTGTATTTATTTGTTTATTTTTGTTTTTTTTTTGTAAATCATAACATTATTTTTAATCAATCCTATGTGCCAAGCAGGATTTCCCGTAAACATAAAAAAACCCTTCCCTTTCCTGTCTGAAAACAGCATCCATTGTATGTAGGGTCGTATGAGTTCTCTGCACCCGAATAGTTTATTTAGCTGTTTCAGACCATCCCTTCTATGATTACATTGACTTGTCACGGTGTGCATTGTGGTATCACACTAATACTCAATACCAGCACTTGAAACGAGTATTGAATCCAGATACTTGTTTTGGCATCTTGTGTTGGGATTGATCATTAGTTGTACCTCGTGTATCAGCCAATGCAAGATGTGTGTAGTCACCCTATGCTATGCTATGCTATGCTATGCTATATGCTATTTTGGTAAGTTTAATACAATCTTTCCATCTGGTATATTTATTTGAATAATTCTGTTGTTCCTGTGTTATACCTTTATAAATGTTATCTGGGAATGTAAAAACCCTAACCTTACAAGTCGTAAGGCTTGAGTAGGCTATCTGCCAACCCAAGTAATACAGATTCAAAAACCTAGCATTCGGAAGTTTCATTATGGTTTTATGTAGGCATTTTTTGTGCAGCTCGTTTTATGATGGTTTAGTTATGGTCATGCAAAATGCTTATATTTTTGTTTTGACCATATGTTTTTAGATAGTTTTGAAAATGCTAATAAAGCTTTTATTAAATTTACTGTTTTGTCACCATACTGTTCCGAAAGAGTTATGAATGCTCTGTTTAAACTATGATAAAACACAAACTTAGTAGTTTGCTCCAAGTTTACTTGTGCATGTTCTTTAATAGCACTCATTGATTGATTATTAAACCGCCATAAAACTTAGTGACAGTTCTCGATCAAGATGTCAAAACAGGACACGCTCAGGATAGATATCACATATTTGAATTGGAATTCCCATTTTTACACATATTTCATAAGTTATGTCTGTTGATTTTGACTTTTGAGTAGAAGTCGAATTTCGTTGTCCGTCGCCATCCTAAATTCTAAGATGGCAGCAACCACTCAACTTAAAAATATTGTAAATGACTGAAAATCGCATAAAACCATTACAATATGGGTATTAGTTGATAGAGATTAACCTGTAGAAGTCGAATTTCGTTATCTGACGCCATCTTGAAATTCAAGATGGCGGCGCTGAATTTTAAAATGTTGTAAATGACTTGAAATCGCATGAAAACCCAAACATTCTTGATATTGGATGGAAGGTATAAAACGAGTAGAAGTCGAATTTCACTATCTAACGCCATCTTGAAATCCAAGATGGCGGCTTTCGCTTAACTTTAAATGCCGTAAATGACAAAAAAAAATCGTATTCAACCGCCACTATATGGCTTTTGCGCGAAAGGGCTAAACAAGAAGATATGTAATTTTTCCTTTCCGTCGCCATCTTGAAATTCAGGATGGCGGCTTCCGCTGAACTTTTGAATGCTGTTAATCACTGGAAATCAGTATGAGTATTAAGAGAAATAGCTAAACAAGTAGAAATCATATTTCGCTATTACGACGCCATAATGAAATCCAAGATGGCGGCTTCTACTGAACTTTCAAATGCTTAAATTAACGAGCCTATAGTAAACAAAGAGAAGAAATGTCACGATTGGAATTTTCGATTTTCTGTCAGTGTCATTCCAATCGAGCAAAACCAAGCAGTCTTAAAGGCAGCCCTACAGCAGAGTTTCAAACTTATTATTTCAAAAGGGATCAGACTGCGCCTCTTTGTATGTAGTCTCTTTAGCTTAAATGACTAAAAATCACATGACACTTCCACAATGTGGGTATTGGCTAAATCACAGAAAGCCGCATGAAACTCTAACAATATTAGTATTGGGTGAAAGGGCCGATAAGTTCTGGTGATGTTATAAAATGCGCTTTGGCTTTTTATGAAGATTATTGCTATACCATAAAACGGGGTAACTTTGATCACCGGGGTAAATTTGACCAACAATAAGCTTTTCCACATTATCATCAATAACTCAGTCTAAAGTTTGTATTTTTGAAAACTATTTTCAACGTTTGAAAGACTATTAATTAAGAATCAAATAGGCAAAATTTTGTTTGTATTTGATTTTTTTTCTGCTAGTAACAAATCTAATTTCAAAATCTTAAAATATCTATCTTTCCAAGGCTCACATACAAGCAGCTTTCCTGGTGATACCAAAAAGCATTTAGAAGCAAACGGGTTGTATAATGTGAAAGAACAACTTTTTTTCTTTGTATATGAACAGTTATAATGCTATTTTTATAGTCATTTAATGATAAATTTTTGATATTTAAGAAATATGGACATTTTTCAAGAGTAAGTTCGTATTGGACAAATGGATAGGAACCCTATCAAATCGTTAACTTTGAAGAACAAATGAAAATGGAAATAGTGGGAGAGCTTAGGGAAATGTGTGAAGGTAAAATTTCATTGGTGATTTGAAACTCAAACTGTTTGGCAATTATAATTATTTTTGCCCCTAAATGTAGGCAGCATCATAGTTCTTTTTTTGATTATAAATATTTATAAAATAAAACTTTAAAAAACAAGGTTAAATTGATAAACTAGCATTTTTAAATATTATGAAGGTGTTTTGTAATCTTTATGATCAAGAAAACTCGATAAAACCGTCAACTGCGGATTACGGTACTCCTAACGAAATTTGGGCGACCATAATCAAGCTAAAATTGTTACTTGGGAAACGAGCCAAAAAGAAGAAAAGACACTTTCTTTAATTTTATGACGGTCGTCACCCAAATGACACCAACCTTCATTATTGAAATTGGAAAATTTGCAAAGCATTTTTTGTTAATTGAAGTATTAAGTTAAGAAATATTAAGTTAAGTTAGGTAGGTAGGTATGTGAGAAATATTACTTTTTTAAATAATAATTTTACATTTGAATGAAAAATTATGAAAATTTGATTTTTTTTTTAAATTTATTTAATGATTATTTGCCAAATGCCAACTTTAAAAACAATAAAAAAAAAGGTTGTAAAATCGTTTACCAGTCAACCAGTCCAGTCAACCAAAACTACACGATAAATAAGCAAATGGATTTTAAACATCATTTTCTTACGCATAATTATCATACAAACTAAAAGAAAACAATAAGTTGTACTGATAAAATAAATCCTAATAAGCTTCCAAAACAAATCACAATGAAAGTTGCAAATCAATGATATTTCATACTCTGAACTAGGAATTGGCTTCAAAATAATTTCGAAGCGGTCTAGTTTTAATATTTGAATTAAATATTCCCAAAACACAGATTAAGAATTTTTTTTAAATTTGAATTCTAAAATAAATTTCAGATCAGGTTAGGAATTAACCATGATTTTTGCTAGGAAAAAGATAATAACTGTAATTTATTATTCATCTTAATTTACATTTCTTTTCTTCATTTTCATCTAAAGAGTTGATAGAAAAAATCCGCTGTAGTGTTTTGAATTTGAAAAAAAAATAATCGCGATTCGAAATGTGAATTTTAGATTAGGAAAAAAACTCAAAGCTTATGTTTTTAGAACACCATAAATCTAGAGTGGAAAAACATTGAAAAACTTATCAAAAATATTTCTAAAAATTAAAAAAGTTTGACTTTAAAATTTGAAAATGGAAATAAAATATAAAGATAAAGTTTTTAACCATTTAAGAAGATTTTTTTCAATAGAGACGGCTTACCATTATAAATTTTTATTGACCCTGCGTGACGTTACAACGTTTGCAAAACAATTTTTTGTGATATTGTTTGTAGATTTTATAGTTCAAATGCCACATTGAAAAAAATTTCTTTCTAATGCAAAAATTTAATTCGCTACAATTTGAAATCAAACGTTTTTTCATTGAACAAATAGTTATCAAAATACAAGCAAAAGAAATCGTGACGTCACTTCTTTCTATTTTTTTCAAGTTTCAATTATTTTAACAAAACCGCGTTTTTCTGCTCGTTTATTCAATAAAATTTTATGAAAATTCTAGAGAAGTATAGTTTCTTTACAACCAACAAATTTATGATTTTTTCAAATGTTGATTTTAATTTATTTTAGAGCGATTGAGTTTCGTGACGTCACAACGCGCCATTTTTTAAAGGCACGGTTTTTAAAGCGTTGTAACGTCACGATTTTTATGGTCAGCTACATGAAATAAATCAAAGTGTAATCCTAAAATTAACACTTAATCAACAAATAATGTGATTTGGTGATGAAATCCATCCATTTTTCCTACAAAATCAAAGGCATTTAATCTAAAAGGTCCATTTAGCAGATAAGGTTTGCAACACGGTGCAGGAAATAATTATTCGTAAAGGCTTTGAAATATGTGCTTTCATCTATTCAATGTTTAACTTCAAAGGAAAGGAAAAATAAATGATAATTTCAAAAGCTTTCGATCTATTAAAAGTTAGTTAATGGACACATTTAAATCAGCCGACTTATGAAAATCTTATAAGTTGCAATTAAAAGTAAATCCTATGACCAGCACAAAGCCCAGTGCTTAATTTGGGAGATTGGACCACAGAAATAGATGGTGCAATGAGCCTAAAATTTGTATGGAATTATGAGAAATTTTACTTGGAAGAAACATGAAAACCCAGTTTTGCACCCATTTCTGAAGTCCCTATCGGGTGATTTGTTTTCATTATAGTCATTCACAAAGCTTTGGTTATGACAGAAAGTTTATCCCAGAGTTCCATTTCGATAAGGGTGCTGGTAAAAACAGATAAAGAGTTTCAAAAATTAGCATCTGATGGGTCAATTACAAAAAAAAAAACATGAATTATTGTTAAGCATGTACATACCTCTTTTGAAGCTTAATAACTTTTTATGATAACTCTTATCGAAATGTGTTCCTCAGATGAAGTATTGTCACAATTAAAGTTTTGAACCACTTAAATTAAAAGAAAAATCGGTTGATAAAGACCAAATTATTGGTGAAAAACTGTTTTTTTGTCCATCCCGAACAAAATTCACTCAATTCTTTCTGTAGTAATTTCGCATGGAACCCTGTGCTAGTACCTTCATATTTTAATTTTGTAATTAAGTTAAAAGTCTCTTCGTTGGATTGAATGTGAATACGGAGCTCGATTTGTATTTTCTAGTAACATTCTTTGAGGTGAAAGTTGCAATAAAGGACAGTTTTTTAAAAATAATTTTACGAGAACTTCATTTTCCATTAGTCTTTGAATTTGTTTGGAAGAATAAGTTTATTTATATAATTTACTATGTACAATATGAATCTCATTGCAGTTATTCCATGGATAATTGGTTTTTTTGTTTGGACATAATGCCAGCAAGTAATGGAAGCTTTTAGCGCGTTTTTTTTTTCATTTTAATATAGAAGAACATGATCTTTTGCAAGATTTTTATTCAAACCAGAGATAACTACCTGCTGTATAATTCACAAATGTTTTCTTTTAAAAAATGGATGAAGATTTCATGTTTATAATTGTTTGTGCATTCTCAAATCAATTGTTCAACAAGCGCAAATTTATATTTTTTTATTTGAGACGTTTCAAAATAACTGCGTTTATGCGAAAAAGTAATGAATTTTACTTTTGTTAAAAACTTGATAATTGAATTCATTTATTGAAGCGCTTTGTTATGTAAAACTTGTTTTGAAGAAATACTATAATGGTGTTGAACTCAGAAGTCATGAACGTTTCCGAAAAAAAGTGAATCAATTTTCGTGACGTCACAACGCATCCTTTACACGGGTACAGCTCACAACCTTCTGAACCGATTTTCATTCTAAAAAATGCATTAAATTTCTCTCAAAAAGTTTGAAGAGATCCCTAATTTTTGGCAATATGTGACATTTAAAGGAACCATAACTGAATGAAAAATAGTGGAATTTTGGCGCTTAAAAATAGATACCTTTATTATTGATTCAAGAGCGTGAAGTTACTGTGATTATTTTTAATCTAATATCAAGCCGAAAGATAGCTTTTAACAATCATTTTGCAATAATTGTTTTCATATAGCTAGGTTTTTGACGAAGTGTTGTTTGAAGTGAAGAACAATTGTTAAAATCAGTTTATTTTCATACTACAGTTTTTAAATTTCAACGACAACATACTTTATTCTACAAAAAGGTAACTGAATATCTTTTGATGGAAAATGAAGCTCAAGAAATAACTTTCCTAATGCTGAACAATTTTTTGTTTTGAATAATGAAAAATAAAAATCGGTTCTCCTGTTGAGGGGCGCTTGGAATGGGTCAAATATATTTTTCTGCATGGGCTTCGTCGAATGAACGGCTTTTGCCAGAAAAGAAAGCTCAGTGTTAAATGTTTTGAGGGTTGATCAATATCACCTTTCGCGCGCGATAAAGTAGTATGATTGCTATCAATAGTTGGGCGCGATGAAGACTTCCGCCTGGAAAAAATTACGCGATGAGGGCTTTCGTCAAACATGTTTTATGATTTGCAGGTTGATTGTTATCAACCGTTGAGTGCAATGAAGACTTCCACCTAGTTGATTTGGTTATTGGTGGCGCGATGAAGACTTCGGCCTAGTAGATTTGATTATTGTTGCTGCGATGAAGACTTCCACCTAGTTGATTTTATTGTTTTGGCGCGATGAAGACTTCCACCTAGTTGATATGATTATTGTTGGCGCGATGCAGACTTCCGCCTAGTTGATTTGATAATTGATGGTGCGATGAAGACTTCCGCCTTGTTGATATGATTGTTGATGGCACGATGCAGAAGTCCGCCTAGTTGATTTGACTATTTTTGGCGCGATGAAGACTTCCGCCTAGTTGAACTAATTGTTGATGGCGCAATGAAGACTTCCGTCTAGTTGATATGATTGTTGATGGCACGATGCAGACTTCCGCCTAGTTGATTTGACTATTTTTGGCGCGATGAAGACTTCCGCCTAGTTGAACCAATTGTTGTTGGCGCAATGAAGACTTCCGTCTAGTTGAACTGATTGTTGTTGGCGCGATGCAGACTTCCACCTAGTTGATTTGAATTTTGATGGCGCGATGAAGACTTCCGCCTAGTTGAACTGATAATTGTTGGCGTGGTGCAGACTTCCGCCTAGTTGATTCGCTTGTTGTTGGTGCGATGAAAACTTCTGCCAAGTTGATATGATTATTGTTGGGACGATGAAGACTTCCTCTTAGTTGATATGATTGTTTTTGGCGCGATAAAAACTTCCGCCTAGTTGATTTGATTATTGTTGGCGGGATGAAGACTTCCGCCTTGTTGATACGATTGTTGTTGGCGCGATGAAGACTTCCACCCAGTTGAGTTGAAGTTGCCTATATCTCTGGCTGTCTTAATACATAATAACACTGTTGGCGTACTGCAGACTTCCGTCTAAAAATGACTCAAAGAGAGCTACCTTCTAAAATAGTTAAAACTTTGATTGAACAATAGTTGGTCGCGATGCTTGGGTGAGTGCTGTGAAAAGGCTATCGGGTTGAATGCTTCTGTCACAGGAATAATAGATTTTCGTCCAATATCAACATCTGACGCAATGGTATAATTTGTTCAAATTTATTCAAAATGTTTAGGCATCAGTTTTCGGTAAGGCGCGATAGAGACCTACGCCAGGACTAAGCCCAGTGATGCAAGAGTTGGAGCTTTTTTGTTGGGCGCAAAAAGCATCATAATAAGGAAATTGATTATGACTCAATTGTTTAGGTTCGATTTTATCGAGTATTGAGATAAATCGGAATATCATCCACCTGAAAAAAAGAAGTCTTTCTTGATATTCTTTTAAGGTAACAGGTTCTAGTAAAATCATTATTGCGGAGTCAAATTGATTGATTAGTGATTGCGAAAGCATGTCTTTTTTCTTCAGAAAACTCCATTGAATTATCATCATCCTTGGGATAGCTGCTAGATTGAAACTCGGGATTCCGATTGGTTTTAGGAAAACAATAGGAGCTACGCGTACCATTATTCGTTGAAAATGGTTTTATCGATTGCTGAGGAAAACTCACGTCATAGATGAACAGCTGGAAGTCGGAAATGTTGTTTAGTTTTATATTTCCTTGTGCAATCGATTCTATAGACCGTAACGTTTTGTAACCATCGTTCGGGAATTTCAATTTTTATTCGTACAGTGTTTCCTCAAGACATAATTCAACGTTAAAATAAATCAAAACTGATATAAACCTCTCAATAGTATCCCTGTTTTTATTGAAAAAAAAACTTCTAGTAAATGTTCAATAACTATCATGTTTCGAAAAGGAGGCTTCAGAATCAGAATCAGTTCGGTCGTACACGTTTGAAGTGTCCGAGAGTAAAAATCATTTATAATGATCGATTAAAAAGCTTCACTTTTCCCATACCCACTGAATGAAAGCCCCCAGTCAGTCCCATCTGCTCTCGATCATTTGTCTTCGCCGTTAACCACGAATGAAAGGTTTTAAATCGGCAACAATGTATGTTGTAACTTCACGCGAAAACCCTCCCGTTGCCGTTCGTCACTTCTCGCTCCAAACTTTCCAAGCACGAACTTCGATCGTTCTCCAGAGTGAGGACCCCGATCACCCAGAGCCCAGTCCTCTGCCAAATGGCAGGTTATCTTTCGGGCGGCATCACACGATTCAATTGAAGAGTGCAAGCAACTAAACCCCAATGGAGAGTTTAAGTATGGAAGACTAAATGAATGAGCAGTAGGTCCTACCTACTTGCTCACTTCAAGCAAGACCCTTTGGTTAGTTAGTTTTTTCTGTGTATTCCCCATTGCGCGCGCCCTCTCTTATCTACTGCAACAACAATATTGGCAGAACGACTCAGTTTGCCCTTCGGGCTTGGAGGAATGGTTGCAATTACAACACGCTGACCGATTCCTCGGAAAGCCCTTCAGTTAGGTGCCTGTACCGACTTTATGATCACAAACCGGGAGGAAGTTGCCGCTGACCGCAACTCGAACTGCATCGCGCATAAACAAATCGCCACAAGCAGATTTTGAGACGGCCATTCAAGCCATAACCCTTTCCTGCTGCTAGATTAGGGTTGCCAGTTTTTTTTTCAGTATGTATCCGGGCCGGACAAATCCGAGCTATTTTATCTAAAAACCAGGCAAAGCCCGGGCATTCGATTTCAAAATTGTCAACCGAAAATCCGGGCAAAATCAGGGAAAACTTGATCAAGAATTCTTACAACACAATTGGTTTTTTAATCCGGGCTATTTTGAATGAAAATCTGGCAACCAGGCCGAACCGAACTTTTCCAAAATTTTGTATTAACTATCCGGGCAAACCCAGATAGAATTGGGCAATCTGGCAACCTTATGCTAGATTACTAGAAGAGTTCACCATCACAAGAAGAACGTGAAGGAGAAGGTTTTAAGCTGTTCAGTAATGGGCTTTTCGAGAGGTGGTCTCATAGAACTCTGTTTGTTGCATGTAGGACCCTGCCCAAGCACCAAACCAGCAAGAAATCAACCGTCATGATCTTCGTCGTGTGGCCTTCGGGTGTAGTGGAAGTGTTGCTGATTGGACTCCATCAGCCAACTCCCATCGTCGTTTTTTGCGGGTCCTGGAGCCTCTTTGGTTAGGAAGCGACACTTATTGGTTCTAATTTACCGCAAACAGCAAAGTGTTTAGTTTTTCAATTTGTATTCATCATCAACAAATGAAATAGGGATTTTATGTTTTCAAATCTGTCAAAAAGCATAAATGGATTAACATTCTTTAACCAGAACGATAAATATTCAAAAAACTCTCAGCTTCTGTTTTTGCTGCACCACGTTCATCAGAAAAATTAAATATTTTGACCGTGGAATTAGCCGGTGAGATTAATGGAAACAACAATGACGCTGATCGCTGACTACCGGACCGGGCTGATGCATGCTGCATTTTCTGTTGTTTTCTCCTTCTCCGACGAGTTTAATTTTTCTGTTGTTTTCTTAATCTGCAAGCCTTCTGCGCGCTTCTCAAAACCAGTTATTGATAAATGCGATACGGCGAAACTCATGAAATTAATTCACCTATAAAAGGAATCAAAGCTTCTCTTAGAAACACAAGTGAATTAAATAAAAAATACTTTTAACGCATCTAGCTTATTATTTTCACTGAACACACCTAATGAGTGTCAGACGAATTAAAAAATTGAACTCAAATCTAGAAATGACATTTAACATTGAGAAAATTATTCAATTATCATTGAAAAATTCTGTAAACTGAGGTCTTCGATGATCGAGGTAGCTTTTATCGAATGAAAAATCTGTTTGTCTGCCTGTCTGTTCCCTATGGACTCGGAAACTACTTGGCCGATTGGGCGTGAAACTTGGCAGGGTGGGTTATTGGAGGCCAGGAGAGGTTCCTATTATGGTTTGAGGACATTGAAATTGTGCAGCCTCTTCTATGGGTGTCGTGTTAGACTGAGTCGATTTGGGATCATTTTCGAATTTCTCAAACCCTGGGGTCTTAAAAGCTTCGTTTTGGTTCAAAACTCATCCATGATTTTCGGCAGAATTTTTAAGTAACGTTTACATGAGTAAATTTGAACTTTTATGTTTGCATAGGAATATTGAATATTTTGTACTGAAAAATAAACATCAGTTTTGTTTCTTCTTTGGAACCAAATTTGCTAATGGTTTTTGTGCCAGTTCATAAATTATCTAAGCAAATTTTCCGCTGAACAGCTTTGTCCAAGACCGTAACTTTGTATCTTATTACGAAAAAAAGTTATTAGGTGTTTAATGGGGGCATGTCTTCTGGCATTGATAAACAATAAATTCAATTGATAAAGACGACAAATTTAAGCAGAAGAAAATGTCGAAGTTCGCCTTCAAATATCTCGTTTGGCAGGTCATCTGCTCTTGCGGACTGAAGACTATTCTAAAAGTGTCCTAGAGTGGTATGAGCCAATTCTGTCCATTTTGTTCCAAAGGATATGGACCCGCCAATCTGTCCGGAGCTACACCCGGTGGAGCCGTACTGGGCAATAATGAAGCGGGAACTTCGGAAGAGCAAGAAGACAGTTAAAAACAAAAAGGACATGTTAAGAAAATGGAAAAAAAAAACTGAGGAACTGGTACCGGTTGACACTGTAAAGACTTTGATAGAGGGCAACAAGCGAAAATGCGTTCAATTTTACACTCAAGGCTCCATCGATTGACTTTTCTTTTGATTTTTAAAGTTTACTATTTGTAAAAACTATCCAAACATTTTGGTTATTTCTCATTCCGCCGAGCATGCTCCTTAGAGTTTGTGTTGAACGACACTCGCGACGACCGAACGTTTCACCGCGGCGATTATTCTGGACTGAAGAATCGCGTGGCAAATGTAAACAATAACAGAGAGTCACAAGTGAGAGAGAACGTCAATTCGCTATTGTACTAGACTGGCTTGCCAGGTGCCCAGATTTGTCTGTAAAACACAGACTTTCGATCCTTTGTTCAGATATTGGGCAGAACCAGATTTTGCCCAGATTTTTGCTCAGATTACCCTAATTTTTCATACTTTCAAAATAGAGTGATGAAATCAATATTCATGTATCGGATAAGATCCGTAAGTGCCAGGAACGTTGTAGGAAACAGTGTTCGTTATATAGTTTTTTACTCGAAAGTAACCCTAATACAAAACCACACCAACACCCTCCCCCCTTCAGACACGTATCGTCAAAAATTTTGATTCCAGATTTGTGATATCCTTTGTGCACAGACATACACAGGCTTTTTTCCCAAATTTCCCAGATTGATTTTTTTTATCCTCAACACCTGGCATCCCTGGTTCTAGAATCGACGAAGGTCGAGTTCACAGTGAGCGCGAAGCGAATTTCCAATTCGCGCGAAAACCCGCTTCTCATTGAAACACGTTGAAAAAACATCGACCGACCACAGTGCAAGCGAATTTTCGCGCGAAGAACCGGCTCGATCGCGCGAATTCATCAAGTTCATCCGGATATACACTGAAAATATTCTCTCGGATATTTTTCATCGCAAATGATAATTTATCAAAAAATCTCTTTCAAAAGTTAATTTATTTGATTAAAATCACCATTTCTGGGTTAGTTATGAAAAAAAACGCGGATTTTTAGCGCGGATTTTCGCAAATAACACGATGTCAGTCTTGAAAGACCACAATACGTGTACAGGGTGAAGGGGCTGAACGGATTTTCTTCTTGTAAAAACATTTATATTTGTACATAATATTATAATTCAAGAACAGTAACATTCAAAAACAAAATCAAGATTATCAGTAGTGAACCAATTTCTAGCAACTAACACAAAGTTTACATAGGTAATAAACAATTATAGAGCTTTATTTTTTGATACTCGACTTATTAATTTTAGTTCCGGGAACGCAAACGTGTTGAAAGAAATATTTCTGCCTAAAAACGGTTCCAATTGTAGCTCCAGATGATTCCATAGGTGGTTAACTCGGGTACATGATGAAAATTTATGTTCCAACGTTTCTACCGCATTCTGACAATGATCGCAGTTGGGACTGTTTGCTCTACCAGTTCTAGCCATAAGAGCAGCATGTGGAATTTTTCGATGCATGAGGAAGTACATTTGGGACTTTTCATCGGAGTTTGAAGTTGATTTTCGTAAGTTTTTCCATACAAGTCTCCATGCCACATGAGGTTGTTTTTAAACGATTTTCAACTTATTCGTGTTTTTTTCTGAAGTACATGTAGAGAGCTGAGGCTGAAGGATGATCTTTTAATCGGTCTTCGATGTATGGAATTTCTTTGACTATAATTTTCAAACAAGGATACAGAGCTGGAATACCACTTATATTTGGGGGCAGGCTTGCCATTTCTCTAACGAGAATCACCGACGTGTTCGGTTTTCGATTCTCGGTAGAGATTCTCTGAAACGCACCGCAGAGATTTTTAGCCGAACCTCTGTAGAGAATCTGTAAATCAACACGACGAAGCGAACGCACACTACAGTGACAAAAATTTTCAACCTCGGAGAGCGACAGCGACGGCAACTGGCTTTTACCAACACATACGAAGCTGAACCACTCGCCCGAAACATTCATCGGTTGTTGATGCTATTATTATGCACACCACCGTGTTTGTTTTTGTCTTTGCTTTTTCGTGGCTTGAAAAAATCGGTTCTGTGTTTTCACCGTGGTGCTCTCCGGTGACAAATTGTTGCACGCCGCAGCTATTGAAATTAGGTATGTGTGGCTTTCGAAACCGGGGTGCGAATAATGTGTGGAGAGGAACACAAAATCTCACCCGAGTTATTTGCAGCTATCGCACGGGGGTGTTTTATTCTCCGTTCTCCGTTTTTCTCGGTAGAAAATGGCATCTCTGTTTGGGAGACTATTCATTTGTGCTGAGAATGAAGCAGCAAAAGATGTAGGATTCCAGGCTTTTTACGAATCTTGAAATGAGCAACGATTTACATTTCCTAATGGGTAGATGCAGGTTAAGGCCACCATCCTCTTGAGGCAGGGAAAAGTTTCCCATTGACACCCTTGTAGGGTATCGTCCCCATATTAATGTTAGTTAGTTTTTGTAGATCTGATATTATTACTGAAATATCGTCGGCGTAGGCTACTACAAAGTCCAAAGGGTTATTACAGATGGTATTAAATTTTTACTTTTTTAAGTTTTTAATTTTTTTAATACAAAGAGGTGCATACTAATAGGATCCCCTTGCCGAACGAAACATGGAATAGGAAAAGGTCGGCTTAAATTTCCATTACCAATAACACAAGAAGAAGAAAGACACATAATTTTATTCAATAGAGATACAAAACTTCGGTTGAAGTGCATGTTCCTCGTTATATTGAGAAGAAAGCTTTTATTTACACGATCAAAAGCATGATCTAAGTCAAAGGAGATGACTTTAGCGGATTTTCTTCGGCAGTTTATTTCGACGATCCTGTCTTTAATAGCAGTCACAGCTTCGAAAATGTTCTGTTTTCCATTCGAACACTTTTGCGTATCACTCAAAATATTGTTTTCTGACATAACCTCTCAAGTCGTGTTTTGCGCTCACAGTTGTGATACTGCAAATTAATTTGCATAGATTTTTTCACGTGTGATTAACTTTTGCAAAACACCGAAGGTTTTTTTTCAGTGTTGAACCGCTTCGCAATTCGCGTGCAAAATTCATCCGGTGAATGAATATTTCGCTTCGCGCTCACTGTGTTCGTACCCGAAGAGTGAATTCGTAGTGTTCAGATTAGACATCATTAGGGAAGTGTTATCAATATGAAGGATGGATAATCCAAGCATATGTATATCACTTTTGTAACCTGATCTCTAAACATGACTTGACGAGAATAAATGTGATTATATTATCAGTTATTGATACAAATAGTACCCTGTTTTATCAAGTATCACAACAGGTTATGGGCATTGGGGTTAACTGGCTGTAGTTTTGTTTTGATATCCGCCGAGCCAACATGAGCAGAGGCGAGAAGGCTCACTCATTACTGCTATCAAAACCACCAGTTTATAGTCACATCCAGGGTGCGCTGGCTGTTCTGCCGCCAGAGGAGCTGAACTCAAGGTCGATCGTCGACATCAAGCGGTTGTTTCTAGATTCTGAGCTACACACCAGCATTACATGAAGCCAACATTGAGGTGAGCCAGCGGTAGCAAACCACGCTTTGCGGACTACGCCAAGGAAATGAAATAATCGGTGCTTGGGGTGCGGCGAGAAAGGTCGAGCGGAATCTCTAAGGCGAGCCCAACTTCGAAGGTCGCGCCTCCGCAGACTAGCGGAGTTCTGAAGTTTGAAACTCCGCAGGTTGGCGGAAACAGGAAAAAAGCCATCAGCCAGGCGAAAATTGACACCAAGGCCACTATGAATGGCGAAAGGCTCATAACATGGCCTGTGAAGGGAGATTGGTGGAGGACATCTCAAAGCTAGCTACATCGATCGAGCTGTCCACAACCAAGACTGGTGGATCAATGAAGGGGACTTAAAATGGCACTGAACCGCTAAAAACCATGATTAATTGTAAAATATAAAAAAAACTAGCTGATCCCGTACGAACTTCGTTTCGCTTTAAATCATTGGTACGTCAAAATGAGTTTAGAAAATGAATTCGAAACATTCTTTCGACAATTTTGGGGAAAAAATTCAACAGTGTTTAAAGTCGCTACTATTACTATTACTTGAAATTCAAATTAAAATTTATGTGAGAGTGTTTTCTTCTCGATCGGTTGCAAAATCTAGACATTATGGTAGAAACATGTACTATTTGTTTGTGTGCACGACTCTTTTGCTTGACCTTCACACTTAAATTGGTATCAATTAACTGCCTCCAACAAAATTATTGCACAAAACACTGAACTTTCAATGAAACCCTCTTTTTCTGTCCCATGGCCCGAATTTCGATAATTGAAACCAATTTTACGTTCCTCAAAACTCCCTTGTGCCATTTTTTCTTTTAAAATTATATGTAAAATAACGTCAGGAACTTGAAAACAATGATCAGTGAATATAAACGCCCCTTTCGCCGACCTTTGACACGGAACATGCTACCTGGAGTCAATTGCTCATAGTTTATAACCCTCATCTGAACATTTTCATCTCAATCCGATGCATGATCACGACAATATCGCGAAAACAGTGAGCAACTAACATGGAAGGCCTTTTTTTGACCACGATTCAAAACTTGACACCTGAAATCAATTATCTTTTCTGTTAAACTCCCATGTGTTAATTTTCATTACAATTCTATGCTCAATCAAGAGAATATCGTAAAAACAGTGAACAGATAATAACCCCTTTCGCCGACCCTTGAGTCAAGATTTGAAACCTGAAAGCAAAAGAGCGTCCCTCAAAACTCCTATGCGGGAATTTTCATCTCAATCCAATGTAGAATAACGTCAAAATCGCAAAAAACACTAAAGTTGGGTATGGACGACTCCTTCAGCCGACTTCTGATCCGCAAATCGATTGCTCGTCTTTCAAAACACTCATGTGCAAATTTTCATCACAATCCGGTGTATAATAACACCAATATCGCAAAAACATTAATCAGTGAATATGGATGACCCCTTTGGCCAACCCCTGACCCTAAATTTGATAACTGTAATCGATTGCTCGTCTCTCAAAACACTCATGTGCAAATTTTCATCACAATCCAATTTAAAATAAAGCCAATATCGCAAAAACATTAATCAGTGGATATGGACGACCCCTTTTGCTGACCTCAAACCCTAAATTTGATAACTGTAATCGATTGCTCGTCTCTCAAATCTCTCATGTGCAAATTTTCATCACAATCCGATGTAAAATAACGCCAATATCGCAAAAACATAAATCAGTGGATATGGACGCCCCCTTTTTCCGACCTCAAACCCCAAATTTGATAACTGTAATCGATTGCTCGTCTCTCAAAACACTCATGTGCAAATTTTCATCACAATCCAATGTAAAATAAAGCCAATATCGCAAAAACATTAATCAGTGGATATGGACGACCCCTTTTGCCGACCTCAAACCCTAAATTTGATAACTGTAATCGATTGCTCGTCTCTCAAAACACTTATGTGCAAATTTTCATCACAATCCGATGTAAAATAACGCCAATATCGCAAAAACATAAATCAGTGGATATGGACGACCCCTTTTGCCGACCCCTAGCCCTAAATTGGATAACTGTAATCGATTGCTCGTCTCTCAAAACACTCATGTGCAAATTTTCATCACAATCCGGTGTATAATAACGCCAATATCGCAAAAACATCAATCAGTGGATATGGACGACCCCTTTTGCCGACCTCAAACCCTAAATTTGATAACTGTTATCGATTGCTCGTCTCTCAAAACACTCATGTGCAAATTTTCATCTCAACCCGATGTATAATAACGCCAATATCGCAAAAACATAAATCAGTGGATATGGACGACCCCTTTGGCCAACCCCTGACCCTAAATTTGATAACTGTAATCGATTGTTCGTCTCTCAAAACACTCATGTGCAAATTTTCATCACAATCCGATGTAAAATAACGCCAATATCGCAAAAACATAAATCAGTGGATATGGACGACCCCTTTGGCCAACCCCTGACCCTAAATTTGATAACTGTAATCGATTGCTCGTCTCTCAAAACACTCATGTGCAAATTTCCATCACAATCCGACGGAAAATAACGTCAATAACGTGAAAACAATATTTGTCTTGTATGGACGACCCCCTTCAGAAGGGGTCGTCCAAAAATCTAAAAACATTTTTCATCATTCCAGGTCCTAATGAGCATCCATGCCAAATTTCAGATCTCTAGCTCTTAAGACGGCTGAGTCTATAGAGGACAAACAAACAAACAAACAAACAAACAAACATACAGATAATTGCTTTTTATATATATAGATAAGTTGTATACACAGAAAGACACAGAAGACATGGTCATCTAAGCAATGCTGGCGTAACTACACTTATGTTACAGAAGATGGTAGAAGGAGTAGATTTTTGCGTCGAGACTTCAAACAAAAACGAAGATTTCGAACGCTTTTTAGCTGGGAATTAGTCCAGCAAAAAGTTCAAGAGTCTACAAATATCGAGGTCAAGTAGGCCACTTGTGTTACCGTGTATCGAATTCCCGATTCAGCCATTTTGGCTATTTAGGCTATGCAACTGCGAAACTCATGAAGTTCGTTTACCAACAAACCCCAGAAAAGCTGAGCAAATCTTATGTTTGTAATCAAACTCATTGAGAGTCCCAATCACTTCTCGCCTACTTACTGTGAAAGTCGGAGAATCTCGTGTTTCAAAAAACCTTGGAAGAAACCACGTTTCATGGTCATCGACATTTCGTGACATTCAATTATGACTGCTCACATTTCACAGTAATCTACCAAATGAAACGCAGGAGCGAGGTTTTAGAAATTTAAGGGTTTAGAAGCGGTGGCAACGACGCATTTCAATCAAAATTTGGCTAAACTTACATAGATGCGTTGAACGAGATTTTCACGGATTTTTCAAGGCAAAATTCGTGCAATGGGTTTCAATAGTTCCGTATACTCCCCAGCAGAATGACAAGAGCGAAGAGAACATTTTCTTCTGTTTAAGAACAGTAAAAAGACCCACCATCGAATGTGAGGCTGCAACGAGCCATGCAGCCTGCCTGCTCATCAGACATATATTATTACTATTATTATTGCACATCGGAATGCGTCCGTCGCTCGGTCGTCGTGACTCGATATCAAATCAGTGAGATCGTTCCGTTTTTAACGTGGCCCAAAACCTCGGCCTCGGCTGTGCTTGAACAAGACTCGTAAAGAATATTGATTTTTTTTTCTCTGTTTCATCATTGCGCTTATTTCCCTTCAATTTCGTGAGGCCAACGTTAACAGATTTCTTGACTCTTTAATCCTTCTGGCTTTTTTTTTTCTTTCTGAGGTTCTTTTTTTCACTCATCTCTGCTGCCGAGAGCATGAAAAATGAGAAGCAAAGATGCTGTTATTTTCTGCCATTGCGTGCCTTCGCTCAAGCTTTTGGGACAGAGAGATCACATAAATCGCAGCAAAATTTCGCAAAAGATTCAAACCTGTCCCAGGAACAACAAAAACAACCTCCGAAATGAACCCATAAAAGTAGACAAAAAAATCGCACTTTCACGCGCTGCATTTATCAGAATAACAATAATCGGAAATTTATTACGACCTCATTAACGGCAATCATTGCGTTGTTTAGTGAACACAAAAAGCATCGGGGAGCAGCAGCAACAGCGATTTTATTCAATCGAGCGGAAGGGGGGGACCCGCGAGCAAAAAAAATCGATCCTGCCGGAATAAATGTGCGTGTGGATTATATTTATTTCCCTGGCAGAGAGTCTCGACATTTTTTTTTCTCTTCATTTTGTTGGTCGAAGCCCCAACCTGTTTATGATTGGGGGGAGCAGCCGGTGTGGAGGGTATTAATTTTCGCGCCTTTTTGTCGAACCGCTCTCGTGAGCAATTAAACGTGAATAAACTAGGAAAATATTGTTCGTTCGGCGGCCAAAGTTTTGTGAGCGGTGTTTGACTGTTTTTTTTTGCCACCCAGACATCCAACAACAATTACTAGCTACTGGAGGGCGTAGCTGCTTAATTGCTCTGTTTTCGATTGCTAATGACTCGGAATAAACAGGATTTTAATTGATTCAATGGACCATTAGCGGGTACTTGGGTCAAACTCTTGACAAGTTTATTTTCTTACGGAGGTATTGTTTTCGAATTACACAAACAAATAACGAACCCGATTCGGTTTGTTGAAGAAGTGTTGAAGAAGTGAACAAGGTGGGCAGAAGAAAAACAACACTCAATTACCTGGCATTGTTTGAGTCTATGCGATCATCCAAGCTCAAGGTCCGTCTCGTTTGTATCAAACTGACCTGAAAATAGAGAGAATGAGAGGAATTACAATATGAACATTTCAAGGTTTGAGAGTAATGTAGTTTTTTGCTGTGGAAACACTCAAACAAGTAACAGTAACAGTAACAGTA
The DNA here is from genome assembly GCF_029784155.1 of Uranotaenia lowii. Classification (NCBI taxonomy): domain Eukaryota; kingdom Metazoa; phylum Arthropoda; class Insecta; order Diptera; family Culicidae; genus Uranotaenia; species Uranotaenia lowii. The sequence continues at coordinate 83,100,858 of NC_073691.1, forward strand.
ACAGTAACGGTAACAGTAACAGTAACAGTAACAGTAACAGTAAGAGTAACAGTAACAGTAACAGTAACAGTAACAGTAACAGTAACAGTAACAGTAACAGTAGCAGTAACAGTAACAGTAACGATAACGAAACGGTAACAGTAATCGTAACGGTAACAGTAATCGTAACGGTAACGGTAATGGTAACGGTAACGGTAACGGTAACGGTAACGGTAACGGTAACGATAACGGTAACGGTAACGGTAACGGTAACGGCAACGATAACAGTAACGGTAACGGTAACGGAAAAGATAACGGTATCGGTAACGGAAAAGATAACGGTAACAGTAACAGTAACAGTAACGATAACGGAACGGTAACAGTAATCGTAACGGTAACGGTAATGGTAACGGTAACGGTAACGGTAACGGTAACGGTAACGGTAACGGTAACGGTAACGGTAACGGTAACGGTAACGGTAACGGTAACGGTAACGGTAACGATAACGGTAACGAAAACGGTAACGGCAACGATAACAGTAACGGTAACGGTAACGATAACGATAACGATAACGATAACGATAACGATAACGATAACGATAACGATAACGATAACGATAACGATAACGATAACGATAACGATAACGATAACGATAACGATAACGATAACGATAACGATAACGATAACGATAACGATAACGATAACGATAACGATAACGATAACGATAACGATAACGATAACGATAACGATAACGATAACGATAACGATAACGATAACGATAACGATAACGATAACGATAACGATAACGATAACGATAACGATAACGATAACGATAACGATAACGATAACGATAACGATAACGATAACGATAACGATAACGATAACGATAACGATAACGATAACGATAACGATAACGATAACGATAACGATAACGATAACGATAACGATAACGATAACGATAACGATAACGATAACGATAACGATAACGATAACGATAACGATAACGATAACGATAACGATAACGATAACGATAACGATAACGATAACGATAACGATAACGATAACGATAACGATAACGATAACGATAACGATAACGATAACGATAACGATAACGATAACGATAACGATAACGATAACGATAACGATAACGATAACGATAACGATAACGATAACGATAACGATAACGATAACGATAACGATAACGATAACGATAACGATAACGATAACGATAACGATAACGATAACGATAACGATAACGATAACGATAACGATAACGATAACGATAACGATAACGATAACGATAACGATAACGATAACGATAACGATAACGATAACGATAACGATAACGATAACGATAACGATAACGATAACGATAACGATAACGATAACGATAACGATAACGATAACGATAACGATAACGATAACGATAACGATAACGATAACGATAACGATAACGATAACGATAACGATAACGATAACGATAACGATAACGATAACGATAACGATAACGATAACGATAACGATAACGATAACGATAACGATAACGATAACGATAACGATAACGATAACGATAACGATAACGATAACGATAACGATAACGATAACGATAACGATAACGATAACGATAACGATAACGATAACGATAACGATAACGATAACGATAACGATAACGATAACGATAACGATAACGATAACGATAACGATAACGATAACGATAACGATAACGATAACGATAACGATAACGATAACGATAACGATAACGATAACGATAACGATAACGATAACGATAACGATAACGATAACGATAACGATAACGATAACGATAACGATAACGATAACGATAACGATAACGATAACGATAACGATAACGATAACGATAACGATAACGATAACGATAACGATAACGATAACGATAACGATAACGATAACGATAACGATAACGATAACGATAACGATAACGATAACGATAACGATAACGATAACGATAACGATAACGATAACGATAACGATAACGATAACGATAACGATAACGATAACGATAACGATAACGATAACGATAACGATAACGATAACGATAACGATAACGATAACGATAACGATAACGATAACGATAACGATAACGATAACGATAACGATAACGATAACGATAACGATAACGATAACGATAACGATAACGATAACGATAACGATAACGATAACGATAACGATAACGATAACGATAACGATAACGATAACGATAACGATAACGATAACGATAACGATAACGATAACGATAACGATAACGATAACGATAACGATAACGATAACGATAACGATAACGATAACGATAACGATAACGATAACGATAACGATAACGATAACGATAACGATAACGATAACGATAACGATAACGATAACGATAACGATAACGATAACGATAACGATAACGATAACGATAACGATAACGATAACGATAACGATAACGATAACGATAACGATAACGATAACGATAACGATAACGATAACGATAACGATAACGATAACGATAACGATAACGATAACGATAACGATAACGATAACGATAACGATAACGATAACGATAACGATAACGATAACGATAACGATAACGATAACGATAACGATAACGATAACGATAACGATAACGATAACGATAACGATAACGATAACGATAACGATAACGATAACGATAACGATAACGATAACGATAACGATAACGATAACGATAACGATAACGATAACGATAACGATAACGATAACGATAACGATAACGATAACGATAACGATAACGATAACGATAACGATAACGATAACGATAACGATAACGATAACGATAACGATAACGATAACGATAACGATAACGATAACGATAACGATAACGATAACGATAACGATAACGATAACGATAACGATAACGATAACGATAACGATAACGATAACGATAACGATAACGATAACGATAACGATAACGATAACGATAACGATAACGATAACGATAACGATAACGATAACGATAACGATAACGATAACGATAACGATAACGATAACGATAACGATAACGATAACGATAACGATAACGATAACGATAACGATATCGATAACGATAACGATAACGATAACGATAACGATAACGATAACGATAACGATAACGATAACGATAACGATAACGATAACGATAACGATAACGATAACGGTAACGGTAACAGTGAAATTGTCAGTAGAAATTCGAGATTTCAGATTTCAGATTCCGCTTTCAGATTCAGATTTCAGATTCAGATTTTAGATTTAGATTTCAGATTCAGATTTCAGATTCAGATTTCAGATTCAGATTTCAGATTCAGATTTCAGATTTCAGATTCAGATTTCAGATTCAGATATCAGATTCAGATTTCAGAATAAGATTTCAGATTCAGATTTCAGATTCAGATTTCAGATTCAGATTTCAGATTCAGATTTCAGATTCAGATTCAGATTCAGATTTCAGATTCAGATTTCAGATTCAGATTTCAGATTCAGATTTCAGATTCAGATTTCAGATTTCAGATTCAGATTTCAGATTCAGATTTCAGATTCAGATTTCAGATTCAGATTTCAGATTCAGATTTCAGACTCAGATTTCAGAATAAGATTTCAGATTCAGATTTCAGATTCAGATTTCAGAATAAGATTTCAGATTCAGATTTCAGATTCAGATTTCAGATTCAGATTTCAGATTCAGATTTCAGATTCAGATTTCAGATTCAGATTTCAGATTCAGATTTCAGATTCAGATTTCAGATTCAGATTTCAGATTCAGATTTCAGATTCAGATTTCAGATTCAGATTTCAGATTCAGATTTCAGATTCAGATTTCAGATTCAGATTTCAGATTCAGATTTCAGATTCAGATTTCAGATTCAGATTTCAGATTCAGATTTCAGATTCAGATTTCAGATTCAGATTTCAGATTCAGATTTCAGATTCAGATTTCAGATTCAGATTTCAGATTCAGATTTCAGATTCAGATTTCAGATTCAGATTTCAGATTCAGATTTCAGATTTAGATTTCAGATTCAGATTTCAGATTCAGATTTCAGATTCAGATTTCAGATTCAGATTTCAGATTCAGATTTCAGATTCAGATTTCAGATTCAGATTTCAGATTCAGATTTCAGATTCAGATTTCAGATTCAGATTTCAGATTCAGATTAAAGATTTCAGATTCAGATTTCAGATTCAGATTTCAGATTCAGATTTCAGATTCAGATTTCAGATTCAGATTTCAGATTTCAGATTCAGATTTCAGATTCAGATTTCAGATTCAGATTTCAGATTCAGATTTCAGATTCAGATTTCAGATTCAGATTTCAGATTCAAATTTCAGATTCAGATTTCAGATTCTGATTTTAGATTCAGATTTCAGATTCAGATTTCAGATTCAGATTTCAGATTCAGATTTCAGATTCAGATTTCAGATTCAGATTTCAGATTCAGATTTCAGACTCAGATTTCAGATTTCAGATTCAGATTTCAGATTCAGATTTCAGATTCAGATTTCAGATTCAGATTTCAGATTCAGATTTCAGATTCAGATTCAGATTTCAGATTCAGATTTCAGATTCAGATTTCAGATTCAGATTTCAGATTCAGATTTCAGATTCAGATTTCAGATTCAGATTTCAGATTCAGATTTCAGATTCAGATTTCAGATTCAGATTTTCAGATTCAGATTTCAGATTCAGATTTCAGATTCAGATTTCAGATTCAGATTTCAGATTCAGATTTCAGATTCAGATTTCAGATTCAGATTTCAGATTCAGATTTCAGATTCAGATTTCAGATTCAGATTTCAGATTCAGATTTCAGATTCAGATTTCAGATTCAGATTTCAGATTCAGATTTCAGATTCAGATTTCAGATTCAGATTTCAGATTCAGATTTCAGATTCAGATTTCAGATTCAGATTTCAGATTCAGATTTCAGATTCAGATTTCAGATTCAGATTTCAGATTCAGATTTCAGATTCAGATTTCAGATTCAGATTTCAGATTCAGATTTCAGATTCAGATTTCAGATTCAGATTTCAGATTCAGATTTCAGATTCAGATTTCAGATTCAGATTTCAGATTCAGACTTCAGATTCAGATTTCAGATTCAGATTTCAGATTCAGATTTCAGATTCAGATTTCAGATTCAGATTTCAGATTCAGATTTCAGATTCAGATTTCAGATTCAGATTTCAGATTCAGATTTCAGATTCAGATTTCAGATTCAGATTTCAGATTCAGATTTCAGATTCAGATTTCAGATTCAGATTTCATTTTCAGATTTTCAGATTCAGATTTCAGATTCAGATTTCAGATTCAGATTTCAGATTCAGATTTCAGATTCAGATTTCAGATTTCAGATTCAGATTTCAGATTCAGATTTCAGATTCAGATTTCAGATTCAGATTTCAGATTCAGATTTCAGATTCAGATTTCAGATTCAGATTTCAGATTCAGATTTCAGATTCAGATTTCAGATTCAGATTTCAGATTCAGATTTCAGATTCAGATTTCAGATTCAGATTTCAGATTCAGATTTCAGATTCAGATTTCAGATTCAGATTTCAGATTCAGATTTCAGATTCAGATTTCAGATTCAGATTTCAGATTCAGATTTCAGATTCAGATTTCAGATTCAGATTTCAGATTCAGATTTCAGATTCAGATTTCAGATTCAGATTTCAGATTCAGATTTCAGATTCAGATTTCAGATTCAGATTTCAGATTCAGATTTCAGATTCAGATTTCAGATTCAGATTTCAGATTCAGATTTCAGATTCAGATTTCAGATTCAGATTTCAGATTCAGATTTCAGATTCAGATTTCAGATTCAGATTTCAGATTCAGATTTCAGATTCAGATTTCAGATTCAGATTTCAGATTCAGATTTCAGATTCAGATTTCATTTTCAGATTTTCAGATTCAGATTTCAGATTCAGATTTCAGATTCAGATTTCAGATTCAGATTTCGGATTCAGATTTCAGATTCAGATTTCAGATTTCAGATTCAGATTTCAGATTCAGATTTCAGATTCAGATTTCAGATTCAGATTTCAGATTCAGATTTCAGATTCAGATTTCAGATTCAGATTTCAGATTCAGATTTCAGATTCAGATTTCAGATTCAGATTTCAGATTCAGATTTCAGATTCAGATTTCAGATTCAGATTTCAGATTCAGATTTCAGATTCAGATTTCAGATTCAGATATCAGATTCAGATTTCAGATTCAGATTTCAGATTCAGATTTCAGATTTCAGATTCAGATTTCAGATTTCAGATTCAGTTTTCAGATTCAGATTTCAGATTCAGATTTCAGATTCAGATTTCAGATTTCAGATTCAGTTTTCAGATTCAGATTTCAGATTCAGATTTCAGATTCAGATTTCAGATTCAGATTTCAGATTCAGATTTCAGATTCAGATTTCAGATTCAGATTTCAGATTCAGATTTCAGATTCAGATTTCAGATTCAGATTTCAGATTCAGATTTCAGATTCAGATTTCAGAATAAGATTTCAGATTCAGATTTCAGATTCAGATTTCAGATTCAGATTTCAGATTCAGATTTCAGATTCAGATTTCAGATTCAGATTTCAGATTCAGATTTCAGATTCAGATTTCATACTCAGATTTCAGATTTCAGATTCAGATTTCAGATTCAGATTTCAGATTCAGATTTCAGATTCAGATTTCAGATTCAGATTTCAGATTCAGATTTCAGATTCAGATTTCAGATTCAGATTTCAGATTCAGATTTCAGATTCAGATTTCAGATTCAGATTTCAGATTCAGATTTCAGATTCAGATTTCAGATTTAGATTTCAGATTCAGATTTCAGATAACAGATTAAGAATCCAGTTTTTTTTCGGTTTCTTCTGAATTTTATAATCGTTGATCATTATTTCCCTTGAGAAATTAAAACTAAAGTTAGACGTACCATTTTTTCTGGCTTATACGAAGTTCATTCACCGTTCCAAAACCGCAAAAAACCCGGGAAACATTTGTCTTGGTCCATGCAAAATTAAGCATAACAACTTGTCTAACTTCCGTCCGTTGACCGAGACTGATGATGGCGGATCGTTCGTCGATTTCCTTCTTCGATAAATATCCTTTTTTTTATTTCCACGACCAAGTCGAGCTTCTGAGTCCGTCGTAATTTATCGTTTTAATTCACGGGAATAAAACATGTGCCCGCTTCTACGACTGGTTTAGGACTCTCTACTCTGCCCGGTAAAAGCTGTTCAGGATAGCAATTTTTAGTGGAATAATTTATTTATGCAAAACAGGGATTAATTGAAGTCTTTATTTCCCTAGAAGCTAAACTATGTACGTTCAAAGTAGGATAGCACAAATGGTTCCACCACCATCATCGGCATATCGGATGTGTGCGGTTTGGCTTGGAACCACTCCCGGATAGGTACCTACCTAAAGTCGGATGGCCTATCTAGCAGTTTTTTCATATTGCGTTGGTTTACTGGTATTTTATCTAGAAGGATGGTTCAATTAAATTTTCTCAACTTCCTAAAATTACCAAAAAAAATTAAACAGAACGACATTTTATATGGGGTTTTTAGAGAGATCCTCTTTTTTGAAAACAAATCTTGAATATCTTAAAAAAGTTTTGCATCATTCCGAAAAAACTCGTTATTAACATGTGGGTGAGTGTAAAAGTGCGAGAAAATGCCTTTGTAGCTTCCAAGGTGTCCGGTTTATACTTTATTTCCACCGGTTCCCGTTTGCCTTTCTTTTCCGATACTATTCACGGCCCAGGTCCCGGTCAAGGACTGAGTTCTGAAATTAATGGATTGTGCCACACAATCCGCACCGTTCTCAGACAGCACTGACACATTAGCAGCCTCATCGTGCCAACCACGAAACAGACAGGGGACAGGGGTTGGTTTGGCCGTCCAGCCAGCCTTAATCAGTCCGGGATCCATTGAACAAAATTGTCCTCCGGGGCTGCTCTCCCTTCTTCTTTCCGTGGGCTGATGGAAAAACGCCGAAGTACCATCTAATAAAAGGATCAACGGGAGGTCCGAGGGATTAAGCCGGACGAAGTCGGGTCAATTGTCGTCCTTCTTCCAGCCCGAAAATGTGTTCCACATTTCAATTGTGCTAGATCGGTACCAACCTTTAGAGGACACACTCGATTGCATCGTCGCCGGAAGTATGTTTGTTTGATTGTTCGTGGAAATCTGGACGCAGTTCATCGATGTCCCATTCATTTGTGATGCATTTGGTTTGAACCGTTAGATAATGCAATGGACAGAAAGGTGCCTCCGGAGTGTATTGTTTCGATTGGCATTCCTCTTTCATTCCATCGAAATTTGATGAGGTAATCGATAAATGGTCGGATTTGAATACAACAACTGGCACAAAAATGCAAGCATCAAACCACAAGGTTTTGGGATGACTGGAACATTCGATTTGTTCATCGAAATAGTTTAAAGATTGTGCTGAACTCGAATATTTTGTCAGACTTTGTTTATTATCTCTGAATTAGGAAATATAAAATATAACGCACAAAAAAAATTCAACGACATCGTTGATCACTGACCGGTAAGCCATTTAAAAACCGTAAACTATCGCGATACAATGTTCTACAAACTTGTTCCTCATTGTATGAACTATAATATCTGCAATTTTGAGCTATAAAGCATACTGAACATATTTTAGAACATAAAAAATGAAAGCATTCTGATTTTTCATCCATTATGCCGAGAAACTGTACTTCAACAAATTGAGCTGAAATTTTTAAAAACCCATCACCCAATGGCTCCAACTTGGAGGGTGCCGCGACGTTTTTTTTTGTTTTTATAATGGACCAGTCTATTTTACACCTGTTTATCTGAACTTAAATAACAGAAAAATTAATTATAAAAAAAACCTTAATTAATTCACAAAAATTCCAGATATAAAGTACGTTTCGGGGCATATGGTTTCATTCCTTTTGTATTTTTTTATTCTTCTCAGCTGCCAAAATTTTCCTCGGCGTATTAGAGTCAAGTGGGGTAATTCCGAACAAGTGCCATACGCGCTGCTATGGGGGATGAATGAACACAAAAAGTTCCAAAGGTGGTAATTTGACATCCGATGGATAGCATTAAGATGTTTCAGATCTGTTTTCTAATCCAAATGATATCATTTCAGATATTTAAAAAAACCATTACCTCGTGAAACGGAAATCGTTTTCGACAATGTTCAATGTTTTGAATATCTGATAATAGAAAATCCAGCTGGAATGTTGTTATCACATGTTTTATATCCAGTTTATGATGCTTTATCTAGATTAAGAAGAAATTTTGAAAAATTTCATTCGCACTGATTCACAGATGAGTGTTCATATTTACCCCATAGTTTTCGTCCTTTGGGGTAATTATGAACACATATTCTTATTCATTTCCTGCCATTTCATTGGCTTTTTGATGGTCAAATGTTTTTTGCATCAATTTAGGTGGCCATTCACTAATTACCCAAACATTTCCAAAGCTATGGCAATTCTTTTCAGCCTCTAAAAAATTTGAACAAAACTGAAAATAAAATTTCAAAAGTGAAAACAGTAAACAAAACAGAAATTTTGAAAAAAAAACTCAATCCGTAACCACATTCAAACCAGTTTTTATTATGTTTAATAAATATGTGATAAGAACTTGCTTTTAGTTGATAGAAAAAATGGCAGTCGAAAGTTTTCTTAGATAAAGTGAGTGGTGCGTAAGGATAGTTTTACCGGTAATTCGGAACCCGAAAACCTGTATCCCAGGAATAGTTTTCTAATTCTGAATACAGGTTTTACATCCTTCCAAAAAAAGTTTTTTTTTAGTATTGATGAATATAAACTGGTCATAAACTAAAATTGAAGAAATGTTTGATTTTACTAAAAATAAAATTCATCATTTGTTTACAAATGTTTTTTTTTGTTTTTATAAAACAACCTATTTCGTTATTATTGCTAATTATTTTCATTATTGGGTGTTGAACTGAGATTTTCTGACACCATGTAAATCATATTGGACAAGTCTCAGGGTAAATATGAACATAGTTCGGGGTAATTATGAACATAATTTTTTAAGTAAAAAATCACCATAAACTGCTTACTATGGGTAAATGTAACGTATAACTACTGTTACTTTTCAAAAATTTTATACCAAGTTCGTAATTACCCCCTAAACAGTGGGGTAAATATAAACAGACCTCTCAAGGACGTGGGTTGCGACCGAAAAACAAAGTTGCTCTACAGAATGATGAGGAGCCCGGAAACATTCATTTTTGAGAGCCTTTACAGAATTTATGATTAGAAATAAACATATGGTGGCTGTAAGTGTGCCAAATGAAATTTTTTTTTTCATAACTACCCCACCTAGCCCTATATCCCACGTGACACGATGGTTCAAATCCCCAAAAAGCTGGAAAAAGATCAATTTTCAAGTCAGTGAAAACAATATTCAGAATTCGAATGTTTTGATGTAATTAGATATTTTCTAGGACTTTTTATACACCTTCCCTGAAACAAACAAGAACGATAACTTAAACCAAAAATAAAAAAAAATAAGATTTTTATTCATAACTCCAAACAATTAAAAAAGGCATCTGTATCTTTTGGACTTCATAAATTTCTACACCTTACTTACTTACTTAATTATCCCGCGCCGATCCTCCGGTGCATAGGGCCGTGGTAAAGACCTCCACTGTTGACGATCCGGAGCCAGCGTCTTCACCTGGTCCCAGTCAAGATTCTCGTCGACAGTTCGGATTTCAGCGGCTAGGCTTCGCCGCCACGAGTTTCTTGGTCTGCCTCTTCTTCGATGACCTTCTGGATTCCAATCTAGCGCCTCTCTGCAAATCTCGTTTTCATCTCTTCGCAGCGTGTGCTCAATCCATCTCCACTTACGTTCCCGAATCTCGATTTCTAGCGCCCTTTGATGACACCGGCGATATAATTCCTCATTCGAGATCCAGTTGCCAGGCCACCAAGCGCGGATGATATTCCGCAGGCAGCGGTTTACAAATACTTGCAGTTTTTGCATCGTTACCGCATATTTACACCAAGTTTCGCACCCGTACAGCAATACGGATTTGACGTTTGAGTTGAAGATTCGGATTTTTTTTCGTAGAGAGATCTGGCGTGACCGCCAGATGTTTCGGAGACTCGCAAACGCAAATCGGGCCTTTCTGATCCGTGTTTCGATGATTTCTACACCGAAGTGATATTTTTCAATCTATTCAACAGTTTTTTTTATCAATATGATAAACTAATCAAGTTTCACTTAGTTGAGAACCTAAAGTTTGACGATAAAAAAGTTACTGTAAGTCGATTTTATCTGTTTATTTTTCAGAAGCAAAACTATAGCTTATGTTGCCGATCGCCGTGGTAAATTATATACCGTTGTTGTTATCGTTACCGTTATCTTCTGCTAGTTTTTGCTATATTTTGAATACGATAGCTTTGAGTGAACGTTGTTTGATTCAAAAATAAAAAATTTATAGTATTTATGCACAGTTATTCAAGCAATGATTGCTTCACAGGTAAAATCAGTTTTATATTCATGCAACTAACCTAGAGGAATTTTGGAGTCCATACCCCATTTTAACAAAAAATATTCATATATTAATGAAAAATTTTCAATTTTCAGCATGCGACAGTATGCAAAAAAAAATTTATCCACCCACCTCACAAATTTTCAATTGTAATGTTTTTCTGGTGAAAATCAAGTTGATTTCATGAATGTTCCTCCACAATTTATCATTTTATGTTTATTTATTATATTGCCATTGAAAATACGGCGTTTACATCTTTTCTCGGGGTTTTATGTCATAAATTATGAAAAAGGGTAAAAAACACGCAAAAAAGTGTATCCACCCTCAAATGGATACTACGATTTAAGTTTGTTTTACAGAGTTTTATTGTGTAGCCTGCAGCATTCTTGAATGAAACATTGTGTCTAGCTGTCATTTAGCGCTCTTGGAGTTTTCGTTTCGTGTTCAAAATTGGAAGTAATTGGTTGCAAAATGCCCAAAAAAAGCACAAATTCCGATCAGCATTCGATATTTGATGGTTGAACATCACAAAACCGGCAAAAGCTACCGTAATATTGCCGATATTGTCCAGCTTAATAAAGATACGGTTGCTAGGATTTTCAAGGGTACAAACAGCGTGGTTCAATCTCACCAGCTAAGCAATCGGGGCGCCCTTCAAAGAATTGACAGAGCTATCGTGAAGAAGGCAGAGCTGGACCGGGGACTATCAGCTCCGAAAATTGCGAAACTGATTGAAAGCGAATTTTCCATTCAACTGACATGACAAGAAAAGCGTATCAAGGTTATGGAGTGGCCAGCAGAGTCTCCCGACCTTAATCCGATCGAGCATCTCTGGTTAATTTTGAAAATTAAGGTTCAGGAGCAAAAACCAACAAGCATCCAGCAATTGCGGCAGGGAATCTCAACTGAATGGGACAAAATCACCTCGGAAACAACTGCTAAGCTTGTTTAATCGAAGCCAGGACGTTGTCAAGTAGTTATTGAAACCAAAGAATGTCACACGAAGTACTAAAACTATGTGAGTCAGAGGGGCGGATAAACTTTTTTGCGTTATTTTTTATCTTTTTTTTCAACATCATATCTCAAATGCAACAGAATATGTTTTTTATTTGGAACTTGAATGAATTGACTTTGTTTTAACATAAACAATAATAAACTGAACAACAATTCACTGTGTTTTAAATTTCCTTAGGGTTTTTTGGAATAAATCTACTTTTTTTCTAAGGGTGGATAAACTTTTTTGGCATAATGTAAATGAACACCGCCATTTTGAATATTTTGTTGGTTGCGTTTTGCTGGTGTGAACAAAAAATCGAATTTAAAATATTTATACATAATTAAAAGCCATGATTACCATATCCGGGAATTCGTGGTCTCCTAAAAGATTAGCGTTTTTTTCTCTGTACTCTGTATCCATTACAAATTTCTGCAGCATACTTCTTAGGTTTTTGTTAAAATTATGTTTATCAAGAACTATCAAGAAAACCAGCCTTTTAGCAGAAATAAGCCGCAGTTTTATAATTGATAACTTCCGTTTGAATCGTTGAAATTTTATATTATAAATAGGCTACCGCTATAATCACTTAGCCTGGGACACTGGCCTGAAGCAACCCTACCAGAATGAAGATGTAACCGAGAACAGCTCGTAGGATGCAGAAAGTGACCGGAAGTGGCTGGCAACGTAGAGGATTCGAATTCGGTTTCGCCCGGCGATTTGGTAAGTGTTATTTAATTAGATAAGTGGAGAAATTTATTAATTTTAACTCCTCCTCAGGGGATCTATATGCCTGGTCACGTTCGTTCGATCAAAGGAACAGCCAAATCAGTTTGCTGAATATTCCGACGTACGGAAATCCCAAATATCCAGTTCGCAGTTGCCACCAGACGACAGAAAATAACGTCACCCACCATTCCAATGGTTCTGCTTGGGGATATATTCGATCCAGTCACGATCGAAAAACTTGAACACATGTTCCCCTAAAGGAAGGAGGAGTTTTTCTTCACCGCTTGCAAGCACAATCTTGCATGTTCTTGAGAATGCCTCCTCACTTTAAGAACACGGTATTCTGCGGGTGGATTTTACTGATTTTGCCGAATATTTACCGTTTAGCGAATGATCCGGTTTGAACGTAATATCCGAGATGGATTGGAAAATATCACACGGAGTAAAAAGGACTAAAATGAACGACCGGAAGTTCATGGAAATGAACCAGCTTAAAATTTACTTAACTTTGATTTGCAAGTTTCGTGCGCTGCAGTCTCGCGCAATCCCAATTTTAATTTTTGAACAAAGTGAAATAGGAGATGTTTTCTGCGGAAAGGATCTCATTTTGTTTTCTCAGAAATTTCATTCTCTCAATTGGTTTTCACTTTATGACATGTTTCATTATTATTTTCACATTCCGTTAGCGTCTTGTATACATTTATTAGCATCAAACTTGAAGATCCAAAATCATCCTCCAGGAATAAAAAATCTGGTTCATCATCCAGTTCATCGGGTCATCAAAAGTCTGCTTCATTTAATATTGGAACACAAGCAATTGCGTGTAGTTCAGTCATTTATTAACGAATTCATAATTTGTTTTTCATACAAATGTAGCATTTTCTTAACTCTTTCATAAAAAAAAAATAAAAAATAAATTCATTGCTGTTTCGAAGAAATTCTCGTACTTTTCCCGTAATACGGCACATTAGGCGGCGCACACCCTTTTCGTCCACCGTTTTGGCGATTTGATTCCACCAGTTCTTCATTTGAGTCATGTTCCTAACAAGTTTTCCCTTTGCCTTAAGCCTCCGCTTCGTGATTGCCCAGTATTTCTCTATCGGCCGGAACGGGGGGCAGTTTGGGGGGTTGAGGTCCTTCGGTATTACGCTGACCCCGTTCGTTGCGTACCATTCCATAACCGTTTTGCTGTAATGGCAGCTTGCGAGGTCCGGCCAAAACATTACTGGACGGTCGTGGGCACGAATAAACGGCAGAATCCGTTTCTGTAGGCACACTTTTTTGTAGACTTCTGATGTCATTGTCTTGTCAGTGAGAAAGACTTTGGTTTTCTGTCCACAACTGCATATCCCCTGCCAAATCATGTACTTGCGGGCGAATTTATCCGCAAACACGAACTTAAATTTTGCAGGTACATCCCCCCAAGCCGTCGCCAAATAAAATTTTTGACCTGGGATTTGCCCAAAGTCCGCCTTCACGTAGGTCTCATCGTCCATCAGAATACATCCGTCGAACTTGGTCAGCACTTGGTCGTACAGCTTTCGAGCACGGATTCTGGCCACATTGTTCTGCTTCAGCGTCCGATTTGGCTGTTTGCTGGCTCGGAATGACCTTATTCCTTCCCGGAGACGAATTCGTCGCACCGTACTGTGAGCGGCCTGGAACTTATTGGCCAAATCGCGGTCTGAAAGATTGGGATTCCTCTTGACGGCCTTGATGACTTTCCCACGCAGTTTCCGGTCGACAGTTCCACTCCGACGCTTCGAATGCGGCTTCCGAGCCGTCGTCAATGTTTCCTTGTACTGCTTGATAACACGCCATACGGTATTTCTGGGCATTTTAAGCTGTTTAGCTAGCTTCGATGCCGACAACAATGGATTTTCAAGAAAACTGTGCACAATTTGATCTCTCCGTTCGGCTTCCATGGTGGTTGTTAACAAAATGCTATCGTTTGGTGTTATGACATAAATACATGGTGAAAGGTAATGAATTTCCCGACACGTGGGTGAAAAAAGTTTCCAAATCCGTCCAGTAGGAGCGCCACAATGAGCAAAAGAATTTGTTCCAATATTAAATGAAGCAGACTTTAGTACTGGCTCCCGTGGACATCCCACCTGAGAAGCAGATAGGCTAATGGGTCATTTTTTCGACAAATTTCTGACCAACCCGATCAATCAGATCATCAATGATGTTTACTTCAAAGAATGCTTCATGTTACACTACAAGAAAATGGGATCCTTCAGCACATATTTTATTTCGACTAATGATAGTCGGGATTTTCTCCAAATTTTTAAGACGTTCTCGAAATGTGCAGTCAAATTTAAGACAACGATTTGATGGTGATGTGCTCAAGACATGTAGGGTTTTTTCCTTACATTATCATTTATTCTATAAACGGTTGTTTTAAAATAAAACTCTTCGTATACATTTTAAACGAGAAAAAGATATTTTATGCTTCATTTTTTTTTATTTTTTTATTTGACTTTAGATTTTTAATTTAGATTTTTTTATATTTTATTTTCTTAAATAATACCATAAAAGTTTCTTACTATTTTTTTAATTTTCAATTGATTCTCATGAGTTTTGACCAGCAAAAAGTTTCTCTGATTTGGTCAATAATCAGATGAATACTTGAGAAACCGTAATTTAATCATGTTTTGAAATGTTAATCCTCATTGAAAAAATTACATAGAAGTTCATACTGATAGGGCTTCAAAATATGCTAGAAAGGTTTTATGAATGGATTTTTGAAAAACTGATCCTAGGGACCCAATTAAATATTGATTTAGTTCGTGATCCGAGAGGTTGTTCGTTTAGAAATCAAATTTGAAGAAAAAAGTGCTTCAATTTTTAGAAATCGTTTTACTCAAATGGCAAAAAGGCAGCCCAATTTGCAATATTTTGTAGTCGAGAAATGTGCGAATCTATCCAACGTAAAATGAGAGTGGAGTTATATTGAATTTTTTTAATCTCAACTTGAAGTTTATAAACCTAAAATATTTATCGTCTTTTGCTAGTAGATTTCATATAATAAGTTTTAACTTCATCCCAAAACACACATTTTTAATGAATTAGTTGTAAAATGTCCATAAAAAACATATGAAAATATTGCAAAGAAAAATATATTCGCGATGTTTTTGTCTATTTGTCATTCACGTAAGCAAACATTGGCGAATTTTCCAAAATATATTCAATCTTTTCTAAGCATTGGTAAACTTATGACTATCATTTTTATGGTTTCATGTAGCCTAAAAATGCCGAAACACGATGCACTATTTGAATACACAATTTTAAGCGCTTCAAAAATCGAATTTCTGCCAGTTTCTATGTGCTTTCGACGCCCCCCTGAACGATTTTTTTTTAATCTTAAAAACAAAATGATGATTTGAATAGTTGTAAAACTAAATTCAAAAGCCATTCAAGATCATATAATTTCCAGGAGTTTTTTTCGCTAGAGATGAATAACTTTTAGAAGTATTAAAAAATAAAAAAAATAAAAAATTACCAGGACAAATACTTTAACTTGAAAATACTCAGATTGTTTTGAAAATTAAATAAAAATCTTAAATTTTTGTAACCATGATTTTTTATTTGCCTTAAAAAGAGTACAAATAAATTACCTAAGGTCGGTTACCTAAAAATAGTATAATTCCTTTATATCAAAAAATTCTTAATTATATTTATGAAACGTAAAATCATTTAATGACTTCTTTTTCGATGACAAAAAGCACTTTTGAATTTTTGAATCGATTGAATTGAAAAACAAACAAAACAGAACTTTAAATAAATGTTCTCTTGGCTTAAAAGTTAGAATTCTGTAATTTGTCTATCAATGATTTACGCATAACGCCAATTTGCACAGGTTTCTTTTAAAAGGGATTTTGTTCAGTTTTTTTTTTTTTGAGAAAGCATTGAATGGATAAATTATTTTTTTATGCCAACATAAAGTAACAAAATTTGCACATAGATCGCAAAATAACCTCTGACAATGTTCGAGAAACAGAGACTAAAACTTGCTTTACAAGATGCGTGAAATTAATGAAGTTTTAGTCTTTAAACCTGTCTGCAATTTGATGTTAAGTTCTGTAACGAAATGGTTGGGCACTGAACTTACTAGTTTTCATTTTAAATGTAAGTTGTGCATGAGAATTTCAACACATTGCGGACCATGCACGACACGAGATATCTCGATTTTTTCACTTGCTGCTTGTGTGATACTCTAAGAAGCATAAGTTAAATATTTTAAATTCAATAATTGAACATTATTCTACAAAAGAAAACATGAAAATTTCTGTAACACAAAGTTACTAAATTTGTAGGATTTGGTCCAGTGGTTTTTAAGATATAGGTTGCCGAATTTTAATGTTTCCTTATTTTCACTCCTTCCTTATCTTTGTGAGTTTCCCAAGGGAGTCATGTTGGTACACTTATGTTTTATTTAGTCACAATGAACGATCTTTGCGAGCTTATCCAAAAAAAAAACTATCTTTGCTGAAGATTCTGATGATGTAAATTTACCGATCAAAAGCAAAATTTTGAGACTACTGTCAAACGGAGCATCAGCAGAGTTAGACGCAACATTTGTTTACCACACAACTATTCAATTTTTATTTTCATTGACAATTATCATGACATAGTTTCACATCGTGAGATAATTTTTTAAAGTTTTTGATTCTCATAAAAATTTCAAAAATCGAGCAATAGATGTATAAATTATTATATTTTTCAATGCCTTAAAACTATCCCCAGTTTGACGGATTTGTTTAATGATATAATCTACAAACTGAACATTGCTTTTATCATTCTATACCAACAGTGTTGGTGTAAAAATATTTTTCAGACAATCACCAAATTTTTTTAAATAATTTTTATTATAATTCAGTTCCCAGTCTGGACTAAAATGCATCAAAATGCAAATCAAAGATTCACCTTTCAAATCTCGTTTCCATATGCTGCAATATGATTGTTTTGCAACATGCGACATTTATTTCAAAATATCATCCATCTAAACATTAATTTTTATGATTTCAGCTAGTAGAATTTTCTTTTAGTATTTTTTACCCCTAAATGCGTGCAGCACCCTTCGGCTTTTTTTAAAACATTTTTGACAGAAAAAAAAATTTTTTTTTATTCGACCAGGAAAAAGCCATCGGGATTTTCTTTCAGAACCATTCACCCGAGCCGAAGGCATAAAACCTCCTCACTTTTTATTCAAACTTATTTTCTCAACGTTTTTCACAGTTTACAATTTTGTTGTGTTTGTTTAGGCACAATTTCTCCGTATGTTTGGATAACGTGTCACTATTAGTAGTAAGAAAACTGAATATAATAAGTTTTAAGAGCTACAAACATTTGAAAACGAAAATGTGAAAACAACAGCATTGCCTGATAACATAATTGATCGCAAAAAAAAACTTTCAATTTGAGAAACATAAAGATTTAAAAATAATTTTGCAATGATTTCAACAAAATATCTGATTTTAGAGTAAAACTGTCGAGTGTGTCCGAATAAAAAGCGTCCTATTACCAAAGGAGTACTGTATTGTATTAACGATTTGAAGCGATCTGAATTTTTTAACGATGCTCACAATATGTGAAGAGACATGCTGGAAAACTTAAAATAACATATTATTACAGGTTAATTTTTGTTAACTGAGGAATATATTATAGCATTTTCCTAATTTGCGATCTGATCTCTTTACTTCTAACACCGTTTATCGGCTGAAACAAAGTAAATTTCAGCGAAAATACCGAATTTCACCACAAGGTCTTAAACTGTTAAATATTGAAAGGCACTGGCCCAAACCCAGCCCAGATCAGATGTTCTAGCAAAATGGGCCAAAATGAGCAAAATAACAATGCTTGCAGTTTAAAAAAATTAAAGACAATAATTGTTTGAGTAATTGAACTTTGTTTGAAAAATTTTACAAAATGCAACTTGAAGATCTTTTTTCATCACTTTAAAATGTTCCTCACAAGGTAAAATTATAACCAAAATATTTGTTCTAGTATATCAATCGTTCGAGCGTTATATTAACTTCATAATGCCATATTTTCAAAGCAATCGAAAACTTCCAACTTTTTTCTGAACAAGTTATCTAAAATGTTGATTATGGGTATAATTGATCCCAAGAGTTAGGTAAAAACCTAAAAACGGCATATTCTTCTTTTGAATTGATCGTTATCATTGCTGATTACGAGATTACTAAGATTGATCCAAAAACCAATATTTATCCAAAAATTGTCAGAAGAAAAGGGCTAAAATAATTAATTTTCTATTAATTATAAAAAATAGTGCCTTTAAGTATGCAATGTCATTAGCGTTGAGACAAAGTTAAAGAATTTTCTTTTTCTGTCAGCTATAAATCGTGAAATATGAACAAACATGACCAAAATAGTCAAATAACATTCTATCTTGGGTTTTTTTTTTAATTTTTATACCATGATTAGGGCTCCCTGAATAAAAAATCAAGTCTCCTTAAATAGAGAATCAAGTCTCCCCTAACTTCAGAAAAATCGCAAGTTTTTTACGGGTTCAAGTATCGTTCTAATTTTTGGAGCATAGAAACTTGAAGTTACAAGCTGTCAGAAAATGTAAAAGACGGTGAGTTGCTAAATTTTTCCAAAAGATATGGTAAAAATAAGAAAAGGGGATCAAATATCCCAACTATCCCCTAGACTTTTTCAAGGATATTTTAAATTAGGGTTTTGATTTTTTTTTTTCAAAAACAATACATTCACCTTCAAAAAAAACAGGTGTCCACTTTCTTTCGCGACCACTCCTTGCCTATTTTATAAAAAAGTGTATTTTTTCATGTGCAAAGCTCGTGTGTCATAAGTTTTCATTTATCAAAACCAACAGGAATTTCAAATCCTGAGAAAAAATGATTTATTTTGTTACCCAGATAACATCAAATCGTAATAGAAATGATATTACAAATCGAATATAAAGACATTTTCAATAACGATCGTAAACAAGTAGGTATAGAGTGACTTTCTATCATTCATTTACGACAAGCTTTTCCCAAAAATAGTTAAGTCGGATTGCAGTTTAGTCAATTCGTAAATATGTCTTCAAAAAGTTGGGAATATGCTAATTCGACATTTACGATTGGAGTGAACTGATTTTCGATAAATTTGAGGTCCATCGATTAAAACTCTATCCGATCTCTCCCTTTCATCCTTTGAATGGTTCGTAAAAATAAAATCTCACCTATCGAGCTATAGTGTGGATCATATCAACTGATGAGTTGGCATCGTGGTAAGATACCGGACTTCGAACTCGGAGAACTAGAGTTTTCAAATCTCGGCCGGCGAAATTTTTTCCGTTTTACTCAAATTACTTAAAATACATTTAATTTTAAAATCTTACCAAACGATTTTCTTTGATTAAGGTTTTTTTTTCGTAATAATTTATTTTATTCAAAAACTAAATTTTATCATTATCAATTTCTTCGGGAAATATCATGCTTCAAGTCTCTGGCAACTGAAGACCGAAAGCCATTTTTCTGATGCCGCCAGTATTGAACGAATAAGTGCTGTTCTTTTGAGATTGAAGATTCTATTGACATATGATTAACCTCGATTTGAAATTGTCACCGGAGTGTCAAAGACACTCAACAAATAAATCAGGGGGTATACCGATCTTCATTATTTCAAACATACATCCTTGCGTTCTGCACTTTTTCCAGCTTGCCTGATGCCGCTCGCTTCCTCTTGATCTAAAATTCAAATTCAAATTGCGTTGCTGATTCTCGAATCCATCCTTGGATCAGCTCAACTCGGTGTCGAAGAACTTTCAAATATTGATCAAACTCCAATATCACACAATCAATGTGACGTTTTTCCATCTTTTACTTTTTTTTTTTTCAATATTTCAGTGCCTTCCCAATGCAATCGGCAATCGAGGGTTCGCAATCGGGCGGGAAAATAAAATATCAAAAGCGAGAGACCACTTGAGGAACACATCCTTCTACTTCTTTCTACCTCCTCGGGATTCTTCTGATCTGATCCGTATCGCTTTTCATCATTCGTCGTCGTCGTCGTCTGATGCTTTCTTTCAATCGAAGAGTGGATTCAAGTGAAACGAATTCTGCTTTATTATTCATACACTGGTGCTGCTGCTGCTATCGGTGTCGTACGATTTTCCAGCCCAATCGGGTCGTGGCAAAGAGAGTGTGTGTGATGTTTTTTCCACATTTTTCCTTGCTTCCCAAACCCTTCCCGGAAAGGGGGGATGATGACGATGTTGATGATCGGAGAAAAAAGCGTGGCACGATATTGCTTTCGAAAGAAAGTCAGCTTTTAATAGCAAAAAATACGCGTTTGTCACGTCAAAAGTCTGCCGCCCATCAAGCCCATCAAGGTGAGAGCTCGCAAGTCTGGTGTGGCTTATAACTGCTACAATTTGTGGCAGGTGCTTTTAAAGGTTCCCGGAGTTGGCACAATTTAATTAACTTCTCATTCTCGCTTGGATTTCATTTGCCTTTTCTCTCTATGGTCTGTCGGTCGTTCGAGGTTGATAGGACGGAATTAAGTGCAACAGTCCGTGAGCGTAATTATGTTTCAATTGTGAATGATGGTGTGGAAAAGCGGTAGTATACCTTCATTTTTTTTTCGGTTTCCAATCAACTTTTGCCGGATGGCGTGTGGGCAGTGTGGGCTGAGTTCCGGCCATTTTGACACCTCCACAGTACACCTGGAATATTTCTGTAGCCCGGTAGCAGCTCCAGGGATTTGTTGGTAGCAGGACGTCAAATTACATGCTAATTTAATGATTTGCGACATGGCACAACCTTTAAATTTTCTTTCTATTTCGTTGCGGAATTCATTCCGCAGAATTACTTAGAGCAACTTTTTTCCAAGTCAAACATTATCAAGCGAGTTTTCCTGGGTAAACAAAACGAAAAGCATTTCGGATTCCACTGAATGGTGGCCTTTGTAAATAGCCATCAGATTCAATGGACCGATGAAGGAGCAATAAAGAGGCCCCATATTGGAGCTCCATTAGAATTCTACTCTCACCACCATTTGCCACATGTTTTGGTCTATTGTGGGGAGGCATGTGGAAAGAATAAACACCAACTCAGAACGCACTTCTACCCCCGCACAGAAACACATTATTGGCGCGGCTTGACACAGACGATAGTCACCTACCTACTCGGTACCAATCTACTACAAGCTCTAAATGGAAGCTAATTTCCAGACTCAATAAATTGTTCCCCTCTCCACCTTCTTTTATTTTCCATGGCTAATTTGTGAGCATTCCAAACCCCGAGCCTCAGGAACAACCGGTCGATGGCAACAACCTTCAACTCTTCAATCACTTGATAGAAAATTCTGATTATGAGTTCTGAACTAAGTTTCAAAATGTTGAATTAAATTAGAACTTTGATTTAAAAAAAACTTTTTTACTAACATTTTCAGAATAGTTTTTCATAGTCAGACAACTTTCAAGATTCCAAATGGACGTTTAAAATTTTAATATCCACACACAGGTTTAGATATCAGAACCAAAATAGAGCTTAGAAATCAGACTCCACGTAAGATTTCAATTTAAAATAAGGTAATTGTGACGTCGAAATCATAAATGGAATCTATGTACAGAAATTTGAAACTTTTCAATAAAAAATGAGGGATAGCGGTAAGAAGTTGGGAAGCAAATATTACAGTATGTATTTTGATTCTTTTGAAAATAAAAAAAAGAAATTTATTTTCTGTTCTTTGATCCTGTGGAGAAAAAAATCAATTTTCGTGTTAAAAACTTTTGATTTCTCTTTTTTTAAAAGCCTAAGAAGGGGTGCTTATTTGTATACTTCGCGGCCTACTATCTGCATTCATCATTTCTTTTTTAAATGAATTCCATGATGATTCTACAATGTTTTGTCAGATTTTTTTAGCTTCAATTCCAGTAAAATCTCGTTTTTATTTGTTTCCACACGGGGAAGTCCACCAAATTGCGCTCAGGTTCTCTCAAAAGAGAAGTATTGGGCAAAAATCTAGCGGAAATTGAAGAAGAAGGTTGCCGTCACCTACAATACAGATTCGACGAAATATTAGAGGAAAAATCTCATCCATATCAAAAAGTAGGCGCTGGTCAATAGAAGATGCCAAGATTAACCTTCCTTTCCGATTAGGGTCTATGTGACCCGAACTGTACTTTCTCGAAGCGATATCTCACAAACGGTTAAGCTAGATGCATGGAATTTTCTGACTTCACTAAAATTAGTTGTTCTACAGTTTCTCATTTTTAGATTTTTTAGTAGGGTTATCAGAGCCACCCAACAAAAAAAGGACAGTTAGCCGGTTAGTGCCATATAGAGCCGGATAATTGTTTTGGTTATTAAATCTATACCGATTATCATAAACACTAACATTATGAAATTGTTCATTTGTCTGCTATCAAATGTTTTTTTGAAAATTTAAGTTCGATTTTTATGGTCTTCAGAAATCGACCCGAAAGCCAAAAAGTCACATTTTCGTAGGCGATAGAAAGAATTAGAGAAACATGAGCTATCAAAGAAAGAAAGAACATAAGCCGTAAATATCATGAATTTTTCGAAAAAGATACGGAAAAAGAAAAAGAAAAAGACGCGGAGATTGCAGGTTCAAGTCCTGCCGGTGAGTCGTTGTATCTTTTTCGAAAAATTCATGATATTTACGGCTTATGTTCTTTCGTTCTTTGATAGCTCATGTTTCTCTAATTCTTTCCATCACCTACGAAAATGTAATTATTTTCAGGTACAAAGATGTACCAAGCGATTTCATAACATCAGTATTGATGCCAAAAAGTCCTTAAAAATTGGTGTTTTGTATCAAACATAGCCCAATGTAAAATTTCACTCAATTCTAACCGAGATAGGAGACTGATAGGGTGACCAATTCTAGTATTAAATCATTGAATTTCAACATAAATATTTAGGATTAAATCTTGTGTGTGAGTTGGTGATATAAAAATTCCGATTAATAATCTCACCAATACAAATACTGTCAATTATACAGATCTATTGAGATCTTACAATTTTTGTGCAACAAATAGGGGAACATGCCCTATTATGCGCCACCTAAGCGAATTGCTGATTTTCTATGTATTCCACGTACAAATTGTGTTAAAAATGGGTGTAATCGTTGAAGAAAAGTGTTTTCTACAAATGCCTATGATTTTTTATTACTCAAATTGCTATAATTGCTTCAAAAACTTGATTTTTTAAAACCATATTCAAATCCACAGAACAAAACTGTGTTGCAAATACGCGCCGCTGTGTATTCAATACGCGCCTAGCAGCCGAACACACCCGAAAGCAGCCGAAGACCGAAAACACACCAATACTTCCAGACACTTTGACTGAAAAGAAACCAAAATGGACTAATCAAAATTTAAAAAAAAATGGAAAAGCTGATTTTTTGGGCAGAATTAACGCTCAAAATATGGTTTTAGACATTTTGTTCATTTTCAATGAAAATTGGCCTTTTTGAAAAATTAATGCTATTTTCAGCCTACTACGATTGGCGCGTTATAACGAGCGCATGGGCCGGGATAGAACATACCCATAAAAAGCATACCTTTGCGAGTTCAGTATGATTTTTTAGCATAAAATCATAGTTTAGATTCTGCTCTATCGATGTGTCAGGTAATATTGTCTTATTCGTTTTTCTCTGCTTGGTGACACCTTATTGAAAGTGTTTTAAAATTTAGATCGAAATGAAGAAAAACCTAAATTGTGAAATTATCACGACTCAGGGGCATTTTAAGGAAAAAGTCATACTTGCCATGGCGTATAACAGCATTTAAAACAAATTGGTAATATTTTGCAGGCTTAAAATGTTTCAGAATCATCAAAACAAGGGTGGCGCGTATTAGCCACATGGGGCGTTATATGAACTTTTCCCCTACGAATGTTACGAGACCCATAAGCAGCAACATATTAGATAGTGTCTTATGCTCCGAAGCAGTTCTGTCAAGGATCATGAATAAAATGTTCTGAAAGATATCAGCGATCATTGTTGCATAATTTCATCGATAAGATAACGGAAAAGCGTTTGTCATCAGCAACTTGAAAAAGTTGTCGTCAAAAATATTCTACTTAGTGAGAATTCGAAGCGAACCTAATCATTCTCGAACGATACACAACACATGAACGTTTGATCAAGGTTATTAATTTGTATAAAATGTTAAAGGAGGTCTGTTCATTCAATTTCAAAATCAAAGCAAAGTTAAACGGGTTTTGTCCCTGGATCACGTTAGGCCTATGGCAGTGGATGAAAATGAAAGATAAAATTCTAAGTAAATATAAAAGTATTTTAATGCCTTTACCTAAGCGACCTTTTGAAGCACACCTCCAAAAATCTACAAATCTTGAAAAAATCGACAAAAAGAGAAAACTATAGAAACCTCTGTTCACAAATTCTAGCTCGAAAAATATGTGGAAACACATACCTTTATTCATTTGCAAGATAAAAAAAAGAGAGTCGAGAAATCAAGATAAATTTAAAAGGGAAACCTATCGAGGATCAAGAATTGGTTGCAATTGAACTCAACAAATTTGTCAGTGAAATAGTGCCCCAGCTTGCTGCTACGATTAAAAGTCGAGGAGACCACAATAGATTTGGTACAATTACGCCTCGACGAAGCTCAATATTTCTTCGACCTGCAAGTTCCCAGGAAGTGATCCTGCTTATCAAAGACCTCGGTCTTTGATGTTGTTTTTATCAAGCAACACTTCAATTTTTTTTCTCGCATTTGTTAAAAGACTTCTTTAACGAGAGTCTTTCAAATGGAACATTTCCAGATTGCCTTAAAAGTGGCTGAGTTATTCTTTTTCATAAACAAGGGTCAAAAACAGATTCCAACAACTACCGTCCAATCTCAATTCTACCAGTCCTGAGTAAACTCTTCGAGAAAATGTAGTTTCACGAATAACAGATTATTTCCAACAAAATAATATTATTTACGAACACCAATATGGATTCCGCTCAGGCTCAAGCACCACCACAGCAATCTGCGATTTATATGCTTTAATTTATCACTCACTGAATAATAAAAGCAAAATGGTCTTTCTTTTTCTAGACCGTTTGACACTATTGACCACACTATGTTTCTGAGGAAATTAGCCCTCTATGCCATCTCATCACAAGCTTTGTGTCTAACAAAAATCAGTACGTAATGCTGAACGTATTCTAAAGTCATCTCCACCCCCTTCAAGTAGGAGTGCCTCAAGGAAGTAACTTAGGTCCCTTGTTGTTCCTCATCTCCTCTCATAACATCTCATTTGCTGATGATACCTGCTTGTTGTATACCGAAACGAATCTCAACGATATGATCCAGCACAAAGCTGAAGATATGAAACTTCTTCAGGAAAACTTCAGCGAAAACCTGTTGTCATTGAACTTTTGCAAAACGAAGTACATAATTTTGTATCCATTTCAAACTGCTGAAACTGAACTATATGAGCTTTTTGTTGAATCAGTTAAAACCAAACAAGTGAAGAAAATTACATATCTTGGACAAACAATCGATTCAGCTCTGAAATGGACAAATCATATAAAAACACTCAAAAATGAAGTTGCCAAAGTGTGCGGGCTGTACTGGAAAATAAATAACTTCGTACCCCAAAATCAACTTTAAGGTTATGTACCAGGCGTTTGTTCAATCCAAACTACAGTAGGGGAGGAGCGGGCTATATGCGCCTATTAAGCAGAACACTGATTTAATCAAATATTACATCGAATATGTGTACAAAAACTATATACACGTGTGCAGGCATCTGTTTTCTATAAATTGGAGTAATTTTTATGTTAAAATTTTCTTCTGTTTCCAAGAAAACGATTTTTTTTATAAGTGTTGTCTAAAATGCCGAACCTCAAACCGTGCAGGCTAAATGCGCCTATTTATGTTTTGAACCAAATTTCTGTTTTTTGGGCAATATTTCTGTATAATTTCATTTAAACTGCTTGAAAGTAATAATTCCCGTACGACAAGCTGAAGTTTTATGAAAATCTATGTATATTATAATTTTATGGAATAAAACAAAAGTTAGGGTTGCCATACTATGGAGGTAGTTCATCTATGAGAAAAACTTTATCAAATCTGTTTTTAGATCTTCAATTCTCTCTTAAGATGTTATTCAGAGCTTAAATTTGAAGGTTCAATGATAAAATTCATTTATTTTTCCTATATAACCTGTTATTTTAGGATGGAGGCATTTTACAAACATGATGGGGGCATACAAAAACACTCTATTAATCCACTATATAATCATTATTAAATCTCCACAAAAGCTGGAATATGTTTAATTTCTTAGGTTCATTCGAGTAAGAAACAAAAACCATCCTAGTTTATGTTTTAAGCTTCTTTACGTATAATTTTTAAAAGTCGAAATATTACATCAAAATGTATCAAAACCTTGTATGATTTTTTAATTTTTTTTGAGTTTGCAAATTCATAAAATTCTTTCTTGCCTTATGTTCTAAGCCTATCACCCTCAAAATGCATTGGTCAGATAAGCTGTCTAGTCAGCCATTTCATCAAACAGCCGTAGGGTCATTTAACCCGATAGGCCCATTTAGGAAACCTTTCCCCTACAGACTTTATCTATCATCCAAAATCACCTACCCACGGAAGTTTCAAGGAGAAGTTCAGGTAGCGCTCAGGCCACAACTACTTTAGGATCGATTTTTATTTTTCTTTCTACTGAGAATAGTTTCGATGGAAAGGATTTACACATATTTACTTATATGAACTTGAATTATATGCGAAAAGTATTGGAAAAGCAAAGTTACAAAAACCAGAAAACGGCTAAATTTCTGCTTTTTTGAAGTCTAATTTGACACTGAATAACGGCTAATAAAAGGTCGTAGCAGAAATTGTTTGCTGTATTTTGTTAATAATATAACAACTAAAAAAAGATTTTGAGTTTGGTAGATAAATATAAATATATTAGTAAAAACTATTCAACATTCTTCGAAACTGATAGGGTGAATGATCTTGAGCGGAACTAGTCGAAATCTGATCTTGAGCGGAACCATTCACTTTTCCTAGGATCTAGGCAATGATTATTTATGAATCTTATCGAAATGTTGAAATAACACTTTTTCAAGATCTTTTCATACAACCTTTGTCATTTTTGCTAAAATTTATGAAATAAAATAATAATGTTATTAGAAGCTTTGAAAACTTACGCATTTCTGCTGGAATTTTCACCAATCTAAGCTGACTTTGAACGTCAATTTATGTAACCCTTGGCCGCTATAAACTGATTCTTAATGACTAAATGGTCGAAAAACTCATAAAAAAGCATTATTCGGGTTTTCGTAACAAGTTTTCCATCAAAATATCAATTAATCGCGGGGTTTTTAAAAAGTAAAACATGATCTTGATTGGAACCATCTTTGATCTTGAGCGGAACTACTAGCTTCCAAAATAAACCACTCGGTGCGCTGCCTTATGTCTAATGTCTCACACGTGGTTTTACTCCTGAATGTATGCAGCACCTTTTATGTATCAAATTTAGGGACAGAAAAGATGGAAAATTAATTTCGAATAGAACCAAAAATTACTTTAATTGGTGTCACAGCGTTCAAAACCAGGCACACAAAAATTGATTCTTTCTTTCAGAGGGACGACGGGAAGGAGGAGGAAGGCTTTCTACATATTTTTTGTCATAGTTCGAGTTAGTTCTCAAAGCCAATAAAGTAAAGTTATTATTTCTGAATAAAAAATAATCTTCATTCCCATGACTATTTGAACTTCATTTTTTAGCTCAATATAAAATTTAGGTTTCTTATTTAGAATTAGAAAAGTATGATAAGATTTTCAATGTAACCTGAGTTCTCCCAACTAAAATGTAAAAAAAGACCCAATTTATCTTGAATTTTCAATGAAATTAAAGGAATTAGCATCACAGAAATCCATCACAGAATATTCGGATAAAATCACAAAAAAAAACAGATTTTTTTTTACTCAAAAACACCTTGATTAAGAGAAATGTAGGGGATAGGAGGGTATCGTGGGCCATATATTCCTATATGTTGTTGACTGAAATACACATCATATGCTTCTTTTATGTATTATCAAGCTAAGAAAAGTAAGAAAAAATTACTTACATAATTAAAAAAAACAACCGCTAATTTCATTGATGGGGAACCTAAAGTCCCTAACATAAATATTTTCATACGCTTATGATCTTAGTTTTGTCATGATCTTTCACGTGGAAAAGGCATTTTTCAAGGAACATCAATAAGTCACGCAAACGCAAAAAATTTGCAAATCATAGCTTGTGGGGAATCGTGGGCCACACATCATGAACCACCTATATTTTTATGTTTTTATACACATTCAGAACTTGAAATACATTTTATCTATCTGTAAAGTTTTCTTATGCTAAATGAAGAGTTATGGAAAATATTTTGTCTATCCTTTAAAAGAAATTTTGCCAAAACGTTCGCGAGACAGATTTTGGAATCTATGCGATCATACACAGCTCTCTTTTTTATTTCATCATCTGTAATTGCTTCAAAATAACGAAATGAAATATGAAATCACAGTTTTGGATCAACTCATAAACTTTGCATGTTATTTGGTCAATTTGGATTTGGTGGCCCACGATTCCCCACCATTTTTCAAAATCCAAAAAATATTGCTTTTTTTTCAAACAGTCAGAATTTGGGGAAAATAACTTATTAAAAATGTTAAAAAAATACCTTATGATACCTTGAAAATGTAGAAAACCATACCATTTTTTATCATATACCATATACCATTTTATCTTTTATAATAAAGAAGTTATGGAACAACGAAAAAAAGTGGCCCATGATTCCCCACTCTCCCATACTGTTTTTTTTATACAAAATCTGTAATTTAAGGCATCTATTTTTGTACAACTGACTTTGTCGTTACCTTCACAAGTTGTTCGGGCATTATGATCCTAAACGCGAGTTAACGACACGGCTATGTGAGGATGGGATCATATTTTCCAGACTTAGTCAGAAGTCTGGATAGTTGGTTCCCATATGCCACTAGTCTGCTGAATTGCTTGTGGGAACATAGCTAGAAGTCTGGATCATCGGTTCCCACACGATCGTACGTGCTCCCGCGAGTGGCGAATGTAAGCAAGCATTGCAGGATTAGGTTTAGGTATTTATAAGAGTGATCTAATAATAATAAAGGCAGTCGTAGTTTTGTAGCTGAACAAGTTAGTTTTATCTTTTTAAAAAGAAGTCCCCCGGTCGAAAAAGTTAACTGGCGCCCGTGAATAGGGACCATTCGTGTTCGGGAAAAGTATAAACGTGTACCTAAAGAACTGTTTACTATCAAAAATATTCAAGTGATTCTTTCAGTGTTAAACCAAAAAGAAAATCGTTAAACGGTAGAAATAGCCGTGATAGGACAGTGATCTCCACCCAAAAATATTAAAGTGATTTTCATCAATAAAAAATCAATCAAACGGTAGAAATAGCCGTGGGTGTAGAGAGAAGTGAAGTGAAGTGAGTGAAAGTAATTTAGGACACAAGAAGCGGAACAGTGGACACTGTGTAGGATTTAACTCTTACCGATCGGTGATAGGAACCGCAGTAGCCAAAGGCAAAAAGGATCATTCCGACCCACCTGCCACTGCTCCCCCCGGACGCCATACGAATTGAGTCACCCAACCAGAAAGTCCAGTAAGGAAATGCTGGCATTTATGTAAGTACTCATTTAAATTTACATATTAGTTTTGAATGATAAGACCAAATTTCTAATAATTTTAAGTGTTAAAAAAAAATATAAACAAAAACAAAGGATTTAATACTTAATTTTCATTCAAGAAGTATTTGCTTTAAAAAAGCGATTGATTAACCTTGATTTTAAATCCTGTCTTTATTGAAGAAGTGATTTTTTTTTATCAAAAAGTTACTGCTTAAACTTGATTTTAAAATTTTTGTCTTCATTGAAGAAGTGTTTTTTTTATCAAAAAGTGATTGATTAAACTAGATTTTAAATTTTTGTCTTCATTGAAGAAGTGTTTTTATCAAAAAGTGACTGATTAAACTTGAATTTAAATTTTTTGTCTTCGTTGAAGGAGTGTTTTTTATTATGTCGATTTCTTCTGAATCATCCATTCCTCCTCGGAGGTCAGATCCATTTGAGGATTTTATTGAAATGGGTAGAATACCCGATTTTATTAAAGATTTGCGATTGTTTAACGGGAATCCAACCGAACTGATGAATTGGATCCTTGACGTCGAAGGCATATTTCGGATGTACAGTTACATCCCGAAAGAATCCCTAAAATTCGATCTTATCGAAAAAAGCGTAAGAAGGAGAATAACTGGGGAAGCCGCGGACGTTTTAAATGCTAACAATGTAACATCTGATTGGAAGGAAATAAAATCGACCTTACTCCTTTATTATAGTGATAAGAGGGAGCTCAAAACTTTAGATTTTGAGCTAACTACTATCAAAAAAGGACCTTCGGAAACTTTGGCTGGATATTACAGCCGCGTCAATGAGTTACTGTCTGCGATAATCGCACAGGCTCAAACTGACGAGAAATATAGGAGAAACGCTCCTATTTACATTGATTATTTTAGGGAGAAAGCTCTAGACTCATTTATAAGAGGACATGAAAGGAGTCTTAGCCTTCTCCTGAAAACAGCACAACCAAAAACCTTGAGTAGTGCTTATCAATTTTGTCTTGATTACAATAACATGGACATTAGATCAGGTCCACTAAGAAATGATTATTCCCCAACAATTCCTCCTAGACCAAGAGGTCTAGAAATTCAAAAACCACCCCCTAAACCACAACCACGTCCACCTTCATTCCTACCACCATTTAGGCCACAGCGTTTCCAACCCCATCAATTTCCACCACAACCAAGACCACAAATAATTTACAATCCCCAAAATTCTAACCAGCAAAATTTCAGAAATTCAAACAATAACCAACCAGTTCCCATGGACATTGATTCGAGTATCCGGTCCAGAAATATAAATTATGGCAATCGGCCAACTTTCAACTTTAAGCGACCACATCCTCCGTCGCTACAAATACAAAACCATAAACGAGTGGCTCATCCACTCGAATATCCACCAGAATATTTCGATTATCAATATCCTTATTCAGAAGAATTTTATAATGAGGAAGATCTAAACTATTGTTACGATCAAGCTTTTAAAATATCCGAGCCCGAGGAACCGATTTCTGACGAAGACAATTTACAAAAATTAGAGCCAACAAACTCCGAAGAAAATGCAAACAACGCGAATTTTTTAGAATGGAATCCGAGTTGGTAAAACCAACTCTACCTTTCATCTATTTGAAAACGACAATTGGCAAATTTCCCTTTTTGATTGACACAGGAGCCAACATTAATTTAGTTTCGCCTAAACTAGCTTATGCTTACGGGAGGTCAAAACCATATGACTTCTGTGCAAAAAATATTTCGAGTGCTAATGGTTGTTTCAATGCAACATCAGCAATCGATATAAATTTCTTTGAGCCGAAAATTGATTTCAAAGCTCAATTTTTTCTACACAAGTTCCACCCGTTCTTCCATGGAATAATTGGAACTAGTATATTGAAAGCATTAAATGCCACCATAGATTTTTCATCGAACACTCTTCGACTGGAAAAAGGTAACGAGTTGTTAAATATACAATTACTTCATTATTGCCCTGGAAAAGAGGAACCATCTTCTCATCTAACTTTTAGAACTAACCATTTAGATCAAATGGAAAGAAATAAACTTGAAAAAATTTTGATTTCAAATAAAGATGCTTTTCACGAACCTGACTCTAAGTTGACTTGTGCAACAAGAGTAGAATGTTCAATCAATACTACTGATGACATCCCAGTACATCAGCGGGTATATCCATA
Organism: Uranotaenia lowii; assembly: GCF_029784155.1. NCBI lineage: Eukaryota > Metazoa > Arthropoda > Insecta > Diptera > Culicidae > Uranotaenia > Uranotaenia lowii. The sequence goes on from NC_073691.1 coordinate 83,133,975, forward strand.
CCCAGCTGCATATTCTGACGAGGTCAACAGTCAGATTAATAAGCTTTTGAAAGATGGCATCATTAGACCATCTAGGTCACCTTGGACATCCCCAGTTTGGATCGTTCCTAAGAAGACCGATGCCTCAGGCATCAAAAAGTTTCGAATGGTTATCGATTACCGCAAAGTAAACGAAAAGACCATCTCCGACAGGTACACCATGCCTGAAATCGGATATGTGATTGGCCAACTAAAAGGTCAAAAATACTTTTCAACTCTCGACCTTGCCTCTGGATTTCACCAAATCCGGATGAAAGAAAGTGATATTGAAAAGACGGCATTTTCCATAAATAATGGAAAATTCGAATTTACAAGAATGCCTTTTGGCTTAAAAAACGCACCAGCGGTTTTCCAAAGGGCTATCGATGATATTCTCCGAGAATACATAGGTAAAATTTGCTATGTATACATCGATTATGTCATCGTTTTCGGTAAAACTCTCGATGAACATTTAAATAACTTGTCTATCATATTAACAACTTTGAACAAAGCTGGACTAAAAATCCAGATTGATAAGTCCGAATTTCTACACACAGAAGTAGAATTTCTAGGATACGTTATCAGCTCAGACGGAGTCAAACCTAATGAAAAAAAGATTGAAACTATAAAACTTTTCCCTGAACCAAAAAATATAAAGGAAATAAGATCATTCCTTGGAATGATGGGCTATTACAGAAGATTTGTGAAGGATTTTGCGAAAATAGCAAAACCCCTCACCAACCTTCTAAGAGGGGAGGGAGTTCATTCATCCAAGAAAATTCACTTGTCACACGACCAAAAATTATGCTTTCAAAAAATGAAAAACATTCTCACCTCATCAGATATCCTTATATATCCTGATTATAACAAACCATTTCTTTTAACGACCGACGCCTCTGACTACGCAATAGGAGCGGTTTTATCTCAGGGAGAAATTGGCAAAGATAAACCAATCCACTTTGCTTCCAGAACACTGTCAAAGGCGGAAGAAAAGTATTCGGTACCAGAAAAAGAAATGCTTGCCATATTTTGGGCACTTCAAAATTTTCGAAATTATCTTTATGGCTCGAAGGTCAAAATATTAACAGATCACCAACCGTTGACCTTTTCGCTATCACCGAAAAATACAAATGCTAAGCTAAAAAGATGGAAATCTTATTTGGAAGAGCATGATTATACAATAGAATATAAACCTGGCAAAACTAACGTCGTGGCGGACGCTCTAAGCCGAGTAGTGTGTTCTATGACTGGAACACACCATTCAGCCGAAAATAGTGACGACTTTTATATAATCTCCACAGAAGCACCTATTAATGTTTTTAAACACCAAGTTATAATAAATGAAGGTACAGATGAAGTGAAATGCGAATCACCATTTCCGGGTTACACTAGAATAACCATTTTTATAAATCAAATTAACCGTAACTCTCTTCTACAGGTTCTGAAGACACATTTCAACCCCACGAAAGTGAACGGATTATTAACGAATGAAAATATAATGGGCCAAATCCAGGAAGTTTATAAAGAACATTTCGGCCAAAATAAATCGTTAAAAATTCGTTTCACTCAGCGAATGCTGGATGATATCCCCCAGGAGGAGGAGCAATGGAACATAGTGCGAGACACGCACCAACGAGCACACAGAGGTGCCGACGAAAACAAACAACAAATTCTTAGAAAATTTTATTTTCCGAGCATGCAACAGAAAATAAAAAATTTCGTAACCAACTGTCGTATCTGCAACGAAACCAAATACGACAGGAAACCTATACACTTCCCAAACCAAAAAACACCCATTCCTACAGGCCCTTTCCAAATTGCCCACATAGACATTCTTTTCCTTGAAAACCAACATTTTTTGACATATATCGATAAATTTTCAAAATTCGCTCAGATAAAACTGATAGAATCTAGAGCGGCTGTTGATCTGGTTCCCGCTGTTAAAGACATTCTTTTGAAGTATCAAACCCCCAAAACTTTAGTTATGGATCATGAAAAATCATTTACTGTAGGGGAGTTAACAAATTTTTACAATCAATATGGTATAGAACCATACATTACAGCCACTGGCCGCAGTGAAATGAATGGGGTCGTTGAAAGACTACATTCTACACTTCTGGAAATTTATCGAATTTCAAAAAATGAAAACCCAGACATGACGCTACTCGACCTAGTAAACATCTCCATTCACAAATACAATTCGACAATTCATTCATGCACAAAGCACACTCCTTATGAAGTTATCATTCCCTCCAGCCAATCTCAGACGATTATAGAAACAGTTTTCAAAAACTTGAAAACCAAACAGGAAAAAGATTTAAATTACCAGAACAAGAACAAGAAATACGTCCCCATAAAAAATAACATTGAAGCATTTGAAAAAACTAGACGTAGATGTAAACATGTTAACAGATATAAAAAAGTAAAAATTTCTGATGTCAATAAAAGCACAATTACTACGCATGATGGTAGAAAAATTCACAAGAACGATATAAAAATAAGGAACAGTTGACTGACATTTAAATTATTTTTATTTACAGATTTTTAACATTCCTGACCCAAACGCTGACTTTACAAATTCAAAGACTGGACCAACCAATCTTTATTTATGACGTAGGTATTGGCAGAATTCAGTATCAATCAAATTATTACATCCACCATTTCAACATCAAAACACTCAAAACCTATATCACAGATCTGAAAGAAAAATTTAATAAAATTGAGATAAATCAATTCACAGAAATTATACAAGAAAAATTTGACGAGATTAATTATTTTTTAGAAAATATAATTCCTATTAGAAGACAGAAACGATGGGACACGGTAGGTACTGTCTGGAAGTTTATAGCTGGAACCCCAGACGCAAACGATTTAAGGCTAATAAATTCCAGCATTAATAATCTCATTGTAAACAACAACAAACAGGTAAAAATTAATCGTGAAATATCATTGCAACTAAAAGAATCATTTTTTAAAACTAAGGAAGCCATTCAGTTGTTTGAATCAAAAGCTACCGAATTTTTTTCCATTAATATCTTCTTTAATTTAAAGCGACTTGGTAATCAAATCGAGAATATATTAGAAACAATAATGTTAGCTAGATTAGGAATATTAAATGAAAAGATTTTAAGCAAAAATGAGATAGAAACGCTAAGGAAGGATCTTGAACGAGAAAACGTCACCGTGTATACGTCGTCGGAAGTCATAACATACGCAACAACATCTATAGCCACCAACCGTCAAGAGATGGTACTATTAATCAAAATGCCGAAATTGGATCCCCGAATTTTCCGTAAAATTCACGTTTACCCAATAATTCACAACCGACAACAAATTCATACAGATAATCGAATTTTCCTAGTACACCCAACCGCTAAATTTATGGTGAAGACATCGGAACAAACTATTTTCGATATCAAAGATACTGAAATAGCTGATTCATCATGCATACCGAACCTTTTGGATGAAAAAGCCGCTATCTGCAACTATACATCTAATCCTATGCAGCAAGACATCATTCCTTTGGATATGGGGATTTTTTTTTATTATCTGACAATTTGCGCCGGGGGTCTTCAGATTTTCCCCAAAATTGAAAATTTGGTTCATTTTTGCGACTTAGAAACACATGTATTTTTTCAGATTTCTAACTTTTTAATTTTTTGAGTTAGCTTCGGTTAGATTTTTTTGTAAATAAAAAATAACCATTTTTCAAAGCTACATAACTCTGTTGTTTCTCAACGGAAATTATAAAATAGCACATAAAAATGCATTGAAATTTTATCAGCTTTCCAAATAGAATGGTTGAAAAAAATTAAATAATGACCTTCAACACGAAAAGTTGTAAATAAACTTTAAATGGCGTCTAAAAGTACCGTCTGCACCACCGAATATTTTGCAAAAAATACCATTGTATAGCTCGATTCATGATGCAACTTTCATCTGAAGACACCAAAGTGGGCCATTAACACCTTGAAGAGTTATGAAAGAAATAATGACAATAAATCTCTTTTTTTTGCATCGAAAACAAACAATGGTGGAACAACTGCACTCACATATGGAGATAGAAAGCACTTCTAACAACATGGAAACAAAAGAACTTACCGAAGCAGGTAAAAAACACTACTTTTTCGTGCTTTGTAGAGTGTTTGCAGCAAAACTGACTTTAAATTTTAACTGAAATTCTGAGTATCGTATTGTTTATGTGATATAACTAATAATGGGAATGTTGCTTTTACAACCTGGTTATATACTATATAACTTATTAATTTTTCGATCAAAGATCATTGAGAAGCATAATCAATACCAATAGTAGAAGGTTCAGTCCCTGTGTTTGGGATCACAAAAATGTGATTAAAAAATGAAATATAGACGTACTTTACATAGTTTTTATATCGGGAGCTAAGCACTGGACACCAAAATTCTTTCCCATTGATAAAAAAAAGTATGAGAAAGTGGCACACGTGTTTTTAAAGTTTCTTATTGGCTGAAAACGGAGAAAAAGACCACAGTTGTTTTTTCATTATTTCAGCTGGTTATACCAATCATCAAAGCATAGTTGATTTTTTGCATCCATCTATAAATATAATAGACTCAACTCATGCTTCCGAAAATCAATCATTTTCACTGAGCCATGCTTGACTACATTCAGAGCCAAAAAATCAAAGCAGTCAAATTGTAGAAATAATCAAAGAGCTCAGTATAACCAGCCCAGGCTGTAAAATGATGAAAATATGATACTTTTACCGTATTCGTTTTCTACATTCGCCCAGTTTTGAGGTTTACCATACTAGAACGAACATAATTCGTCGCCAGTGTTTTGCTACCCTCGATTCAGTGTTCCACCGTCCATTTTAAATCAAATCTGGGGAATTACGGATGCAAAACTTAGCGCAAAAACTTCTAAAAATGACAGTAAAATTTGCATAACTTGATGTGACCTGGTGCAAAACTGGGTATAAACGAATACGTTATTAGATTTTTGGATATAACATGAAGTCAGTTAAGCTGCAACAATCTACCGCCCCTTCTTTCATAACAGTCCCATATACAAAAATAAGCAAGCGAGACAATCAGCTTTTTCTGTTTTGGAATGTATTTTTAAATTGTGACCACCATTTTCAGCATAAACGAAAATCGTTTCTAGGTTGTCATAATAAATCGTTAGACCTGAAATTTTCGAAATTGGGTTATTGGTAAGGTCGAGAGCAACATTTTTATTCATTATGGGACTGATAATCGACCATATTTGAAACCTTTTTCGAATCTACTAGCATAACAGTCCCATACAAAATATATTTTTCTCACCAAGCTACTTTCTTAGACTTAAATTTGATCAGTTCAAACTTCTAAATGCAATTGTCAGAAAAAGAAACATACTTTTACAAAAAAATATCATGAATTCCACATTGTAAGTTGAATCTTTTTACGATTTTTGATTGCATCCGATAGTTTTTCACTCAGGAAGTCATTCCTAAAAAAGTCAGACCTGCCTTCGAAAACTAGTGTGCACCATTCGACATCAAGTGAGTTAAAAAATGTTTAAATGATTCAAAGCAATAAACCAAAGACTATTTCGCCGAAAGAAACATTGAAAAGTAACCAAATCCGTGGTATTTCACATATGGGACTGTTATTCAGGTATATTTCATATAGGACAGCCACGAATTGATATTTTTTTCGAAATTTCTAGAACAAAACCTCTTTTTTTAGTCTTTTATGTTGAAGCCTTATGTTGACCTAAAATGACGAAAATTCATATGAGACTGTTATGCGAGTAGGGCAGTCTGAAAAGGACAAAAAAAGTAGTGTTTTTTACCTGCTTCGGTAAGTTCTTTTGTTTCCATGTTGTTAGAAGTGCTTTCTATCTCCATATGTGAGTGCAGTTGTTCCACCATTGTTTGTTTTCGATTCAAAAAAAGAGATTTATTGTCATTATTTCTTTCATAACTCTTCAAGGTGTTAATGGCCCACTTTGGTGTCTTCAGATGAAAGTTGCATCATGAATCGAGCTATACAATGGTATTTTTTGCAAAATATTCGGTGGTGCAGACGGTACTTTTAGACGCCATTTAAAGTTTATTTACAACTTTTCATGTTGATGGTCATTATTTAATTTTTTTCAACCATTCTATTTGGAAAGCTGATAAAATTTCAATGCATTTTTATGTGCTATTTTATAATTTCCGTTGAGAAACAACAGAGTTATGTAGCTTTGAAAAATGGTTATTTTTTATTTACAAAAAAATCTAACCGAAGCTAACTCAAAAAATTAAAAAGTTAGAAATCTGAAAAAATACATGTGTTTCTAAGTCGCTAAAATGAACCAAATTTTCAATTTTGGGGAAAATCTGAAGACCCCCGGCGCAAACCCGTCAGATAATAAAAAAAAATCCCCATATGCAACACATACTGGTAAACAGCGAAACTAATTTTACGCTATCATCCGACTGTGCAACTACTGACAGAACCCTTACCGGGTCATATCTAATTCAGTATGAGAATTGTACGATACGGATCAATAATATTGTCTACACCAGTAAAACCCAAAACATTACTGGAAAACCCTTATATCTTCCTTTGGACGGAATATCAATTACCAAGAATGGCGAAATACTAAATCTCAGCTTGAGCCATCTTCACAAACTTCAAAAAGAAACCAGGAATGAACTTGATCTGCTACGTTTAGAAAACAACAGCTTGAGTTTTCCTCATTGGTCAATTATTGGAGGAATAGCTGTTCTTCCTACTCTAATCGGTATAGCTATTTTGTTCAGTTTCTTTTTCCACAGAACAACAAATATCAAACTACACACAACCTCACCTGAAACTACCCCAGATGTCGGAAACCAGGTTTGGAAGACGGAACGAGGACGGAAGGTAACCAACTTTAGGAAACTCACGTTGTCGGACGTCATGACCCAGGAGGCTCAACTCTAAGCAAGGGCGAGTTAACGACACGGCTATGTGAGGATGGGATCATATTTTCCAGACTTAGTCAGAAGTCTGGATAGTTGGTTCCCATATGCCACTAGTCTGCTGAATTGCTTGTGGGAACATAGCTAGAAGTCTGGATCATCGGTTCCCACACGATCGTACGTGCTCCCGCGAGTGGCGAATGTAAGCAAGCATTGCAGGATTAGGTTTAGGTATTTATAAGAGTGATCTAATAATAATAAAGGCAGTCGTAGTTTTGTAGCTGAACAAGTTAGTTTTATCTTTTTAAAAAGAAGTCCCCCGGTCGAAAAAGTTAACTCGCGCACTTTCAATTAATCATTCGAATATACTTACGAATTGAACTTTTGAGATACAAAAACAAAAATTTGAGTTTAGAGAATCGATTCTTTCGAAATAAGATACAGTGAATCAAAGGAATCAAAGGGAAAATTGTAATAAATTTGAATGGATATTTTGAGAACAGCTTGGGAAGGCCAAGTTTTTGTTATTTACTTAAAAACATTAATTTCTTAACTTTAAAATCTTTAAAGATGAAATCTAATTGTAGTTTTCACAGTTACACAAAGATAAGGAGTGAGATTTATTAAAAATGTTTGCAATACAATATGGTTCCGCTCAAGATCAGCGTGGTTCAGCTCAAGATCAGAATTCTTTCTTCAGTAAAATAGCTCTAGAGTTATAAGGATGTATCTACTCTAAAATATTCTACAAATCACCATTAGAAAGCAGAATCCCAGATCTACCCGCTGAACTTAAAAAAATATTCGTTCGGATATAACTCCTATCCACATCGCTTGATCAACTGTTCCGAGATGCATCGAATTGGGCCATTTAGTTCCGCTCAAGATTATTTACCATAAATTTAAAAAAAAATTCATTAATTTCCTAAATTTTTTATCGATTAAAGATATTAAAGAAGATACAATGAAATTTAAAAAAATACTTCGAAACTATCATTACTGAAATCAACGTTACTTCTTATTTCAGATTCAACCATACTTATTTCAACCATACGATAATTTTTTTGTATTAAATTTAAATATTTTATTCAAAGCCGATTTATTTCGAATTTTTTAATATTCCCTGAAGATCGTTAAATCTCTTCAACTTTTAGTTTAGGTGAGTTTGAAAGAAATTTTCATCATATATTCTTGAGAAATATGAAATTTGAAGTATTTTTTTGGATAAAATTGAGACGTAAAGATGAATGAATAAACGTGTTTTTTACACAATAGGTACTTGAAGATTAAATTTTTTTGAACCACCCAATGAGTTATTCTTGCAAATAGTGCGTTAAATAGGGCGTTTTCTACTGTTGAATTTGGAAAATTTTCAAACATGTATTTTTTTTTCAGGAGTTATGGTAGTGAATAATTTTACCCACGAATCTTTTAAATTTTTTGCCTTTCAAAAAAGAGTTCAAATATTGAGCTAGCATATCTTATAATATTATCGTGAACATTCCAACAGAAGACATCAAACCTTTATGAGATGATTTAAAGAAGTTACGAGGTTTTGTCCAGCAAAAAGCCTGTTCTGCCCCACCTGTGCGCCCTCCACCACAAATCGCCGCCTCCATCCACCGCCATCGCATAATCAAGTGCATAATATATCTAAAAAATTAAATAACAAAGTGATGAGGATGTTTTATGCCTTTGGGAGAAGTGGCCTGCTACACTCCCAGGACTCAAAAAAAAATGAGGTATATTAACTTTTTCCCAGGAATTGAATGGAGATTTTTGGGACCACCACACGCATCAAAAAATGAACTTTTTGATGAACATGAACATGTTTTGACCTCAATTTCCTTTTTTTTTTAATTGTCCAAATATGTCATAAAAACTGTCTTAGACCTATTTGAGATTGTTGGGCTATTTATTTACTCGTCATTTTCATATGTCGTTTGGTTATGCTTCAGGAAAAATTACTTTGAAGTTCGACGGAAATTCCATAAAAGGTAGTTTAATTTTTCAAACATATTTTTTGAACAAACATAAGAATTTCACGATTTACACTCCGCACCCTTTAAAAGGTTAACCGGAGCGAAAATTTTCATATCCCATTCCGAAAAATAGCACCCCTTTCTATAGAAGCTAATATGTAAGCACCCCAAATGATGGTTTTTACTCCGATTAATAACGGCAACAGCTAGTGTGTTTTTAGACAGAAGGTACGTACAAAATGTACACAAAACACACCTTCCACGTCCAGCTAAACAATTCATTGGCATCGGATATCGGATGGGTGGGTGGCTTGGCTGACTGCTTGCTCGATGGTGCTTTTAACTCTACACTCTGTGAAGGTTTGTAGATAGGTACTCAACTATTTATGGGCCCGACAAATACGCGCTGCAAGTGCAACGCCCACACACCCCAAGCACACCTACACACATACACATCATTGCATGGGGCATTGGCAGGTCATTTGCTGACAACATGTGTGTGCCCGGAAAGTGTTTGCCGGTTGAAGTCCAAATGAGCTCTACCCGGGGTTCATACACCTGATGGTGGAGCCAAACATATGAATGGGATTGGAAAAGGCCAAACCTTCCACCTACCCATTGGACCAAAACTGGGGGTGGAAGATTAGATCGAATGGGCGGAAACGGTTTGGATTAATTTAAACGACCCGAACTGCTATCTCTCTCTTTCTCGATTGCCGGATCGTTGTCGATGGAGAGGGTCTAATGATTATCATCCAGGTGTAGGAGCATCTTGCTTAATAGTGTTGGAACTTTAAATTTAAGGAAAAGTAGTGTTTTGCGTATCTGCGTGAGAAAGAAAAAGTTTTTAGCAAAGAGAAATACCAACAAAACTATCTAATATTGTTTGTTTATTTCATCATGTCTGAAATTTTGCACGCAATTAGTTCAAATGTTGTCACGTAGACAAGACATCAGAAGCTCTTTGACGTAGAATTACGTTCTGAGACAACACCACAGGGGGAATGTTCTTTTTCTTGTAAAAAATAACAAGAAATAAAATTGACGATGCAAATTTAAAAAAATCCATCAAAACACATTCATACACCCATAGAAGAGATTGCAAAAATCATATGCCAATTTAACAAATCTTTGTGCCGAAAATGCGCTGTGTACCTTGCTAAAGACGATATGTTTAAAAAAGCACTACTGCCATAAGACCTCGAGCTCCTAAGCATAATGATTCATGACCATTAGGTACATTCAAGCCACGAGGCTGCAACGTCACAGGATTCGTCTATGTATCGTGTGATCAACATATTTTAGCTAAGTGCTGGTGAATCTCGTTTTTAAGCTTTTTTTCCTCAGATTTAAGCTTTTTACACGGATTGTATATCATTGCAGCCTTGTGAATTAAGGGAATGTTTATTTTTGCTTTTGCTACATACACACGCGCAGTGCTCGGTTCGCTGGCTGCCTGATGTTGGCCGGAATTTATTCGAATAAGTTATTGTATGCAACGAAGATGGATGTAAAACAGAAATTTAAGCATAGAACTTACTACTGCCGATACTACCACTATGGTCTGATTGGCATAAGAAGTGTATAGAATATATGGCTATACGGCATCACAGCCTATAACAAAAGGTATATTTTGTGCTTCGCAGAATGTAATGCCTCTGCCTGCACTATAGCGGTCTGGCGACCAAAAAAAAAGTCTTCATCTATAAAGTTTGCCATCAATACTTTTCCAGACATTTTTTCAAAATCTGAACTTTTTTGAAAATCAGTTGGCATCTCTGGATGGGATAGGGAGGGACGTGAAAACGTTTATATTTTATTTCTTTCAGTCATACTAGGGTGGTCTAACCGGTTATGCTGAAACCAGTAAAACCGTTCATTTTCTCATTATTAAAATACTGGCTTTTAGAAGGTTCAAAACCGGTATTTTCGGTAAATTTCTCATTATTCTTTGGAAAAAAAATTGACACAGGAAGATATTTTTTTAACAAAATATATATGAGTACAAATACTCACATTTTGTTCAATAAGCTTCAAAATCTAAGCTCAATAATCCTTACAACAAGTTTCAAGTGAGATTTGATTATTGCTTAAACTTTTCTATGAAAGTTTTTGAATTACAGCTATACTGCCGCTATTCGCAAGACTGTCCCATATGCATTTTCGTCATTTTTCAGTTTATCTCAAAAATCGTTCAAATACAGTTAGTTCTTCAATTTAGACTAAAAACTTTCATAACTTTGTTCTCAACATACATGAAAAAAAACCAAGTCCTGTCTGTCCCATATGAAATATACCCGCAAAGCTGTCCCATATGTCTATTTATACAGAATGCTTCAAAATTGCTGATCTAATTTACGTTAATTTTACAAATATTTATACAATGTGTGCGACAAAATAAGCATTCATTGAAATTGCGAAAGTTAGACTAGATAAAACAGTACAGTAAAGTAAAAATAACAATCTTCATATTTTTTACAAGCTAAGTTTAGCCTAATGGGAAAATTCAATCAAACTGTTTTTTTTTTTTTCAAATTTCGCATGAAGCTTATTAAATTGTTCTTTGTAAAACATGGAAAATAGTCAGCTACAAAGCCATATTTTTCAGGTTTTTGTCATGCTGTTACTTGCTGCTTGGACTTTCATAAAATCTATGAACAAAAATACGCGTACCTGGTAGCACACGCTTAAGTCATATTGAATTGATTTTTCTCATCAAATATTTGCAGCCAAGATACTTTGCTGTTTCTGATTCAGCATTAATTAATTTTAAGGTATTTATAGTCTTTCTAAAAAGATAATCGTCCGAAAAACTTTCCAAAATATGATGGTACAGGTTGTTTTATTCATGGAACGTTGTTATTCATTTTATTTTAGACCCACTCAATTCTTACGATAAACTTTCTTTATCTTTGACTATCTCAACATGTCATAAACATCATTTCAAACTTATTTTTATCAGTAAACAACCAGTAAATGGAATAATACAGCGCAGATGGAGAGAATCAAACGATCAACTGACAAAAGAAAAGCCAAATATGGGACAGCTTCAGATTTAATCCGCATGCGAAATATACTCGCAAGGCTGTCCCATCATTATTTTCTCCTCCGCATCAACAACTTCCAAATCAAAAACACATTGGACGAAATTCTACAACAATTATCTAAATATCTGTGAAGAAAGAAGTAGAAAAGGTAAAATTCCAACCAAGAATTCCACGAAAGTTTTTAAAAATCTTTAAAGCCGTTTTTCTCGGTTCGTTGTTTTTGCATATGGGACAGACTTGCCGGTAGCGGCAGTATAGTGGCGTTCAAAAAAGCATTGACAAGCTGCAATCTCTCCCTTAGCTGATATTTTTTCATGAAACTTTTACACATTTCACTTCAGCTATCCAACTAACGCTCCACATGCCGGCGGTAGCAAATCAAATCATCCCGAGTCGCGATGCCAGTGATACCACAATATTGATTATTCACGATTGGTATAGAGGCTGAATTTTGGGTGTAACAAACCGATTGTGTTGTCATAACAGTAGCTTCGTTCAATCGTAGGTAGCGATTGGTTTCTACTGGTTTCTGTCAAGCGATAATTGTTCAATGGGCTGATGTTTAGGACGAAACAGGTCTGGTCGTTGTTCAATGAAGCAAGTTGAAACTAGTCGAAACCGATCCAGCTCGGCAGCAGGATTTGTTTCGACCATGATGCATCTAGTATGGTGATCTTAGGTTGGCAAAAAGTAGGCGACGGTTGAAGGCGGAGGAGGGGGTGAAACGCAACCGAAATTTTTACAGCTGGCTGTTGGCTGACTGCTGGCTGGCTGGGATACCAGGTGGCCTGATTTGTTTGTAAAACACGGAATTTTGCAAATCGTCAAGTATTGCTCAGGCAAAGATTTTGCCCTGATTTTTTTCAAAGATAATCCATTGAAACGAAAAAAAAACCTCTGGCTGAGTTCCGGCCAGTTTAGCTAAGTTGGAAGAGATGGATTTTTAAACAACATTGCCAGCTCGGTTGGTGAGTAACATTAATTATCCATTACTTATAACCAATTTATGCTTATTCAACACTTTTTTTCTACCAGGAGTTGTTTGGTAACTGGAAACAACAGAAAGTCATCGAATCGGATAGCATTCCATCGTCCGAAAAGCAGCTTGAATTCCTGCAGGAACATCCGATCTTCATCGAGATGAAACAGCTACTTCAGCGTTGGACATAAGGTGAAGGATAAGTAGCAGAGCATTCAAAATCATAAAACAGTTGAACAGGGTGTCTACAAGGCTGAGAAAATTAAGTGATGTGCCTGAAAAGTTTTTGTTCAAAGAACAAATTAAGTGAATGAAATTTTGTTTCAAACACTGACGTCTTACCAATAACCAAATAAAATGTTTATTTTGAATTAAAGTGTTTTATTTTCGTTAAAGTTGGTTTTCAATTTGAAACCTCAAAACATGTATCTATTAAAGAATGTATTTTTTTTGCTGTGATTAATGAAAGGTCGATATGGGGCAAGAAGAAAAGCATGACAAACCTCCTGTTGAATACAATTAGTCGTAGAAGTTCTGAGTTCGAATCCAGTTTCTGCTTAAATTCGTGAAATAGTGGGTTAGATGGAGATAGAAAGAAAAAATGTTCCATGGGAGAGGAAAAAAGGAAAATCAAATCTTATTTCCTTTTTATCTATTTTATTTTTCACTTGCTGTAATTTTTTCACATTTTTCGAAAGGCGTAGTTCAAAAGTTGGGGTAAGCCGCATATCGGCCGAAAAACACGCCAAAAGTGGCTTTTGAGCAGCCCTTAAGCACAATATAGAGCTTTTAAGTTTTGTAAGCAAGCTCTATATTCGACTATGAGGCTAAATTAGAGAAAATTTTAACGGCTCAACGGTTACTTGGGCAGTACTGTTTCTGTGGTAAGATGCTAGCCATTTGTATGCTTGATTTAGTCTTAATAGAATTAAGATCTTTTCAAAGAAACATGAAGTTTCACTGAGATTCTAAATGTGTGTGATCGTTTCTTTATCATCACGGTTAATCACGGCTATTTGGCAATATTCGAAAAGTGCGGAGTGTATAGTAATTTCATATAAAAAACTTATTCGAATAATATGAATTCGTTGAATACTCATATCATTTCTTTATTTTCGGAAGTCCTAACTAATACCTAATATGGTTTTAAATCTTTTGATCGTTGGTCTACGATAAGCTTGTGCACAGACATAAACAGACTTTTTTTTCCAAATTTCTGATTTTTTATCGCAATCACCTGGCATCCCTTGACCCCCTTTTCGTAAACACTTCAGCCAGCTGTCAAACCTTTTTCCAATATGGCTGACCGTGCGATTCAGTGGTCGAAGTAAACTGAAAAGAGACAGGCCAATCAACCAAAAGTCCCATAAAACAGGCACAAAAACGCTTACTCAGCCCCATCATTGATATGAAGTACACCCAAAATAATTTAGAAATTATTTTTATGGGATTTTTCATATACAGACCCCGTTCGTTTTTGGCAACATACCCGAACATTTTGTGTTGCCAAAATCGAATGTTGCCAAAATCGAACGGTTTTTTTTCTAAAATTTTTTTTCTCCTATTTTTACAAAAAACTATTTTTATTATCATTAACGTTATTTTAAGTCAATTTCCGACCATTTTTGGATTTTTTATAGTTTTTATTCTCATGTTTTTGATGCATTTTGCACTAATGTTGTTTTGTTTATAATCTTTGTTTTTCTTTGTCATTTTTGCTGTTTATGTCATTCTTCATCATTTTTAAGTTGATTTCATCATTTTTAATCTTTTGTTTGTATTTGTTTTTGATTTTTTTAAAATTTTTATCTTTTTGTAATTTTTGAGTACTTTATAATTTTTTTAAAAATTTTTTGTTTTTGTTGTTGTATTCTATCACCATTTCTGAACCTGAAAACGTATTTTTGGTGTTTGTAAAAATTATATTGGTCCTTTTATTTTTTTTTTATAATTTCGTTTATTTGAAACGGCTCAGACCGTTGGTTTTAAGGAGCCAAACTCTTGTTTTTGTATTTACAAATCATTGATTAAAACTACGTTAGTTAGAGAAAGAACAAAGCAAAGGGAAAAAAGATTTATATACGAAGATCGATAGATTTTAGGAAAAGGTATAACTCGAACATGTAGTCTAGGTCTACCACAGCCAACACATCCCTCACTGGAACGTTAGGTGGTTTTCCTCGGGCCCGAAGGGTGTCTATTAAATTCGCTCTGGCGATAAGGTGGTCCTCACACGACCAAACAATATGCTCGATGTCATGGTAACCTTGACCGCAACGGCACAAGTTGCTGCTAGCAAGATTAACACGATAGAGTAACGCGTCTAAGGAACCATGATTGGACATAAGACGGGAAAACGTTCGAATAAAATCTCGACTTAGGGCCAACCTATTGAACCAGGGTTTGAGGCTTACCTTCGGGATAATTGAGTGCAGCCACCGACCAAACTCATCCTCGTCCCATTTCCGCTGCCAGTTGACAAGGGCGTTTTCATTAGCCAAAAAGTAGAATTCGCTGAAGGCGATTTGACGATGATAAACATCGCCTTCAACCGCACCCACCTTTGCAAGAGAGTCTGCCCGCTCATTACCTGATATTGAGCAATGAGAAGGGACCCAAACAAAGGTGATTAAAAAACTTTGTCTAAATAAAGCACTCAATGTTACCCGTATCTTCTCAAGGAAGTATGGCGAGTGCTTTCCGGGTCTTATTGAACGAATAGCCTCAACAGAGCTTAGGCTATCCGTAACAATAAAGTAGTGTTCAACAGGTCGGGAGGCTACGTTGTCTAGTGCACAATGAATTGCTGCTAATTCTGCTGTATACACTGAGCATGGGGCTTGAAGACTGTAGGAGGCACTATAAGTTTGGTTGAACACTCCAAACCCGGTACATTCGCCTATAAGGGATCCATCAGTAAAGTACATTTTATCAGCATCGACGTGTCCATATTTTTCATCAAAAAGCCTAGGAACAATAAGAGAACGATGATGTTCCGGGATACCACGGATTTCATGCTGCATGGACAGATCAAACTGGACAGAATTATTGTCGTAGGCAGGGTGACAAACACGAATAGGAGAATACGACGAAGGATTAACCTGCATAGACATGAACTCATGATATATGGTCATATATTTTGAATGAGGATTTTGCTCTAGAAGCTTTTCAAAATTTAAAATCACCAATGGGTTCATGACCTCACACCTGATGAGGAACCGAAGAGATAATGAATAAAACCTATCTCTCAGTGGGAGTACGCCTGCCAAAATCTCGAGACACATGGTGTGTGTTGAGGGCATACAACCCAGTGCTATTCGAAGACATCGATATTGAATACGCTCGAGTTTAATAAGATGTGTTTTGGCAGCTGATTGGAAGCAAAAACTGCCGTACTCCATCACTGAGAGAATAGTTGTTCGATATAACTTGATGAGGTCTTCAGGATGGGCTCCCCACCAGGTGCCGGTAATTGAACGGAGAAAATTAATTCTTTGCTGGCTTTTTCCTTTCAAATACTCAATATGAGTTCTCCAGGTGCACTTGGAATCAAACCAAACCCCAAGGTACTTAAAACACCTCGATTGAGTAATCGTTCTGCCTAGAAGTTGAAGCTTAGGTTGAGCAGGTCTATGTTTTTTAGAGAAGACAACCATCTCCGTTTTCTGTGGAGAAAACTCAATCCCAAGCCCCAAAGCCCAGGTTGACAATCTGTCTAAAGTATCTTGTAAAGGTCTGTGCAGATGAGACTCAGTAGATCCTGTGACAGACACCACGCCGTCATCCGCAAGTTGTCTTAGAGTGCAGCCTTCAGAGAGACAACTGTCGATGTCACTTACGTAAAAGTTGTACAAAAGTGGACTCAAGCATGAACCTTGTGGGAGGCCCATGTAAGAGGTTCTTCTAATTGCAATGTCTCCGTTAGCAAAGTTCAGATGTTTCTCACAAAGTAGGCTGTATAAGATGTTGTTCAATAGAGGGGGCAGACCTCGGGAATGCAATTTCTCTGACAACACCTCAATTGAAACTGCATCAAAAGCTCCCTTTATGTCTAGAAACACTGAAGCCATTTGCTCACGTTTTGCGTATGCCAGTTGTATCTCTGAAGACAGCAAACCAAGACAATCGTTTGTTCCTTTGCCTCTTCGAAACCCAAACTGAGTATCTGAAAGAAGGCCGTTTGTTTCTACCCACTTATCCAAACGAAATAAGATCATTTTCTCCATCAACTTCCGTATACAAGACAACATCGCTATAGGGCGATAGGAATTGAAATCGGATGCTGGTTTTCCAGGCTTTTGGATAGCTATAACTCTCACCTGTCTCCAGTCTTCGGGAACAATGTTATTCTCCAAGAATTGATTAAATAAATTCAACAAGCGAAACTTTGCAGCATCCGGAAGATTTTTCAACAAGTTAAATTTTATTTGATCAACTCCTGGAGCTGAGTTGTTGCAAGAAAGGAGAGCAAGTGAGAATTCAACCATCGAAAAGTTAGAATCCATTTCACTCCTACATGGTGGCACATTGCGAATAATTTTTTGCACAGGTGCTGAATCAGGACAGACTTTTCGTGCAAAGCTGAAGATCCAACTATGGCTATATTCCTCACTTTCATTAGTTGAAGTACGATTCCGCATGCGTCGTGCCACATTCCACAATGTACTTAAGGACGTTTCGCGTGATAATCCTCCCACAAAATTGCGCCAATAGGCCTGTTTTTTTGCTTTGATCAATTTTTTGTATTGATTTTCAAGGGAACAATACAATTGGAAGTTGTCAAGTGTACCATGCTTTCGGAAGACTTTAAATGCTTTTGATTTTTCGGCATGCACTTTAGAACACTGGCTGTCCCACCATGCATTGGGGGGTGTTCGACGAACCAATTGGTTTGGGATGGGTTTCGTCTGAGCCTGAACCGCACTTTCATGAATCAAGCGAGCTAGGAAGCTATATTCCTCCATAGGAGATAAGTCATTCACAGAATCTAGGGCTGTAGTAATTGCATCTGCATATTTCTTCCAGTCGATGTGTCTTGTGAGATCATATGCCATATTTATCGTGTTCGAAGGGTTGACCCCATTGGTGATTGTAATTTTAATTGGCAAGTGATCACTACCATTGGGATCAAAAATCACCTTCCACTGGCAATCCAATGATAGTGAATTTGAACAGAGTGAGAGGTCAATTGCACTTTGTCTTGCAGGAGGTTTAGGTACTCGTGTTTTTTCACCTGTGTTCAAAACTGTTAAATTGAACCTGTCGCAAATGTCATAAATAAGAGCAGAACGACTATCGTCAATTTGTTCTCCCCAGACAGTTCCATGTGAATTGAAGTCGCCCAGGATCAACCTTGGCTCAGGTAATACTGAACACAGGTCCTCTAGGTGACTTCGATCCACTGCAACTCTCTGAGGCCAGTACAAACTGACAACACATAAGTCCTTACCTCTTATAGTTGTATGACATGCAACAGCTTCAATTCCACCTGATAAAGGAAGGTGGATTCTGTAAAAGGAGTGGCGCTTATTGATCCCTAAAAGCACTCCTCCATAAGAATCGTCGCGGTCCAAGCGGATAACATTAAAATCGTGAAATGATATGTTAGATTGAGATGAAAGCCATGTTTCGGATAACGCAAAAATATCGCAACTAGTTTTGTGAAGTAGATGTTTGAACGAATCGATTTTAGGAAGAAGACTACGACAATTCCACTGTAACACAGTGAAATCTCCGACCCCTCGGCTTAAATTATCCATCGAGAGAGATAAACACTGAAAGGAGGGGCCAAGTTTGCATCAATTGCTGGAATAAGGTCTTTATGATGGGAAGCATCGAGGTAATAATGGTTTTGGCGGAATCGGAAACATCAAAAGACGAAAATATTCCGTTCACAATGTCGGACAACTTAAAGAGTCCGGATTTGGTGTTTGATGATGGTGGAATATCATTGGTTGATGAATTTTTCGATGTAGCTGCAACTGCTGGATCATTCGAAGGAGTGATTTTCCCCTGGAATCCAGGAGGAACTTGTTTTACTTGGTTGTTAGTAAAGTTGAATGGACGATTTACCGGAGGCATTTTTCGTTTAATCTTGGAAGAAGACGCTTTGACTCGCTTCCTGGAGTTTTCCATCACGACAAAAGGTTGTCCTTCATCATCCGATGCCGTATCCACCTCGTCAACTGGCAGTGTGGCAAAAACGTTATTTGATTGGGCCGGTGGAGAAGCACTCTTAAGAATTGCAGCATATGAACGTCTAGAACGTTCTTGTAATGAACGTTTCTGTTTTTCCCATCGAGTTTGGAACGCATCGCATGCAGAGATATCATGAGGGTTGCCTCCGCAATAAATGCATTTTTGTTCTGATGATTGGCACGCTTCCTCCTCATGATTCTCTTTGCAGCAGCGCGATTTGTTGGAACAATGCGATGCTGTGTGCCCTAGGGTTTTACAATTGCTGCAGTTCATAGGACGAGGTATAAAAAGCCGAACTGGAAGCCTCAACATTCCGTCTATCAAGACATAGTCAGGGAGGGCGGTACCTTCAAAGGTCACACAGAATGAAGCTGACGGAGAATACTTTTTAATTCCATCAATGGAGGTGGCAGTTCTGAGTTGGCGGCAATCCAAGATTTTGACCGAAGTCGCGTCGAGGCTCTTGAACTTGCCAACCCCATTGGCCTTAACGTATTCTGCCGACAGGCTCATATCTGTGACCACGCCCTCAATTTCTACATTTCGAGACGGAATGTAGACGTGGTATTCTAAAATGAAATGTTGACTAGCCGCAATTTCGTTAGCAGCTTTCGAACTGGTTACCACAACCCGCAATTTGTTTGGCGTGACCTTGGTTATATTGGTAACGGAGGACCACCTTGCCAGATCTTTCGTTATCTGAATAATATTCAAAACTTTTCCGTTTGGCTTGGGCCGAAAGAAAACCACCCACGGACCAGCAAAAGATGAATTCTCCGGGTACACTTTGACCCGAGGGGCAACACGAGTTTTTGAGGAAGACTGAGACGAGTTGTCTTCCGGAAGCACAGCACCTGGATGAACCGCCTCATCCTCAGAGATCATTTTCTCGGAAGCGCTCGGTCCTCCCAGGTGCCCAGCATTTCCGTGAACAACTCGACCATCATCCACAAAAACTGGTGAGACTAATCCCTCGTCTTCGCTCATATTCTATTACGGAGACAGAAATGTCTTCCGTAATAAAATATGATCGAAGTACAATTATCTTAATCTAGCAATAAAAGTGAAAAGATAGCAAAGTAGAGTAGGGTTAGATAATGAAGAAAAAGAGAAAAATGAAAAAATACAAAAACTTGATTTTATTCCGGCTGATAAGCGCTCCGTTCGCACAGTTGTGAAGCAGTCCAGCGGCTTTGTTTTGTGGCCGTCCCTCACTCGCTTTTGTGTTGGCTTCAATAGCCAGATAAGTCTTTGGTGATGGCTTCCAAGGTCACAACGTGGTTCTGAGAGTTGTTTTTTTTTGTTCCCAGAAGCAGCAATCAACAGTGAAATAATCACTCGTCTAAGATTGTTCAACACGAAAAAACCACTTTTACGGATGGGTTTGCACTGGATTGTTTTTTTTTTCTTCCCGATCGCGGTACACAAAACCAAAACTTTCGGGTAATCGGCCCGACGGTTTTTTTACCCGGATCTAATGACCGAACAAGAGTTTCCACACTCACTTTACCG
Source organism: Uranotaenia lowii (assembly GCF_029784155.1). Classification (NCBI taxonomy): domain Eukaryota; kingdom Metazoa; phylum Arthropoda; class Insecta; order Diptera; family Culicidae; genus Uranotaenia; species Uranotaenia lowii. The sequence continues at coordinate 83,154,625 of NC_073691.1, forward strand.
AACTATGCACGCTTGAGAGAACTCAAAGTACGTCCGAACTAGCCGAGAGCTTCAACTCGAATCGAATTATATTGGTCCTGTTATAGAAAAAACTTAAAGGTAATGTCGCTGCTAAAAACCGTTCGATTTTGGCACATGTGCCAAAATCGGATGTTGCCAAAATCGAATGTTGCCAAAATCGAATGTTGCCAAAAACGAACGGGGTCTGTATACTGAAATTTTGTTGCATCATATCGATTCTGCGTGAATTTTATAGTAACCAGAATTTTTCAAGCGCGCCCTGGTAGTAACTATTATATTTTCACAAAATCGCTTCTTGAATTTCACGTAAAATCTAAGTGGATGCTTTAAATCGGTTTCGAGTATTTTTTTTCCTCAAACTCTGAAAAGAAAAGGTCAGTTTGCTGACATTGTTCGTTCTAGGGAAAAATGTTTGAGAAAGTTAAATAAAAAACTTTATTTAAAAAAAAATCTTGTTTTTTTAGATTAAAAAAAAGAAAAACTAAAGAAACGAGTGAATCGATTTAAATTACATTTCAATACTAAACGAATCTCACGAATCTTTCATTATCACATCATGCCACTCTCACTAAAAATTCACGTAAATTTTAGTTGATGTTCATCATGCATCGATTCTTATAGGGGCGAGTTTACATATTTATTCCGTAGCATCTACGTGAAAATCAGGTTAATAAAATTTATGTAGTTTTTCACAGCCGCCACGTGCAGATTATTTTGTGTGTACGTTCTATGCAGCTCAAAATTGTAGTTCTTATTGATACTTTCTAGAGTTAAAACAAGTCTTCTATTGAGCTTCCAGCGGGCTAAAAATTCAATTTTCAAAAAATCGTAATTTGAGCAAAAAATCTTTCTCTATCTAAACAGCACCCTTGGCATCGGTTCATACCACCTTCTTCTGATAATTTATTGTATTCTGTACATGATGCTGCCATGAAGGCACGCGCCGGATTCTTTTCTAAATTTCCTACATATTTATATCGCAACAGAATGGTCACTCTCGAATTACTCATTGAAAAACAAAACTTGGGTATCGAACTCCGACCGTAGTGGTGATGGGAGGTGGTCAACTGTCAATCCATTTCTACTTGTTTCGACCGGACTTCATCGAACAGGCTTAGTATGTACACTGTAAATTTGTGCCTCGATTTTCAGCGAAAAAAATTGCTGGAAACGTTCAGCAATCCAAATTTTTGTTGGAAACCAGCAATCGGTTTTCGAATTGCTGGATATTTCAGCATTTGGTTGTGTTCTTGTCATTTTTGCTGAAAAATCAGCAACCGGTTTTCAAATTGCTGGACTTTCCAGAAATTGATTTAGTTTGCTGGAAAATCAACAATTGAGTTGTCAAATTGGAGTCTGTTTGTTTCCGTACGCTGAAGCAATGTGAGACTCTATTTCATGAAATTTGGTTAGATTAATATGATTATTTTATTTTCCTCTATATTCTAGCAACAAGATATCAAGTCAAGGGTGAGTTTTTATTGGACAGGTAGATATTTTATAAAACATTCCAATCAAAACTATTCTTACAGGTGGCGGATGATTAACACTTTGGCCCAAAGCTGCCACCCCAAAGCCGGTGCTATAGAATATTGAAAAAAAAATCGTGTTTCTGGAAATAATTATATCCCTTTATAAAAAATAGGGATAAAATAATTGTTTTTATTGCTCATTAATACTAAATTCAGCCGGTTGTGTTGAAAGAAATAGCTGGTTTCCAGCAATCTGGACTGCTGATTTTCCAGCAATTTGAATTGCTGGAAATTAGCATTAAAGTTTGCTGTTTTTTCCAGCAATTTAAATTGTTGGAAATTTTGCTGGTTTCCAGCAAAAAAAAATTGCTGTGTTGTGAAAATTGTTAACCTTGAGTCTCGTCCATCAACTTTAAAACATTCAACCGACGACGCCATCGTAATGTTCGGATTGTTTAGCTCAAACGACCTGATGGCGCCGCCAAATTTACGGTGACATTCTCCATTCCACCTAGACCCAGACCCAGACGGCTGCCTATCTGCCTGACTGGCTGGTGTTTGTTCCGTGCAAAGCTAGCATCAATATCTACCCAAATACGTATTCAAAGTAGCTCGAAGGTAGCTTCTATTTTAACCAACCTTCACCGGAAGACGATGAAAAGTGGCAACCCCGAAAAAAAAATACAAGAAAATGAAATAAAGCTGGAAGGATGTCCGGGAAACGGTTCGTCCGCTTCCGTTTCAGTAAGTCAGAGAGAGGGTATTTTTTCGGGGGTTTTAAACATTTTATACTTCTTGCTGTGTCGAAGGCGAGGAAAGTTTGTTCCGCCCTGCTTTAAAGTAAAAGTCAGGAGGATGAGGGTGGTTTAAGGCATGGTTCCTAACACGAGGCAGGTGTTTCACCAGTATTTACCTACTGGTGGAACGACGACGTTTTAAGGTGTTTCCAGTAAACATCGGATCAAGCGAGAAAGGATGGTGGGTTGAGACTTAGAGTTTGACGGTGTCGTTTAGCGATCCACTTTTGCCCTTGAATCTGGTCTGCTGCTGGGGCATGTAGAGGATTGGGAGGAATGTCTAACGATGTTGTCTTTAGTTCGTCTCCTTCCGGTTGGAAAATAAAACCGGGAAGTTGTAGGCGGTGGCATGCAACCGAAAACAATATTCGAAATCGACTCAATGAAGCGTTGTTTTTGTTCCTGCGTTGCCACCTACACCGGTTGATGTTTTGGGTAAACGATTTTACGTAGAAAACTTGAGAAGTTGTTAATTGAAAGTGAAACTTAGCTGATATCCTTCGGCACATTGTCAAAATTATACAATTACAATCAGATAAGTGATTTGAAGCTGTTCCAAATTTGTGTATCTAAATTTTGAAAGTTTTTTTTTAAATTAGAATCTTTTGAATTCCCTTTAATTCAACCACGGTACAAGAAAAAATCAGATACTTCAGAAACAACTTACTATATTCTGCAGTGAGCGTTTTCGATTGATAAATGTGATTGATTTATCGAAAACGGTCACCGAAGTACACAGTAAGTTAGTATTCCAAGCAACCACAAGTCCAATAAAACAGGTACAAAAACGCCTACTCGCTCAGTACGATCTATGCAGCCTAAAATTTAAGTTCTTTTCATACTTTCAAGTTCCAAAACAAGTCTTAATGATCTTCTGTTCAGCTTCCAGCGGCCTTTTAATTCAGCTTCCAAAAAGTCGTAAAATGAGCGAAAAATCTCTCTCTATCTCAACTGCACCCTTGTCGTCGGTTCATATCACCTTCTCTTGATTATTTACTATGTTCTGTACATGGAGTCGCCATGATGCCACGCGCCGGATTTCAAACTTAAAAAATTGCTCAATTACTTCTTTCCTACATTTCCTACATATATCGCATCAGAATGGTCACTCAATTACCAAATAACTTATTGAAAAAAAAACTTGCCCAGCTTGGGTATCGAACCCCAACTTTCGTGATGAGAATCAAACACGCTACCACTAGACCACGCCTAGATGTTGTTCTAACTGAAACTAAAACTCGAAGTTGTGATTTGATTTTGAAAGCACCTTAATGCACTTTTTGTGACTTCCGTTTTGAGCACTTTTGTGCGCATTCTGTGACTTAAGTTTCGTATAACGTACGTACAAATCACTTTTGCAACTTTCAAGTTCATTAATGAGCACATATAGCTCACTCATGGGAATTGGGCAAAACAAGTCACATACAATGTACATATTAATCATATTTGCAACTTTCAAGTTCATTAATGAGTACATAAAGTTTACCAAAGGGAATTGGACAGTTGATTCTCTTTGTCAGTCAATATGTAACTTCCTATGCCTTCATTCAAGTAAATATGAGACTTTTGGTTTCTTGGGATTGAAATACCGGTATCTGAACTTTTCTTATACCGTGATTGAGTTGGAAGGAATCTTTGGATTGCTTTGATTTAGTAGAATTACTCAACCAAGTAGGCTCACAACACAATAAAAAAAAAACATACCGTTAAACGGGGTAACTTTGATCACCGGGTAAATTTATCAAGTGTGCGGCAGAATTGACCAAGTGTGCAGAAAAGTTCATCAGATGTGTGTTCCATCTTTTATTATCGATTTACATGGGATTCGATGAATACTTTATACTCCTGAATCTGAGTCACGGCTCAGAAGACAGGAAATCTAGCACTCAGAGAACTCGAGTGCACAATGGCGACCACTTTGTTTGTTTTCGAAAACAAAGATTTGGAAAATATAAATATAAATAGTAAATATACATTTTTGAAATAAATATAATAATAATAATATAATAACAATGCGATATTTATCTTTTTACAGGGAATTGTAATGAAAGCGATTCAGACTGCCCAGACAACCATTTGGTGGGTATTTCGAATTTGCAACGCAAATATACGTGTAAACATATCGTATATAATGCAGCAAAACCAGTATATACGTATCATTTTGGAGGCTTTATAGGTACATTAGCACACATATTCTTGATTTGGATTGTATTGAATTACGATTTACACGATTTGTCATGCGCATCATTTACGACTGCCCTGATTCTTTTTCTAATATACTATGACAATTTACATCATCATATAGAATATAGATGATTGATGTTGTAATCTTGCAGGTCTTCGCTCAATATGCGATTGGGAATATCTTTATATCCGACAATTTTCGCAACAATATGAAAAGTTTGACGACTTATGTGGTCGTCTTTTGCGACTTGAGTGCAGAGATGTTAAAATCGCGAGTCTACATACTCGCACTTTGCCCTTCTTTGCAGAACGATTTTATTTCGTTAAACTCAATCTGCAATGATGCTATCTAAAGTTCAACTCGGAAAGCATCAGGAAGTAAGCTTCGGGTAAACTCGGCAGGAGTAAACAGCAATCGGGGGAGAAACATCAGCGAAGCAAACGAACAGTTCAGCGAATTAAAGAAAAAATCGTTTTCGTTCGGCAGCCGAACACATCAATCGGACAACGCATGGAGGCGTGGCTAAAAGTGATAGATACAAGGGAACGGGAAACGAGCGAGAGAAGGGTGCGAGGAATGTTAACTCGGTCCGTCGGGCAACGATCGCTCGTGAGCATTCGTGTACGGTAAGCTTCGTTCTGTTGTTTCATTGGTGTGATTTTATTCCTGCGAGGAGGGGAAAACATCAACTCGGAACTGTTCTCTTTGTTTTGTGTGCAATCACGTCATGATTGGAACGAAGATAAAATCAATCTGCACACAACAAGTTAAACTCGGAAAAAATCAGCCGAATGATTCTTTCCGAGGCGAGTTTAAACACCGCTGCTTGAGTGCAGGGCTCTCATTTTCCGTCAGTTGAATAAAAATAAGATTTTTTTTTTGGGATTTTAAACCAATTGGTTTATTCATCCCCAAAAATAATAAAAAAAAGATTATTTCAAAGAAATGCGTTTTTGCTGTCAAATTCAAGTTTATATCGTACAAACTTATTATTTTCCTGATTGCTGATTTTTTTCAACGTTCATGAAGTTATTATTAGTACCTGGACTTGATCCCCTGACGATACGATCTGCAGCTCATGATGGTTCCTCGACGCTATCTGGAATATATAAATTCGAGGGGATTTGCTTCAAAGGCATTAAACCAAAAGCAAATCGTATATTTCTATAACTAAGATCTTTTAAATCGTAGAACATGTCATCGATGATCTAAAAATAGATCAACATTTTGAAGCCTCCTTAAATACGATTCTAATCATCGATGTCTTGTTATCATAAACGATTTTATTGAACTTATTTGTATTCTTTTACGATTGCCAGCAAATACATTTTAAAAAATTAGACATGCGAATTAATTTGCATAGGTATACGATTGCATGCACATTGTTACGAATCAATGCAGTTATATACGATTTTATAGCATATATCTCCAAGTGGCAAGCAAAGTTGCGAGCTTGCTTTCTTTCTGCTAAGATCTAACACCTGGTTGTTATGATATGGTATTTCATGCTAAAAAAAATCTTAATTTCGATTTTTTTTGCATAGCACGTCAAACTCTGTCAATCATGACTGATCATCGTCCCAGACAACCATTTGGTGGGTATTTGGAATTTGCAACACAAATATACGTGCAAATATACGTGTAAACATATCGTATATAATGCACCAAAACCAGTATATATGTACGTATTATTAGCACACATTTTGTTGCTTTGGATTGTATTCTCGTAATAAAATCATGCAATGTATTCAAATACGATAAAGAATATGCATGGGCCGCACATTGTAGGTGCAGATGAAAATGAGTTTAAATAACATTCTATACGATATAATCTGTAAAATAAAATACGACTTCTGGTTGTCTGGGTGCATACTAACTGAATTCAACAACCAATGCACCAGCATAAAATTCATTTTAGAGAAAGAAACTGATAATGAATTACGATTCTTAGATCTCAAACTTCCCAGGTACCAGGGAAAAGTTTAGAAAAACTGGTACACAAAACAGGAGAATGGGAGATATTTAGACTACCGAAACCCAGCAAACATAAAATCGCATTAGAATAAAATCATAAATTTAATTTCCAAAAAGCGTATATTTTAGAAAGAGTAAACCAAAAAGGAAAATGGAAAACAGCTGAAATACTACACATAAAACTCAAAAAAAGAACTGCAGTAAACATCAAACAAGATTCGCTAAAAATTCCTTAATTATACAGCTCGATAAATAAAAAAATGAGGGAGGCGCCGCAACTTAAAATCAAAACGATGAATTGAAACACGACGACCACGACAACTTTAGCTCGCATCACGACTACGCCAACACCGATAATGTTGGATCTTAGCTGTTAGAAGCAGTTCAAATTTGGAGTCAAATCGAAAAAGACAGCCGTTACAGAAGCACGCGGTGACGATAAAATTCGTAAGTGCAGAAAAGTGTAGTGAATTAAAAATATTGGTTGAAATCTGTGTAAATATTGTGTAAAATCTTTGTATTGATTCTAAGTTTTTTTTTAAATTTAAATACAGTTTTCTGAAGATGGCCTAAATTGTCTAGTAAAGGGTGATTCGGTCAAAATTTGGTCAAGGGAAAACGCGTGTAAATCGGTGAAATCGTTTGTTTAAAAAACCAAAATAAATTTCTTGTTCAAGTTTAATTAGTATAAAATTCAGGAAAAATTTTCAGTTAGGCTTCCGCTTTTCCAAATCCGAATTGTCGGGCCTTACGCTTAACCCCTGCCATCAGATTTTGTACAGCCACTTTGCCCACCTTCTTCGCCGCAGAAAGCCAGTTTGCCTTGAATTGCTGCTCGTCCTTAGCAGTTTTTTGGTCTTTTTAAGGTTCCGGCGTACCACCCCGGCGTACCACCCCATGGCCTTTTTACCGTAATGGCAAGATGCCAAATCCAGCCAAAACAGTACGGAACAACCGTGTTTCTTCAGGAAAGGCAGCAGACGTTTATTCAAACACTCTTTCACGTAAATTTCTTGGTTGACAGTCCCGGAAGCTATGAAAATGCTGCATTTCAAGCCACAGGTACAGATGGCTTGCCAAACCAGATTTTCATCGTGAACTTTGACAGTTTCATGTGTTTGAAACTGCTACCTTTCCCCTTCCTTTTGCCGTATAAAACTTCTGTCCCGGAAGCTGCTTGTAGTCGGCTTTGACGTAGGTTTCGTCGTCCATTACCACGCAGTCAAACTTCGTCAGCATCGTCGTGTACAGCCTCCGGGATCGTGCTTTGGCCGTCGTATTTTGTTTATCATCGCGATTCGGAGTCACTACCTTCTTGTAAGTCGATAGTCCGGCTCGTTTTTTGGCTCGATGCGCGGTTGTAAACGATAGACCCAGCTTATTTGCGGCATCTCGGAAAGAGAGGTTAGGGTTTCGCTTGAAACTACCGGCAACTCTCTTTGTCGTCTCAGCGGCTTACGGTTTTCGATTTCTCGATCCAGACTTCTTGGCTGTCGACAAACGTTCCCCAAACACTTTAATTACATTTGTAACGGTTGATTTGGCAACTTTTAGTGATTTTGCCAGCTTTGTGTGATTTTCGCGATGCGCGAGCAAAATATCGATACGCTGCTCTTCTTCCTTGGACGGCATTTTGACAACTGAAGAGTGAATTCCAAAATCAAAATAGGAGCAACATTCTGCACACACACACCTTCAAAATGAGGGGTGTTCAGGTTTTTTAAATGCAAAATTGAAAGAAATACGTCAAGTTGATATTTACCATTTTTCGAAAATGCGATATCGTATATTAACTCACAAATAATCAATCGAAAGTCTCAGTAAAATGGACGGCTTTCATTTATTGCTAGATAGATGCAGTCAGAGTTTTTTTTTTTTTGCACTACTACGACAGTTAAAATAACTAACAGCGTTGGTTTTGATAAGTTTTCGAACTTCTAGACAGAACAGTAATTGAAGTTAGAAAACCCATCGGCTATGTCCAGTCAATTATATACATTCTTGAAGATCAGCCTCACCCAGCAGTATTGATTCTAGGCATCTCAAGCCGGTTACCTTCACATATCACTTTAGCATTTTACTGTTAAAAACTTTGTAATTTTAACAAACTTGAAAAAAAGCTAGTAACCTTTAAAATTATTTTTATTATGTAACATGACGAACGAATGAAAATTCAAAAGCGATTTTCTTGAAGCACGCCAAGTAGCTCAAACAACTTTTTGAAAACCTGGAAATTAAGTATTTTTTCTCAGCTTTGTTTTGACAGTTCTTTTTGGTGTGTTTGGAGACATCTGGTGGCCCAGCCAAAAAAACAAACAACTTCTAGATGCGGCAGTTGCCATGCTTCAAATGCTAAAACCACCAACCTCCAGAAGAAGTCCTATGTATGCCATGGCCGAGATTCGATCGCATGAGTTCAGGCTCAGAAGTCTTACGCTCTAAACTCTAAGCCAAGGCCGCTGGCTGCAAAAAAACGAACCTCATTCACATCACAACTCGGCAAATTCGGCTGCATAGAAAGTTAGGAAATTTTCTATTTTTGATCATGATCTGCCTACCCTAATCCCTAACTTTTTAACGGTGTTCGAAAAGTTGTAATTTAAAAGTACTTAAAGTTTAAAAAAAAAATCAATTAAGAAAAACGCAAACAAATATTTCAACTTTTAGAGATCTTTTATTTAAGGATTCGGCGTAAGATTTAAAGCCATTTCATTCGTAAGTCAAGTCAAATTTATCTGGAGGAAGGGTCAATAACAGTGAGTTATGTGTCTTTTTCCAATTTAACCGCTTTTAAGCTGTATTTGATTTCAGAGAATTTCACAACATCTGCCATTGCATCACTTCAGCCATTACCGATACCGATTTTGAATCGAATTGGCACTTGAACTCTCCAGAAAATCCCCGGGATTACTATCAGCGCTCGATAATTCCCTGGAAAACATCTGCCAGTGCGATTTCTATCGGGCAATAAGACACCAATTCTGGCCAAAGATCCGCATTTAATTTAATTACTTTTCAGCGACCTACCCAATCCCACCCCATTCCATCTCAGTCCAATCGAATTTTTAAGCATCGATAGAGAAGTACGGATCTGGAAAAAACGAGTCCCCGGCTTCAAAGCCCAGTTTTCGCGAGACCTGGCAGCAAAAAGTGCCCACGGGTTTCTCGGGTCGAAGGCAGACATTATTTCAGACCAACCGAATCGCCCAACCTTCAGTGCGGAAGCAAAATTCAAAAGAAAACTCAGGTCCCCCAGAACCTAATGGCTTAGAGAAACTTTCGTTTCGTTTTCGGTCCGCAAGCAATTGTCTTTTCCCTAACCTCGGGGCTAAATTAGCAAACCGATTTGCATATTTGACCATCGAAGTCGATTTCGTCGTCGCAAACCGATGAATTTATTTCGAAAGGCGCGCGTGGAGGGTGAAAAGTCCTTTGGTTTTCGATTTTTTTTTTCTGTTGGCTCCCTTTTTTGGTCCTTTCTGGAAGCAATAAAAACAACGACGATGAGAGAGCGAAGAAAAAAAATTAAAGGGAAAGGTTTCCGTCCCCAGGATCAAACGAAGAAGGGACAGGAATGTATTTTTGCCGGTGACATTCACACAAATTATGTCATTGGAGGCCAGGCGGAATCGGTAGGATGATGCAAATAGTGGGTATGGTGGCTGGAAGCAGAAGCATTAACAATTGGCAAGAAGCCGGAGGAAGCGACAAATTGAATTGGAAATTAGGGTGAACGAATTACGATTATATACGAAAGCTTCCCCGGAGTCTTTTCTAGGATGAGGAATGGGATTTTTTTCCTCGTTCTGATATTTTGGCGCACTGCTGATGGCGAAAGTCCTACTAAACATAGCCGGGGTGACGAATGGCAAATACACGGCTGATTACATTAGTGCAATTAGTCACGAAACTGTCCGGCACGACGGATCGGAATCGATCGAAGCGAATCGTTATTATTGCTACAAGAATCGATGTTTAAGCTAAACCCCTGAAAGGGAACCAATCGTGCCACTTGAGCAAAATATTTTGAGCATTGTCATGTGTCGCCCTTCAAAAATTCACCCCCGATGATTCTGTTCAAATATTAGTCCTTGATTGTGATACATCTTATTGTTAACATGTCATTAGTCAAATTTCAAATCAAAATGTTTTCCATTCATGCGGACAACACTGAAAATTGTTTATACACCATCATTGGTAAACCGAAACCAAAATCACACTTTCAAAAGACTCACTTAAAAGTGATTTTTTTTCATGTTTCCATCTTCCATTTCTATTGATGAAGACCAAGTTGAACCATTCATGCACCAAATCGGTCTGTTTCATTTTCCGGAAAGTGGTCGAACAAAACTACCTAAAAAACATTTCCTGAATGACGAATCGCTTGATCCTTTTAGTGGCCGATTTTAGGATAGAAAATCTTCCAACGATGAACAAACTAGGGCGTATGTTCGTCTTTTATATGACCAAAGACTTTTGGCAGCGGAAGGAAGCGAATCGGAATCGAAAACAAGCCTCGATTGTTTGAGTTTTCCTGCCCCGGAAAGCTCAGCCTGCATTATTGCTGATGCTGATGGACGAAATCCGACCGGAAAGGAAAGGCTCAGTTTTCTCCTGATTGGAGGCTGCTTCGAGCGATAACTAACAAAAACAGCCTAGACACGGATCGGTGAAAGAATTTTCCGGATGAATAGCCAAAAAACAGACTGTTCCTTTCGCTGGCGGAATGTTTTTGTCTTGTTGGTTGGAAGTATTGAAGAGAAATTGACTAGGATATTCTAGTTAATAACCGATGACTAACTGAGTGATTCTTTTTCCCATATATTGTGATCACCTGGGTTCATGGGTTGGGCTTCCAAAAAAAAATTCGATTCACACTCGATCTTACAGCGATGTTCTGAATGTTGCTAGAGTAGATGCCTTCCATGTTGGATTAAAACTAACATTCATTCATTGAACTATTTTCCTAATATTGTGTTATGAAATTATACAGGAAATAGATCAATCCATTACGTACTTTTGAGCCAATTAATGATTTATTTTTCACATTCAAGTTCCCTCATTGTCGTACCTAGGTCCTTACATCCGTCATACAAGGAGACCGAGATTGTCTTAATTTATTCTACCCTTTTCAAGGATAAATTTAAAATCTTGCGTTTGCGGTTCATGCAATTGGCATTAGCTTACTTCATACGGATCAACCGCGCAGGATAATAGCAAACGTTCTCTCAAGAAGGGTGTCAGGTGTCCTGATTTTTCAGGATTTGTCCTGATTTTCGGGAGGCCGTCCCGATTTTTCAAAAATGTTTGAAATGTCCTGATTTTTGAAAAATGGCTCTTAAAATGTCCTGATTTGTCCTTATTTTTAAAACAAATATCTAAATTATGACTAAATTTATTGTGAAATGATGAGACCATCAAAGAAATCTTAAATAAAATAGTTTAACCAGTATAACCAACGATAATCTTTGATTCAAATGATATTTAAATGATGTTTTTCGACATTAACTACAGGTCAGTCAAGGTTATTCTCGCTTCAGTTGCATAATTCGAGGCGTCTTCATCACCTGTATTTCGCCTTTAGTTTGGCAATCTAAGCAGAACTGTATGTTATTTTCACTAATTTAGTGGTGTCCTGAAAAATACTGATTTTTTAGAAAAATAGGCTTAAAAATGTCCTGATTTGTCCCGATTTTCAAAAAAAATTAAATTATAGTTTAATTTATTGATCAATGGTGAGAACATCAAACAAATCTTCAATAAAATAGTTAAACCAGTTTAACCGATGATAATCATTGGTTCAAATGATATTTAAATAGTGTTTTTCGATATAAACTTCAGTCCAGCCAAGATTCATTTTGCTTCAGTTGCATAATTTGAGGCGTCTTCAGCACCTGTATTTCGCCTTTAGTTAGGCAATCTAAGCAGCTGCATGTTATTTCATCCATTTTATTGGTGTCCTGAAAAATTATGATTTTTTTCATCGCGGTATTCTGATTTTGTCAAAACCACGTGGCACCTCTCAGAGGTGCCAGGTGTCCTGATTTATCAGGATTTGTCCTTATTTTCGAGAGACCGTCCTGATTTTTCAAAAACTCTCGAGTTGTCCTGATTTTTGAAAATTTGCCCCTGAAATGTCCTGATTGGTCCTGATTTTAATAAAACCTCTTAAATATGATCAAATTTGTAGTTGAACTATGAGAAAATCAAATAAATCTATATATATAAAAAGCAATTTCTGTGGGTTTGATTGTTTGTTTATTTGTTTGTCCTCTAGAGACTCAGCCGTCTAAAGAGCTAGAGGTCTGAAATTTGGCATGAATGCTCATTAGGACCAGGAATGATGAAAAATGTTTTCGGATTTTCGGATGACCCCTTCTGAAGGGGGTCGTCCATACAAGACAAATATTGTTTTCGCGATATTGACGTTATTTTTCGTCGGATTGTGATGAAAATTTGCACATGAGGGTTTTGAGAGATGGCCAATCGATTTCAGGCATTGCATTTTGGTTCAGGGGTCGGCAAAAGGGGTCGTTCATATCAACTGTTTATTGTTTTTGCGATATTGGCGTCATTATACATCAGATTGAGATGAAACTTTGCACATAGTAGTTTTGAATGACGAGCAATCAATTCGAGATGCTAGATGCGGAGTCAGGGGTCGTCCAAAGGAGTCGTCCATATTAACTTTCAATATCTTAGTGATATTGACGTTTTCATACATCGGATTCAGATGAAAATTTGCACATAGAAGTTGTGCAATCGTAACTTACTGCAAGGAAAGTCACCCTTAGCACGAGGCACAAGGCACTGACTTAGCCGTCCGAATGTTGGTACACGAATGAGCACAGATTCGCTAATACGAATGCCATACATCTGATGGCATCTAGTGTGTGCGAGGCATCGCTCAGTAGTTGCCGTCTATATACATGTACACTATAAACTCTCTCGAGACATCTAGATTCATCGTGTTCGCTATGCTCAATTCATAACGGAATCAATGTGTGTACAATATGTAGCTGGTGATATATTCGAGCACCACACAGAAGTTACTAGGGACAAACAATAGATTTCAGTTATCCAAATTAAAGTCAGGGGTCGGCCAGAGGGGTCGTCCATATTAACAATTCACTTTTAATGCGATATTGTCGTTATTATACAACGGATTCAGATGAAAATTGGCACACGAGAGTTTTGAGGGAAGAGTAATCGATTTCAGATATCAAAGATTGTATAAGGGGTCACCAAAAGGGGTTTATTTTTTTTTGGCAATAATTGCATTGTTATGCAACGATCGAGTCAAAATTTATACACGGGGGTTTTCGCCACGGTCAATTGATTCATGATTTCAAATTTAGTAGCAGACGCCAGAAAAGTCATCGTCTAATGTTTTTGCGATTATTACCTTACAATGTATTCGGAATGCATCTGGAAAATGTTTGGCAATTGACTTTCATACAAACTGTTCATAACATATTCCAAGTCTAAAGCGAAACGGAGTTCGTATGGGATCAGCTAGTAAGTTATAAAATAGTTAAACCCATTTAACAGATGGTAATCTTCGGTTTAGATGATATTCAAATGGTGTTTTTCGTTATGAACTACCGGCTCGCAAACAAGATGCGTACTGTTGTTGCATAAATCAAGACGTTTACATCATCTGTATTGCGCCTTTATGCCTTATTATTTATGCAATCTAAGCAGAAATCCTTATTATTTTCATAAATTAAGAGGTGTCCTGAAACATCCTGATTTTTAACTTCGCGTTGTCCGATTTTTGACGAAACCACCTGGCACCCCTGAAACAAAGCAACGCCACACGTTGATGCGTGAAATGCGCATAGACTGGTTCAGCTAATCTATTCGAATTTTCTTCACGAGCGATAAAAGTTTTTGTAATAAAGTTTTTTTCCCGGAAATTGACGCTTCGTTATTCTAACATTTTGTTGTTGTCATTTTGTTTTGTTGTTGCAAAAAAGCTTCTGCTAGATGCAAGTTTTTGGGTTCAAATTTTTGGGAGTTGGCGTAAATGTGAGTAATTCAACTGAAATAAGACTTTTCGACAAATTTTATTCAAACTGTAATATGTCAAAAACGACGAAACATATTTTGTTCAAAATTATCTGAGAATTTATAAAACTGAAGCAAACATGAGTCAAGTTTAAAAACTTATATGCGAGGAATCTGAATACATATAAGCGGGTTCGATTTTGTAGAATTTTGAACGAATTTATGTACAAAAAATCTACCAAAATCGTTTTTCTTTTATTGGAACTTGTATTGAGATCTAAACCAGAGACTCCTGAATTCTAGTTAGTAGTTAGAGTAGTTATTGACTTCCATTCAGAGAATCTATGAAAACTGGAGAAGTTTTAGTTTTAGTTTTCCAGGATCTCTCAGTGACCATTCTGTAGAGCAAAGCGTTTGGTCGTTTCTGAGATATTGCAGTTTGAATGAAAGAAGTTCAAAAAGTCTATTTTTTATAGAATTTATGTATCACATGTGTCAAATACTTAAGAAAATGTTTAATGTAATCAGGTTATAGAATTAAAAGTAGTCAAATCTTTAAATATAAAATTTCGAAGAAACAATGTCATTAGAGTTGAACGTTAGATATGTATAAAGTTGGAGATATTCTTGCGTGCACCCCAACTTTTGTTAAATTATGCTCGGTACTGTTAGTAAATAATTTGTAAAACGCCAACAACTTAGCTAAGAAAGCCATCAATTCTTTGTTAATTTAAAACCATGCATTATAAGCAATGCTGAATACATTCAAGTAATTTATTAATACAAATAGACTTTTTTCACTTATCTCCTAGCGCATTAAGTTCCTAGCTACTATGAGGTCAAAAGAAACAAAATTACTTGGAAATCAATTATGTTCATCCTCTAGGGGTCCAACTGTGGTCAGCAAAAAATAGTAAAAATGAACCGATCTAATACCGATTATTGCAAAACGGTTTCCTATTCTTGTCGCAAAATAACGACGAATAATGGGGGCCGAGAGATTCGATTTCAATCGAAAACTGACAAATTTATACAAATCAGATTAGTTTGAAATCATTTTTGTAATTTTATTTCAACGTTTTTCTGTCCGATTTTATGATTTTGATCGTTAAATGCATTGACAGGAAGCGTTAAAGCAAAGAAACACGTTGGGGGGATCACTAAGTTCGTCTTTCAATATGGCGGAGTGCGCCAATAATTCATTTAACTGCGAGCTTTCAAAATCAAATATCTCAAAAAATAGTTTCAAAAGTGACAAATTTGTGATAGAAAATAAATTCACATGCGTAAATTTATCATGTGAAGTAGCCAATCAAAGTGGAAAGTGATTTTTCGGCTCTAAAACATGCATTCATGAACTAAGACGAATCAGAGGGATACGACGGAGGTGGATACACTTACCCTACGATGATTGAGCCGTTCTTAGCACGGCCGGGCAAAAACGTTAGACTCTATAGTCCGGGAAGGTAGGTTCTAAGGTTGGGACTTCAAGAGGCGATTACTCGGAACCATAACTTTAAAATCGCACAATTTTAAGCCGGGTCCACTCAGTAAAGCGTCACTCATAATATCCGATAGTTTTTCTTCCGATCCGTTACAAAAATCAAATTCACTTTAGTTAGAACAAAACATTAGCGAGCTCAAGTTTCGCATAAACGATCAACTCTTTATTGAAAGATAGTAGGCTGGTTTGCGGAGAGTACTTTCTGTCACTACAAAAATCTCTAATATACTCAGATTGATCTCTCCTACGCTCTTATCACTGAACTGTTAATCTCTGATATCAATTTGCTCTTAGTGAATTCAATAATGTTGGAATGTTCAATAAATCAGATTAGAACAGTTAATGAGAAGTGAGATGGGCAACGGCTAACATACATGATACTTAGATTGACAAAATAGAACTTCCTTATTCATCGTGCCAGCATATTTAGGAAAATCAATTCACATGAATTAATTTGATAATATGCGCCACGAGCATGCCTCAGATTAAATCTTCAGATCAAAGACCGTAAATTTCGCTTCTAACCTTCGGTTAGGAACAGCGCAAAAAAAAGCACAGAACCTAACGGGAATTTTCCTCAATCACGACAGGGCGGGACTTCGGAAGATCTTATCAAACGTCATTAGAAGATTCTTTCAACCCACAACCACGACGACGAAGACGACGATTGGTTACTTTTCAACCGCTAATGCAGCCAATCACAATTTGCATCTTTTCCATCGAGCTGACGACTGACGACGGCTTTAATGTGCCGCTTGTTGACAAAACATCTCAAACTGATCCGGGCGCAGTGATAAGGCCCGGCTCACTTTTGCTCCTTCAAAAGGAACAATTACGCCGACCGCCCTTAGTTATGCAGCCAGCGCACCCTGTAAGGTTTCTTTTCCAAGAATTTTTTACGTCGTCGGCGTTATGGGCAGGCAAATTAAGGAAGGATCGCTCTTCTGTCAGCAGTTTACCATCATCAGAAGAAATCACACGCGTCTTCCTGTCGTTTGCCAATCGTTGCCGCCAGAGGGTTGGTTGTACCCAACGACAGTTGAGAAGATGTCGCATCATCAAATCTTTGCTGACAAATCTTTATCGGACGATTACCTACGTTCCGTTTCGACTGCTCATTGTGGGGTTGCAAAAATGTTATGCGGGATGCTGCTTTCGGATGCTTCCGCCTTTTTTTTTCTTGCACCCGGGAGAAACACGTCTTTGTAACTGTTTTCCTGCGCTTCTCTATTCGGCCGACGAGCTTAACTTACCTCAAGTACTACGATAAAATATTCGGTGCTTACCGCCCGCTATCAAGACTGAAGATGTAGAAAGTATGCAAAAGATGTGGAACAATCTAGATGAGATGAAAATTGGGCGCTTGTAGCTTTTTGTCATGCTTCCTCAAAGGAGCAATGCTCCAGCATAGCCGAAGGCCGGCCGTGAAATACGTTAAGTATATATTTTACGATATAAGCATAGGGACTAAACGAAACGAGCAAACACTTTGATTATAATCTGTCAAAATATGCTTTCAAAACAAGTATCTGTGGACAAAAACAACACAAGTCACAGTAATACAGTGATAAGTGATTTTCGACGAAAAATGTTTTCAAGATAACACCAGATTTCCACGTTTTTTCATTTTTAAGTCATTTGGCATCTGTTGTGGTCATGAAAAGCCATATGAGTGTAAGGGAGAGGGTCCCCAGACTGTCTGGCTGGAGGCCAAGGCCGGGTCAATTTGAGCGCTTGGGAAAACTACCACTGATGGTCCGCTCTCCTCGTGGGATTGATCTTTAAGAGACAACCACACATGGTTATCCCTTCTGGAGACAGGTCCGGTAAGCGCCGGACGTGTGCTGTGACAGGCCCGTGTCCAGGATAAGCTGCTCTCGATTCGGCACACGGACGGGCAAAGAGGAGTGAGTCTCGAGCCAAACCAAGCGGAGCAAAGATCTCAAATCGTTAGAGGAGAAGTAATTGGTCTCTTGCAGTGGTCTCGAATAGAGGCGGAGTGCACGATAGTCGTGCACACCAAGCGAGCCTCAAGTCACGAGTAAAGGCCGGACCTCGAGTCGTCAGAGGAGAGGTCCTTAAATAGTCTTGAATCGTAACGAGAAGCTGGGTATAAATGCTGGAAATTGGACTTGAAATTGAGTAAGCCGTACTCATTTCGGGTACAGCCTTCGATGCAGGTCCGGATGGGAATTATGACCAGAGGCCCCTGGTCGACTTTATGGCGTAGGGGTACTTTGTATCATGAGTCGTCCAATTGCACCCATGGACCCAGAGTAGCATACTGGGAGGACGCGGTGGCTCGCCGTGCCTTGGAATGCAATCCGTAAGAAGGATTTACCACCAGGGTAATCTTCTAATAAAAAAAAGACAGGTCCTTGTGGTAACTTTCTTTGAAAGTGCTGCTTCAATCTCCTTCAGACTACAGTTCACATTTTCCTATCACTACACTTCATCTCTGGCTAGGAAAATATCTACCACCTTTCCTCTTCAAATTTGGATTCGAGAATGATCCACAAAAAAAGTTCATTCGCCAATCTATTTTCCGTCAATGGACTCTCCTTTTCTTTCAAATGTACTCTCTCTTTCTTTCTCACTCAATTCATTTTGCTTAAAAGCGCCACTCAGGTTCATCCATTCCACTCATCCATAACCAGCGATGGAAACGAAATGATTTCGATTCGATCAACGCTTAGTCGCAACGTCGCAAGATCTCGGTATGTTACAAACCAAGAGCGAACTCAATCCCGTCGGCAGCTGAATCGAGTTGGCATGATGATGGTTGAATACCTACATGCAACATTTTGAGAGTGATGTAGCTCCGAGAAGGATGCTACTCTCTATGCTCGGACTTGAATAAATTCCTACGTACGCGTCGCTCGCGTAGAGTGAGTGTCACTCTTGCACACGATTGGACCCGTTCGCAAGTTGTAACACACCGTGATCGGGGAAACTCGAGACTTGTACACTTTGGGATTTCCTACATCTTGTTGCAACCACTCCCAACGTTCGGCACTTGTTGGTTAGGTAGGATGGCTAGGATTTGTTTTGCTCTCGAGTTACCCAACCGCCCGGGTATGGATAGATACAAAAAAAACATACGCACGGGCGTTGTTCTATGAAAAATTTGTTTGGAACTTTTTAAATCTTCCCATACCGTTTGCAAAGTTTCCGTTAAAACTGATGTCGTTTTTTTATTTTATTCGTAGTTTGTAGTCGTTCCACTTGCTATAGAATGTGTTCAATATGTATGATGTTAGATTTATTGGGTACGTAATTTATTCTTGTTTCTCAACATTTAAAAACTGGTTCAATATGTTTTAGTAAATTAGCCGAAGCTGGCTTTGAAAAGAGTACCAAAAAAGAATCACTTTAAAAAATGCAAACAACTTTCGACAGTCTTATTGTATTAAACTGATTTTACAATAATTGTAATTGTTAAGAACAAATTTATACTAAGGTGCATAAATGGGCGAAGGTTCAACGGAAATTTTGACCGCTATTTCAGAAAATTTGGTTTAAAAAAAATTCAGACAAAAAATCCATTCATTGCTTTGCTTCACTGTATCTCATTTAATTTAATATTTTGTCTATTTTATTGGTTTACCAAGTTTGCCAATGTTGTGAATTTTTTAAATTTTTTCAATAGGTTAATTTCCTCTATTTTATCAATGCTGTCATTTAGTCAGTTTGTTTACTTTTGTATTTTTTTTTTTTCAATTGATTCCATTTTGCGAAATCGGCCAATATGTATTATCAAAGCAGTTTATTTTGTCCATTTTTTTTTCAAATTCATTCAACTAATTAATTTGGTCATTCTGATGGTTTCTTATTTTTTGGTCATTTTTAAGTTCTAATATTTTTGTCATTTTTAAAATTGTTGTCAATTTTCACAATTGGGTCAATTTTGTAACTTTGTAAACTATGAAAAAAATATCAATTTGTCTATTTTGTCTTTTGAATTTTTTTCTTCAAATTTTGACGGTTATGTTAATTTTGTCAATTATGGGAGTTTTGTCAGTTTTTATTTTCTTCTACATTTTGAGCATTTTGTTGAATTTTTTAAATATGACCCATTCCAGCATGTGGTCACAACGTTTGCAACGTTCATATCACACATTAAAGAAAACATACCTCTATGTTAAGAATTTAATTTGCTACAATATGAAATCAAAAGAATTTTTCTTGAACAAATAGTTATCCAAATTTTTGCAAAAGAAATCGTAACGTCACAACGCGTAACTTTTTCCACTTTTCAGTTTTTTAATAAAACCGCATTTTTCTGCTCTTCTCACCGATCAAATTTTAATGAAAATTTCGGAAAAGTATCGATTCATTATAATCAACGAATCTCTGTAGTATTCCAAGGCCCCATTTCTATAAGGGTTATGGTAAAAAAAGAAAGTGTGTTCGAAATTAGACGCTCATATACCTATCTAAAAGCTTAATAACTGTTTTATGATAACTCTAATCGAAATGCGTTCTTCAGATGAAATATTTTCATAATTAAAGCTTAGAACATTCAGGTTAAAAGACAAATCGGTTGATAAAGCTCAAATTTATTGGTGAAAAACTGTTTTTTTTGTTCTTCCCGAACAAAATCCACGTAATTCTATACAAACTTTAGGTTTCCATAATATACTCTGGCCCTAATTTTGCATGGAACCCTGTGCTAGTGCCTTCATTTTATTGTTTTGTTATACCTTCAAAAGTCTCTCCGTGGGATTTAATGTGAATACGGGGCTCGATTTGGATTTTCTAGTTATATTCTTAGAGTTCGAAGTTTCAATAATGGACAGTAAACAAAAAAAAATATATGAGAAATTTATTTTCCATCAAAGTCTTATGAATTTGTTAGAAGGAAAAAATGTATCTATAAAATTTATCATGTATAAAGATTTTTGAATTTTGTTTGCATTTAATCCATGGATACTTAGTTATTTTGTTTGAACATAATGTCAGCTTGTAATAGAAGCTATTAGCGCGGTTTTTCATTCTAATATAGAAGATCATGATCTTTTTGCAAGATTTTTATTCAAGCCACAGATAACTATCTGCAGTCACAACGCTTAAAAACACATACCTTTATCACCGGTTCTAGAACGTGAAGTTGCTGTAGTTATTCTTATAGTTCAGCTTTAAAAAATCATTGAAAAATTAGCAGTGGGTTAATTTTGATAAAATCGCGTTCAATGTGATGAAGAACATGTTGTTCACAAATGCTGAAGAGATGAGCTTGATAGTTACAAAGCGAAAAAAGTTTTCACGTAAATTGTTATGGACTGCTGGCGTCTTCACTTACCCCGCTTTATGGGGTAAGTGGGGACGGTAGATTTTCCCTTTGATTTCTAAGGAAATTTTCAACAAATTTGTGTTTTTTTGGTTGAATACGTTACTTTATTGCTCGAACCGTCCGAAATTTTGAGAAAAGTTCATGGTAATATTAATATGGCAGCTTTCAATGATTATTGTGTGTAACCCGATATTATCGAAAATATATACTTATTTTAGAAAAACCAAGTACTTTTCCCAACTTTTCATTATCTGAATGCTTAATATAGCTAAATTGTATTGAATGAAGGACAGAAAATTGAAAAAATGTGTAAACATCAAGTATGTATAAAGCCGTCCACACTCACCCCAGGTAGGGTTTGGTGACAAAATTTTAGATTTTTGCAAATAAACCCTTTTTTCTCAATTTTTAACCGTCGTTCCTTTTCCTAACTGGTTGTTTCGAATGTAAGGATTGTGTCAATGTAGAGTTTTTCGTCCAGAGTCAGCTAGTTTACGAGAAACTTGCGATTGAAAAAGATGCACATCAACTTCACATCGTAGTTGAAAATAGAAAATTTACAAAAAGTTACCGTAAACATTCGCAATTGTCGGAACCGTATCTCTTTTACAGTTATTGGATAGATTACAAGTAAATTTAACATTCTGCATTAAAAGTTTGAAAAAATAGTTCTCAGTATTGTTTTAATAGCCACCGTCCCCACTTACCCCGGTGTACCTTAGTTAGTTTTTTGACAAAGTTTTGTTTTAAAAAAAGAGTAATTGTTGAAATCAGTTAATTTTCATACTAAAGTTCTTAAATTTCAACAACAAAAAACTCAATTCTAAAAAAAGGTAACTATTTTATAATGGGAAATGAAGCTCAAGAAATAGCCATTCTAATGCTGTACAAATTATTTTTAAATAATGAAAAATAAAAATAGGTTCTCAAGTTGAGAGGCGCTTGGAATGGGTCATATTTTTACCTGTTGCTATGGTCATAAAACAGAAACTGCCCCACCCCCTCTTACCCACAATCGGAGGGATTTTTTTTCAACAGTACAGCAATAACACTCCATGTCGCTATCTTTCTAAATAATTGCGAACGAATCGATTCCAACTACTAACGAACGAACGACCAAGCAACAAACAACAGAGCAGAATCATTCAAAAAATCATGATTATGAACACCATGATTCGATCCGATCGCAAGTTGTAACACACCGTGATCGGGGAGATTCGGGAGTTGTATCCTTCGAGATTCGTAGCTTGTCGTAACCACGCGCAACAAGCCATATAGAAGATATGGGATAGCGTTGCGAGTGCACGCAACAGGATTTTTTCTGTTCTTGCATCTTCGAATCTCTGGTCACTCGTCGCTCTCTGAGATCTCTCCATGCAACATAAGCAGAACACACGGCGTCGTCTGCCAGCAGCAATTGGAACGAGTCCGAACGTTGGTCGTTCGCCGCTCAAAATCGTTAGAAGCGATTTTTTTCCATCGCTGTCCATAATTTCTATTCACACGCTTGTTGATAAGTAATCATGTAAGTAAAATTTAAAAGCGATTTGATACATTTGGCAATCAACTAAATACAAATTAATATAACCTTGTTTACGCAGCAAACTGTTCCAGTTAAAATTAACATTTAAAAGCATTTTGTATAAAAGGTTTAATTTTAAAGCTGTTCTGAAAGCCTTATACTAATTACTTCAATTTTAATTCTTTCTCCTAGACATACCTACCACAGTCCTCACTACGCTGCCTCACGGTTGAGGCTCGAGGGGATCTAGACCGTCTGGTTGAGCGAGATCAAAACTTTTTGGCTGAACAGGTTGTCAGACTGATACTTGAAAAATTAGTCAAATCTTGAAGAATCAGGCACATTGGCATCTCTGCCCACGTCTATTCTTCGTGGCGGTCTCCGATTATCGTTGACCTTTCTGGATCTTGGCGGCCTCCGGGAAGGCGCCGCTGCTGGATGAATTGTTGTTAGAATTGTTAGTGGCTGAGGGAATTCGCCGTCGATCTAGCTGGAACGTGGCTACTTACATCTTTCGTGGAAGCACTACTCTATGATTGATTCCTCTGTTGACGGTGATGCTCTTGAAGAAGATCACTCCTAACCGGATCTTCTTCCCTATGAGTTGTATCGGTTTTTCGCTGTACCTGACCACGGTGTGGAATTTTGGTGCTGCCAGTTCGTTCTCGAAGATTCCATGTCCATCTCTCGACTTGCTCTTTCTCAATGCGTGTTTCTTTCCTGCTCCGCTCGCTTAATTTGCTGCCTGATTCACTTCACACAAATTCTTCAGAATATTTTATGTTGTGGCCATGAAAAGCCATAGGACTGTAGGAGCGGCGCTTGGCAAAACAACCACTGATGGGATTCACTCCCGCTGCGGGAGCGAGTCTCTTCTAGACAACCCCTGGTGGTTTGATCGCACAATCACTGACGCCACAGTGATCGCAAACAAAACTCTTCAAAGGAAGGCTCAAAGCAAGTGTAGGAGGCGAGGAGAACTCGTTTTTCACAGCTGGCGACGATACATACCTATTTATTTTCTCTCTGAAACTATTTGCACTTAATAAACACTTTTTATTCACACTTTGTTGCTACGAGCAACTTTGGCTGCTGCTCTTCAAGTGGTCTTGATGCCGCTTACAGCTGGCGCGGTCTTTTCTTGAGCCGCTCTCGGCTCTCTCGGGACGATGTTACTCGCACGAAAGTTGGAATCAACTTGCTCCGCTGGAACGCGACCGCTTTTTTTTATAGCTCTCGACTTGCGGGCGCCACCCATCAGGTTTAACCGCAAAAAATGTTTTAACATTTTCGTCGCCCAGGAAAATTCCCTGCACGTGAAAGTAAAAAGTAAGAGAGTTCCAGATTTACAACGCGTGGCAAAACTGAGCGGCTATCTCGCGTGAGCAGGGTTGCCAACATTTTTTTTGCAAAAATCAGGGCACTAGTGAAATAAAAATCAGGCAAAATCAGGCTACGATAAAGTAACGGAAATTTCGCTAAAGTGATGACCTTTTTTTGTGATCCTACTTAGTTGAATAATTTCTACTGAATCAAAGCTTAAAACAATCGAAAGATTCCCTTTAATTCCCTTTTTTAAAGAAGAATTCAAGGGAATCTTTCGATTGCTTTGATTCAGCCACATTTCCACTTTCTCACTTAAGCAATGGTACCTAATCCAGTTCCTTACTACCCATTTTTCATCATATTCGCAAAAATCAGGCAAAATCAGGCATATTTTCAAAAATCAGGCAAATTTAATGGCTTATCGGGTTGTCAGGCAGATCCTCGAAAAATCAGGCACATTGACATCTCTGTGCGTGAGAGAGTCGTCACCCGTTGATGGGTCCCATGGCGACGAATGTGTTAAAAGAAAAATTTTAAGGGTGCTGCAGCATACATTAAGGGGAAAAATACGAAAAATATGTATTATAAAAATCGTTATTTAAAAAAAAAATGGTGATTGTACGAAACATGTTTTTACACCAACAGTGTCGGTATTGGGTAATAAAAGCAATATAAAGTTATTGTGCTCTATTTATAGGTGAAGTATTTTACGGCATCGAAAAATGATAAAATTTGTACATCTATTGCTCGATTTTTTGAACTTTCTATTAGAATCAAAACTTTAAAAAAAAAAACTATCTCACAATGTGAGAAACTATGTTATCATCATTGTGTTATCATTAAATGAAAACTTAATTACATTATATCAAGATAAAATTAGAACATGTGTTGTGGTATACACATGTTGCATCTAACCCTACTGTTGCTTGATGCCCCGTTTGACGCTATATTGGTTTTAATCAGGAATATCAAATTGACACTACAGGGACTGTATTGGGTTAAAATATGTGGGACGGATGAGGGATAATGCGTGCTTTCTATTGGCTGAATAAAGGTTTTTAAGGAGAATTGCTACACCTCTCCCCTGCGTACGATGAAAACTGTTAGCAAAAGCTTCATAGCCGAGAAAAATTGGAGCACTTGTTTCGACGGCCGTTTCCCTTTTTATTGAGTTAAAACTACGGTTTTGATAAATATATAAAGATAAAACTTTTGAGTTGATGTTTATGTTAAAGATATATAGTTTTAAGTACACCTTGATATACGATGCACGTAATTTCTGACCGCACCCTCGACCAGCAAACTACTCATAGATGTCGCAAGAAGTCCCGCGGCGCGGCTTCGTCGTGTTTACCCATCATGAGATAGACCACGACGATAGACAAAGAACGGAAGAAAATTTATTATCATTTGTATTGTCGTGGCATTGTAAATTTCTCTCCACTTCACTCGTTCCTCTTCCAACGCCCGGTTGACTGACTGACAATCGTTTTCCACTTTCTTCTGTTGTGTTTTTGCGGCTGTCGTTGTCTCTCCCTCAACTGCCAGGAAGTTTGCAATAGTCGTCCAAAAACTACACAAACTGTACGGTGTCTTCGTCGTCTTTTGCACGTCACCAGCCTCACCTCCTCCTTAAAGTAAGTAACAGTAGGTGGTAGGATGTAGTAGAGTAGTAGGTAGCGTGTGCCGTCGGGATTTTCACGCTGACTGCGACTAGGCGTCGTGGTAATGTTCTTTGGAAAGTTTTTCTTTCGAAGGCGGGAAAAAGAGGGCGGTGGCGGTAGGAAAATCGAGGAGTAAAAGAAAATTGTCATTCTTTTACTATCGCGAGGCAAGTGAGTAAAGCGCCGCCACCGTGCCTTGACGATGGCCTCTGGGCGCCACCAAGCGTCGTCGTCGTCGTCGTTGTCGGTTCCGGAATAGGTAGGTTGGAAGGAATGATGACGACGACGACGATGCTGTTTGTGGAGATCTTTATCGTTTGGACACGGCCTAGGCTGCATCATCGGGGGACTTCACAGATACACTCCATCCAGAACAACGTACGCCCGGCCATAAACAGGCAGGCAGTCGGCAGTCAGTCAGCTAGGCCAGTAAGTATGGGGCGGCAAGATAATGTTCTAGAGCGAGCCTATTTGGGCTCACCACGGTTGAAGTTTTGTGTTATTGTCTTACTTCAGGCGGCAGGAATTATTTTTCTTTATCTTTCCACTTGCTGTGCGCGATTGGGACACGGGAATGAGACCCTAGGGCTGTCCTGTCAGTCGGATAGCGCTGGAAAAGGCGGGGGTGGTTTTGATAGGGCGACACACGGCCTGGCCTCGCTTGGCCTGGGTGTTGCACCCTGGGGACAAGTTGTCATCACAATCAGCCTACTGCTATCTGCGGTGCTGTTCGCTGCGATGATGCGGAGATATCTCTTTGCCATTTGCGAGCGTTTAAGTTTTGAAGGAATATGCTTTTTGTATTGAGGCAGTTTTTCCCATTTTTTCTGTATTAAGATTAAATAAGGCTTAGAATGGTTTCCCAGCAAACATGTTTGTAGGTAAATTTCTCAACAAACTTTGTTATACGTTTCATATTCATTAAAGAATCATCGCATAAAACTCGAAAAAAATAGAATTAACCTACCAAAGTGGAGGCAATATACATTCATATTTTTAATTTCTGGCTTAAGCGATAAAAATTATACAAATTGGACGATATTCAACATCTTATTCGCACATCCTGAAAGTATGTGAGAGAGCTTAAGTGTTGCTCTCAAACCTTGCAATCCATTGCCAGCAAGAGTATTTCCTGCTTCTCTTATTGAACAATTTTCCCAAATGAATCATCAGATTTTTAGCAATCTGGTTGCACTGCTTATCGCAGAGAGAACAACAAGGTTTTTTTCTCACTTGAATCCCACGCGGAAGAGCCAATTTGCAAACATGGTGGACTTTTTATCATATCCGATTTATACCGACTTTAAGTAACTATTTTTACGATCGTTTACTTATTTTTTAGGAATTGCGATTCGCATTGACATTGTTAACGACTTGAGCTATCATTTCTAATGCGATTTAATGCTTGCTGGGTTATCTACTCTCTAGAGCCCTCAAAAAAGAAATCGCTTAATGATTCAAAAGATTTTCGTGCTCCAAGAAGTATTGCATGAAAAGTGGTCATGCAATATCTCGCTAGGCACCCAGCAGTGGTGTCAATTGAATTTATTCTTTTTCAATGCCAAAAGACATACACCTTTTAAACAGCTGATAATTTTTTTTGTCTAAATAGATACAAGAGTTATGATATTCGCCAAAGTTGTTCAGCGGGAAATTTGCTTTAGAAAATTTATAAATTGGCGCAAAAACCATAACCAATGGCTCGGTTTCACGGAAGAAACAAAAATGATGTTGATTTTTTCAGTATAAAATATTCAATTATCCCATACAAACCTAAAAGTTCAAATTTATTCATGTAAACGTTACTTAAAGATTCTGCAAAAACTCATGGATGAGTTTTGGACCAAAACGAAGCTTTTTAGACCCCAGGGTTTAAGAAATTCAAAAAAGACTCCAAATCGACTCAGTCTAATGTGGTATTCCTATTTATACAGCCGGGGATCAAACGACCCCTAATATCTTTTCCGCTAAAACTATATTGTTTCTCAACTGATTTTCAATTTCAATTCAACCGATTTTCGATTCTAAACAAAATTTATTGTTTGAGAAAGCTTGTAGCGTGACTCAAATATGATTTTCAGACAATATTCAGCTACAATAATTTATTTTAAAGTTATACAATGTCAAAAATCCGAAAATAACATGCTTGGGGAAAAAGGCTGTAGGTCAGTTATTATGGGCTCGACAAAAAAAATCACGTAGTGTCTGAAAAAGCTGAAGTTAGAAGCTATATGTTTCACATATGGAAATATTTTTTTTTAATTTCGTAAGAGCATGGTTGCAAAAAATGTTAAAAAGTAGTGTAAAACCCGTACTTTTTATTGAATCATCCGCCAAGGCCGTTTCAGTGACAATCGAAAAATTTTGAAAAGTGAATTGGAAAATTGACGTAAAAAGTAATATTTTGTCATCTATGGATTTATGTAACACGAAACATAGAACTTATATGGCTATTCTAAGGTAGATGTCTTGAGACATTTTTATCAATCTGCATTTTCCGAGACTATTGTCACACCCAAGTTCAGATTTGCACTGGATTTTGAGTTTGTTAAAGCAATATATGAGTAATAAAACTATAACTGCTGAATACATATTACTGATAACAAACAAAAATTTATATTGCCATTGTTTTAAAATATTAGAGGAATGTTTTAAGGGATGTTCGCGAAAATTTCGTGATTCGAAAGATTTATTGCTCGGGAGTCGAATTTGGGGGAAAAAAATGCTCGAAGCCGTTTTCCAAACAAGGCAAAAAAAGCAGCCCAATTTGCAATATGTTGTAGTCTTGAAATGCAGGAATCTAGCCAAAATAAAATTACAGTGGAGTTATGTGGAGTTTTTTTTTAAATTTCTAGTTGAATTTTGAAAATTTAAAAACTCTAAATTTCAACTTCATCTCATAAACAAGTTTTCATTAAATTTGGCGTAAAGTGTGCCTAGCAAAAATATAAAAATTATTGCAAAGTAAAATACATTCCATTGTGCGGCGGTATAAATAGGTACACTGAAAATCAAAAATACCCAAACATAACAACTCTCTCCCATCAAACCTGAGTTTAATATTGGCAACTTAAGTTTGTGAAAAAATCACAACTTGTCAATACGGCAAACTTGCTCTTCAAGCGAAGAACTATTTTTTAGATGGGTTTTGTAGTAGGCGAATCTGATACTATTACCTCCATCGTGGCAGATTTAGGTTTGGGAGGTAAGTTCAAAGCAAAGAACTGTTTAGTTGGGGGCTATTTTTTGTTTCTGCTTCAATCGTATAAAGTCTAGCATATACGTTGATGTAGCTGCCAATCTCAACAACTCCTTGGTGGAAAGTTCTCAAGTTAGGGTATTTTCAAGGATCAGTGTATATCCAAAGCGTCGGTATGTTTAGTGTAATGTAATGTAATGTAATGTAATGTAATGTAATGTAATGTAATGTAATGTAATGTAATGTAATGTAATGTAATGTAATGTAATGTAATGTAATGTAATGTAATGTAATGTAATGTAATGTAATGTAATGTAATGTAATGTAATGTAATGTAATGTAATGTAATGTAATGTAATGTAATGTAATGTAATGTAATGTAATGTAATGTAATGTAATGTAATGTAATGTAATGTTATGTAATGTTATGTAATGTAATGTAATGTAATGTAATGTAATGTAATGTAATGTAATGTAATGTAATGTAATGTAATGTAATGTAATGTAATGTAATGTAATGTAATGTAATGTAATGTAATGTAATGTAATGTAATGTAATGTAATGTAATGTAATGTAATGTAATGTAATGTAATGTAATGTAATGTAATGTAATGTAATGTAATGTAATGTAATGTAATGTAATGTAATGTAATGTAATGTAATGTAATGTAATGTAATGTAATGTAATGTAATGTAATGTAATGTAATGTAATGTTATGTTATGTAATGAAATGAAATGTAATGTAATGTAATGTAATGAAAAGTAATGAAATGTAATGAAATGTAATGAAATGTAATGAAATGTAATGAAATGTAATGAAATGTAATGAAATGTAATGAAATGTAATGAAATGTAATGAAATGTAATGAAATGTAATGAAATGTAATGAAATGTAATGAAATGTAATGAAATGTAATGAAATGTAATGAAATGTAATGAAATGTAATGAAATGTAATGAAATGTAATGAAATGTAATGAAATGTAATGAAATGAAATGTGTAAAATGGAAGCAAAAATATGGCTGAATTGTGTTCTCTTTTTTTACAAAATACCTATTTTTATTATCATTAACGTTATTTTCAGTCAATTTTCGACCATTTTAATCATTTTGCATTATTTTCTCTCAAGTTTTCAATGCATTTTGCACTATAGGCGATGGAAGCGAAAAGTTATTCTTTCTCTCCTTAAGAAAACCCCGTAAGATCTGTCAAAAGTTGGGTGAAATTTTATCTGCATCTGGATAGAAGGTCCAGCAGTTGATCGGCAGAGCACAATTGCTAGTTTAGGCCGGTTTCATCATGTTCACCGTGGTGAAATTGGCTAACGCGCCGTTGTACTGAAGCGGAGATTGCAGGTTCAAGTCCTGCCGGTGAGCCGTTGTTTTTTTTTTCGAAAAATTCATGATACTTACGGCTTTTGTTCTTTCGTTCTTTGATATCTCATGTTTCTATAATTCTTTCCATCACCTACGAAAATGTGATTATTTTCAGGTACAAAGGTGTACCAAGCGATTTCATAACATCAGTATTGAGCTTTTTGTTAATTTTCGCCAAAGTTTTGGCAGCGCTTTAAACTCTCGCGCTTAATCAAACTAAGCTGGAACTTTGAATTTTCCACATGTGCTACAAAAATATTTGGAAATTTGATTAAAATAAAGAAAATATCCTATTTTCCATTTTTAAGTGTAGTGTGATTAAAAAGTTTAGTTTTTTTTTATTTGTTTTAACTTACTGCTTGAAAGCTCGAGGCATACCTGCAATCAGAAAGAAAAAGAAACATTAGAAATTTTTTAAAACATTTGTAATAACTATAAGCTTAAACAAACATTGGCTTCATTCAAAACTCCGAAGGGTTAACGATGCTCAACCGGACCGAACTTCCGTCCGGTGATAATGGCTCTTGATTAATGTAATCATGAACGTTCGGCCCCATTCCAACTACGAAACAGGCTTTTCCCGGTTATGATTTCAGTTTCGTATCTTTTTTTTTTTGCTTTCGCGTTGGAACCTTCAAGGTAAATGGCCGACATTTCCATCCAATTGCTCCCGGGACACACTTTTCGAATCGACGCGATGGCCGATGGTTGATCCGGAGGCAAAAATTTCAATATAAACTTTTCTGCTCCGTGTTCCGGGCAATCGCGCCGGGATCAACGGAATTGCGATTGAGCCGACCCAAGGCTTCCGGCAACAACAACAACAACAGTTTAGGCATGGACCATTTTCCGCGTGCACATTTAGTGTGGGTATAGTACTAGGAAAAGTTTTTCCACGCTTCATGAAGATGAGATTTGGGATTTTTCACTTGCTGTTGCCGTTTTTCTTTGATGGAGCGGCCTTAGGGTGAAAATTTACTAGAGTACCTACTTTTTTTTTTTTCTCCATTACAGAAAATTTAATTTCCTACTGGCTAAATCTGTTGATATCAGGGGATATCCGCAGCTCTGGAAAGTGAGCCGGTTTTCCGGAAGCAGTTCGGATGGACGAAGAGTTCGATAACTTGTGCTGTGGCATGCAAAGTTTTAAATTGGATTTAATTTTAGCGATACCTTTGGGCTTTCGCGTGAAATTGAATGTATCATTAGAAGAATCCTGAAGAAACTGAAAAATGAAAACTGGGAACTGAAAACTGAAAATTGAAAACAGAAAATTGAAAACTGACTCCTGACAACTGACAACTGACAACTGACTACTGACAACTGACTCCTTACAACTGACAACTGATTACTAATTACTGACTACTGAATACTGACAACTGAAAACTGACAGCTGAAAACTGACAGCTGAAAACTGACAGCTAAAAACTGATAACTGACAACTGACTACTGACAGCTAACAACTAACAACTGACTACTGACAGCTTATTACTGACAACTGACTACTGACTACTAACTAGAGATAACAGACTTCTGACTACTGACAACTGACAGCTGAACACTGACAACTGAAAACTGACAGCTGACTACTAACATTTGACTACTGACTACTGACAACTGAAAACTGACAACTGAAAACTGACAACTGACTACTAAAAACTGACTACTAATAACTTACAACTGACTTCTGACAGCTAACTTCTGACAACTGGCTACTGAAAGCTGACTTCTGACAGCTGACTGCTGACAACTGACAACTTACAACTGACTACTGACTACTGACTTTTGACAACTGACTACTGACAGCTAACAACTAATTACTGACAGCTGACTACTGACAACTGACTACTGACAGCTGAATATTGACAACTGACAACTGACAACTGACAACTGACAACTGACTACAGACTACTGACTACTGGCTTTTGACAACAGAAAGCTGACAACTGACTACTAACTACTGACAACTTACAACTGACTACTGACAGCTAACTACTGACAACTGAATACTGACAACTGTCAACTTACAACTGACTACTGACTACTGACTGCTCACAACTGACAACTGACTTTTGACAACTGACTACTGACAGCTGACAACTAACTACTGACAGCTGACTACTGACAACTGACTGCTGACAACTGACAGCTGAAAACTGACAACTGACAGCTGACAACTGACTACAGACTACTGACTACTGACTTTTGACAGCTGACTACTGACAACTTACAACTGACTACTGACAGCTAACTACTGACAACTGACTACTGACAGCTGACTACTGACAACTGAAAACTTACAACTAACTACTGACTACTAATATCTGACATCTGACTACTAACTACTGACTTTTGACAACTGACTACTGACAGCTGACAACTAACTACTGACAGCTGACTACTGACAACTGACTACTGACAGCTGAA
The DNA here is from genome assembly GCF_029784155.1 of Uranotaenia lowii. Classification (NCBI taxonomy): domain Eukaryota; kingdom Metazoa; phylum Arthropoda; class Insecta; order Diptera; family Culicidae; genus Uranotaenia; species Uranotaenia lowii. The sequence goes on from NC_073691.1 coordinate 83,187,397, forward strand.
AACTGACAACTGACAACTGACAACTGACAACTGACAACTGACAACTGACAACAGACTACTTACTACTGACTTTTGACAACTGACAGCTGACAACTGACTACCAACTACTGACTACTGACAACTTACAACTGACTACTGACAGCTGACTACTGACAACTGACTACTGACAACTGACAACTGACAACTGACAACTGACAACTTACAACTAACTACTGACAGCTGACTACTGACTACTAACTACTGACTACTGACTACTGACAACTTACAACTGACTACTGACTAATGACTACCGACTACTGACAACTGACAGCTGACAAGTGACTTCTGACAGCTGACAAGTGACTACTATCAGCTGACTAATGATAACTGACTACTGATTACAGACTACTGACTACTGACAACTGAAAACTGACAACTGAAAACTGAAAACTGCTTCCAAACGAAAAAAGAGTCTTCTTCCAAAAAATTGTTAGGAAATCAGCCATTAAAGACTGTGAAATTCGTGGTAAGTAAGCTGTCATCAGCTGCCCTAAGAAACATTGTCATATTAGCCATAGTCATTAGCCTGGCACTTGCTCTCGTCTGGGCTGCTCTCAAATTTTCCAGCTCGATGTTTCACTCGAGTTAATTAATGCTGTGTTAATTATGCTACTTCATCAACTCGGGCCCAATCAAAGTTTCCTCCTTGAAGCGGCGGCGGTTGTCTTCCTGCTGATCGATGATGGGACAAGAAAGGGGGCTATAGGCCTACATAGGCCGTCTCAAGAGTAGCTCTCTTGAGACTCTTAGACATCAACGAACGACAGACTAGGGAAGATAGACAGGAAACAGCTAAATTTGATTCCCAGCATAAATTTTGTCAATTGAAAGGAAATTCAATCAGCTGAATTTAATTTATTTTTAAGTCTAAGAAAAATTGAAAAAAAAATCGTTAAACGAACTTTAAATAACTATTTAAACAAATTGAAAATATCATTCCTAAGTTTAGAACACTCAGTTAAGAAATTTTGTTTTGGAAAGCTTAAGTTCAAAAGAAAAACAAACTCATTCAAGCAAAATAAACTTCGATTTTCAAAACAACAATACAGCTCAAAATCAAACCACGGAACATCTGAACAAGACAAATTTGCGATTGAGTTCTCGTGTAAATGTTGACAAATTCATACGAAACTCGTGGCAAGTAAAAGTGTGTTTCAAATATAATGATTTGGCTAAGCCGCGTGTGTCTTTCCTGGTACCTTTCCCTTCAATTTTCAACAGAAGTCTTACGTCTAGAACGTCGTGAAAACTTCATTGATGGAACCGTAACAAAAAAAAAAGAAACCGAAAGGAAATTCCGCCCATCCGTCAGCAGACGACGAAAACGACGACGACGACGAATTCGCTTCACTCTCTCCTCACCGACTGACTGCCAAACCGGCTGACGAAGGGTGAAAAATTGGAAACGGAAGCCCAAGACAAAGTTACAAATTGATTTTTTATTCAAATTATTTTACTTTGCCGGTTGATTGATGGAAAGCCTTTGCTTTTGCCGGGGAGAACGATTCGTTTTTTTTTTTTTTTCAAGCATCCCGGTTTCCCCATCCATTTTTTGGCTTTCGGCTGCGCGGTTTTGTATTCGCATACCTTTCTTCGATCCCAATTCGGTTCTGAATGGAGGGAGCATCTACCCATTCTCAAATTCTTCAAAGTGAAACACAGACAGAGGATCTTCTTTGTGTTTAGAAAAATCAGTTGGAAGGAAATAATAAAATTTGAGGAACGAATAAATTTATTATGTGTCAATTTGCCAGAACGCAAATTTTCGGAATGGGCTCGAGGCGTGTGGTATTTTTGAGTGGAATCGGAAAAAGTTCTAGTTAATGTTGTTGGTTTCATATTGTTGTTGATTTGAGCTTGAATAGTATTCACTATCCACACAGTTTCAAAATATTTGTATCAAGCGTTTTTATAATCTCAAAAAAAATCTGACAATTGTCGGCAGCGATTCGAGAATACAGCTCAAAGTGAGAAACAAAGATGAAGAGGTTGTTTATAACAAACAACTGTTTACTTAGAACTACAGAATTGTGTCTGTCTGAGCTTTGATAAGGGTTAATCAACTTTCCTGTTGCGGTAAATTTCTTCGTTAATGCCACTTTGACCTTTCGGGTGTGTCGCATACATTTCGTAATGTCATCACTTCGCTACACTATCCGGAACCTGAAACTTATCCTTTTCCCTAACTACTAACTCTGATCTAGAAAAGATCTGGAATGTTATCCTTAGTCCAATCCCAATGAAGATCTCGACCCTGGATCCTAACTCGGGATCCTCCGACAAAGCGGAAATCAAATAAAATTTAAATTGTTGGTAACTTTTAAACAATTTATTTAAAAAAACAAATCAAATAAACTTTAGCTCTATGGTAATGGCTTATATTTAATATCATCATCATGGTTTTTTTTTTTTTCATGAAATGTATTCAAACAATCATTACAAGATTTTCTAGAAAAAATTTTTTGCATTAAAGTCTTTCCTATATGACCAAACAAAAATTTAACGAATGAGGAACATGTTTAAAATGGTGAATTAATTTTCCACCCATTGCACACCGTGTGTGCAATACGGCTCCTCGAAATAATTTTATTTCGAGGAGCGGACTGCACACACGGTGTGCAATGGACATTTTTTTTGTGAATTTACGATTAGATTTTGAAAATTTCTTTGAATTCATGTTTTTAGATAAAAAAAATTATCGCCCCTGATTTAGCTCTGAATGATGAGCCTTGATGTGACTTGACGTCCTGGTCCTAGAATCGGATTCTAAACCCCTATCTCGTATCCTGGATCTTGATTGGAGATTTTGAACTGAACAGACTTGAATAGGTGATTTCATCATCCAATGGATACCCAAGCAACCAAAAGTCCCATAAAATAGGTACTTAAAAGCTTGCTCGGTCCCATCATTGGTATGAAGTTCGTTCTGTGCAGCTTAAAATTTAAGTTCCTATTGATACTTTCAAGTTCCAAAACAAATATCAATGATCTTCTATTCAGCTTCCAAAAAATCGTAAAATAAACAAAAAATTCTCTCTATCTCTATTACACCCTTGTCATCGGTTCATATCATCTTCTCTTGATTGTTTAGTATGTTTAATACATGGTGCCGCCACGATGACACCCGCCGGATTCCAAACTCGACATATTGCTCAATTGCTTCTTTCCTACATTTCCTACATATATCGCATCACAATACAGGGTGACAAAAAGTCCGGTCACACTTTTTTGAGGTCGCCTGTAGCCTACACGTTGCATCTCTCTGGTACCATCTATATGTCAAATGAAAGGGCTAACTTTGCTGCCCAAAGTTGCAGAGTTTCGTTTCTGTGCAGTTTGTTTACATTGAGTTGTGAGCCATGGCAGTGTTAAGAGCAGCTGTTATCGCTGAATATGTGAGAGGAACCAACCGGAAATTCGTGTAACAGACCATAAATTGGTACCTAGAGACCGGAGTCACCGAGGACAAGGCACGATCTGGACGACCAAGGTCTATGAGAACTCCAAGGCTGAAAAAGATTATACAAGACCGGATTCGCCGGAAGATTGCTCCCATCCCACACCGCAAAGGTTGTTCAGGCGTGGTGTGAGGAAAACTTGACCGATTTAATTTCGAAGAATGAATGGCCTCCGTCGTCTCAGGTTCTGAATCCACTGGATTATTTCGTGGGTACATGATGTCGAAGCTGAAAGACTATAAAATGACAAATTTGGAGCAATTCGCGCCGCTTGCGACGACTTTCCGAGACGTCTGAAGCTGGTTCGATCAGAGAAAGGTGGTGTTTTTTTTTCTTTTTTTTTTTAAACGAACACATACATATAGGATCTCAGTGAAACTTCATGTTTCTTTGAAGAGATCTTAATTCTACTTAACACTAAAGTGTACATCTTTCAAGGAATTAATGGCTAGCATCTTACTAATGCTAACACCACCAGCCCACAGAAAGAGTACCATGTATGCCCTGACCGAGAATCGATCTCATGACCTCTGGCTTAGAAGACTTAAACGCTATCCTCTAGGTCACGGTCGGCGGCTGTTATTCCGAGATATCGTCTGTGAAGTATCTTTATGAGTTACTGAATAAAGCTATGAAAGCCAGATTCAGATTTTCTTCTTATTCTTTGAAATATTGAGATTTTGACCGGACTTTTTTGTCACCCTGTAGTCACTCAAGTACCAAAGTACTTATTGCGGAATACTACCTTGAAAAAAAAACTTGCCCGGCTTGGGGATCAAACTCCGACCTTCGTTGTAAGACTCGAACACGCTATCACAAGGCCACGTCGAGATGTTGTTCTAGCTGAAACTTAATTCGTATTCATTACACAAGGCAATCTCATCACCTTTTGAGAAGTACCGTCAACTGGGGTAACATGCAACAATTTTCAGCTTCAATGGCTTCTAAAATCTAAATGCTTACAGATAATCATACCTCTTGTACATCAAAAGTTTTAAGGTAGATGGGTCACCAAACTGACGTAGTCAGAAAAATTATTGGTTTACGCAGTTATTTTTAAATTTACAAAAACATGCGATTTTCACCCTACTAAGAAAAAGGGGTAAGTTGCAACAAACTCTGTAATTTATGAAAAATTAAATGAAAACGATTGAAAATTCATAGTTTTTGATACATTTGTGATTTCATAACGCATAAAGCACCAATTGCAGTAAATTTTGGTTTTGTTCGAATTAAATTTTTAGTTTTTTCTGACAAAAATGTTTTTAAGAAAAAAGTGTTAATCTGCTGCATACATTTAGGGGTAAAAAATACTACAAAATATTCTATTAGCTCAAATCATGAAAATAAATCTAGGAATGGATGGAATTTTAATCATAACTAACGCATAATGCAAAACAATCATATCCCAGCATATGGAAACGCGATTTATGAGATTTAGTTCCGATTTGCATTTTGTTGCATTTTACCCCAGACGGGTAACTGAATTATAAAAATATTTATTTAAAAAAATTGAGTGATTGTTCGAAAAATATTTCCACATGATCAATGTTGGTATAGGATGAGGAAACCAGTATAAAGTTTGTAGGTGATATTATCAAGCCAATCCGTCATACTGGGTAAAGTTTTTTACGGCATCGAAAAATGTTAAAAATTGGACATTCATTGTTCGATTTTTCAAATTTTATATGAAAATCAAAAACTTAAAAAAACTATCTTAGGATTCAAGAAACTATGTCATTATCATTTTGTAATCATAAAAAGATAACTTTATCTCATTACATTAAATTAAAAAATGAATCCTTGTGGTGGTATATAAATGTTGCATTCAACCCCGCTGTTGCATGATGCCCCGTTTGACGGTAATTCGTCAACAAGCCTAGGTCAACATAGGATTTCTTTTGTCGGACCTACGAAGCAGAATAATCTACCCGAAGAGTTAAAGATAATTAATAACAGGAATATTTTCAAGACCAAACTGATGCAACACTTTAAGAACTTATAAAACCATTAAACAACGAATCACCAAATTAGCTTTTTTTTTTAAATTGGTATAGAATAATTGATTTTAACTTGTTTGTCTGTAGTTTAGCTTAATTTCACCTTATTTTAACTTTTAGTTTAATTTATTTTATTTTTTTCTTAACTTGTTCCTACTCTTGAATTTCTTCCATCGAGAAGTGGATCTCTTAAAAGGAATACTTTTTTCCACTGAGATTCACTGTATTTGCTTACTTTTATTACATTCTTCCGCGCTTAAAAGTTAGTATATATTGTGTTCTCAGCATGCGTAAATTTTGTGGTTATGCTCGCAAATTTAACCTGATTGCTGCCAGACATGCTGGAGTATCCATTACCAGGGGGTTCTTTTGAGCTTTTTGGTGTGGGGAGTGTGGTGGGCAAAATAAAAAAAAACTCGATGTGGTGATCTGATTTTGGAAGCACCTCAATGCACTTTTTGTGACTTAATAAATCCCGTTTTGAGCACTTTAGCGACTTAAGTCCCTTACAACGTACATATTAATCACTGTTGTAACTTTCAAGTTCATTTTAAGTATATATAGTTCACTCATAGGCATTGGGCAAAACAAGTCATAAACAACGTACAGTGACTAATTTTTTCAACTTTCAAGCTCATTGATTAGTTCATAAAGATCACTCAAGGGAATTGGGCAGTTGATTTCCTTTGTCAGCCAATATGTAATTTACAAAGCCTTCATTCAAGTAAATATGTGACTTTTGGTTGCTTGGGCAAGCTCTCATATCGATAGAAGAAACCTCCATTTATAGAAAAATTAGGTTTAAAATCTGTATACCTACTTAATGTAACGTTATCATTTACAAAAGAAAAGAACGTTTCAGTAGGTATACAGATTTTAATCCTAATTTTTCTTAAAATGGAGGTCTCTTTTATTGATATGAGATGCCCAAATAAAATGCTAAACTACTTAGCAAGAGCCTTTCTATTGTTAATTGCAGAGATTCTCGATTTCGAAAGGAATTATTGATGGAAATCACTAGATAAAATAACTTGAACTATATATTTTTAATGGTCAATGTTAATGTTAATGTTGGATTAGACAGGACTCATATTAGCTTAGCTTAGCTTAGCTTGATTGACTACTCACATCCACCTTCAAACATTGAACCCGAAATGCTTTATTTAATTAACAAGTATTAAAATAATATTGACTAATGCCGTTGAACTTCCTCAATCTACTTTATAGAAACTCTTTATTGGTATAACAATGATATTGAATAAAATGCATTTCGAATCCCATGATCGCAGGCGTGGCTCAGTAGAACGAATTCCACATCGCCAATGGTTGCTACTCCGTGATTGACCGAGGCCACCAATTTTGTTCAAAGGTCAAATGAATGGTGTCTGGGACTGACAGCACATTCACAATGCCCAAAACTGATGCTCTCTCTTTAATCATCAATAACGGCGCCGGCCACGTCCTAGTAGTCAATAGATAGATTGGAAAAGAGAGAAAGGGATAAAAGAAATAATTCGTGCTTTAGGACCGAGGTCACCTCTGCATCCTAGCAAATAATTTTATTGTGGGGAGTGGGTAAAAGGATGTGATCTGGAGACACTTTTGACCAGTGTAATCTGATTTTAAGCATCCTATTCTCCTATTTTCCTAAAGACAAAATAACTAACTAAATGCTTCAATTTAAGTATAATAAAAGTGTATTTGAAAAAAAAACCTGAACGCGCGTATATCCATGTCGTATCAATAACTATCATGTTGAATTTCAAGCATTCACAATGAAAAATGTGAAGCATTGAATGACCAATGTCTAATATTCATTGGTACAGTAATAAAAAAAAACTTGAATTTATTTTATCCTACGATTATTTCGCTCATGTGGGTAGCAAGCAAATAGCTGACCACCCTAAATACAAGACAATACATTTATTCTTTACACTCCAAAACAAAGAAACTAACACAAATATAGCGATAATTAGGTATTTGATAAATTAATTTCCTGACTGCAGAAATATTGAGAACTGGACCTTAGTTTTGATGCCGAGACAACTATTGGGAATCGAAGAGCACAAAGCCTGAAAGCAGACTACCTATTATAAATATTTATTTGATTAATCGTATTTGCAAGAATGAAAAGGTATTCTTAGTTCTGACCGTAAGAATCTCATTAAGGAAATTATTCTAGTGTAGCAGAAGCTTTCCCTAATTTTGGAGTCACCGTAATATTTTTCTGTCTCTGCTCTGAACGTAACAACAAAAACTGAAACTTTCATTAATTAAAACTCATATTATGCACTGCTAGATAAACTTTAAGCACTAAACACGATTCAAGAACAAAAAAAATTAACCGTCATAGCCGGCCACGGAACGATTATGAATACCAAACTAATTTATTTCGATTGTATCTCTGAGTATGTAGAAGAAAAAAAAACATGGTAAACTTACTGAACTTTCCACACTAAATCGAATCAACAACACCCCTTCACTAATAGAACTTAATAATAATAAACACCCCTTCCCCAACACACAAATAAACACACACAAACAATGTTCTAGTTGGAAATTCTATACGTAGCTTAAGCATGGAAATGTTAATATAAATCTTTTTTTTTATGAGAACATTTGTTAAACAAATACTTAGCTTTGATCCGTGTTTTGATGTTTCCGTATTCCTTAAAAATCTAGAAGAACGTCTTTCTCTGCTCGCCGGTAGGTGAAATAGCCTGAGAAGCTGTGATCCCTTATTTTGATGTGGCCGTCGCTTGAGGAAAGCCTTGCTGTGCATAGCTTTATTTAAAATCCTTAACCGAGTCTAAACTTAACTTGAAGAACTATAATTTTCCATAAATTTCCACTTGAAAATTTTTGCTGTCAGAAAAAACTTCGTCTAACTTCTACGAGCACCGCCTACCGAGTCTGTTGGATTAGACAGGACTCATATTTTTCAAAAACTCTTTTCTTAGCGAAGATCTGAAAATAGAACCTTTGATCACGATTTAGAGTTGGTTTTAAACAGTTCGAGGGTTTGTGTAATGATAAAAATGTCCCGAAAACTGAATGAATGCATGAGACGATTGTAACTTTGATATTAAAAATTATATATTCAAGATCAATTGAAATGCTTTTTAATCAAAAGTCGTTATAAATATAAAGCCTTGAAATTTCAATATTTGCCTAAATGTCAGGAACATTATTTGAAATAAAATTCAACTTTTCGATAAGCACGACATCGATTCGCTATTTTTTTTAATACCTTTGTCGTTTTTGGTCAGAATTTAAAGAAAAAAAATCAAATTTTTAAAACAATATATTATATTATATAAGGCAAGGGAGATACTAGAAATTATTATACGAGTCACGTGACGTGAATTGTAAAATTTCACCTTCTATTCCTGACCTGCATTGACATTGCTAGCCAAAATGATAGAGTAATACAAACACTACCTAGGAAAGGTTCATTTTTCCAAAAAAAAAAGCTAAAAATGACACATATTGGTGAGTTGAATATTTGAGAACGGATTTAAACCAAAATGACACAAACTAGTCCAGGTCTATATAAAAGCAAACAGTGTGGTTTTCAGAGTTTCGTTTTTTAGAGACGATTCCTCCACCGCGACCGGGGTCCAGTTTTTGCAGTTTTCATGGCCTGTTTGAGATGCTGAGTGCTTTTTGACCAACAATTGATTTTGTCAAAGTCTTCAGTATAGTCCATCATCCATAGTCCATCAGTCCTATTTCACTTAACAAACATTTTTCATCATTTGTGAAAGTGCCAGTCTGATCTGTTTACATTATTGTGCGTTTCTAAACATTTGTGGACCTTCTATGATTTGTATATTACGGAAATCTAACAAAAAAAACAAAATTTATAGGAGTCATTTTTGCAATTTTTTAACTTTTCTCGTAAGAATTTACGGCATCTAAAAGCAAGACAAATCAGCTGTCATCTGTTCCAATGATGCACATCGGTCTATATATTTATCAAACAATGAAAACCATTTCTTCAATTGGCATAAAACCCTTCAAAATCAGTTTTACAATCATGTTACAATAGTTTTTCAGTTAGGCAGATTCAATCCCAGTGAGGAATCATTCTTGAAATTTTATGAAGTGCTGAAGATAGTTTAATAATTAGTGATAAAGTGATTGTTGTTAGGAATAGACCAACATCATGGTTAACTTGTATGTATGTATGTATGTATAATCCATCCAACGACCCCCTGAGCTGGCAGGTATGTTATGCAAAAGAGCCAATATTAATCCGTTTGATTAAAATTGTTCAATCGCGGGTGCTGGTGGTGTTAGCTCTATTGAAATTCCTGTAACCCATTTCAGAATGGCAGCTGCACATCCCGAGGCCACTTTCATTGCCAATAAGCCCCGCCCAATCATAGCCGCATGACCAAATGGGTCATGTAACTATGATTAGTCTTTCCTTCTTTTATTGTTGACATATCCAGGAACTTTATAAATATAATTGCCAAATTATATAAACTTAGCACCCTAATACGTCCAATAAAAGATAGACAATAATAGACATGTATTTAGTTTATGTTTCAATTATAATTACTATTATGGTGTAGATAAGGATAAATAATATGGGTGAAAAAAAAAGATTTATTTAAAAATTGAATAATTCGGAAGAGTTGTAAACTGAAATTTAGTTATCATATTTTTCTGAAAAAAAAAAAAACATTAATAAAACATTTGATGCATAAATTGTTCGAAATTTCTGCTTGTTATTCATCCTGTGGCGATCCAGCTGAAAATCTTAAGGATTTAAAAAAGTGTCTTCATATTCTAATGTTAATATAACTGTTTAACTTTTACAAATCTTAAACCATTAATAAATCAGCCAAAACATAAAATTTTATAATATTTAGACCATTTTTTGGTTAACTTCCCCTAAAATAAGAGGAGCTGTGTTTCCCGGTGGCCTGCCGAAGACCAGCGATGCAGTTCTAGATCCCTTGAACATCAGAGACGGGCGTTTGATAATATATTGGTGAGCCCGTTCTTTTTTTCATTTTTTGGGGGTTTCCCTTCTCTAGATCATACTAAAAGCTGTTACACATTTGAAAATTGAGTATTAAAAAAAGAGATCAATCAGAAGCAAGATAAGTCCCATTTGAGGAACATTTTAACCAGAAAAAATTAACTTTTAAGTGATATAGTTAAATAAACAAAACTTTACATTTCTCTTTACCTTCAAGAACTTTGTTATTTCAACTTGTTGTTGGATTGCATCTCTCAATTATTCAGAAGTATTTTAATTAAATATTGAACCATTACATTTTATTTTCGGAATTATAGTTTTGAACGGTTTTTTTAACGTGTTAGGGAAGCGTAAAGTAAACGAACTCTAAACATTGATTGTAGATTTAACAGCGGAATGACACATTCACCATATCTTTCGATTCGTCTTTTTGAGTTTTGTAAAACTACTGGAAAAAAGTCATGTACACAGACACATTATTTTCTTCAACTTTCTACTAGTAGTGAACAATATTTTGGTTAATACAACTGTTACTAATGAGTCGGAGGTTAACAATTTTCTGAAGATACATCTGAGGAAATCAATAGACTAGATAGTGATAGTTTAAATTTTTTTATTTAGATTGGTGATTGGCAGTTTAATTGAACTTATGAGAACCTTAAATAAGCATTATTTAAAATCAATTTTTACGTCCATGTATTAATTGCTGAAAAAACTTACATGTTATCTTTCGAAACTCGAAATCACGTCATTTACAATTGTTTTTCGGAAAAATAGTATGAATTTTATTTCGGGTCGATAAATAAAGGTTGTTCTTGTAAAAGGTATTTTGGAATGGATAATTATAAACGGATGAGCTGATGATTTGTTAAAAAATATTAACAATATTTTTTATTCAATTCGGCCGCAGGTCGACCAAAGTTGATAGCAAGCTCAAGCTATTTCATTTCAAAAGTCGTTTTAAATATATATGATGTGTTAGATATTAAAGTGAGGGAAACAACTAAATATCTTGTAGGAAGGAATCTATTTGAGTGTTAATAATTTTTTTGGATATTCAAATTAATAAAATCTCGTAGAATTTCCTCAGAAAATGTCTAGGGGCATAGCAGATGTAGGTAGAACGAAGATCGCACCATTTTCCAAAAATGGCTCCTGATCCAAACCTCTCCCTTACTAACACAACCCTTCCTGAGATACTTGAATACCTATAGATTCGCAGACATATAGACGGTTTCTATAGCTGGTGATACTGACTTATCATTGTTTCAGAGTTTTTCAAAACAAGTTTTTGAAGAAATCTGGAAGAACAGACTTATGGTTGATCCTAAAAAGTATCTTACTAACAATCCCTCCTTCATCCCTCATCGACTACTAGGACGTGGCCGGCGTCGTTATTGATCATTTGTTAAAGGGAGAGCATGAGTTTTGTGCATTGAGAATGAATTGCTAATCCCAAGCTGCATTCTTTTGGCCCTTGCACAAAATTGATGGCCTCGATCAATCACGGAGTAGCAACAACCATTGGCGATGTGGAACTCGTTCTACTTAGCCACGCCAGCAATCATGGAGCTCGAAATGTATTCAATATGTTTTTTAGTAATTAAAATATTATAATGTTTGCAAAAAAAAAGTTAGAGAAGCATTTCGGGTTCAATGATTTAAGGTGGATATGAGTAGTCAAACAAGCTAAGCTAAGGCAGATTCAATCCCAGTGAGATGAACTTTTTTAAGGGGGAGGGGGATTTTTTTATTTTATTATTGTAAAACATTTCAATAATGTTGAGTCAAATTTTCAAGTCAATTGAAACAAAACTGTATAAATTATAGGCCTTTATCTCCTCCTATCTAATACTGCAAGAATACTGCAAGCAGAAATTTCAAACACGTTTTTCTTGAAAGCACATTTTTAAAGTCCGTGGACATCGTCATTTGAAAACTACTTCACCGATTCTTTTCAAATTTGGAACATATTTTCTACATATAAAATACCAGACCTCAACGTTTTTCTTTTTTTTTGACTTTGGGTAGATTTTTGGCGGATTTTTCGAGAAAAATCGTAGTTTTTAGTTCAAACAGCCACAAAAATTTCATAAAAATTTTTTTAAGTTAAATAAAAACGTTGGGGTCCAGAAAAACATCTATTAAAAATATTTTGCTCTGATTTTTTGACTTCAGATAATTCTATGCTGAGATACAGTGTCCACCGCAAATCCTGTTTTCTGAAAGGCATCCTCGAAAGTGCTCCGTCACCGGCTTATTTTTCAATACTTTTCTACGAAAAATTACTAAATGTTTTTTTTAACAATGCTTTGTATAATGCAAAAAATTTGAATACATTTAATTGAACGATAGCTCTAAAACAAATCGTGAAAATGGTGTTTTTTTTTTACCCGTTAGATTTAATAAGATAATATTTTCGGTGAGTGAAAATAGTTTGAAAATCTCTTATCTAAATATTTTTTTAGTGGTTGAAGTATTTAATCTTCTCTTTGTGAGGTCGGTTAGTACCTATGCCTAAAATTATTTTAAAAAGTTTGTTCTTACAATTTTTTTTTTCAAACAATATTCTTTATATTTGGATTGATTTTCTTCAACTTATTCCCCCTTCTTCTGCACGATAGGACATGTGCCGTTCGTTAAATATAGCCAATTAAACATAAAAACGTCAACCCTTTGCCTTGCGCTGCTGCAGCAAACCATTAACAGGGGGAATAAAAAAAAACCACGAAGAGAAACAAATAACCACAATCGTGTTTTTTCCATCTCGTTCATCATTATTTTAATGGTTTGTTGTTATTGTTGATTTTTTTTTCCATTCTGGTGCGTGTCTTCGTTTAATGACGACTGGTGACATTCGTTTAATGTGCGATGTGGATGGGACAAGGGGGGGTGGGGGTGAACCCGGAGAAGGAATTCCGAATCATTTGCCGGTGTTTGATTTATGATCGACGGTGATTTCATTCTGTTTCCTACCCCATTTCAGGTTATGGTGGAGCCAAGGGGCTGGGGGTGTCGGTGTTAATGTTTTTTTTTTATTCGCCCTTTCAGAGGTTTCGTTTCAATCACTTAAGATTAACCTTTTATGGTTCGTGCTTAATTTTTAATGCTTATTGATGAGGTAGCTATTGATGAAATTGGCGAGAAACTATGTCATCTTCTTATTTAAGAACCTGGAAATAAAATAATTGGACTGTTACAGCTTAAACCTTAATCATACAATGTTGTTTTTAAGATTTTTCCAGGATTTGTTTGTTGCACAACTGCACTCATCCTGATAAAAATCGTTCACAAAGGTAAAAACTATTCTTCCATCATCGAGTCGGAACATTGGCAGTGCACCTAACGAAACCCCAGAGCTAAAACCAACGGAAGTTGTCACAAAAAATAAACTCTGGGACCTTTCCAGTGCACTGTTACGGAAGCTTGACATTATCCTTTGAAGCCAACGAACATCGGAGCATCATCGGGTGGGGTCTTGTTTTTCCATTTGTGTGAAAAATTCTCCATTTTCAACCGGATAGAAAAGCCCGTAAATTGGACCATCGGAATCTGGACAACTGTGTCACTGTTTTTGTCATCGTTTTTCCGGCCAAGAGCGTCTATGACTAAAGGGGGAAAGTGCGTCAAAAAGCATCACTAAGCTAATCTCAATACTAGGAGAGAATGAGGATACTTGATCACTGGGGATACTTGATTACTCAGCTGTATCTCGAAGCTGGAATGTTTCACATAGATCAAATGTTCTAGAAAAAATGCCATATTGCTCAAAATATCTGACCTGTTGTCTCAAAATAAATATTTTTCCAACTATTCGCTTCTAATTGAAGAATCTAACAAAATCTGACTTGAAGATCTGTTTTTATCACTTTAAAATGTTTCCCACACGAAAAAGTTTTGATAAAAATAATTATTCCAATATGTCAATCATTAGAGTATAATATAAGCTCCTTAATGCCATATTTTCAAAGCAATAGTAAACTTTCATTTTTTTTAAGAAAAAGTATTTCAAAATGTATGTTGTGGGTTTACTGGATTCCTCGAGCCCAAGCAGATTTATTGTTCTTCAAATTGGATGTTGATCATTGCTAAGCACGAAATTATTCATATTTGTCCAATAACTAAGATTTATACAAAATTTTCCTGATAAAAAGGACTCAAAAAAGTGCATTTATCTAAAAACTAAAAAATTACACTTTGAAGTATGCAATGAGTATAAAACTTTTAAAATTATCTTTTTCTGACACTTATAGATTAAGAAATGAAATTAAATATGACTAAAAAATCAATGGAACTTTTATCATTAGATTTTTCTTGATTTTTGCCAAAACTTAGGGCATCCCTATTAGAGGATCAAGTCTTCTTTAATAAAGGATCAAGGTTTAGCAAACATTCAAAATATCGCAATATTTTTAGTCGCTCTTAGTTCATTGTTGTATCGTTCTAACTTATGAGGATGTAAACTTGAAATTACACGTTGTCAGAAAATGTAAAAGACGGCGATCTGCCAATTTTTCCCTAATAGATATGATGAAAATAAGAGAATGAGATCAAGTACACTCATTCTCCCTTATTATTTTAAAAGATGAGATTGAAACTTTGAGATTTTAAGACCTAAAATCAATACAAATGTGTTGTAAATCGAAGATTTCTAAAGAATCTAGCGAAAGAGGTTATTTCTGACACTAAAATGCACATTAACTAAAGAGTCTGCTAATTATCGATTAACAAATTTATTTTCTCACTATTTTTTTTGGGAGCTGTCGGTGAAAAAAGTTTCTTAAATTTTATATTCCGCTTACTAAAGAACGCTAACTCTTTTAGTTGTTGCTTTGACCAATACATAGTAATTTCATCACCGTTCCGATTCACTAAATCCAGATCAAGTACATAATTAATTTTTTTAAAGATTTATTCCAGAAAATATTCGAACCCAGTATTAACTCGAATAATATTAACACATTAAGGACCGCAAAGAAACCTAAGCTAGGAAACACCTTAATTCAGCATTCTATATATCAGAAACCGATGGATCAAATTTTATAAATTTAGTATTTTTGAGTTACTGAAATTGTTGTGTTGAATTTTGTTCCAAAATAAATAGCGGCATGGGAAAATAATAGAGATATCTCGTATTTGGTCCGCAAAGAGTTAAGAAGCATAGAATTCTTTCGAATTTCCTTTACTCCTGAATTTATGGACGGTCTTGAAATCTTCTGTTGGACAAAACCTTACATCTGCTGAACAAAAAACTTTAAAAATTATTTATTATTTATTAATTATTTCTACTTAACTTAGTTTTAGATTCGCAATAAGCGCTTTATTAGAAATCGATAACTTTTATGCAACAGTAATTTAAATTCACTTAGCAATCGCTAACTCGGGCCCTATCTTATTTTGAGTACTGATGTCGATTAGGTTTCAAACAGATAGCATTGTGAAATGCTCACGGTCAGGTGAAAATAAAATAAAAAAGGCAATTTCCTGAACCAGAGTTTAGCTCAAGGTCAGATGAAGGCAATAAAAAAAAGATGATTTGAATAAATCCTGAATTCGAGTGGAAGCTCATAATCAGGTGATTGAAAAAAAAAACGAAAAAATAATAGAATTATAAAAAAAATTAAACGATAACTTGAATGGATAAGTAGAAAGAAAGTTGCAAAATGAAACAAAAAAAAGTTTGTTGAGCTAAAGGAAAACGCTATATGCGCTAAGATGGGAATACAGTGGACGATAAAATAAAAATACCTAATTGAAAGGAGAAGTGAAGAAAGGTCAAAGGAAAATGTTGAGAAGAGAAAGATGGCAAGGATGACTTGAACACAGAAATAACCAAAACAAAAAGAATAATGAAAATTTCAAATCCAGCTAGAAAGATAGACTTAGAAAAGAAACGAACAAGTAATCTGACATCAAAAAAAATGTGTGAGATCCAGTCATTTTGTGAAAAAGGAGGATTGGATTGGATCCTTTTTAAAAGAAATAAAAGATGAAGGTAAATAAAGAGACAAAAGAGATAAATTGAAGGAACAAAGAAAAGGAATTGAACTATAATGGAAACAAGGAAATTAGAGAAATAATAGATATTGGAAACTATAGGTGATATTTACAAACTGGTAAGCGCGATCGAATGACAGGAATTGAAAAGGAAAAGTTAACGGAAACAAAAGGACAAAAATAACAATCATGTTTGGAGCTCTGATTTTGATAAAAAAAATAACAGATTTTGTCAGATCATGATCATGTCAGATACTTCTTGAAATCAAGGATGGTCAAAATCCACTCGCTCACTCAATCGCGATACACTCTTCAACGATTCACTCAAGCGCTCTTTCGGATCTCACGAATCTTTGTCTGAACCGAACGCTTAGGAAAAAAGAGTAACGTTGATCGAGTCTGTCTGTGAGTGCTGCTGGTTTTGAACGTTGTGCGCTTGCGTACGGGCAGGTTTGCATCATGCTTTGATGCAATCATCGACTTTCCTGGCTCCAGATGTTCGTTCGCTGATCCGATCCAACAGGTTCAACTGAAAGAAGGAATCGGATCGGCAAATGATTGGCCCGCCGTTCGTTCAGATATCTTTCAATCGCCGCACACAGAGTTTAACAAAAAAATTATTAAAATTTTCTTTTTGAGTATTTTGTCCAAATCTGCAAAAACGGGCATTTTGACCAAGTTTTAAACAAGATTTTAACTGGACAGAATCTTTGATATATGTATATAAAAACATAACCATAAGTCAAATCATTTCGTAGTCTTTAACAAAGTTGTTGAATGAGTTCAAATATTCAATGACTTCCTTGAATAATGTTAGGAATACCTGTAATCAAATCTTTTGGGTTTTCTTTAAAATGTATAATTTAATTTTTTTTAAAGTGTTGTATTTCTGAAACAAGAATATTTAGGAAAGATCTTCTTATTGATCAATAAGGTATAATTAATTGATTCAAAAACATCTTTAAGTTTTCATGTATGCTTGTTTGTTTATGACAAAGTTGCGACAAAAATATGAAAAATATTTAAAACAAATGACGAAACTATGACAACAATTTTTCACTTAAATGACAATATAATGCTTAAAAAAAGTCCTGAAAATATGTGAAAAATATGACAAAACTTTGACAAAAAAATTTCACTAAAATTACAATATACCCAATGCTTTATTAAAAGTCCTGCCAGACATTCAAAACACAATTCAACAATTTTATAAATTGTGATATCTCTTGATAGATTTGTCGATCCTGGTATAAACTTAGAGGATTGAGCAAGGTTTCCTACATCTCAGAACAATCTATATTATCACTGAATTTTGAGCAAAATTTCCTCACCGAATCGGTTTCACAGATCACAAAATTCACAGATTTTCTAAATGTTGTTCAGATTTCCAAAATTATAAATTTTTATGGCATTCTCAACTTTCTATTTCTGACTATAAATCATGAAAATATGTAAGCAAAGTAATGTAAGTTGATTTTTTTCTATTAAAACTTTAAGCAGTTTCCAATTTGTTGATGTTCCACTTGATTTTTTCAATGAACTTCATAGAAAAAGCGTCATAGAAAACCATCAAAGAAGTTTTGGTTCAAATCACAGAATTCCAGATTTTTTTTTATCATAAACACAAATTTTTTTTTGGAAACCTTAGGCTTGAGACGCTAGGACAATTTTTTTTTAAATTTTATGGTCATGATCAATTGTTTCTTGTCTCGAATCATTTGAAGCTTCGAACTTGCTTAATGACTTGAAACTTTTTTTCATAATTTAACAATACATGTTAACGAAAACAGTTGAAAACGGAAGGATACACAAAAATGTATTAAAGTATTCAAAGTCAATAATTAGATATTTTTTTCACCGATAATGAAAATGGAAGCATCTCTTAAGCTGATGTGTACACATTTCTAAAAATCGAAAATGGATTATATTTAACTTTAAAGCAGTTTTGATATAAATAGTTTCTGAATTATCAATTTCTTAATCCAAACAACATATC
Source organism: Uranotaenia lowii (assembly GCF_029784155.1). NCBI lineage: Eukaryota > Metazoa > Arthropoda > Insecta > Diptera > Culicidae > Uranotaenia > Uranotaenia lowii. Next base: position 83,205,880 of record NC_073691.1, read on the forward strand.
AAATGTGTTGATATTGATACTGCTCCCAATCCCAATCCCAATCCCAATGCTCCCAATCCCCAGCTACTTTCAAAAGCGCCCGAACGCAGGCAACCAAACTGTAGCAGAACCATCTATGCAAGCAGAACGAACGAATGGATGCGGTCGAAATAATTGCAATCGCCGATCGCTGGCTGATAATGTTCGTTTGCCGATTCTTCTGTGCAAAATCATCTTCCAAAACATTCGCTTGGCGATCCAATCATAGGATGGCAGACAGGCGACACGTTCGTCTCCTCGATGAAATAAAGAGGTTGGCCGGAAAGTTCGATTGGTTCGCTCACTGAGTGCCATCGTGTGTAATTTTTTTGAATGCGTTCGGGGAATGGGTTACCTCACAAAGTGAGAGAATTATTTCTTGTTCGTTGTTTGATTCGCCACTCACCATCCTTGCTTGAAATCTATTTCTGATCAAAGGGAGGATGTGGCATCCTTGAAAAGAACAATACACTGGCATAATCTGTTGTAGAGGCGAATCTACCAAGCAAGCCTCTCTAATAAAATAAATTGAATTAAAAATAATCTGTAGAGTGCGCTACGAGTACGAGAGAATATAAATATCGAGCCCAGTCAAGAGCAGAGCTCAGTCTGAAGAGGAACATCGAACAGAGAAGACCAGCACCTGGTGGTTATCATTTCCTGTTCAGTATGGTTGTATTCTGTGACGTATTATAATGTAAACTTTTTTATAAATTAAGTTCCAATACTTTTTTAAATTATTTTAATTGTTGAGTTGCGTAAGCGTAGAGTCCAAGGGATTGAATTAAAGGGTGATACGGTCAAAATTTGGTCAATATCAACTTGACGTATTTCTTTCAATTTTGCATTTTAAAAAACCTGAACACCCCTCATTTTGGTGATGTGTGTGTGTAGAATGTTGCTCCTATTTTGATTTTGGAATTTACTCTTCAGTTGTCAAAATGCCGTCCAAGGAAGAAGAGCAGCGTATCAAAATTTTGCTTGCGCATCGCGAAAATCCGAGCTACTCGCATGCAAAGCTGGCAAAATCGCCAAAAATTGCCAGATCAACCGTTACAAATGTAATTAAAGTGTTTGGGGAACGTTTGTCGACAGCCAGGAAGTCTGGATCTGGGGTAAATCGAAAACCGGAAGCCGCTGAGACGCCAAAGAGAGTTACCGGTAGTTTCAAGCGAAACCCTAACCTCTCTCTCCGAGATGCCGCAAATAAGCTGGGTGTATCGTCTACAACCGTGCATCGAGCCAAACAACGAGCCGGACTATCGACTTACAAGAAGGTAGTGACTCCAAATCGCGATGATAAACAAAATACGACGGCCAAAGCGCGATCCCGGAGGCTGTACACGACGATGCTGACGAAGTTTGACTGCGGCTAATGAACGACGAAACCTACGTCAAAGCCGACTACAAGCAGCTTCCGGGACAGGAGTTTTATACGGCAAAAGGAAGGGGAAAGGTAGCAGATATTTTCAAGCACATGAAACTGTCAAAGTTCGTGAAGAAATATCTGGTTTGGCCAGCCTATTGTACCTGTGGCTTGAAAAGCAGCATTTTCATAGCTTCCGGGACTGTCAACCAAGAAATTTACGTGAAAGAGTGTTTGAATAAACGTCTGCTGCCTTTCCTGAAGAAACACGGTTGTTCCGTACTGTTTTGGCCGGATTTGGCATCTTGCCATTACGGTAAAAATGTCATGGAGTGGTACGCCGCCAACAACGTGCAGGTGCTTCCCAAGGACAAGAACTTTCCCAACACGCCAGAGCTCCGCCCAATTGAGAAATACTATTGGCTATTGTCAAGCGGAACCTGAAGAAGACCAAAAAAACAGCTATGAAGGACGAGCAGCAGTTCAAGGCAAACTGGCTTTCTGCGGCGAAGAAGGTGGACAAGGTGGCTGTACAAAATCTGATGGCAGGGGTTATGCGTAAGGCCCGGCAATTCGGATTTGGAAAAGCGGAAGCCTAACTGAATATTTTTCCTGAATTTTATACTAATTAAACTTGAAACAGAAATTTAATTTGATTTTTTAAATAAACGATTTCACCGATTTACACGCGTTTTGCCTTGACCAAATTTTGACCGTATCACCTTTTATTCTATTCTATTCTATTGTGTTTATTTATAGAAGATTTTAACCAACATTGGGGCTGAACTATTTTTTCTCGCTCAAAGAGGTTTGTCACATATCCAGGTTTTCTTTTATAGAAGGTCAGGAACTTATAAAAGCATTAATGTAATACAGAAAAGCGTGTGTATTTGATTGCTCCGATTGACTATTTCTTGTTTTTTTTGGTAACACAATGTTATTTTTGTACTAAAACTCCAGTTCAAAAAGGGATTTTCTCTAATTTAATTAATCTAGCCAGCAAAAAGATTTTTTCTTATAGAAGTTCCACATTCTCACTTAATAATGTTTTGTGCGATAAAAAGCTTGGGCCTTGCTGATTTCTCTCACTAAAAGAGGTTTCTCGCTTATCCAGTTATAGCTTATCCAAGTTAGACTGCATTTTAGAAAAGTCTGTATTAGGGTATGAAAATATTATTTGTATTGGTGTTGAAAAATCTCTATAATTCAGAAAAATCTGTATATATGACACCGCAGATTTGGCGTTTCGAACGATGCTTTTATTTTTTTTTTAAATATGATTCTGTTAGATGTGGCATACCGATGCTTACTCCCCATAGCTGCAGCTAGCTAGAGAAGGTGACCAAAGGGTGGTTTTGCTTACCAATTTTCGTTTGACTTCTGTGGAAAGCAAACTTGCTAGCCACCTTTCGAAACGAGGAAGCAAGAGGACTGGAGCCGGAAAAACAGTCAACTTCAAACGAAACACCAAAAAGTAAGCTACAACTTGCAAATGTCACAACGTGAATGCATTCCTGGAAGCTTAAATATAAAATCAAATAAGCATTTTGAATGGGATCTTTCAAGCTTCCGTTGTTGTTTTGTCCGCTTTTGATGGTTTCTGGAGAACTGACTTAGTCGCTTGAGTCAATTTTCAATAGAATATTTCAAACAAATTTGAATTTAAAATCCCTTTAATTTTTTCTCCAAAAAAGATTAAACAATTTCATCCAGAAACTGCCAACCATCCGAAGCTTCCGGATGAAAGCGGATTGTCGATTCTTCGGAATCAAATTGCGCCCGATTCCGGTGTCAATTCCGTATTTCCGTAAACCATTAGCCGGTTTCGGGGGAGGTGGCAAAATTTGAACCCATTGATGCTCCACAATCCGTGGACCAGTTGCCAACAGATCATCGGTCGCGAATGATATAAATCAACGCACCACAATAAAAGGATTTTTTTTCGTTGGCTAGGAAAGGTTTTGGATTCGAAACCTAACAACAACAACAAAAAAAAACCTCAACCCTGACCGGGGAAACTTTTCAGCTTACCGGAAGTGAAAAACAAACAATATTTATTGTGCTCGTGTGTCCATCGCAAATTTTATTTTGTTTTGAATAATTTTTTTTTGCTTCAGCCATGATAACAATTGAAAATATATATTCGATGGCCGTGTGTTTTATTCGATTTAATTTTTACTCTCCATTGAGCGCTGCGTGATTGTGTTGGTTTTATTGATGACAATGGAAAGGTGAGGTGGGTGGGTGCATTAATTTTGGTCCGTTTATTGTTGATTTCCTTTTTTTTTGCATTGGTTTTGCATCGATTCGGTCAGTGGGTTCCAAATAAAATGCAATCGGATCGAAATCTTCTCTCATCACGTTTCCGGATGCGGAACAACGGTTTCCCGGAAAGGCCACCGCCGCTGTGAGGTCAGTAAAGTCACACCACAAACGTCAACATAAATGCGTGCCCGTCATGATCGACCATTTGATGTTTGATGGACAAATGTTTGCTTTTTGCTTGGCCAAGATTAATTAAACGAGTGCGCCCGAGCGGGATTTAATTATTTACATTTCCATCCAATCGACATGTGATTCGATTTAATTCTTTGAATTTGAAATGGCAGTCAAAAAAAACTGTAATGCTTTATTCACAAAAAAAATAGATTTCATTTTCAACCCGATCCTAGAGCAAAACAAGTAAAGAAGCTTCAATTGTTATCAAAAAGACATGGTCTTTTATTATGTTCATTCTCAATTTCTATTGAAAAAAAAAAATGAAATTCCGTCTTCTGAAGTATTTCCTAAATTTTTGGCTTAAAAAACTCAAATTTAAACCCTTCAGTTCATGTTTTGATTAAACAAATTTTTTTTAATTAAAACAAATAAAACTGTAACTCGGAGTTTGCACATCGCGAGGAGGAGGAGGGAGGGAGGGCGGGGGGATAATAAAAAATAATGCGAAACATTTATTAATTGAAATAAATTGCACGAAAGAATGTGTGCAACAAAATTGCATACTATATCATTGCACAAAACCAATTCGATAAAATCAAGAAAATTTCGATTTCCCTGCCCTAAATTTGTTTTTTGTTCTTGTAATCTTCCGAATATTTGATAAATGTTTTGAATTTTTCATAAAATACTTCAAACTTAATTTATTCCTCCCCCCCCCCTTCGGGTTTTTTGGAAATTTCAAAGGGGCGGGGGGTCGGCTGTAAAAAAAAGAAATTGATATTTGTTCCGGCCTTATTATATAATGAAAACAAAATGATGACATAGTTTCTCACATCGTGAGATAGTTTTTTATTCCCATGGTAATTTAAAAAATCGGGCAGCAGATGAATTTTTTTTTAACATTTTTTGATGCTGTGAAAAACTCTTCCCAGTATGACGGATTGGCCTTATTATATCACCAACAAACTTTAAATTGCTTTTATTATCCTATACCAACATTTTTGGATTACAAATATTTTTCGGACAATCACCAGATTTTTAAAATAAATATTTTTATAATTCCGCTACCAGTCCGAGCTAAAATGCATCAAAATGCAAACAAAAAATTAACCATTTAAATCTCGTTTCCATATGCTGGAATATGATTGTTTTGCATCACGCGCTTGTTAATTTAAAATTTCCACCCATCCAATCATGAATTTTGATGATTTCGACTAGTAGAATTTGTTGCAGTATGTATACCCCTTAATGTGTGCAGTACCCTCATGCATTTTCTTTAAAATCATTTTTGACAGATAAAGAATGTAAATAACTCGAACAAAACCAAAAACTACTGCAATTGGTGCTTTATGTGTTACGGGCATCCCAAATATATCAAAACTTTAAATTTTCAAACGTTTTCTTTTGATTTGAAAGCATCCACAGTTGTTTGAGCGTTGTGACAAAAATAATATATTCAAAGATATTTACCTAGCTCTTGAAATCTATATATATAAAAATGAATTTCTGTCTGTCTGTCTGTCTGTCTGTCTGTCTGTCTGTCTGTTCCCTATAGACTCGAAAACTATTGAACCGATTTGCGTGAAACTTGGCAGATGGGTGTATTAGAGTCCGGGGAAGGTTTCTATAATAGTTTGGGACCCCTCCCTCTTCGTGGAAAGGGGGAGGGGGTCATATAAATAAAAGTGATAAGTCTTCATAACTCGAGAACTGATCATGCAAATGGAACCAAATTTGGCATGGGAATGTATTTCGGTACGAGGAATGTTTCTATGATAGTTTGGTACCCCTCCCTATTTCCACTGGTAAGATAAGAAGAAGGGAGGGGCCCAATCTTATAATTTTTAACATAACTGGAAAACTAATCAAGCTAATGGAACCAAATTTGGCATGGGAGGGTAGTGGAAAACGAGAAATGATTCTATGGTTATTTTAAACCCCTTTTTCCATCCAGTGGAGATACAGGAAAAAGGGGGGGGGGGGGCTTTAACCTCTTTGTCATTGCATAACTTGAAAACTTTCGAGCAAATGGCACCAAATTTGGCTTGGAAAGGTATTTGGATACGATAAATAGTTCTATGAATATTTGATACCCCTCCCTCCTTCCAGTGAGAAGATAGAAAGTGGGGAGGGGGTTCTTTCCAATTTTCAGCATAACTGGGCAAATAATCAAGTGAATGGAATCATATTTGGCGTGGGAAGGTATTTGATTACGAAAATTGATATTTTGAGAACCCTCCGTTCTTTGAGTAGGAAAATCTTAAGGGAGTAGAGTGCTCCCATACAATTTCTTACATCACTCGGGAGCTTACCCAGCAGATGGAACGAAATTTGGCTTGGGAGAGTATTTAAGCTCAAGGTATATTTCTGTGAATATTTTGTACAACTGCCTTCTTCCATTGTGGGGTGATAGGAAGGAGAGGGAGGCTAACTCGAGAACTAATAGAGCTAATGGAAACAATTTTGGAATGGGAAAGCATTTGGATACGTAAAATGGTTATTTGCTTATTTGAGACTTTTTTTTTCCTTTAATTGGAGATACAGTTAGGGAAGACGGGAGCTCACATACGATTGTGTTGCATAAACCAAGAACTTATCTAACAAATAAAACCAAATATGACAAGGAAACAATCATACAATCGATCAAATGGAACAGAATTTGACATGAAAGTGTATTTAAATACACGGAATGTTTGACCTTCATCCCTCCCCTCCCCCCTCCAGATAGAAGATAGATAGGAAGTGGGACTCCGATACAAATTTTATAGCATAACTCGACAACTAATGAAGCAAACAAACAACTAATGAAAGTAGTGTCTTGAGAGGGTACGTTCTGATGTTACAAGACCCCCCTTTCTTTTCATTAAAGATCAAGGAATGGGGGAGGGGATCACTCTCACAATTTGTGTAATAATTCGAGAACGAATAGGTCAAAAAGGTGTCCCGTGACGGGACAATGAAGATTCCATATATGAAAAATATGTTGGCATAAGTTATAAACTTTTGAAGCAAAGAATCCCAGAGTCATAAAAAAGATTCGAACACGGATTTGAAAAAAAAAATAAGATTTAAAAATAAAAACAAAGGTTGCAATTTTATTTTGGAAAAACATTTGAATGATTCTGAAATTGAATTAATTTCTTTTTTGCAAATAAAAGAAAATTTAAATAACAAGTTACCACAAATTTCAATAATTTGTGAGGGTGTAGCAAAGCACACCGGGTCAGCTAGTTTTACATATAAATGCCAATGGACAATCTTTTAACAAACCTTAATACCATCTACTGACAGAAAAGGTCAACATATCTCGATAATTGAATTTTTCACTTGTACTTCTCGTTCCGGGGGGCTTAAAATGCAATATTGATTGAGATCCTGATTTATGATTTATTACAGATTTTTTCCCAAGGTTTTAATTTAATTTAGTTTAATTCATTCAAATGCTGATAAATTTTATCTAGTTTTATTAAGATGTTTAAATCAAAATCTTAAATTTGCAAAGCTATCCAGTTTAAGTTTAAGCAACTAGTAGCCGCTTGAAAGCATATGATAAATATGATAAGTTAGAAATTTAAAACTTTTAAAATTATTTTATATCAGGAAGTGCTTATTCGTTTTTTTTTTTTCAAATCAGCCAATGCAAAAAGTAGTGTTTTCTAGCTCTCAAATTAGATTTGAAAACAAAATTCGAATCTGTCCACGTGCACATCCGCGGACGGGGGTAGGGGTTTGCCAAATTTCCACGCTTGTCCACGGAGTGGGAGGAGGGGGTCTAAAATCTCATTTTTCTGTCCAAGTGGTATCTGAATAGCCCCAAGAAAAAAAAACCTTTGAATTGAAGACTCCGATACCGAAAAATCGTGCTAATTCTTGAGAGCCAAGAAAACGTAGAGAAAGACCTCAGTGTGTTTGTAGTGCAAATGAACCCTCGTCCGTGTAATATAATTTTTTTCCTTAGCGTGTTTTACTAAATAGTTGCATTTCTGCCACAGCATCTGATGGTGGCGCTTTTTGATTTTGTCCGTCGATTTTCGCTAGACTTCCGAATCTTGTAATGGATAGTTTTTGGTTGTGAGCTTTCGAGCGGACTCTAACTTTAATTTTGGGGAGTTTGGAGAGCCTCAGGAAAACAGATCAAATAAATTTTTTAACACGTTCGCCGCCAGTTCAGCCATGCACACGTTGCAAATTAAGAAGTTCTCCCCATGTAGGAATGAATCATCCCAGAGGCAGGGTTGCCAACATTTATTTTCAAAAATCAGGGAACTTGCGAAATAAAAATCAGGCAAAATCAGGCTACGTAAAAGTAACGGAAATTTCGCTCAAAGTGATGACCTTTTTTTTTTTTGGTCATCGCTCCACATTTTTACTCCAATAAATGTTGTGAGCCTACTTAGTTGAATAATTCTGCTTCATCAAAGCAATATCCCTTCAATTCTCTTTTTCAATAAGAATTAACGGGAATCTTTCGATTGCTTTGATTCAGCCACACTTTTTCACTTTTTCACTTCAGCTATGGTACCTACTCCAGTTCCTTACTACCCATTTTTCATGACATTCGCAAAAATCAGGCAAAATCAGGCATATTTTAAAAAATCAGGGAAAATCAATGGCTTATAAGTTTGTTAGGCAGAGCCTTGAAAAATCAGGCAACGCCTGAAAAATCAGGCACATTGGCATCTCTGCCCAGAGGATAAAAATCCTGTATAAAAAAGCAGTTCTCCCCCTTTATTTTCTCGCTCCGAGAATTCGTTCGGGTACGGCTAGTAAAACTATCAAAATGAGCGTGGCGACGAACGTGTTAAAATCGGGGAACTGAAATGAAGGGAGAAAATTCGTCAATGATCACACAGCCAATGATTGAATTTGTGGTTATTTGTGGCAACTTTTTTAGAGAAAATTAGAAGGTTTGAGTTCAAATGAGAGAAACCAGTGCTAAGAGAGAGTGAAAGTGTGCTAATTGTTGCAATTTGTGAAGCAGTTGTGGAATTTTGATCATAACCACTCCAAATGCAAAGAATTTATCTCTTGATTTTAACCCCTTGGTTAAAATACTTCGAATCTCATTCACATCATCAGGAATGCTTTTCTCTGTGAGGTTTTTACGGAGCCGGAGAATTTCAACACCGCACTATTATTGCCACGAACTCTCCGGAAAGATTGTTAGTTTTTCACCACTCTCCATCCGCACCAGGGGTGTCAGGTGTCCTGATTTTTCAGGATTTATCCTGATTTTCGAAAGGCCGTCTTGATTTTTTTAAAACGCTTGAATTGTCCTGATTTTCTAAAAATGGCCCTTAAAATGTCTTGATTTGTCCTGATTTTAAAAAAATACCTAAATTATAACTAAATATATTTGTTAAAAGGAGAGAACTTAATAAAATAGTTTAACCAGTTTAACCAATGATAATCTTCGGTTCAAATGATATTTGAATTGTGTATTTCGATATTAACTGCAGGTCAGCCAAGGTGATTCTCGCATCGGTTGCATAATTCGAGGCGTCTTTAGCACCTTATTTCGCCTTTAGTTATGCAATTGAGGCAGAACTGCGTGTTACACCGCAAAAAATTTCTAAAAGTATACGCAATCTAAAATACGAATGATCTACTTCTTGACCAGTGTAATTCAAAACTGATGTAATTTTACACTCTTTTTGATCTATTTTTGAATCGTTGGTATAAACTTAATTTTGTATGATGTATGTTTACACGCCCTGATCTAAAAAATATATCTCAATATAAAATTACATCAAAAACAATGTAAAACACGACAGATCCATTGTTTTCCTTTTTTCGCGGCATAAATTGTTCTGTTTTTATCCGAGGTAGTGGTTTATTGTGCGAAAAGAAAAAAAAAATCGCTAATTTAGTATTAAAACCGAACCAAATTCTTTCAGAATTGAATTAAAAAATGGTAGGTTATAGTTATAGACGAAATGAAAAAAATGGAACTTCAAATTCTCTTTCGATTGCAGAAATTGCTGTTTTATAAATGGATCAAAAGCCGAATCAATGTTGAATGTTTCTAATGTTAAGGGGATTCCGATTACTATGCTGTTCCGGAAGGATTCAAGAATGCTGCCTGACGCTGATCGGCAAAACATCGCCCTGCTGGGGATCATCGGACACAACCACAATTCCAGCTGCCAGTGATGGTGTGCGTTTTTTTGAGTTTTCAGTGTATTGGAAATATTGGAAATATTAGCCGCCGGCCGTGGCCTAGAGGACAGCGTTCCAGTCTTCTAAGCCAGAGTCCATGAGATCGAATCCCGATCACGGCACACATAGTACACTTTCAGTGGTCTGGTGGTTTTAGCATTTGTAAGATGCTAGCCAATTATATCCTTGAAAGATTGTACGCCTTAGAGTTAAGTAAATTAGATCTCTTCAAAGAAACATGATGTTTCACTGAGATCCTATATGTGTGTGTTCGTTTTTTATATGATAAATAAAATGACACATGTGGCGTATTTATTCATAAACAACTCCCAAAATCTGATTATTTAAAAAAGATTTGTAATATTAACGCTAATACGTTTTGAAATTTACATCATTGTGTATTTTTACACGACGGTTTATGTCATCCGTTTTCGTGCATTGTTTTCGATCTAAATTTACACGCCTCAAAAATTACATTGTTGAGAAAAATACATCGTGGTAGAATTTTATATCAAAATCGATGTTCCGTTTTCGTGCATCGTTTTCGATCTAAATTTACACGATTTTTTCTTGCTGTGTATTTTCTCCAATTTAATGGTGTCCTGAAAATCCTGATTTTTTTTCTTCGCGGTGTCCTGATTTTCGACAAAACGACCTGGCACATCTGATCTGCACCTCCACAAGATCCTCACATTAGGGCATAAATGTTTGCACCGTACACAGAAAATAATAAAAAGGTAAAATTTACCGAGATAGCAAGGTGAACGCTCATGAAAGCCAAAAAGGTAACTTCTACCTCTTCGAGGTGAAACTCGCCTCACAGCGAGGTAAAATTTACCTGAATCGAGGTTGGAAAAAAGGTACAATTCACCGAGAAAAAAGGTGAATCCAAAAAAGGTAAATCTTACCTCGTAGCAAGGTTAAGTTCACCTGAATTGAGCTAAACAAAATGGTACAATAATTCATCTTAAAATGTAACTATTTGCCGAGCCCTTTTATTGAGGTTAAGCTGTTTTGCCGTTCAGGAGGGAAGTTTTGCTTTGTGGCCAACATGGTTGTCCATTTCTCCCCGAGTGGCTTGAAAAATGCAACTCAGTGAACCTTTTGTTCTGAAACACTTGCCCTGCTCTGTTAAGACGCCGGGCGTACACCCAATCAAAGAGCAGAGAACGCTTCGCCAGGGTCAGAGCAAGAGAAAAAACTCATCACATTAAGTGTAGGGGAGCAGCGCTAAAGCAACTAAGTAGGCTTGGTTCTTTCCCAACAAGAAAAGGAAGAAGAAGAAGCAATATCGTTTCGTGCTGTTTGTTTGCCTACTGGTGGTAGGAAGAGAAGGAAAAAATGCACTTCAGTTGAGTGTTTCGGGATTTCTCCTGCTCACACAGTAGTGTTGCTATTGGGGCACCGGTTTTGCTCGGCACTTGGCTTCGGCTGTACTCGGAAACGAGTGTAGAGCATTTCGGAATGAAGTGTAGTGCTCTACAAATCGTAGAAGATAACGGTGCGATTTACACAGCGCACTGTCGGATTTGAGAAGTGCGGACCAACCATGGTGACCAATATGTGAAAATCGGATCAGAATGGTAGGTGTTTTTTTAAATATCATTGAGCTGTGCTGGTTTTCGTCATAATACTTTCCTTTTGTTTCAGATCGGCCCACAGAGCTTCGAGGTGTTTTCCACACATCCTCCAGATATCATTCCGGCTAAGCCGGACCTGATCGGACCAGACGCACCAGCAGGAGGATTCAGCGGCCATAGTAGCTCGGAAGAACGCGAAAGCCGAATTGCCACGAGTCTGACGAAGAAAGGACTTGCCTCAAAACAAATTTTAAACATGGTGACACATTTCAAAAATAAATATATCTATTTGAAATCAAAATCAATTTTTGAATGAATTTTGTTTTTATTTTTATTGAAGAAACCAATCAAACCAACAAGCATTTACCTATGAATTCAGTGGATGGGAAAACGGTATTGTTTACTATTTTTCCAGGTGAATGCGAAAAAGGTGAAATTTACCTTTTTGCTAGGTGAATGAAAAAAGGTAAAATTTACCGAGAAAACTGGGTGGAAAAAAATCACCTCGCAAAAAGTAATTTTTTTATTTTCCGTGTAGAGCACCGTACGCGGTGATTTTGAATTATTCAGAGACTGAGTTGTTCAGGTGTCGCACCATATATGAAGATGAAAACAACTGAGTGAGAATCCTTCAAAATTTTGAGCTGTTTTCATCAAGCGAGTTCCAAATCCTGAGACTAAGCAAAGACGCACATTTCTTCGAGCAAAATAGATGAAAACAACTCAGAGCGTTTCGAAAACGGTTGAAAACAAAAGTTTTTGGTCGGAAGGCGACGCACACAGGGAAAAACGATGTAAAAAGGTGATCAAAATTGTTTACGCCAAAACGGAGCGTTTCAGACCCATAGTGTCTTCGGGACATTTTACCAACATTAACTCGTTTCAGTCTGAATATTTTTATTAAGTGTGTTCCACAAAACTGTTCGATTTTAAGTGACTCAAAACTTTTTCAAACATATCTTGCTTGAATAAGCTCGGCCTGAAAATTTTATTAAAAAATATTTTTTATTTTGAACCCTTCTATCTTTTTTGGGTTAGCTTCTACGATGTTAAAGTCTTCAACAAAATTGCTACATTTTTTACAATCTAAAAACTTGCTAAAGACATAAGTGCTCTAAAATGAAAAATACAAAAAATAATTTTTCTATCTCACTGCACGGTGATTTAATCATTTTTATCAAAAGCTCATTTTAAAGTGCTTTAAATGTAGGTAAAATGTCCCGAAGACACTATGGGTCTAAAACGCTCCGTTTCAAATTAGTTTAATTTATTTGTATTTACAAATTTTGTTCCCCTCTAGGTTGATTTCCACTGCGTGCGGGCAGCTTTTATAACTGGAATATGGGTAAGTATCGGCTAAACCAGGGCCAATAATGTCATCGGGAATATTTGTGCTTCATCGAACAGCTGGAAGTGCCGGTGGCTTAAAAAAAGGAGAGCCGAGGGAGCGTACCGGATCATCGGGATCGGATTGCGGAATGCATGCCGGACCGGAGCAAAAAGGAGTGTCTCAAGCGGGATCTGATGACCGTCAAACAGGAAGCACAGATAACGTTCACACCGAAGTAAAAGTGAAGCAATCAAATCACTTTCCACTCACCGTGAGGAAAATTTCTCGGTTTTTCACTTTTTTCCACATCGGACACCAAATTGTAATTTTTGAAAAAAAAAAAAAAAATAAATAAATAAAACAAATCGTGACTACTCCGTACAATATTGAATTTCTCATTAAAATTCGCATTCTATGCGGCACTGCTGTAAAATTTCATAAAATGTTGAGTTATTTTCATTCAGTCCACCCATAGTCATCCCGCGTGTAAGCTTGAACGAAAACAACTCAGAATGCACGAAAACCCCTATTATTCATTTCTGAGTTGTGCCGTTCTAATCAAAATTTGAGTTTTCCCAGTTTTGGCACATTTTGAATTGCTTTCCTTCAAATTTGAGTCAAGGAGAATTAGAGTTTAGGATGGCACATTTCTTCACCGTCGAGAATCAACTGCGTTTTTTGGTGACTTGGCTCTGCCGGTGTCATAAGACAGCAACCATTCTTTAGTCATTCTTGCGGGTGTCAATTGATCGTTTTGAGTGATGCATCAGTTGATAGATTTATTTTGGTTAATGTGAAAAAATCTCTCAAAAAAATTGTTCTTAATTCAAAAAATAACTTCGCTCAAAAACATCATACTATGTCTAGGAATTTTACCACTCAGTGCCACTTTTCCCTTTAAAAAAACAATTTACGAAGCTTAAATAATGTTGTAATCTGATGAATACGAAATCTTTAAACACACGGTCCGAACTTTTAAGAAAATTGTAATGATTTAAAAAAACAGGATTTCAACGAATAAAAACTTTTTATTTAAAGAAATCTTAAATGTTATATGAAAACAACGGATATGAAAACATTTATTTTTCAGATAAACTTAATCTTTGTTGCTAGTCCAATCGGAATTGCCCCTTCAAGTATACTATTAATCGAAATATCCCTTGATGTATACAATCATCTGCAATGCTTACGTGTTCAATAATTGGATCGATCGGTTTTCTCGGTGGTGAACGTGTGGAACATAAGAGCTCTCATTCTCACGCTCGTTGGTGTTCAATTTCATATTCTCTCCAGTGGTGTAAGTTAAACATCTCGGATCGAAGTGAAATGATGAGAAACTCCGCGGAGATTAAGAAGACCCGCACCGCGGAGATTCTCCATAGAGAAAATGCATGCCTGCATATCATAATCAAAATTATGTTTCAAAAATGTTGACCAAATTTTGACCAATGAAATTTTTCAGGTAGACCGGTACACTTGAAAACTTTGGAAATGGGTGAAGATTCGACATTTATGGAATGAATAATGAAGGTTTAAAATCGCTTGAAAGAATTTGTAAAAAATTGTATGAAACAATTTTTTTTACCAAGACGAATCTTTACCTACTTGAAGCAGGCATATGCAGAAATGTTTAATTTGAATAGCGTATACTGATTTTTTTCCTTAAGTATTAAAGAAAAATGACTAGTTTTGCCCGCGAGCAAATCTTATATCCAAAACTGGGCCCGCCCGCTCTTCTTGAAGCGCTGTGCTATCTACTCTGGATTCGATAGTCCGATAAATTTTAAAGTCGTCTGCAAACATAAGTTTAGTCGATTGAATGAAAGTAGCCAGGTCGCCAGAGATTGCTTCGATGCCATGTCTAAGAATCCCATGTCTTAAAATTAGAATAATGTGCCCTTAAGTATGCAAGCTTAGGGTTGCGACAAGCTTTTAGAGTTCTTTTCGTCTGAAACTTATAACTGTGAAATGAATACTAATACCAAAATAGTCAATGGAATTTTTATCTTTAGATTTTTCTTGATTTTCGCCGAAGCTTAGGGCACCCTGAATTATGGATCAAGTCTCCTTTAAAAAGGGATCAAGTCTTCTTTAACTATCAAAATATCACATTTTTTAAGTCCCACAGAAGCGCTTTTAGTTCATCTACGTGTTCATATATAGTTCTAACTGTTGGAGCATATGAACTTGAAATTACACGCTGCCACAAAATGCATTAAACGGCGAGTTGTTAAATTTTCCCAAAAAGATATAATGAAAATTAAATAATGGGATCAAATATCCCCATTCTCCCCTTCATACTTATGTATGTTTGGTTTCAGATGAACTAAATTTATGAAATTCTCGGCTGCTTTGAAAAAGTTCTTATACTCATAATAGAGCTTCCACAACGAGAATTTCCCTGTAATAAATGTGAATTGCATTTCAAAAACACAGTCAATGTTAGCTATCCTTAAGTTTTCTCCACAATCCGGGTGATAAAACCCCTTTTGTTTACCATTGACACCTGAGACCGCAGAGATGAAGTAGGGATAAAATACCTCTCCACCTACGCAAACAGAACCTTTTTTTTCGTCGGAAGCTGAGAGCACAATACAAACAAAAAAGGCAACAGCATTCTTTCCACTTTTCAAGTGAAGTACCTACCAAAAATTGACAAACGAGAAAAATAAACTAAACAAAAAAAGCAGCCAGTCATCTTCCTCATCAAACCATCGGCATTTTGCACTTTGAAGGAAACTCTACCGAGATGAAAAAAAAATCAACCTGGGTCACAAAATTCCACAAGTTCTTTTTCTTGCTTCTGTAGGACAACAGCACCGGTGAATCATCCATGATTAAATTACTTTTTATTATTTGTTTGTCGACCGACCGACCGGTGGGGAACTTTGCGGCTATCATTCAACTTTCATCCTCGCTCGTTGCCCCTTTTTCGGGGGAAAAACAAAACTGAGTGTGTCTTTTCTCCGGAGCGCTAACTTAGAGGGAAAAAAAATATTCTAGGGAAACGATGGAAAGACGAATGCAGAAAAAACAAGCTCCCGAACTTTGGCCCAGGAAACGATTCATTTCGGTGTCGTTTACCAAATATAATTTCTGGCTTTGACTTTGGCCCGACTTGGGAAAGTTGTTCTCTATTTGCTTGAACAATTTTCCTCTCCTATGGAAATTTTTTTCCTTTTTTTCGCCGCGTTCTACGAAAAATTATGGTTTGTTTTCTCCTGTGTGATCTATTTCGCGGCTTAAGTTTCGTACCTAGGTGATTTTTCTTCCGAGGTGGTTTTGTTTTTGTTGAATTCGCATCAATGTTGTTCAATTTTGCGAAAAATTGGAGTATGGAATAAATATTAGACGAGTGTCAAATTAACATTCCTGACTAAAATCGCGATTGACACTCCAGCGGCTCTAACGGGTAAAAATTTCTGGTATGGATGAGGGTTAGACAACAATAAATGAAAAGCGTTTACTTGAAATAAACTCTTCAAGAGTTTTTCAAGAGTTGTTCAACAGTCTAAATGCCACATCATATTCAAATGTAAATCGAAACTAAGTTCTACACTAAGCAAATATTTTCCTAGTTTGCCATAATCAAAATTTCGTCATTCTCCTCAAACAGCAACCTCAATAACACATGTTTAGAAGAAATTATGGTGATGTTGTATACATTCAGGGGTAAAAACAATCTTAAAGTCCAAATCAACCTAAAGCTACATAGTCAACTGTTTTACCTTCATTGTTACTGTTTTATACTGATTTCTTTATTTTAAAATCAGAGTAAGAAAGGACTCAGTTCAAATTATTAATTCAATAAATAATTAAAAAACTTTTTTTTTATAAAATTAGAGGGAATAAGTATTCTAAAGCTTCATCCATACAATCTTTTTAAGTTATGAATTCTGAATGTTTAAAATTTTAATTTCAATCTTTAATTCTGAATTCTGAACATAGCTATACCTTTTTAATAAAAAAAATCATCCAAATTAAGATTTGAATAAATCATGTGTCTCACTCTACGATAGTTGTTAAAGAAAACGTTGTATAAAAATTGCTATATATTTTGAATTAAAACATCCTGTAGGGCTACGTTCTATGACCAGATTCATTATTATGGATACAATCTTCAGCGAAAACCCATAGATTTTTGTTCAATAATGTCAACGAGAGTTCCCCAGCTTCAACAAAAAGCTAAGGGATAGAAAATATCTCAAGTATTTTGCGGTTTTTCTTGTTGATAGAAAGCAATCAACATAAGAAAAACACGCTAGCGAACGCTAAGAAATCATCGCCCGAGAATGTCGGAAGACAAGCAGCAAAAGGAAAATTTTCCCTCCTTCAGCCCTTCTTCTCACCTTTTCGGGATGCAGAACAGAAGCAACTTAAACGTTATCTCTCCTTCTCTAGTCGTAGACTCACTTGACGTCGTCGTCGTTTCGACGAGTTTCCAAGTGCTATTTTTTGTGCCCGGTCTCATCTTCTATCCTCCTAGTCCTAGTTGAGTTGAGTTGATTCCTTCCTCCTTTAGGTGCGGGGGCTGATTTTACTTCTAGTCAACTAACACTCAAAACCCAAGTTAAACCCCGGAAGGAAACCCTTTTTCCGGCAGACAGAAGAAGCCATCATCATCATCATCATCATCATCATCAGGTAAGGATAACAAGACGACAGCCAGCCAGCCAGCCACCAAGCAATAAGAAAGACCCAATAGAGGCGAAGACACAGATTGAAGAGGGATTCTTGACGCGCTCATCTGGTTTTGGTTAGACTTGAACCGGGCATGGCGAATAAAATGACAACAACACAAAAAAATTGAGGACATTGGCAAGTTGAGTGAGATTCTCGACAATTTCCGAGTGGGAAGCGAGATAGAGATACGGATATAGCTCTAGATAGAGTGGGTTGGTTGAGGTGGTTTGGTTTGAGAAACTCGTTATCGGTTTCCACATTTCGAGATTGCTCCCACACTACCAAGAATGGGGGGATGATACGAAGAAATGGTAAGCACAAAAAAAAAACAGCTCCTGTCAACGATTACACATAATGACATACCTTTCACTTCATCGTCAAGTTAACTACTCTTTGCTCGGCGATAAGGAGCTGTGATTGTATTTTTCTAACATTGATGAATGACTTTCAATCTCTTTAATATCGTAATGGGGCAAAAATTTAATATTTCCGAGGGTTTCTCAAGTAAACATTCAAATCCTAAAAAGTTTTGTACGAAAATTGTGTTTTTTTTCATTAAGTTTCATAAAATATAAGTTATTAAAAGCGTACTTCAAGCAGAATCTATTAAGCATGCCATACCCGTCGGATGCGAAAACTTTATACACCCAAAGAAGTGGTTGTAAAAATCAAATGCCAAACTTTTAGCAGCATTGTGTTGGTTATAAAAAGGACTATCTTGCCTATTATTTTTAAAACTCACGTGTGTAAGAGATGCAAAAAGACATGGTAAAAATAATGTTGCACAATCACCTCAGAAATTCTTAAACTTTAAAACTTAAGCTTTAAAACTCAGGAACTGTTGGATTTTTCCGAATTTTTTTTGGTCCAAATTGTTAAGAAGAATAAGGAGCCACTCTAGAATGCTTAGAAGTTCAAACCAATCATCGGAGTGGAACCCTTGATCTCAACTATGGTTAAAAGTCTATGGCTATTGGGGATAACTGAATGCCCCTTAACTATGCAGTAAATCCGTTTCCGGCTGGTAAAAAGTGTTGACTAACTAGTAGACACCAAGTAAATAACTAATAGTGAGCCGTTCCATGATTCGCAATCTGTGCAACCGGTTTTTACGCAATCTAACAGATGTGTTCTGATGAACCGGGAAATTTATGTTAAAACCGAATTTAAGAGATCAAATTCTTCGAGATGCCTACTCATAAAAAGGTTCCAACCAGATTCCAATAGCTTTTTCCAGGTGAGTTTATGTAAAATATCATGATTTTGCAAAGGTTTTGCTTCTATGGTAAAAAAAATAAATCAATACATGACTGAAAAAAGTGTGCAAAGATAAGAAAGAGATTTTATGAAAAGGTTATCGTATTTCCTGAAATCACTTATAAATATTTTTTTTTTATAATTTCATATTAACACCTTCATCTCTTTCAAAGAAATTTTTTCGATCAAATGAATAGTTTTTAAAATACACACGTTTGTATCTGCCCGGATTCTAAATGATCATAGCCTTAGTAAATATAAGTAAAACGTTTATAAATATTATAGCACAGGTTTTACAGTTTAAAAAATTCAAGCTCTGAATATTTTATCGCCATCGAAATACTGGATCCTGGAGAGGACAAAAGGTGGAACCTATGATTTTCTTATGAGCAATTATCAATAATAGGCTTCCAAAAACGTAACGTTTTCAAAACATAACAATTCAAAATTGAAAAACAATGAGAAACTTTTTGAATTTATTTGAATAAAAATTAAAATAGTTTGACTTCCAAAATTCGGTAAATTTATTTAAAAACAAGCTGATCCCTTCGCTGGAGAAAACAAGTTTGGTAAAATTATAATTTAAAACATCCTTTTAAATTACATTTCAGCATATTAAGTTTTTTCATTGAATTTGTATGGGAGCCCCATGTTTTTGGATTATAAGGGTGGACTGTGCCGATTTGGGGTCATTTTTGAATTTTTCAAACCCTGGGGTCTAAAAAGCTTCGTTTTGGTCCAAAACTCATCCATGATTTTTTGCAGAATTTTTAAATAACGTTTACATGAGTAAATATGAACTTTTAGGTTTGTATGGGAAAATTGAATATTTTGTTCTGAAAAATCAACATCATTTTTGTTTCTTCTGTGGAATCGAGCCACCTGATGGTTTTTGAATTTATTTATGAAATTCCTAAAGAAAATTTTCCGCTGAACAACTTTATCGAAGACCGTAACTTCATATTTTATTAGACAAAAAAGTTATAAGGTATTGAATAGGGATATGACTTTTCGCATTGATAAACAATAAATTCAATTGACATCACTGTGGGGTGCCTATCGAAGTATTGAATGACTACTTTTCATGCTATATTTCGCGTGGCTCGAGCAATGATGTCAATTGAATTTATTGTTCATCAATGCGAAAAGACATACCCCTGTTAAACAGCTAACAACTTGTTTTCCTAATAAGATAGGAAGTTACGATCTTCGACAAAGTTGTTCAGCAAAAAATTTATTTTATGGAATTTTTCAAATTGGCAAAAAACCATCAGCTGGCTCGGTTTCACAGAAAATCCAAAATGATGTTGATTTTTCAGAACAAAATATTAAATTTTCCCATACAAGCCTACAAGTTCATATTTACTCATGTAAGCGTTACTTAAAAATTCTAAGGGGTTTGAAAGTATTTTAGAAACTATCCCCGGTCTTTAAAACGACTACACACCAGATTTCACGTTGATCGGTTCAATACTTTCCGAACATTGTTCAAATTGTGTATATTTTTTGTTTACTAATTAAAAAACCCGATTTAATACACTTGACAGTGGATTGTAGCCTTTCTTACAGCCTGTCAATTATCACAAAATTCATAATGATTAATGAATTTCATACGCAGTAAATCCAAAGAGAATTTAGGGAATAATAATTTGAAGTTTTTAATAGGATAAAAGTATTTTTATATAATCATAATTTTCATATCAATAACATTATTTGCAACTAATTGGAGATTTTGGAATGACAAGATTCTGGAATATCTTGTATGATATCGTTTCTATGACATTATCATCTAACTCAATTTACTCCTTTTCGAGTTATAGCATATGGTAACTTCAAAATGGAAGGGGTATAATAATTAAGAATACAATCTGAAAATGATGCCTGACCATGTATTTCAAATAATCCAACCTCTCAAGTAATGGAAACAAATACATAGATAAAACTATTGGATAAAATTTCAATTGCCAGAGTAAAATACGATACCGAAACTTAGTAAATCGGTAGAATAAATTTTGAAAATCAAAAATTTTGAAAATATTGATATCGCAATATTTTTAATTTTGTAAGTTTAAAATTTTTTTCAATCGCCAAATTTTTCAATTTTGTCAATTTTGTCAAATATGTCCTTTTTGTCAATTTAGTCAATTCAGTGAATTTTGTCGATTTTATCATTGTCAATTTGGCCAATTTTAACAATTTTTTTCAATTTTCTTCGCTTTTGTCAATTTGTCAATCTCGTCATTTTTGTCCATTTGGTCAATTGAGTCAATTGTGTCAGTTTTGCCAGTTTAATAAATCTTGTCAATTTATGAATTTTGTGGATATAGTGAATTTTGTCGATTTTGTCTTAGTCAATTTTGTCAATCCTGTCAGTACTATCAATTTTGTCAATTTTGTCAGTTTTATCAATTTTGTCGTTTTTGTCATCGTCAATTTTGCCAATTTTCTTGATTTTGTCAATTTTATAAATTTATTTTCATGATTTTGTCAACCTTGTCAATTTTGCCATTTTTGTCAAATCAGTGAATTATGTCAAGTTTGTCAATTTCGTCAATTTGGTCTATTTTGTCAAATTTTTTTCAATTTTGTCCATTTTGTCGATTTTGTCATTTTTCTATTTGGTCAACCTGGCCAAAATGGTTAATTCGGATAGTTTTTTCTGTTTCTTCAATTAAACTTTGTCAATTATTATTATTAGCTTTTTAGCTTTATATGCATGTTCCAAAAAAAAATCTCAAACGCTTCAAACTCTTCTATGGAGGGCTTGGTGGCGCTACTGTTTGGTTGTTATTTTCCATTTTTGCTAGACAACAACCCCAACAACAACTACGCAACAATTGCACAGGTTTTTCGATGCGAACGAAAAGTTTATCGTGCAACGTTAGATCTAAAGAGAGGAAGAGAAAAGGGAACAAAAAAACTATCCCGAGAGCTTAAAGCTCGATAGGATTCAGTAGCATTTGTCTTATTGGATTCAATTTGCTTCCACGGGCGAAATTCTCTCCTGTCGTTCGTGCTTAGAAAAAGCTCCCTGAGCACGAACGGCCTGTGGTGTACGTGAATCGTCCGCGTCCCCCCGTGTCGTTTTCCCCTTCTCAGAGCAATCTGTGCTTGAGAATCTATCGTTGGGCGAAGGACGGGACCCATCACTATAGAAATAAGCGATGTGAGGGTCTAGTCCTTAGGCCTGAGTCATATGATTTCGGGTTTGTGCCTCATGGTCAGCGATGCCACACATACCGATTTTCCGGTATTCATACCGATTTTTGAGCAAAATTTTGACCAAGAATCGGTATATACCGATTACCGATTTTTGGCAAAACATACCGATTTCATACCGATTTTAAAGATTTTAACTTCCACTTCCACATTTCCACTCAATTCAAGCTATCCTCGTAAAGGTCCCGTAGAAAGAAGACAAAGTGCGGTAGCTGGCGTGGCGTAAGTTGATCTGTACAACTTTTAAAGTATCCTGGAAAGATCTCCTTGGCTTACTCTCATAATTCGTATAGTTGTTCGCGCTGTTTTGTTCCTATGTTCTGTCAAATGATGCACTATTTTAGTGCTCAATCTCAAAGCTAATGGACTCAGCTCAAGGACGATATTTGACCTTCTGCGTCTGCCAGCAGAAGGTAGAAGTTTCTAAAGATCATTGACAATGCTCTTGTCTCCTGAGATGCTAACTGGTCAAGAGAAAATATACACCGTTGGAATATAATTCTTGTTCAATTTGTCGCCAGATGTGGTAAGTCAAGATTTGAAGTACAATCAGATACACGATTTGTCATATCATCGGTATAGTCTTCAATCCTTCTCCATCTTGTTAGCCAAATAATTGATATCACATGTACCTAACTGCAGAGATCGCCAGGCCACGCCAGGCAAAATGGGTATTTTCAGTTTTGGAAAAACTATGTGTTTTTCAAACATTTTTTTTAGGAACACCTTCTTTTAGAACACGTTTCTCATTTATTTTCGCATAAAATTCTTGGGTTTTCATATGAATAATATGTGATTTTTCAAAAAATTAAATTAATTTTCCATTGCCTGAAAAAAATTGAAACAACAACTCTCTCAACTTTCTGCAATCATTTCTTTTTTTCATCGCTAGAATTCATATCTAATACTAAAGGCTTTGAAAGCTGAAATGGCCAGTTTGACAAAAAAACCATCAACCAACCGAAGAACATCAACTTGGGCCCATATTTACCTCGAACATCAAAAAGCCATTGTATTTGTAAGTGGTTACTAAATTAAAATTTCCTTTAGGTTGACCTGGTTCTATTTCCTTCTCGAATTTATCAAATTAACATCCCACTTTAGCTAAACATCAATTAAAGAATCAAGTTTTTTTTTCATGAATATGCCTAAACCACGTGTAACCTGAATGTGATCGCCATGCCCTTATTTTTCTTATCAAACAGTAACTTTTAAATTAGATTTCCATTCAATTATAGTACTGGAAAGGAATACTAATTTTGGATTCTCTGCTGAATTTTTATTTGTCATTTTTACTTTTCGTCAGCAAAAGCAGATAGTTTAAAAAAAAAATGTTTAAGTCGTAACAAACATAAAGTTCTGTTAAAATTTCAAAACCGCATTTTTATGTAAACTTGCGTTACCTACACAGCAAATTTTTTTTTGCTGGTTTTTGTCCCGCTAACTTTCCAGCAAAATTTTCAGCAATTTAAATTGCTGGAAAGAACAGCAAACGTTGATGCTGGTTTCCAGCAATTTAAATTGCTGGAAAATCAGCAATCCAGATTGCTGGAAACCAGCTATTTCTTTCAAAACAACCGGCTGTATTTAGTATCAAATTTATATTTCATTAAAAATTAAATATTGAATACTGACTGTGCATATAATGGGCAATAAGAAACAATTACTTTTTTCCATTTTTCAATAATGTTTGTATTTATTTCCAAAAACTTTTTCTAAAAATTTTACAACACCGGCTCTAGAGTGGCAGCTTTGTGCCAAAGTGTTGATCATTCGCCACCTGAAAAAAGAATTCTGATTAGTATCTTTTATGAAATATCTACATGTTAAATAAAAACTCACTCTTGATTTGATGTCTGGTTGCTAGAATATAGAGGAAAATAAAAATAATTATATTAATCTAACCAAAATTCGTAAAATAGACCTTGCATCAGCATACGAAAACAAACAGACTTCAATTTGACAACTCGATTGCTGATTTCCCAGCAAACTAGATCAATTGCTGGAAAGTCCAGCAATTTGGAAACCGATTGCTGATTTTTCAGCAAAAATGACAAGAACACAACCGAATGCTGAAAAATCCAGCAATTCGAAAATCGATTGCTGGTTTCCAGCAAAATTTTGGATTGCTGAACGTTTCCAGCAATTTTTTTTGCTGGAAATCGAGGCAAAAATTTACAGTGTATAGAACCAAGATAAAAAAAAACGAATAATATATGCTTGAACACACTTAGTCAGCTAGTTTAATACTCAAATTAACATTCTTAAGAGTTCTCAGACTTGCTTTTTATTGCAAGCTTCCATTTATATTAAAAATACGTTAGGAAGTTGAAAATGTAAGGATTTTTGAATATCCACCTCAAATACCGATTTCCATACCGATTTTTAGGATTTCCATACCGATAAAAGATTTTTTTGGGTTCCAAAATACCGATAAAAGTGTGGCATCACTGCTCATGGTGCAATCCCTTATGAATTTTAATTTAGGCCTTTCAAATTTTAGTAGTAATTTAGGAATTTGGATGAGTATTCTTGATGTACATTTTCACCAGTTCTTAAGCGGACCATGTATTTCATACATAGCCTTTACAATTTCGATGAATACGCGACAATACAAAATTATATGCACGCCCACACACGATACCAACATATTACACGCTAACACAAACAATTGCTGACGAAAAAAGCAACAACAACAAAAACCAACTTTAACCCGACTGGGAGAATGGGTTGTACCTACAAAATATTTCGATCCCGACCGATTTTATTCAAACAAATCGTGTTGACAGCGACAAAATTTTATCAAATTTCATTGAATTTCAACGCATTTGTACAAATGTTGCGTAATCTGTGACCCTGCTGTGGCCCGCTTAAGGGTCTAACACTTTAAAAAAATCGATTTTTTTATTTTTTTATTTTCTTATCGTAAAACATTTCAAGAATGTTGTGTCAAATTTTCAAGTCAATTGGAGCAAAACTGTAGAAGTTATAGGCCTTTATCTCCTCCTATCTAATACTGCAAGAAAGCAAGAGCAGAAACTTCAAACGCGTTTTTCTCGAAAGCACATTTTTAAAGTCCGTGGACATCGTCATTTGAAAACTACTTATCCGATTCTTTTCAAATTTGGAACATATTTTCTACATATAAAATACCAGACCCCAACGTTTTTCTTTTTTGTTTTTTTACTTTGGGGAGATTTTACAGGTGAAAAATGGCGGATTTTTTCGTGAAAAATCGTAATTTTTACTTGAAACAGCCACAAAAATTTCATAAAAAAATTTGTAAGTTAAATAAAAACGTTGGGGTCCAGAAAAACATCTATTAAAAATATTTTGCTCTGATTTTTTGACCTCAGAAGATTCTGTGCTGAGATACAGTGTCCACCGCAAATCCTGTTTTCTAAAAGGCATCCTCGAAAGTGCTCCGTCACCGGCTCATTTTTCAATATTTTTCTACGAAAAAATTACTAAATGTTCTTTTAACAATGCTTTATATAATACAAAAAATTCGAATACATTTGTTTGAACGATAGCTCTAGAAAAAATTCGTGAAAATGGTGTTTTTTCATACCCGTTAGACCCTACCCCCCCCCCCCCCCCCCCCCCCCCTTAACAATAGACATCAAGAATAGATGGTTATTTAACAAATGAACGCGATTTCTCTTAGTCAAATATGGTATTATCGTCCTTCAGAAAAACCGGTTGAGTTTTCAAAGTTTTAATTTTGAAAGCTGGAGGCAGGTCGAATAATTTTTCAGATTTCGCACTGATTGTTTTTCAATCTCTTAAATATCCTAATTAAAAGAAAATTTAACAATGTTTTGAAAAGTCATCTTCCTATCTAGGTTCAAATAATAAATTTCACCTAAAATATATACATGTTCAATAGTGACATAATTTTTCAAGTCTGCATTAAATTTGATAAGGTTTTTTATTGTGACTTGTTTAAAAATACTGCAACAATAAATTTGAAATTTGTCGATTTTGTCAGTTTTATCAATTTTGTCAATCTTGTCAATTTGGTCAAGAAGTGAATTTTGTCGATTTTGTCATTGTCAATTTTGCCAATTTTCTTGATTTTGTCAATTTTGTAATTTTTTTCGATTTTGTGTAAGAATCAAAGATAATCAGGAGGCCACGAGTTTGTTTTTGATAATCCGATCAGATACTTTCCAGATGTCAAACAATAAACAATTTGATTGATTTTGTCAATTAAGTCAATTTTGTCAATTTTGCCAGTTTCATCAATCTTGTCAATTTTGTCAATTCTGTCAGTTTTGTAAATTTTGTGGATTTTTTCAATTTTCATGATTTGGTCAATTTTGTCAATTATGTAAATTTTGTCAATTTTGTCCATTTTTTCGATTTGATCAATTTTGTCAGTTTTATCAATTTTGTCCATTTTGTCAATCTAGTCAAATTTGTCAGTTTTATCAATTTTGTCAATTAAGTGTGTTTGTCGATTTTGTCATTGTCAATATCAATTGTCAATTATGTTATTTTTTTCAAATTTGTCAATGTTGTCAATTTTGACAGCTTTGCCAATTTTGTCAATTAAGTGCATTTCGTCGATTTTGTCATTGTCAATTTTTCCAATTTTCTCAATTTTGTCAATTTTCTTCGATTCTGTCAAGTTTGTCAATTTTGTCGATTTGTCAATCTTGTAAATTTGGTAAATTTGGTCAATTGGGTCAATTTTGTAAATTTCGCCAGTCATTTTTGTCAATCTTTTCAATTTTGTAAATATAGTGAATTTTGTCTTTGTCAACTTAGTGAATTTTGACAATTTGGTCAATTTTGTCAATTTGGTCAATTTTGTCAATTTGGTCAATTTTGTCAATTTTGTCGATTTTTGTCAGTTTTATCAATCTTGTCAATTTTGTCAATTTCGTGAATTTTGTCGATTTTCTCATCGTTAATTTAGTCATTTTTTTCAATTATGTCGATTTTGTCAGTTTTATCAACCTTGTCAATTTTGTCAATTTAATGAATTTTGTCGATTTTGTCATCTCTTTTGTCAATTTTGTTATTTTTGTCAATTTTGTCAATTTTTTCAATTTTGTTAATTTTGTCAGTTTTATCAATCTTGTCAGTTTTGTCAATTCAGTGAATTTTTTCCATTTTGTCATCGTCAATTTGATCAATTCTGCCAATTTTCTCGATTTTGTCAATTTTATAAATTTTATCCATTTTATGATTTTTTCAACTAAGTGAATTTTGTAAAATCAATGAATTATGTCAAGTTTGTTAGTTTCGTCAATTTAGTGAAATTGGTCTATTTAATAATTTTTTTCAATTTTGTCAATTTAGTCGATTTTGTCATTTTTGTATTTGGTCAACCTGGCGAAAATGGTTAATTCGAAGTTCTTTCCTGTTTCTTCAACTTTGTCAATAACGATTATTAGCTTTTAAGCATTATATGCATGTTCCAAAAAAAATTCCAAATGCTTCAAATTCTACTATGGAGGGCTTGGTGGCGCTACTGTTTGGTTGTCATCTTCCATTGGCTTCAGCAAGTGAAAGTTCAGATTGACCTCCAAGCCGTCATCGTTTTTCTCTAGACACCAACCCCAACAACAACAATGCAACGTTAGATCTGAAGAAAGGAAGAGAAAAGGGAACAAAAAAACAAGCCCGAGAGCTTAAAGCTCGAGAGGATTCAGAAGCATTTATCTTATTGGATTTAATTTGCTTCCACGGGCGAAATACTCTCCTCTCGTTGCTGCTTAAGAAAAAGCTTCGTAAGCACGAACGGCACGTGAGAAGATGAGAGGATGTGCATACATCGTCCGCGTACCCGTGTTGTTTCCCCTTCTCAGAGCAATCTGTGCTTGAATATAATGTTGGTTGAAGTCTCGAAGTTACTATCGCTTTCGTACCATGCAGTGTGGGCACGACGTACTCATCAACGACCCTAATAATTTCGGGGTCATAACCCTTGGTAAAAACCAGTTTTTTGTTTAATAGTTTGGAGCTTCGGTTCCGAAATTTTAGGAATGGTTCGGTGCAAACTGAACCATTAATATAAAAATTTAACGATTGGTCGGGAAAAATTTAGTTGTCGTTTCCTCCCACACGGTTTCCGTCACGATGACATCAAACCTGAGTGGGAGTGAAGCCTGTCTGTTCTCCCTTCCACACATCGACAGATCAATACTTTTAGATAGCAAGCGCGTATCTATGACGTCACGTATAATTTGACGTCATAAATACGATAATCTTGATTTTAGTGATTGCTGGTTGTGGCTAGCAAGCCAAATTGACACGTTTTTTGGAGTGATGATTTTTGATATTTACTATGAAAAATAAATTTTCAAACTATTTTGTATTTTTTTCTTTCTTTTATAGGTTGAAGAAGAAAAAAAATCAAATTTTTCAAGATAAAAATCATTTTTATTGTACTGCTCAGTTTCACAAAAACGTCGAGAACTAAGTTTACAAAAATTCACACAAATACACACAAATACACAGACATCATCAGAACTCGTCGAGCTGTTTCGATAGGTACCTATAAAGGTATATCTAAGACCCATAATTAATGATCTCCCAAATCGACCGATAACTATACCTTTCTGTAAGAAAGGCAAAAAACTTTAAATTCGGTATATGTATTTGAATATATAAACAACATAAAAAGATTTTAAAGATGCATTCCTAATTTCGGTGATATGGAGTTCATAAATTTAAAAATGAATCATTTTTGAGTGAAATCAATCATTGATAATCTAACATATCTACGGGAAAGTAGAAACAAAAATCTTGATTTGTTTAATAAACTTCATTTAATTTAGGAATAATAATGATGATGATATTGATCAATGTTGATCAAAAAAGTTAATTTCTACAGTTTTTAAAAATTGGAAAGATATTAGGTATTACAAGCATTTCCGACACTATTGAAGAAACTTATAAAAAAGGTTGAGCTTCATTTAACAAATTTTCACCCGTTAGAGTTCCAGGAATGTCAATTTGACACTTCTGACTAGAATAAGGCTGCCAGAATTTTCACAGCACGTACCTGGTCCGAAAAATAAGGGAAATTTTACATTAAAACCTTTCAAATTCCGGGCATATAATTTTAAAATTGAAAACCAAAAATCCGGGCAGTATTCGGGCAAATTTGTCAAAACCCAGAAATCAAGAAAAAAAATTGAAAATAAATGTTTCATCAAAATTGGTTGACAGATTTTAATCCGTATTTTGAGCGTCCAAAAAACCTATTATGATTATTTTTGAAACTTCCTCAAAAAATTTCGTTTTGGATGCAATAATAGGTACAAAAAAAATACATTTTGTGCTTTTTTTTGCAAAGTGCTTTTATCTGATGTTTATAAAATTGCGCCTTTAAGTAGGCAATAAAAAAAGGCGAGGAAGCCAAACTTTAAGAACTATTTTTGTCTGACACTTATAAACTGTGAAATGAGAACCAAAAAAGTGTATGGAACTTTATCTCAGGATTTTGCTTGATTTTTGCCAAAGCTTGGGGCAGCCTTTAATGCATAGTATTGTTTAAAAAAAAAATCTATCAAAATCCAAATATCTCGAAAACGCGTGGATAGTTTTGAGTGATGTATTTAAAAAAAATATTGTAGTATGGTAAAAAGTAGTTTTTGGAAAATTGCTGATATTTCTTCAGATTTGCAAGTTTTATTAATTTTTTTTTAATCTCAATCAATCAAAAACATTTTCTTGCATCCAATTAACATGGTTTGGAAGAAATTTGCGACATCGTATAGAAATGAATTAGGAATGTACATTTACTCATTGCGTTTTACAGGACAATTTGCAACCAAAATACAATCTTTGAATAGCCATAACTGTTTTGTTTCAAGTCCAATCGAGTGGCAGTCTTCAGGTAAAATGGTAGTCTTCATTGAAATTTTAATAAAATGTACATAATCAAGCAATCGTTTTTAAAGAAAAAAAAATTTTTGATGAAAAACCTATTTTTTATGCTTCTTCAGAACTCAATATCTCAGAACCGTTTTCACACTTGAGATTCAGTGTAACTCTTTTCCGTAGTCAGATTCAGCTCAAATTTCGCATATAGCCTTCTGATGATTCCATTAAACCAAGTGTTTTGATTTTAAAGTAGGTATTTATTAAGACGAATTTGATAAATTAAATAAAAAATATTCTAAATTGTGATTTTTACTAAGAATTATACATTGAATAACTCTTCACACGATGATACAAATAACATGCTTTGTTCAGCAAAGTTTAAGTGCACAAAAATCGGCATCTTTTGATGGCATTGCATTGGTATCAAAAATATATCACGCTTGGTATACATTTTGGGCAGTTGAATACAAAATTTTTGGACCAACAAAAAATTTTTTCTAGAAAATAGCTTGCTTAATTTCAATTTTGATACAAGTTTGGTTCAATTTTCATTTTTTACGTGTCGTATTTTATCCAAAAAAAATGAAAAAAATTCAAAATATATAAATTTTGTGAAAAATTTCAACACCGATTTTTTTTAAATAAAATATTTTGAAAGTGGATTTTATCAAAGATCGCGTTTGCGGAACCTCTAAACATTTTTTTTTTAGTCAACTCCATACAAAAGTTTGCCCTCCACCTCCTAATCTACCATTTGGAGGGTGAGCCCCAAATTCCCAGACATTATGAAATTTTTTGACACCCTAATGTTTAAACATCGTTGGAAAAATTGACAATTCCAAAAATCAATAGAACACTTAAATTTAACAAAGCTGTCCAATGTTCTAAATATATTCAAAAACAACGGTTTTTCTGGACTTTTTTTGTCATTTGGAACCAATTTATGATAACCTGGAAAAACATATAAACTTTAAATTTGAAATATTGAGAAATTAAAATTCCCTACACAATGAAAATAATATCAATAAAATCGGTCAACATTTGCTTGCGGCCAGGGGATTGCCAGCTATCTACAGGTAAAACTTCCTCGAAGCAGATATTTTGCAAACAGCTTTGGAGGTTTAAGATTCTATTTTCATTTTATTTTATTCAGCAAGATTGATTAAGGAAGATTCACATTGAAAATGCATGAAAACATGATAATGATTTTTTTCGAATTCACTGATGACTCCTCTATTTTTTTTAATAATAATTTAATGTACTCAAAAGATGCATTCTTGAAGGTCCTTTTAAATAAAAATTGAAAATAAATTTCCAGAATTCATTTGTAGTGGGGTGAGCTTGATATAAATGGAAAACACTCCAGAACCCTTCCAGTTGTAAAATGGTTACATTTTCAGTGAAGCTTTCTTATTTAACTCATACTATTTTTACTAAAATCATTCAAAAAATACTTAGTGTCTCCATTTTACTTCTATCTTGGAAAACTCATTACTAGCTAACCGGGTACGAATCATTTCATTTGTTGAACTCAATATTAATTTTGACAAAATGATGAGTAAACTTGAGTTAAGTTAAAAAAAACTTTAGTTGGAAGTGATGCAGAATTTTGAATTCCACAAAAAGTGATTTTCGAACAACTCTGCAATGTTCTCAAATGTATAAAAGATATTTTCAAAAAATTTCTGCTACAAATAAACATAATTTTTTGAATAAGGGTGTATCAATTTGCATTTTTTTTCTAAATTCAAATGTGTTTTACTCATTCCTTAGTATCCTAAAAAATATGATCAGTTTTCGCTGAAAAACCATTTTTTTTTTAATTCCTTTGAATATTTTATCCCCTGAAAGCAGGTCCCAGCAGTAACATTTCTTCGAGTATTAGATTGTGTGATTAAAATGGTAATTACTGAAGATTGAAAAAAAATTAGAAATACCTACGAAGAGAAAAATTATAAAGTGATTTGGATTTAAAATGATGGAAGCTTGAATGAACCCATTTTACTTGAAATTTACAGGAATTTTAATTAATAAGCCATTATCCCTACTCACCACACATGGGGGATTAACAGAAGCTGAGGTTGAAAAATTTATAGTTGCACAAATACTTATATCTCTTTTGATTTCTTTTTTAACTGTTCCTATTTAACCAAAGTTTATCGTTATATTACTCGTTGCACAACATTTCAGGAAAAATAAAAAAGTTTAAAATGGTGTCAACCTTCCGGAAAATACTCTGGAATTTTTCCTAAAGTGACGGTATTAAATTAAATCAATATTATCTATTTTTAATTCCCAAAATTTAGGTCGAAATGATGTTCAAAGTCATTAAAACCGGAACAAATTTTAAATCCTTCTTTTGTCACTCGGAGTTAAAACATCGCGAGGAGAAGGGGAGGGGAGGCGGTAAGAATAAAAAAATAATGCGAAATACAAATAAATAGCATACAATATCATTGCACAAAACCTTTAAATCAAGAAATTTCTTTTCGAAAAATTCAATAAAATCAAGCATATAAAAGGTGAAATAACTTCCATCATTTATGTTTGTTTTTATTCTTGCAATCTTTCGGAAATTTCATTTTTTTTTTTTGAAATTTACATAAAATACTTAAAACCTTATTTATTTCCCGCTTCTTTTTAGGAAATTTCGAAAGGGGGGAGGGGGTGACAAAAATGGAAATTTATATTTGTTATAGCCTATTTGTTTTAAAAGTTAACAAGTCTCAAAATACATTTTTATACAATAAATTTCAATACATAATGAGAATAATATAGTATTTAATTCTCCTGATGATCAGAGACATAAAGTTCAACTAGAATTTTCCCATTACCTAGATGACTTATCTCCTTTTGCAATCGAGTTTTAGTTGTTGACAAGTTGGTGAATTGCGTGATGAGTTTTTTTTTGTAAATTATTTATCAATCCAAAAGTTCTTCATAAATTGTTACGAATGTGAAAATAATAGGTTATTGTAAATATTGGAATAAAGTTAATGCATGAAATTCTCTAGAAGATTTTATTACCAAAGCAATAGCGACCAAGTGTTCTGCATGTCTGTTGTTAGATACCTGTTAAAAAAAGAAAAAAAAAAGTTAGGTCAACGATCCTGAAAGTTCTTAAACTTACAAATGAAAAAAGGGAGCAAGTTCAGTCTCCTTTATTGAATATGAAATTTTATGTTGCCAAAATCCCTGAAACAATCTAAGAAACAACCATAAATTGCTTTCGGAAAATTCCTAGCTGCAACTTTCTTTTGTCGCCTAAAGGGCTCCCCGGATAACCTCAAGTTCTTTAAAAATTCTGTCAACGAAATCACAACCACAAATCCTAATACCGTTGACGAGGAAGCAGCTTAGATTGCTTAAAGGATTCGGTTAAGATTGTGTGTTGTAGGGGCAACAAAGGATCTGTAAGAGAAGAGAAGTATAAAAAAACACCCACGCAAAGGGCCGTCGTCGTCTTCCTTCGTCTATTGACATACATACATTTGAAAAGCCTCAGTCATTTTGTACACAATTCAGATTTTCTCAATTTTCCTTTTTGGTTCAAACTGCGTATTTCTATTTTGGGCTCCACATGTTAAGGTACCGGCATAGTGAAAGCTTCGTCTGTTGCGAAAAAAAGAGGGACCAGAAAAAAAAAGAGGAAACCTGGAGCAAGAGGGTGGTTTTCATTTTGTCTCCTAACTTGATGATGTGGTTTTTCTTCGGAATGACTTTTGACTTCCCAGGAAGAACGACATCTTGGTTTTTGAATGGATTTAGCTTCTTTTTTGTCGTTGTTGTTGTTGCTTTTGCTTTCACAGAAACCCTGAAACCCGGCTGTCCTAATGATGACGGAGCTTATTGTGTTGTGTGAAAAGATTTCCACAAAAAATGGAAAATAAATAATCAACCGGCATCTTCGGATTCTTCTTAAGGAGAATACGCACTCATTGGAAGTCAGAAATTTAGTATTAAAGATTCGACATTGAGAATTCATCTGACTTAAAATTTTGACAATTTTGACGATTTTGACAATTTTGACAATTTTGACAATTTTGACAATTTTGACAATTTTGACAATTTTGACAATTTTGACAGTTTTGACAGTTTTGACAATTTCGACAATTTTGACAATTTTGACAATTTTGACAATTTTGACAATTTTGACAATTTTGACAATTTTGACAATTTTGACAATTTTGACAATTTTGACAATTTTGACAATTTTGACAATTTTGACAATTTTGACAATTTTGACAATTTTGACAATTTTGACAATTTTGACAATTTTGACAATTTTGACAATTTTGACAATTTTGACAATTTTGACAATTTCGATAATTTTGAAAATTTTGACAATTTTGACATTACTGACAATTTTGACAATTTTGACAAGTTTTACAATTTTAACAATTTTGACAATTTTTTTTTGTTTCGATTATAGTTGTTTTACCATCTTTATGGCATTCGCGACTTTATTTGACAATTTTGACAATTTTGACAATTTTGACAATTTTGACAATTTTGACAATTTTGACAATTTTGACAATTTTGACAATTTTGACAATTTTGACAATTTTGACAATTTTGACAATTTTGACAATTTTGACAATTTTGACAATTTTGACAATTTTGACAATTTTGACAATTTTGACAATTTTGACAATTTTGACAATTTTGACAATTTTGACAATTTTGACAATTTTGACAATTTTGACAATTTTGACAATTTTGACAATTTTCACAATTTTGACAATTTTGACAATTTTGACAATTTTGACAATTTTGAAAATTTTGACAATTTTGACAATTTTGACAATTTTGACAATTTTGACAATTTTGACAATTTTGACAATTTTGACAATTTTGACAATTTTGACAATTTTGACAATTTTGACAATTTTGACAATTTTGACAATTTTGACAATTTTGACAATTTTGACAATTTTGACAATTTTGACAATTTTGACAATTTTGACAATTTTGACAATTTTGACAATTTTGACAATTTTGACAATTTTGACAATTTGGACAATTTTGACAATTTTGACAATTCTGACAATTTTGACAATTTTGACAATTTTGACAATTTTGACAATTTTGACAATTTTGACAATTTTGACAATTTTGAAAATTTTGAAAATTTTTAAAATTTTGACAATTTTGACAATTTGACAATTTTGACGATTTTGACAATTTTGACAATTTTGACAATTTTGACAATTTTGACAATTTTGACAATTTTGACAATTTTGACAATTTTGACAATTTTGACAATTTTGACAATTTTGACAATTTTGACAATTTTGACAATTTTGACAATTTTGACAATTTTGACAATTTTGACAATTTTGACAATTTTGACAATTTTGACAATTTTGACAATTTTGACAATTTTGACAATTTTGACAATTTTGACAATTTTGACAATTTTGACAATTTTGACAATTTTGACAATTTTGACAATTTTGACAATTTTGACAATTTTGACAATTTTGACAATTTTGACAATTTTGACAATTTTGACAATTTTGACAATTTTGACAATTTTGACAATTTTGACAATTTTGACAATTTTGACAATTTTGACAATTTTGACAATTTTGACAATTTTGACAATTTTGACAATTTTGACAATTTTGACAATTTTGACAATTTTGACAATTTTGACAATTTTGACAATTTTGACAATATTGTCAATTTTGACAATTTTGACAATTTTGACAATTTTGACAATTTTGACAATTTTGACAATTTTGACAATTTTGACAATTTTGACAATTTTGACAATTTTGACAATTTTGACAATTTTGACAATTTTGAAAATTTTGACAATTTTGACAATTTTGACAATTTTGACAATTTTGACAATTTTGACAATTTTGACAATTTTGACAATATTGTCAATTTTGACAATTTTGACAATTTTGACAATTTTGACAATTTTGACAATTTAGACAATTTTGACAATTTAGACAATTTTGACAATTTTGACAATTTTGACAATTTTGACAATTTTGACAATTTTGACAATTTTGACAATTTTGACAATTTTGACAATTTTGACCATTTTGACAATTTTGATAATTTTGACAATTTTGACAATTTTGACAATTTTGACAATTTTGACAATTTTGACAATTTTGACAATTTTGACAATTTTGACAATTTTGACAATTTTGACAATTTTGACAATTTTGACAATTTTGACAATTTTGACAATTTTGACAATTTTGACAATTTTGACAATTTTGACAATTTTGACAATTTTGACAGTTTTGACAGTTTTGACAATTTTGACAATTTTGACAATTTTGACAATTTTGACAATTTTGACAATTTTGACAATTTTGACAATTTTGACAATTTTGACAATTTTGACAATTTTGACAATTTTGACAATTTTGACAATTTTGACAATTTTGACAATTTTGACAATTTTGACAATTTTGACAATTTTGACAATTTTGACAATTTTGACAATTTTGACAATTTTGACAATTTTGACAATTTTGACAATTTTGACAATTTTGACAATTTTGACAATTTTGACAATTTTGACAATTTTGACAAATTTAACAATTTTGACAATTTTGTCAATTTCGACAATTTTGACAATTTTGACAATTTTGACAATTTTGACAATTTTGACAATTTTGACAATTTTGACAATTTTGACAATTTTGAAAAATTTGACAATTTTGACAATTTTGTCAATTTCGACAATTTTGACAATTTTGACAATTTTGACAATTTTGACAATATTGTCAATTTTGAAAATTTTGACACTTTTGATCATTTTGACATTTTAGAATTTAATTTTCAGTTTGAACATCTTCGGTAACAACTGAATAGAAATTCCTCGCATAGGATTTCCAACGAAAAATAACCGCACCATTCCCAGGGGAACGTCTATTGTTTTTAATTGCTCACTAGCAATTTAATCAATTTTGAATTAAAATTCCCGAAGCATGGGGCCACATTGAATTCATCCCACAGGAAATGAAAGTCATTTCCAGCTCTCAACAGGAAAACCAGCAGTAGCAGCATGTCTTCTCTCACCGTTTGCGTCCCCGTTATAGGACATTTCCTTCCCGAAAAGCGTCGTCGCAACAAATGCCGGAAAGTTGCAGATGATTTTCCTGGGGTTTTCCAAAAACCGGGTAAAACCACAGCAGAAGAATCATCATAAGCAAGCTGCAAAAGGGACGACGGACCCGTCTTTTCTGTACCTAAATATTGCTTCCAAGGAGATCCTCCCGGATTCACTTTCGTCTCCCTTCTCCTAGGAGGTTGACTTCCGGGTTTGTCGGGTCGCTCGGAAATGGGTTGCAATTATTTGGTATAAATTATGTCGTAATCTCCCCGTTCCGTCCGTCGTCCGTTTGGTGTTTGTTGCCCCTCAAAACCGGAGAAATGCAGAAGCTGAACGTCGTCGTCTTCGTTTGTCGTCCTGGCTGGCGTTTAAGAAAAACCGTTTGGCGTAACTGTAGCCGGGGAAAGCTGTTTAATGCTTATTTAGTGTACGTTGCATATTTCACCCCGGACATGGAGCTGCTGCAAATGCCCCTAAATTATAAGTAAAACAAAGTGGAAAAGCGGGCAGCTCTCGCTCCGGGACGAAAGCTAAGTTGCGTATCCTCCCCATTTTCATGATGGCGGCGAGACGGTTGGTTAGAATACAAATATTATAAAATGCTAGCCTAGCGTCTTTCCTCGAGAAGGTGTGGTGATGATCCTGGACGAACGAAAGTCATTACCGGTATCGATAAATTGTTGCAGACACTCGTTCTAATTGAAGGAAGATTAACTGCTGGCTACCGGCTTTCCCAATGGGGATGTTTGACTTTCAAAACCGATACGGCTTTAAGTGAGGGATTTTGTTTGGCGACCACCATCGGTAAAACCATCGGTAAGAAGCACCTTACTTCAAGTCCGGGAGAAAACATTAAAATTTCTCGGTCTTATGGGAAACCAAATCTCAAATCAATTGATTTTTTTTTATAAAAATAACACTGATGAGTTCATCCCTTAGCTAAAGAAAAAGTTGATGGTCACGTTGAAAAATACATTTCGAATTCGTGTTTCAGAAGCTGAAAATCTGCCTGTGAGTCGGGTTAAACTGATTCGGGTCAACCTTCAAACAACAGCTTAGAGTGTAAGAAACAAACTTTTATTTGATGGCGACATTGAAAAATTATGTTTAGAGGTCGCATTGATTCGATTTAAATAGAATGTGGGCGGGATTAGTGATGTGGGTGGATAAAAGAATAACCTGGTAATGAAGGAAGAAGATTCACTAGGACCGTCTCATTCTTTCCGTTGTATGCTATCGGAAGTCTAACGAAGGATTCACTACGATGCTATGTGCCAACAGCTGACTGGATACCTCCAACCAGAGCGGTTGTAGCATTATAATTTAGTACTTGTAGTTATTTCGTCTTGAGTGTGTAGTCAATCTTATCGATAGAGTGTAAAAGAAGCCAAAGATGCGTGTTTAGTTTTAAGAGTGTAAGCTGTCAAACGAAAACCACATGGAAAAACAATCGAGATCAACACAACATCAAAAAAAGAATACAAATTCGGTAGCCGATCTCGTGATCGTTTTTAACAAATTTCCGAGTGAAATTGTCGCTCGCCGCTCCTGTGCACTCTGGAATTGCAATCAGGAGGAGGATCTGTTGTGTCAGTTGAGGCAAAGGTAAGATAGCAAAGCGGTCTAAATTGCATGAGATTAAAATGACAAATACTTCAACTCTCAGACTTAGGAGACTCGTTCGCGATACAACTGTATCCAAGTCGCAAGAAAGACCAGAAAAGAAAGCGAATAAGGAAGCGAAAGAAAACACACGCAAGGGTGAGTGAATCCAGCTAAAATTTTCCCAACAAATTGCGTCAAAATCGTGTGACGAAGGTAGCAAAGTCGGAAATGCTAAGCCATGATTGTCAATCGACAGATTGACAATCATGGCTTAGTTGTTGGAGAGCCGAGTGTCGTTTGGGATCTGGAATCGCCCTTGAGCGAGCCGATCAGCCGTAGCATGGCCAAGCCGGAACATATCCAGCCGGAAGCAGACGTCTGAGGTGATCCGGGTGTTTGTGATGCACCCGTAGAGCAGTGCAGCCAGATAGGGTTGCCAGAATACCAGATGTTCCTGTGATACATGAGGAAACCGAGCTGTGATACGAATGTTTGTGCTTTTTGGATGTTGTCTTTGATGTTATGGTAGGAAACGGGCCCGTGAGTAGAAATTATGTCGAACTAACTTAGGTTTTGAATATGTCGTATAAGTATATTGTAAATTTTTATTGTAAAAGATTTGGGTTATACGTGTTTTCTGTTTTGGGTAAAAGTTAGCCGTGCAGCACACACTGAAAGTCAGTGGTGCTCAACTTGTTTCACGGTTTTACGAAGTCCTAATCTGATGACTACTTTCAATAAACGACCACCTAGAATATCTACTACGGCGTGCGATCTGTTGTAGTTTTCTAAATAGGTGATTTGCGTGTTGATTTGACGCAATTCTAAAATACTTGAGGGATTTTCTTCACAGTGTTACCGTAGAAAGGTAACAACTTGAAGATTTAAATTTAATTTAGAACCCTTACCAGGTGTATTTCGTAGAGTAAGTGTAGATTTATAAATATTAATAATGTATAATTTTTGCGATTGTAAGGCTCTGTTGCTCATAAAATTGTAAAAAAAGCTGTTTTGTCCGATAGAAGAAATTTTTATAGGGCCCAATGTTCCGCTGTCATCACGGAAG
This sequence comes from Uranotaenia lowii, assembly GCF_029784155.1. Taxonomy (NCBI): domain Eukaryota; kingdom Metazoa; phylum Arthropoda; class Insecta; order Diptera; family Culicidae; genus Uranotaenia; species Uranotaenia lowii. The sequence goes on from NC_073691.1 coordinate 83,245,528, forward strand.
ATAATCGGTCTGGGGTGTCTCAAGAGCGCGATGCCCTAGGACACACCCACCCAGAACGGTTACATGGTGCAGGCTGGCTTCCGTGGCCCGATAATGACACCCGAAAATTGAGCTATGTCCCACGTATTCCCCAAATTCCAACCTCCCAGCCCTGTGAGCATCGACGCGTCAAACGTCACCAAAAGCGTTTGAGCGTTCTTCAAGTTCCGGAATGGGAGAGGAGGAAAGAAAGCAAAGGAGAGAAAATCGATGGGAGAGCAGCGATGAGGTGTCGGAGTCGAGGAGATGCGAAACGAGTCGTGAGTTGGGAGCGAGCGGCCTTTAAGCACGGTCGACTATTTTTTTGAACGGAAAATTAAAGCAACTTCCAAAAAGTTATCCGATTCCATCCGGTGGTTCCAGCACAGATCCGTTGGCAACTTCCCAGGCTCCCACATCCCGGGTCCCCTTGTAGGGACACGAAACCGAGGCACAATCCGTGGTCCTCTGGCGGTGTACGAGAGAAGAGGGAAATCGTCCGGTGGTTTCTATCGTCATTTACCGGCAACATACTCATCTCCTGCACCACGTGTCTCCCAGTAGAGACACGAATCCTTGGCACGATCCGTGGTCCTTCGGCGGTGTCGAGCCGGACAATACGTTTCTTGTGGCCGACAAATCCCGTTGGAAATCAATTCGGTGGTCATCAAAATAATCGCTGACAAGTTCCGAGATTCCCGCACCACGTGTCTCCCTGTAGAGCACGAACCCTTGGCACAATCCGTGGTCCGTAGGCGGTGTCCGGGCCAAGTTAAGGAACCCTCGCCGGTGACAAAATCCTGCTGGCAATCTATCCGGTGGTCCTTGCTGGAATCCGCTGGCATTCTACCAAGTTCCTGCACCACGTGTCTCCCAGTAGAGCACGAATCCTTGGCACAATCCGTGGTCCGTAGGCGGTATCAGTGTAAGCTATCTTCGTTGGCGGCAAACCCTGCTGGCAATCTATCTGGTGGTCCTTGCTGGCATCCGCTGGCATTAAATCTGTTGGACCGAGCCGGAATCCGCTGGCATTCTACCAGGTTCCCGCACCACGTGTCTCCCAGTGGTGTTGGGGCCCCGTCGGCGGCGAATACCGCTGGCATTCATTCTGGTGGTCCAACTGTTCCGACAGACGATCCGAGGGATGCAGAATAGCGGTAAGCAAATGACCAATCCCTCGCTATACCTGTCGTCGAACCCAAGCCAACTCCTCAATCGCCACAATACAATTCCTCCCACATCAAACCAAGTCGGTGGTCCAGCAGCATGAGTAGCAACGGCCGCAACGTATTTCCTTTCCCATGAATGTTATTTGTGTCGTGAATAAAAAAAAAACATTAACAAAATTAAATGAACCTGCCTTTTGCATAATTAACCCCGAAAGAGCTGGTACATTTGGGAGGGGTTCTTACTTGGTGTATAGTTTCGTCTATCTTCCTTCAACTTTATCGAGGTTCTCCTAGGTAGTAAGCCGACCCTGGGGATAGCGAATCTGCTGAGCTAGCCTTCGTTACAACAGTTCTGCTCCCTTTGAAGCTGGGTCCCCACCTGCGCGTTTCCCGATCGGTGTGGACAAGACAACGATAGCAAAAAAGAATGGCTTGAGGGTTCCATCAATCCGTGAAGCGGTAACCAGCTTCGTCGCAGTTCCAGCAGACGTTGTCTGTCTGATGTTGCCTGTTTGTATTCCTGACTCCTCTTGGTTGCAGCGGCTGAACGTTGTTCTTATTCTGCGATGAAACCTCATACGTAAAGCGTCGACCTGTTGTATCAGTATTTCGATTTTGCTATTCTTACTTGTTGCATCACACTCCATCTGTGCTGCCTCCAACTTCGTCTGTTGAACTGTATTCGCCTCCATCACGTTGACACGATTGAAATGTTGGTTCTAAATCGGCGTCCTTTGTTTCCGCGTAGGTGCTAGCGTTGCTAATGTTTGTTCTAGTTAAAACTCACCGCTCGGAGCCTTTGTGCCCAATTCATAATCGAGAACAATGGATCACTGATTGATGATGACAGGTGATGATGATAAATGCGTTACAAATGTTAACATCATAACACGGTTAAGCGAGACTACTCAAATTGGGTTCGTGGTAATGCAACAGTGTTGCCAGGTATTCTAGGTAGAAGTATCATTTTACTCATTGAGAAATGAGTACTTCCCTGGTTAGGGAATATAAGAAGTGGAAAGTGACAATTAGCTATCGCTCATTAATATAGTTGTATTCCAATGACCTCCCAGACGAAGCTGAATAAAGATAACTCTATTCCACCACTGAAACCTGCGTTTTTCAACAGGTTATGAGCCCAGATACGTCTGGATACGGAAGTTAAGAGCTAGTGAGAGGGTAATCTCAAGATTAGCAAGTAGACCAGCCAGCAGTTAGAGGACGACCGTAAAGAGGGCCAGCAGCCAGAGGGACCAACCAGAACTGAGACGACCCAGCACAGAGGGACCAGCCAGAGGTTCACCAAGCAGCGAGATGTCCCAGGCCAGCCTGTAGGTTCCTTCAAAGGTGGAGTCCGTGGAGGTTCGGGAAGGACCGAGAGAGTTACTCTCGATGTCGTCACAAGCTATGCTGCGGTTAGCATGCGTAAGCTCACGTCCGACGGCCGGAGGAGTCCCGGGATCTGCAACTGGGCAGCGCGATGGTCAGGAAATTCATCCCGGATTGCTTGCTAATTGAGGTGAGCTGATAGCCGAAAGGGTGCTTTGGTTGGGCGCTGTGGTCAGCATGCAGGTTCTGATTCAAGCACAGCGGACCACCAGCGTAGAGGATCGCCAGTGCAACGGCCACGAGATGGTCCTGGTTAACCAGAAGATATCACTGGAGTTCGAGGCCAGATTGTCGGGTCTCGAGAGGGTTACTCTCGATGTCCTCACGGGTCACGCTTCGTTGAGCGTGAGTTCATTTCCGACAGCCGGGAGGAGGACTCTCGGGATCTGTAACCAGGATTAATCAGGTCCAAATGCTCCAGATGGAGGATAAGTACGTATCAGATGGAAAAAGCTGATTTTCGAGAGGGTTACTGTATGGTTGTGGAGCTACGCTGTTGAAAGCACGAGTGAGCTGATCCCAGCCTACGTTATGATTTTTCTGCGGCTTAGGAAGAGGTATTTTCGGTGACGGTTAGTTGCCAGCAACTTTTGCAAAACACAGTCAGATTGAACGTTTATTGCTGAATTTTGCCTTCCGGTTTTTTGTAGCGATCAAAGAGTTGGAGTCGAGAAGATCATTCTCGTGCTTTGTAGCTGTGCTGTGGTTAGTATGCGCGAGCATGACTTCGATGGATGGAAGCTGCTTCGGGTGCTTCGGAGGAGGTGGTTCGAGCGACGGCTAGTTGCTAGCGAATTCATCCACCTCTTGATTTCTGAGGCATTTTGGATGAGTCCTGTCGATCGAAGTCTAGTTAATTCTAAAAACCACCGAGAAAGGGCCCAGTTAGCAAAAAGAGGGTGCTTTTCTGAGGTTTATAGAACGCATAATGCAAGATATGCTGTTCGTTCGCATGCTGAGATTATCAGCCACCAGAATCAACGAATCATCGGTTCCTATTGCAGTCGACGTATGGAACGAGATGAGAACGACTACGAGCGATAACGGAGATGATTAAGATCAATCCCGAACCCTCCCAGAGACGCAGCTGATTCCGCTAATGATGAGGAAGAGCAACTTGGAATCGTCAGCAACCTGAAGGGCCAAGGGGACTGCTTTTTCCAGAAGACAACCATCGACAACGGAATGGCAGCCATGAAGCAGAACGAGAGTCGGACTGGACGAAGTGAGGCTATCACTGAGCAACCGTTCAACGATTTGATCGGTTATTTGTTCAGTTTTCGAGGCCGAACATCAGTGAAAAGTGACAATAAGCTATCGCTAGTTGTATTCCAATGACCTCCCAGACGAAACAGAATAAAGATAACTCTATTCCACCACTAAAACCTGCATTTTTCAATAATTCTATATGCGCGCTGTAAGTCAATGCCATGCGCCGCATATTCTGCTGAAGTCTGTTAAAGTCGTCGAATTCTTTGCATATCTCCACTAGCTGGTAGATTGTTCGAGTGTGCTGTGCAGTGGCAATAACTGATACGTAGAGTTGACATTCTTTTTTATGATGAACAGTTTCTCTTCCTCAGACATCGGTGGCTGAACGTGACTGAAAAGCGTATGGATGCCTTGGTGAAGCATGCAGAACGACTCCTCATATCCTTGTAGACGATGATAGGCTGCTACCTAGGCTTGATTATTTTTTAGAGTATTGTTTTGTTTGCGTTACCTTGCCGCCACAAATCCGCCGAAATTTCTTCTCACAAACTCCCTACTCAGCTCTAGCGTTTGTCTTTACCCGCATCGAATCTTGGAACCCAGTTAGATGATGGTAGAGTATTACTGGCACAAAAACTCAATGTGGCTGTTGTTTCTCGGGATTTTTTTTTTGAACTGAGCAAAGAATTTCGTTCGTAGAAGCAAATTCACTGAAATAAAACAAGTAAAGTGCTCAAAGTGACAGAATGACCAAAATTACGAAAAATGATAATATTTATAAAATTCAAAAATAAAAATTTAATAAAAATTAGCTTTAAAAATGACAGAATTCACAAATAAGACATATTTGATAAATTTGACAAATCTGACAAAATTGAAAACTATGTCAATAAGTCTAAAATAACAAAGATGGCATAATTGACAAAAATTACATAAATTGACGAAATTTGTCTTAATTGACAATAACGACAATCATGACAAAATTGTCTGAAATACGAGATCTGCAGTTATTACTTTTATTCAGCATACTCTGCTAAAATTGAAACTAAATTTTTCGGAAGGTTTAGAAAACTGTACAAAAACAAAACAGATCTTCTGAAACAAAAAAATCATTAAAATTTATAAGCTTCAGTAAATATTGATCATTTTTCAAACACCAGTGCCTTTGGCACCGCTGGGCATAGTAAAAAATCAAAACATGAACATCTGTGTATAAATTTTGATAACGGTGAATTCAGCAAAATTTATTAACCCAATTTTTCATATCGATTCCATGAATCGTATTTTAAACGTCAAATTTCTTTCATCAATCCACCGACCAGTTCAAAAGTTCAAATTTAACTTTTTTGAAGAGTGATTTTCAATAGAACTTTTTAATGCTGAAAAGCACCTCTTTGGCATTTATCAGTTATTTAATTAGGTTTCGTTTTGTTTTGGCACATTCTTCCAGATTCATGCATTTTAATTTGCTCAAATTGCGTTGAAGTTTTTAAAGCTTATACATAATAAAAGTTCGACTAAGCATTGTTCTAAAAATAGTTAAAAATAACAAAAATGACAAAAATGACAAAAATGACAAAAATGACAAAAATGACAAAAATGACAAAAATGACAAAAATGACAAAAATGACAAAAATGACAAAAATGACAAAAATGACAAAAATGACAAAAATGACAAAAATGACAAAAATGACAAAAATGACAAAAATGACAAAAATGACAAAAATGACAAAAATGACAAAAATGACAAAAATGACAAAAATGACAAAAATGACAAAAATGACAAAAATGACAAAAATGACAAAAATGACAAAAATGACAAAAATGACAAAAATGACAAAAATGACAAAAATGACAAAAATGACAAAAATGACAAAAATGACAAAAATGACAAAAATGACAAAAATGACAAAAATGACAAAAATGACAAAAATGACAAAAATGACAAAAATGACAAAAATGACAAAAATGACAAAAATGACAAAAATGACAAAAATGACAAAAATGACAAAAATGACAAAAATGACAAAAATGACAAAAAAGACAAAAATGACAAAAATGACAAAAATGACAAAAATGACAAAAATGACAAAAATGACAAAAATGACAAAAATGACAAAAATGACAAAAATGACAAAAATGACAAAAATGACAAAAATGACAAAAATGACAAAAATGACAAAAATGACAAAAATGACAAAAATGACAAAAATGACAAAAATGACAAAAATGACAAAAATGACAAAAATGACAAAAATGAAAAAAATGACAAAAATGACAAAAATGACAACAATGACAAAAATGACAAAAATGACAAAAATGACAAAAATGACAAAAATGACAAAAATGACAAAAATGACAAAAATGACAAAAATGACAAAAATGACAAAAATGACAAAAATGGCAAAAATGACAAAAATGACAAAAATGACAAAAATGACAAAAATGACAAAAATGACAAAAATGACAAAAATGACAAAAATGACAAAACTGACAAAAATGACAAAAATGACAAAAATGACAAAAATGACAAAAATGACAAAAATGACAAAAATGAAAAAAATGACAAAAATGACAAAAATGACAAAAATGACAAAAATGACAAAAATGACAAAAATGACAAAAATGACAAAAATGACAAAAATGACAAAAATGACAAAAATGACAAAAATGACAAAAATGACAAAAATGACAAAAATGACAAAAATGACAAAAATGACAAAAATGACAAAAATGACAAAAATGACAAAAATGACAAAAATGACAAAAATGACAAAAATGACAAAAATGACAAAAATGACAAAAATGACAAAAATGACAAAAATGACAAAAATGACAAAAATGACAAAAATGACAAAAATGACAAAAATGACAAAAATGACAAAAATGACAAAAATGACAAAAATGACAAAAATGACAAAAATGACAAAAATGACAAAAATGACAAAAATGACAAAAATGACAAAAATGACAAAAATGAAAAAAAATGACAAAAATGACAAAAATGTCAAAAATCACAAAAATGACAAAAATGACATAAATGACAAAAAAGACAAAAATGACAAATATTACAAAAATGACAAAAATGACAAAAATGACATAAAAGACGGAAATGGCAGAAATTAAAAAAATGACAGAAATGACGAAAATGACAAGTCTTTGACAACAATTCAAAAATGACAATGTGATATTAATGACAAAATTAAATTTTGTCATTTTTGACAAAATACGTCATCGAATCGTACTCTACTCCGGCGATTTTAAATTTAACCCAATTATTTTTTCAATATACTCGATTTCTTCCTTCAGAGGCCAATCCAGACAAACGTTAAATTATTCGAACCACATGGTTGGGCATTTCTTGTTTTTAATTGTATATTCAATTCTTATTTTTTATTGCTATATGCTGTAACTCCAAAAAGAATTAATTGAGCTTATAGTTGTTTCAAAATATTTATAGAATCGGGATCATACAGGAAATTCCAGAATTAAAATAAAAAATAATTAATTTTAGATCTGTCACCTAGTTTTATTACGGCTTAAGATCAAGCGTGACTTCATAATACACACAAAATAAGCTTAGAACCAGTTTCCTAGGCTTATTTTAGTTTTAATAGAGCATTAAGAACTCTTTTAAAATAACGTAAATATTATATTTTTTAAAAGTTTTATAAGCGTTTTCAAAACTTCTTAAAAGAGTAAAAAATCTTGGCATTTTTATAACCATAATATAAAAGTTATAAAACTTGCTGCATATAAAATGCAATAATAAAATCATAATAAAACTTTCTGACGCTGGTTGACTTAATCTGTATTACTTGATCAGGATCCAGGAAAGAGGATTGAGAATCAAATTTAAGGTCTACAATTTGGCATTCGGAATAAAATTTAGATCCTTCAAATCAGAGCCCTCATCCAGCACCAGTTTTTCGAACCGGGAGCATTGATCAGAATCAGGATCCGAGCTCTAGGATCAAAGGATTAGCTAGATCAGGATTTGAAATTCAGGATGCTTGGGATCCTCAGGCTTAGGTTTCGAGATATTAATCTTTGTAATTTAATTTATCACCATTTTCAGTGAAAAGTGATGTTTTTTTTTAGTAAGAACCTCTTTTTTTATAGGAATTTAACTTCAAATGATCAAAATTAACAAAATTTTTCCAAAATTCTACCAATAGACTCTTTTATCAAAAATGGACCAAAATCCATCCAAACCAAGCACACAGGCAGGATTCCTGTGGGAATTCTTTTTCAGCAAGAATTTCATGACTTTCCAATTTCCTCGCCACCGTCCTCAAATCTTTCATCCTTTCGAGCAGTGGTGGAGTTCGGGTTTTCTTTCTTGCCCTTCAATGAATGAATCTGGAGAGCATTTCTGGACATTGTATGGTCCGGTTTTCGGGATACGCTTTCATCCCCTTTTTGTTTTGCTACGTAGAATTTACCCATTCATATGCTGTGAGCCAGAAAGCACACGTTGCATAATTGTCTGAAGTCGGGTGGTTGAATTTTTCACTTCTCATTCATCACCAACCTACACACAGATTTCACTGCCCTCGGTATTGGTCAACCCCGGTCTTAGTTCTGGTACTTTTCAAGTGAGGTTTCCAACATTGGCACCTTCAAAGGGGGAAAATCTTTGTGAATGTGGCCACTGAATCACAAAGCACCAGAAGACCGGAAAGTGGCCATTTCCTTCCTTCACGCTTATTTTCCGAAACGACCATCCGTCCTGCATGTAACACGAACCCGGAACGAAAAGTGTGTGTGTGTGGGAGAGATGGCCTGTCCCGCCATGTCACCCCTCCACATCCCAAAGGAAATGCCAAAGGTGACGTCGTCCGGCTACGACGATGATGATGATGATGCAAGTTGAGTTGAGCTAGTTATATTTCCCGTCGAACTTCTCTTCTGGCTCTGGTTGCTTGCTTGCTTGCTTGCTTGCTGATGATGGCGAGGCACGAAAACGTCACAGAAATCACAGCTTCCAGACCATCATTCCCTTTTGGATGAACCGAGAAAAGAGAAATCCGGGGGATAAATCTGCTGGCTCTTTTGAACTTTTGCCAGAAGTTTGACGGAAGGAGCAGCCGGGTGAA